>NC_143439.1:61250346-62457846 GCF_987193195.1 Phasianus colchicus | reverse complement strand
GGAGAAAAAGGGAAATGAGGAGATACATAATGAGAATTCAACTAACGTGTTAGATGATGCCATCTGCCTTTTTCTGGTAGAGAAGCTACAGGATGAATGCTTTCCTTCAACCTACATCCGGTCAGCTGCACAGACCACCCAGCTTCATTAATTTGAACAGGCTTTTAAACTTAGTTCAAATGGAGACACCCATGTGCCAGCAATTTAGCTCAGGACTAGAATCCTACAAGTGATTTTGCTTGTCTCCTATCCCTGGAGACTTGTCAAGGCAAAGCTGGATCAGGCCCTGGGCCTGTGCAAGTCCCTGTTCATTGCAAGGGAGTTGGACTAGATGGCCTTTAAAGGTCCCTTCCGACTCTAAAGATTCTATTATTCTATGAATCTAAGTCCTTGCTGATGCCACGTGAAATACCGCAGTAAAGACCCTCACTGAGTTCCAGAAAAGTGCTGAGCTTTTAAAAGGATACTTAAATAAATGAATGCCATTGGAAACTGACTTTCAATGCTATAAGAGCTGTGTATATTTATTTTTAATGACATGTTTTTTAGCATTAGGGATGAAGGACAGCATGCCTTACAGCTCTATCCTCATCTCTTTCCACTGTTGTGGAGAGGGAACATCTTGTAACAATTACATCCTAAGGAGTCCTGTCCCCATCCTGAGCTGTCTGCACTCTGCTAAGATGTGTTCTGCCCTCACATACATTTCAAGTTTTGCAACAGCATTTTAAGCAGCATTTGTTTGTACTTCCTCTTACCTAGATATTAGAAAGAATAGCTCTGCTTCCCCTCTTTTGTAAAGAAGCCACTTGTGTTTTTGTAGAAGTTATAGGCTTCTGGGACAGAAAACATTTTCCAGTAAAACAAAAATCTGGTCACGGAGGCATTTAAATTCCAAGTATTATGAGAGGGAACAAAGCATAAGCAGAAACGAAAGTGCTCTTGCATCCAGCATGCACTTTTCTGCAAATACTCCTCATAACCTTGGACATGAATGGCAGCTGAGGAGCAGTGTTGTTTGCAGCACTGTTTATTTCCAGGGGCAAAAGCTCATGCTGTATATAAGGTCTCTTTTCAGCTTTTGCAAAAATACTGCCAAGTGATATCAAGACATTAACAGAAGGATCAAACAGTGTGCAGAATGGTAAATATTGGTGTTCTGTCTGCAAAACAGACAAACTAAAAAGGCCTAAATATTTATTTGAAGTTCTTGGAAAGTGAACCTAAGAGCCTTGAAGCCACTCAAAGAAATTCTCCTCTGAATGTTTATGTGCAAGCAATTTGTTTCCTTGCCAGTTCAGCATTAATCATAATGAGAGCTGATTATATTGCATACAGTCATAAAATTGCAGACATATACTGAATGCTGTATATTTCCTCTATTTATTAGATCACTTCCC
The DNA here is from genome assembly GCF_987193195.1 of Phasianus colchicus. NCBI lineage: Eukaryota > Metazoa > Chordata > Aves > Galliformes > Phasianidae > Phasianus > Phasianus colchicus. The sequence continues at coordinate 62,456,446 of NC_143439.1, read as the reverse complement.
ACAAAATTCAGGTGTAGAAAGGCCTTTGCCTGGAAGCCTGTCAGACTTAAATTGGAATCTGTCCATGCAGACACCTGATACAAGAAAACACAAACAAAAATAATCTTGTAGAATTACCTAGAAGAACCTCATATCTCTACCTTGACCCAGCAAATCCATAGAAGAACGTTGTCACAATTATCTGAGAAAAGGACAAAAATATTTAATAAACCCATGGTGGAAGGTGGGTTTTCTGAAGGGATGGTTATCAATCACGGATTGACTTGGGTTGGAAGGTACCTCAAAGATCATCTAATTCCAATCTCCTGCCATGAGCTGAATGCCCTCCACCAGTTCAAGCTGCCCAGGGCCCCATCCAGCCTGGCTTTGAGCACCTTCAGGAATGGGGCATCCACAGCTTCTCTGGGCAATCTCTTTCAGTACCTCACCACTCGCTCATCAACTGGACTATCCCCTACAGGAATGTGTCAGTTCAATAATTTGCATATTTAGCAAGGACACATGGTTTTAATTAAAACTTACAAGGGAAATGTTTCTGTTCTGGCTCCTCCTAACCCACACTGCCCATAGCAGTGTTTAGAAATGCATTTCACTGGGCTCACAGGCTCCCTGCTGTGCAACCAGATGTCTAACATGCCTAGAAGTCTGAAGTTGACAGAAGGTTGCTGAAATTTCAGCTTCCATAAGTTTGCCTTGCAAGTAATTTGAGTTCAGGTTCACTGGGTGACTATTTTGATTGTTGGAGAATACATTTGAAACATGAAGAGCTCTGTCTTCTCCATACTATCAACCTTCAAAAATTAGTATTTGGGAAAGATCAAAACCATCTTTTTGTCTGCAACAGAATAAGCAAATAGCAGATTCAACCTATCCATCTTTCTCAAGGCTGTTACAAATCAAAATTAACCATATTCACAGTACAGATAAGTACTTACTACAGCAGTTGGCTTCATGAGGTAGCAGGATTGAGGGTGTTTTTAAGGAGATGGTCTTAAGAACAAGACTGAATGACATTTGCTGTTTGTGGCCTGGGTAGAACTGAGCTTGCTGTAAGGGAAGATCATGGACTGCCTGACCTCTGCAAGCTCTTCTGAGCTCCATTTGTTTTTATTTCAGGTCACTGGCTAATGTAGTATCTTATTCTGTTTCAAACTTCTGGACCACAAAAGCAGTCCTCTGCATTTGAAGCTCTTGAGATCCAAGTAGTTTTTAAGAATATTATTTCCAAAAGAAATGTTCACCAAAGGGTGGGCAAGTTCAGTAATGAACTTGCAAAGGAAAAACTGTGCACAGATCCTCATCAAATTCTTGCCTTATTACTGCACCCCTACTGCCTTGCTCTCAGGTGAAATAAATCTGTTCTACTCATCAGGAACATACAAATGAGAAAAATGTGAGCAATTGAAAGGGGAAGGTGAAAATGAGAAAGAGAGACAGTATTTGCCTCAAAGCAAAAGTATGAATATGCACTTTCTGCTATTAATGAGAGTAAGCCTAAGGAGACTAAAATATTTATGTCTTTGGCCCTAAGATATTCATAAGAAACACACTTTGGTGCTCGGTAATTTGTTTAAAATTGAAAAACGTATGTCTCCTTCCAAGGATGCAGCTTGCAGCTTGATTACACAGAAGTCATCTGACTTAATGTCAAAAACACGTGTTATGAGGCTAACACAGCCCTGAGAATGGTTGCCCACAACCAGTATCATTTTATCTCTACTTCTTCTGAGTAGAGAGCCAAACTCAGCCTGGATAAATTCATCTCACAGCCCATGATCTTCCGCCTTTTGTATTTACCACCATTCCTGTGATGTGTTAATGTATACGTTTGCATCCTAAAGTCTGTCTGGGAAGTGCTTACAGTTGAATGCAAGTCCTGGTGAATTCAGTGAAGAAGTAGGAACCTCACCTGTAAGTGCTTTATACATTTAGTTGACGTAGGACCATTCCCCTTTTTTTTTTTTTACTGTAAGAAAGCTTCTCATTCAATGTTAGAAGTAGTTGATTCTTCATTGTTATAAATAGCAATTCCTACTTCTTCCCTCAGCTAATTCTTACTAGTATGCCAATTTTTTCAGTTTTAGGGCCCAATTTTGTGTACCTGCATGCTGACATTACATGGCAGCATAACAACTTGAGCTCTAACACGCAACAGTACTCTATTCATTGTGGCACAAACAAGATAAGAATCTGGCTTTAAAGTACAATTTAAACTTGACCTGGATGATTCATGCCTTTCAGATCTCAAAATGAGATTACTGCAAAGTGCTTTATAGTGGGCTGCCAAAAGGGCTAATCCATTCCCTGAAGCTAATGCACAATAAAGGGACTTGATTGTTATCAGAGGTGGGTAGAGTGGGACCTGCCTACTCACTACTTGTCTGTCAGCATTTGCTGCTTTTTGGTGCCTAGAAAAGGTCTACAGATCTGCTTTTAGCTTTTAAAGCTATTAACAGGCTAGAAATTGATGTTGCCAAGGACATCTGTAAATGTGCCTTAGGGACTTATAAATACTTCATAATATTGAATTGTTCCTGCTTTTGTTAGCCACAGGAATCCTATCAGACCTGCGAGCGTAATTTCCACCGGCTCCTGTCAAACTGAACATGAAAACAAAATGGTGGAAATTGCCACACATTTCACTTGGACCATCTCTGTGAATAGCTTGCTATTAATAGGCAGGTAATGAGCTCCCTTTTGGACTAGAAGTCCTCCATCACTCTTTTATGATCAGATTTAAATTAATTTGAACTTGGATCTTCCTGCATGAACTTTCTTTCTTCACTAAAAAATTAAAACCATTTATATCATATTAAAGTTCTCACATTTCAGGTTTTTGTTTTTTTTCATAAACTGAGATCAAAACACAAGTTCAGTTCCCTAACTTTGTATCACAATTGCATAACTCTAGGTAGGTTTTGCAATCCGCTTCACAGCTAATGCAGCAGAGGTATTTTCTGTCCATGGTACAATTTGCCCAGAAATCCCCTCCTGAAAGTCCTGTAGTGCAGCAGTCAGCCACTCCTCCTCTTTGTGATGGCATCAGGCTGGGTGCATCTGAGAAAACACTGGAAAAGAAGAAAAATAATAATAATAATAGAGGTATTTTCTTCAATACAAAAGACCAGTGCAGTGCTAGACACAGAAGCACAGAATGTAGGTGGAGATTTTGCAGATCTTTTGCAGTGCAGTGCATTTCCCCCACAGTGCACACAATGACTTTCTGAGAAGCTGAAATTAGTGTGCACTTTATCAGCCCATTTTCTTTAATAATGTCTTTTTTAATAGGAACAGCTGGATCCCAAGACAATCTCATCATCAATCAATGCTATCAATTGTGGTTATGGCATTTAAGATGCTGATTCTTCCTTGCCAGAAGAGAAGAACAGAGATTTTAACTTTGGAATTACAAGCCTAGTTTAAGGCATCCAAATTTGACATGTTTGACAGAATACGATTGGTGAGATTTACTATTATTTGCAGGATCTAGGGTGCCAGCTCTAAGACATATCTTCATCTCTGTAGCATTCAAGCGAACGAATCAACTGACACCCCTTAAGAAGTGACTTTGGTCCTCATGCAGACCAGTAGTTTGCTTACAAAAACAGGTGATAGCAAGTATTAATGGCTACATTATCCCTCAGTGGAAAATTCTTAGCAATGTCTAAGTACAATATATTCCCATGATTCAAAGCCAGCAAAAAACAAAAATCTATTTTTACCTATTTTTGTCTATTTCTTGTACGTTTGACTCCAGGGAATTGAGATTACATGGTCATGTCACTGATAATGCCAAACACACATATTTGTCTTTCTTTCACATTCATTGCTTTTTTTTTTCTACTTTAGTGCTTAGTTTGCCACATTTTATTTATTCAGTACACATCCTAAAATATTTTGATTGTAGTCTCCACTTCTAAATCATTCTTAATCATGAATTACCTTGCTTCTAGTATAAATTAAGGCTACTGTGCCACAAACTATAGAAGCCAGTAGGTGAAGCCACACCATTTACTTCCTTAGAAAGAGTTGTGGCTTATTAACACATATTCTCTTCAAAAACCTTTTAAAATAATGCACTTTATTTATTTTCTTACTATGGAATTAGGGTTCTGGATCATACCACAGACTTAAAAAAAAGTCCCAACAAAAATTTGTCATTGTCTTCTCTTTGGTATTGATGAGGCCACCTCTGGAAACCCAAGTCCAGCTTGGCTACAAGAGTTTCAGGCTCTTTCCAGAGAAGTACAATAGCAACAAAATAGGCAGTGGTGATGTGATGCAGGAAGGGAAACTAGCTAGATACATGGAGGAAAAAAATACATAAAAAGAGATTAAGCGCAGAAACAAATTACAGCAGAGACTGTGGAATATTCAGCCTTTGAAATATTAAAAACTAGGCTGAGAAAACCAGAGTAAAGTCACAAAATTAGCCTTTCTCTCAGCAGAATAAATGGTAGGAATAAATGTAGGAATAAATGACTGCGTAGCTAATTTCTGACCTAAAATATTGTAGGAGTCAGCATATCTGACCATTTAAAGTGTTCTGAGATGTCATTATTATGGATAAAAGGTGAGAAGAAACATGGATCTCTTTCTAGAGGACACAAATGTATACATGCATATGTGCAAAAATGATTATCTTATTGACAATGAAAAGAGAAAAATAAAGCAAAATAACAACAGCAACAAAAAAAAACCAACAACCGTCTTTTCAAAAACTAACAGATGTGCTGTGATTTAATCAAATTCTATCAAGAATTTTAAAAAAGAAATCTGCCTATAACTATCATCATTTCACTTTATAAAATCCTCTGAAGAAGCATTGCATCCCCAAAAACAAGAGCTGAGAGAAAGAGCTATGCAATTCTTCAGATATTGCAGGTTTTAACACTTTATTTATTAACCTCCTTCTCCCTTCTGTTCCTATCCCTTGCTGTGCATTTGCTTGTGGAATCTATACAATAGCTGTTTTGCGGAACTGTGCAGTGTCAATATCCCCTGACAGCAAACAAGTGAAAACACAAATCCCAAAGAATAAGTCATCTGCAACAATCTATGGCTGGAACTGTACCAAGTCTGGGGGGGTCCTAGAAATAGCCTAGATCTTCCTATGATTCAAAGGACAAAGGAAAACACAGCCTAGAGGAAATGGTAAAACACATGGTTCTGAAAAGATCTATTGCCTCTCCGCCCAAGATGCTTGCTTTCTATAGTTGTTCTCATTGTCTCTCATTCAAAAGAATTACAGTTATTATGGAGTAAATTCCTATCTCAAAGGCCTATGTGGTACTTAGGGGATTTAAAATATTTTGCCTCATACAAGTAGTTTGGAGTTGCTCTGTTTTCATGCTCTAAATATTTCCCAATGGAAACACAAACTCTCACAGAAGCGAAGGACGTGAGGCACTCTTGCATAAACCCATCAACATGGATGGATTTTTTCTTCTCTGTTACCTCTCACACAAGGCTTGATGAAAAGAGTTCAGAAATATTTGAATGTAGAAAGAACACTGACTTGAAATGAAGACAGAACTGAACCTTAGCTAGTCTAATAGAAACAGTATTTCTCACTTCTTCCCTAAATTTAACTAACAGTGACTTCAAAAGCAAACTTCTTGAAAACTTTTATGGTGTTCTCATGGCCTCTTCTGATGAAGCAATGACAGCACACAAGATGCAAGATAGTAGCATGTGTCCCGGGTACCAAGAAAATAGCATTGTTCCATGTTTTAATGACTCAGACTAGCTGACTTTCTCTTGATTCTTTCCAATAGCTCCCAAAGGGACTTCTCCATTTTCCTAGCTAAAATTTAGCATCCCAGGCACACTTGGTTTCTCATATACTCTTCCACTTAGAACCTATTTATTATACCAGAATCTGTGCTTCCACTACTGTAATCCTTCCCCCCACTTTCTGCAAAAAGGATTTTCCCATGAAAAGTCTCTTTCCTGCCTCAAACCTAAAAGTTACCAAAGCTTAAAGAACTGCTATGTGTTAGCTGGGATATAGCAGCTTTTCACATGCATGTTTTAGGTTTGTGCCAAACCAGGAAACACAGCAGAGCCCAGTGCTGAGTTAAGGACAGTCTTATTAATCTCCACTCACTATAGGTTAAGCAAATGCATGCAATTACCAATAAACTCTTAACCTCATCATCTGTCAGTTCTCAGAAAAAGTATTGATGACCTACACATTACATTATAACTGAAGATTTGGACCAGCTTTTATGCTTGCCTTGCACTGGGGAGAAAGCCAGAACAATGAAATCATTACAGCTCTTTGTGTAACTACTCCTCAGCCTGAGCAAGGGGTTCATCTCAGGGACTCCTACCAGTCATCATCATTGGTCTATTCAAAAGCAACCTGGTAACAAACAGTACTTTTATAGATCTGATTTTCTATTGAATTTCAATGTGCTGCCATCTGCTTGGCAGAATTTTACAGCTATGCAAACATATTTTGTATCTAAAAAGCATTTGTTTAATTTTTTACTGTCCTTGCACTTTAGTGTAGTAAAGATCACTTAACAACATCTGACATTTTTCCTGACAAAGAAGATATGGCAACAAAAGTTTTAGTTTAAAAAAAAGAGTTTAAAAAAATATTCAGCCTTTGTCTGTGTGCCTTGTATTTAAACTTTTTGGAGAGGACATTTACATGGTTAGAAATGAAGGAAGCTTTTGTTTAATGACTACAGAAGGAATTTCAGAACATATCTTTCCTTTAGGCCCAGGGAAATGCATCTTCAACAGAGGTACAAAGTATTTGAAGCTGTGCTGAACATCAGTGTTTCTGAGCTGTTCAATCCATTGGATCTCCACTAGATGTCCAGTTCAATATCTTCATTGACAAGAACTAGAAGATGTACAAGATAAGTAAAAATATTCACAGAATGCAAGTTCAGCTCAGATTTTTTTCTGCCTATGATGAAGCTATAATTATGCCTGTCTGATTATAAGAAAATCTTCTGTAGTTAAGAACTGATATTAATTTGAACAGCTAAATGACTTCTCTAGAGCTTGTCACTTAATAGCAGACCACTGATGATACAGATCCCTCTTTCCCTCTTTTTGGAAGGCAGCAATAAAAACCTGTGTTCTCCACACCAAGCCACGTCCCAACTGTTTCCCAGCCACCTGTGTTAGTAAAATGAGGTTCCACAGTTGGAGTAATATAGCTCCTAATGTTTTCAGGCTGATAAACCAGATCACCTCAACTAAAGTGCAAAATTTACTAGATACACATTCTACAGTGTTTTTAAGTCAGATAAAAGTCATTTCTATATTTTTATTAGCAAACAAGCTTCCATCTTCAGATGCAATAAATTCAATTCAATCTAAAGTTCATGAACTGTGGGTAATTTTAAATTGAAAACATTTGTTCTATGGTAAAAATATTAGAGATTCATACTTGAGCAAATAGCTGCCAATACACGTACAACTGTTCTTCCCTTTTCTAATATCAGTAGCAATTCCCATTGAAATCTTCCCAATGTAGCTATCAGCTGATTCATTCATTCCCCAAATAGCTCAAATACATGTAGAATAATATCTTATATTTTCTGTACTTTTTTCCTAAGTACTTATCTTATACTTTGGAAATGTATTCATTTTCCATCACATAAAAAATCTTGAAGTTGGAAAAATAAGAAGCATTTTGTTGAAGTGGTCTAGATTTGTCCTTTGTACCCACACCCTTCAATATAGCAATAAAATGAGTTTAGTTTCATGCAGAAGGATAATACAAAACCAATATGACCATAAAGGCAACTCAAGTTAAATGGTAATCAAGCCCTTGACTTATAAAGCAAGAATATCAAAGATTTTGAACTGCTCCTAAGGACAGAAAATATGCCTTACTTGTACAACTGCGAGTTTCGTTAAGTATTTCTTCAATAGAATTTACACAAAAGTCTTAGCAGTTAACTAAATATTCAAACAAACACAGTGATTTCAAAACTCAGGCAAATTCTAAACATTTATTAATTACACTGATGCACTTTAAGAGCGGATAGCATGTTTTACCTCCTTACTGCAGCTTCTGAAGTTAGCTAATCAGTAGTCATGCAAACCTCTAATTTGCTACATAAATAGAACTGCATTCACCCACTCCAGAGACTGCAAGGAAAAAGCAATGTTCCCAGAAAGTGGGTAGGTTGAAATGCTGCAACTCCCTCTTAAATAGTTTGAAATCCTGCCAGCTGGATGCATAAGATAACCTTGCATGACTTCATTTCTAGAAGTAGTAACTGATTTCTTTCCTTGCAATAAGGTCATCCAAACGTAATGTATTTGCCAATTTCTTCTAATGAAGACAGAAAGGCAGAAAGACAGAAAGGCAGAAAGAAGCCAAAAACTCATATTTTGGGGAGGAAGAGAGGAAGTATTGCAACAGATATGATTAAAGACAGAGTGAGAATTTCAGAGACAGATTAAATTGACTGTATTTCCTTGGGGGATTTCCTTCAGTAACAGATAAGTATGAAGTTTTATTCTGAGCCCAAATCACCACTGCCTAACAATATAAATATTTGGACAAAGTAAACACAAAATGCAGCCATTTAAATGTGATGTTTTTTTTAAAGCTTCACAGATGGAAGCGATTCCACAAAATGTAAAGCAATTTGGAAACAAAATCTGCTGTCTCTCATCCCCAAGTGAGAATCCATGCAGTCTCACCCAAATTATGATATACTATCTAACCAGAACATCTGATGGAGAGAGATGCCCCCTCCAAGTGTGAAAGCTCACCTGCCCAAAGAACTTTTAAACAGTTTTTAAAGGAACTGAAGCCACCAATCAAGAATCAGAAAGGGAGAAAGGTTCTACTGTACTTGGTAATTAATGCAGAAAGAAGTGCCAGGGCAGGAAATTTACTTCAAGATTCTGCAAGAAATGCATCAGGTCTTCTGAACCACAGTGGAGGAAACCATTGTTTGCTGCCTGCGAGTAAATGAACACAAAGAGCACAGCACTTCATAGCAGCTGGTGAAATACAGCACCTCCTGCATGTGTGTTTGAGCCTCTGCCAAATTTCTTGCACAGTAAAACACTGAGGTTTGTGTCAGCACACCTGAACTTTGTCCATGCCTGGCAATTTTCCAGCTCACTACCTATCCAACCTGGAAGCCTTCCCAAGTGTAGGACATGACAAAACATCATTTATTTCATAGTGTTTGGCATTGTTGCAAACAGCTTTAAAGTCTTTCCTTAACCTAGCATGCTTTTGCAGGGTTTTGTGAATACTCATGTTCACCTTTCTCAGAGTTCCACATGGTCAAGGTAGGGATGGAAAGAGGAGGAGTCTTCTCATAATCCACCCACATTTGGGTGTTTTCTGTACTTCTGAAGACCACCATCCTTACAAACATCACTTTTTCTTTTCCTGGTCTCTCTGTGGTATTTCCCATGACAGAACACCTGCAAAGCAGGAGGCAAAAAACACACACACAATGGAGGTGTCCCCATTACTGGCCATTCTGTGGTCCATACTTTCCTTCCTATTTGCATCTTCACCTTTTCCACCTATCCCAAATAGAACCACAGAATCATAGAATGTTGAGTTGAATAGGACCATTAATGGCCATCTAGTCCAACTCCTCTGCAATGAACAGGGACACCTACAGCTCCATTAGGTTGCACAGAGCCCTGTCCACTCTGACCTTGAGTGTCTCCAGGGATGGGGCATCCACCACCTCTCTGGGCAACCTGTTCCTCTGCTTCACCTTCTTACTGTAAAAAAGCTTTTTTCTTATATCCAATCTAAATCAACTCTCTTTTAGTTTGAAACCATTTCCCCTTGTTCTCTCACAACAGACCCTGTTAAAGAGCCTGTGTTCTTCCTTATATTTTTCCTCTTGAATCTTTCTCATTCTTCAACCACAAAGTACACTTGCAGAAAGAGCACAATACAGGCAAGTAAGCAGAATTTGGTAAGCTTGTTCCAGCAGGTAGCACACTTTTATAAAACACTCCATTCCTCCTATGGAAAACAGCTAGTGCAAAAAGCTCTGGTTTGAGGTGGCAAAAAAAAACAACAGAACTGAACCAGAAACATCCTCAGATGCAGCAAGCAGTGTAGAACTGCTGTTACATTGCTGAGCCTGCTTAGGCAGGTAAATGTGTGCTTCCAGGGCTCATCATTTCACAGGTCAGCACTAGCAGAGGCACTGCCATCCCACTCCCAGCAGCACTTGGTACCTGAGACAGAAAAAAAAAAAAAAAACCATGAAGAAAAAACCTTGTATCCCTCCCAGCTGTTCCCTTGCATTACCATTCAGCTCAGTACAGAGGAGGTGTTTCTGTGGTGGGAAACAGAAGGACTGAGGCAAAAATAGGAAGTGGTCAGAGCCAGGAATTGGATCCTTACAGCTCTCTTCCAACCTGAGCTATTCTGTGATAAGCCACATACATATCCTTATTGTTTTTAGCGATGTCCTTCTCCAAGCAGAGCTAATTTTTCTCCAGTCCTTCCCTGTTACACTTTAGGAACAATTTCCACAGCATTAAGTGGCTAATGCCATCCCTTCTGAAACAATGGAGATTGCTTTGTTCAGTGTGTATGTGAGTACAAATAGCTGTAAATAACCAGTGCCATAAACATAGCTGCACCACATCACAGGCTGAAAACAAGGACTTTTCTCTAACCAGCAACCTGAAATCAGTGCTTTCAATTTCCTAAATGCTTGTATTTATGACAGGCATATAACCAACCCAGAGCCCCCAGCTTTTATTTGGGTGGTAGGCTAAACCACACCTGATTCTCAACATAGCTCACATTTCAGCAGAAGAATGAGTCAATACACATTCATTAGCACAAACAACTCACTTTTTTTCACTTGGATTAAATTGGAGAACAAAGAGAAGTTAATCAAAACTGCTTATGAAAGGCACAGTACATTCAATTAGTCTTTACTCAAATCAGGTTTAATACAAGTCACACAACTCTGCAAATTCTTATTTTTGTGAAATTACCACATGGAAGTGACTGTAAAACACATTCTACAAAGTGATGGTCTCTCCTGTATGAACGTTCATTTTGACCTTTACTAATATAACGTATTGGCCATTGTGAGTTCTGAGATTTTTCCCCAACAAACCAGGAACACACTCCAGAGCAACATGATTATAAACCTTCACAGGTACAGGTGGCAGGGGGAAACAAATCCTAGGCAGTGAAATGACACTCCTCAAGCTGAAGATGAATCTCAAAATGAAGTATCATGAAGCAAAAGCACATAGGACAAAAATGCAGAAAATTATGAATATATTTTAGCTTATCCCTCCCCCCCAAAAAAAGTACCCCTCCTCCCTGCCATAGGCTGACATCAGCTGAGAGAGACCATTCTGCAAGCAGTCTGAAGCATCACGGCCATCTCTGAGCTTAGCTGTAGGTGATAGTTTCTCAATTCCCAGCACAGATGTTTTACAGACCACTTATTTCTCCCAGCAGCATTGATCAGGAGCTTCTTACATTTTTTGCTCACATCTATTTTCCAAATGCATGTTACACTGTGACCTCACAGCTGTGCTGAATTCTGTAATGCCATTGTCTAATGGTTTGGGGATTTAGCAGAAAGCTTCATTTGGATAGCCACAGATACACCATATCTTACAGGCAATTAAGGCGCTAGGGATAGCAACATCTATGTTACTGTTGGTGGAGCACAGGGGGAGAAATTGGCCATGGGGATAATCAAGAAAAAGACACCACAAGTATCTTGAAAATTAGTAAATTGTATAGTAGGAGTACTCAAAAACAAGCCCTTTACTGCTGGTTCAACTTCACTGTGGTTATCTGACCAACTTAATTATTTAGTAGAAGCAGATAAAGTGTGAGGAATATCTTACCCACTGTGCTATGTCCTATGATGGGTGCTGCCTTTGTACCCCTGAAGTCCAGAGGCTGCTGCTGATCTATTGTACTCATTATTGTGAAGTCCTAAGCTACAATAAGATAACCTAACTGAAACATGTATGTAACCCCTCATGTCCCAGGTTTTTTTTTTCATCATCTTCTCAGTGTAGATGCAGATGTGATTGTTGATGCTGCTCAAAGCACAAAACACATGCTCAGCAACACAGGGTGAATGTGCCCAGCCTTTCCCCGCACTCTTCCACAACCATCTGATCTCTAAGAGCGGAGGATACCCTCCTGGGGTGTGGCAATACTTGGCCATGAAAACAAGTCCAGAAAATACCATGGCTTCCACTAGAGAGATTCTTATGGTGGTGATGGATCAATGGTTGGACTAGATGATCTTAGTCATCTTTTCCAACCTTAACGATTCTATCATTCTTATCCAGAAAGTCTTATTTCAACTGTCCTTTCTGCATTTGACATCAAGGAGAACCATTTGGGGACAGAAATAAGCATGCATTAATATTTATCTGAGAGAAAATCAGTAGACCAGAACCTTATTAACCAAAGCCAATGAAGCTGTGCATATGGCCTAGTGCTTACAAACAATACATTTTGCAGCCAGATTGGTTTTGTGCAGTTTGTCCTCCAGAAATGTTAATTCTCATGCTTCTTTATTTACTCAGCTAACAAGTTTAACAATGTATTTTGGAACACCATATAAAGAAAGAAAAATAAACAGTGTTGCATTCTCAGCTTAATGTGAAAGAGTTGTCCTCCTGTAAAGAAACAATTAAAATTCATCTGCCCACAGATAGAAAGTCCTAAACTAATTAAATGGTGTTCTTATCTCAGATTTGAAATTCAGGCTTCATCTTTCAAAGTGAAAGGTTTGCAGAGGGGAAGGGGGAATGGAATATGGCAACCTATCAGGCATATATATGTGTTTGTATTAATCTCTGTATTTCTCCTGGAGAGGCTGAGAAAGTTCATATATTTTATACAAAATACAGAAAGTAACCACAAATGGCTATGATTTGTCCTTCTTCAGAAAGACCTTGTTCAAGTTCTCTTTGAGAGAAAAGAATCTCCAGGTTCACCCAGCTCATACTTACCTTATCTATTCTAATCCTGGAATCTGCACCACAAGGAATTTGAATATTAGGGTTTTTCGATGGCAAATGTCCGACCATTTCTGTCCTACTATGAGAAGCAGGAGAATGAACATCATGCATTTAGGCAGTGTTAGCCTTTTTTGATCACCAATGTGGTGGAGGCCAATGAGAGCTGGTAGCAAACAGAGCAACTCCAGGGTAGTCCTGGAAATATGAACCTATATAAGAAGCTCATCACATATTTTTTATTATTTACTTTTATTTAGTATTTATTTTATTTGTTGTTATCTAATTACTAGTTTATCTGTTATCAGATTTTTACATTTTGTTTTCTTGTTCTTCCTATGACTCCAATGACATAAAATCAAACACTAATATTGGTTAAGTATGTTGATTTATACTGTGTTTTCACCAACTTCACAGTACTCACAAGTATAAGAAATATGGGCAGATGTTACTTGGATTCATCAATTAAGCCACTTTGACAGTCAAATTGGTCAGAAACAGCATGAAGTAACTTGCAGATAAAAAACAAAAAATGAAATTCCTTATTGTACGACAACTGATTATAAACAAGCAGAAAATCACTACTTAGTCTAGATCTAGCCAAGAGGCTAAGGCAAATAAATGTCTTTCAAGCCATTAAATCTTCAGCAATCAGAATGATACAGAACTTCAGCACCTGAGGAAGTTTTACCTGGCATCCTCTTCAGGGAACTTCTCTTCCAAATCGAGCTTATAGCAAACTGACATTTCCAAGCTCATTTAATCATTGAATAACGTAGATATTAAATTATTAAGCTGTATGTAGGCAGATAAGTTTAGAACAATACAATGTTAATGTTGCCACAAGATATCCATGGACAGGGGCTTCTATTTACTATGAAGATACAAGTGGACATCCAGGCATAAAAAATAGAAGCTATCAAAAAGAGCACACACACATAAATGGCCACAAGAGGAAAGCAAAAACAAAAGGCAATGCACTGCACTACAGCAGAACAAATTCTCTATGGAGATATCCTGGGGGAAAATCCATTAAGTTTCAAAAAATCCTCAAGAATGATGTTTAAGTGTTTATTAGCGAGGCTCCCACTCCTGCAGCAGCATGCACCCACTTCAAAGTATCTCATGCAAAATTATGACGGAGTTATGCCCACTGGGAGAAGATACTTCAATTAGAGGTTACATTTATAATGTAATTAAATACCTAATTTATTAAAAGAAATGCAAATCACATCAGATACTTAGTGGCAGCAGAGGCACTCAGAGCACACTATGCAACAGATTTGTTTTAATAATTAAACTATGCATGCCCTTGGTAAAAGCAGTTTCAGAATGGCATGTTGCTCAGTGTTGAGAAGCACAACAAATACAAGTAATAGGGAATGGGATGATAACATTTGTGTGAGATAAATGGGATTGTTACATTAAACACTGTATGTTGCTTGGTTGTGTGGGGTTTTTTTGTCCGCTTTTTATTTGTTTCTACTTTTTATACCAATAATTAATCTCATAATAATTTATTCAGAGTTGACTCTGAGCAACTATATCTTTTGTGCCCATTCCTCAGTAACCCTCCTGTGTGAAGATGGGCATCTGTTTGATAGGTATCGATCCCGCTGCAAGATAAATTCAGATGATTTACTGTAACAGAAAGTGCCGTAATGTAATAACAAAAGATTACATGGAGACAAGCAGCCCTAAAAAATATTTAAAATATCAAATCATTTGTATGTACTAAATTGATATTCCATATGGTCCATCATTAGTGACGCTGCTGCTTCACCATAGGAAGTTATTAATGCATTTGAGACACGCTGGAAACAAATGCTGAGCTACAAAATCATTCAATATTAAAATGTGATTTAAAGGTGCACTGAGTATCTTCTAGGAGCACTATTTACACATCCTTCTCCTCACTTAATGGAGTCCTTTGAAATGAGTAGATGTGTCAAACAAGAGAAATAATCAAGCACTGAAACTGCACCTCCCCATCAGCCCAGGGGTGAAGTTGTGGTGAAATGAAGACCTTGCCTTGTTCTAGAGCTCATCCCTAGTGAAGCATCTCTCACCTCAGATCACCTTTTTATGTATGCGTGGGAAACAATCCTTCCAGGATTTAAGGTGTATGTCTCAGCAACTGTCCATACAGAGCCAGGCAAAGTCAGCTGGACATTGTGATTTTTTAGAATTGTCTCTACTTGTCTTGCTGTAATTTTAAAGCCAAATTCTGCAGCCTGAAAAGCACACGAAGGGAGCTTTCTTTAATGCTTTCTACTTTAATTTCCAATATGCTTAGCCTCCTGTTGTTCCTCAGTTGATTGCCATTAGATGATTTAATAAGAAAATAAATAACCTTCACCAAAACAAAAGATGAGAAGGTGTCCTGGTTAAAACTTTTTTTTTTTTTTCCTTTGAGTTCAGGCAGTCCCATCTAAGGTAACTACTGAAATTCTCTTCTCCAGACAAAATGTGTCTTACTTAGGCCACAGTAAGAAATAATTTACAGCTGCCTTTTTCAAGTGCTCTATCAACTGTATATTTAATGCCTATTGAAATGTCAAGCTTTCATCCAACTCTGTATATGCACAGAGACCTGATCCAGGAGACTCTTTTTTTTCACTTACTATCATTTGGCTATTAGGATTCCAAGAACAATTTTGTTTTATATGAAAACAGACCTTTTTACTTATGTGTATACATCTACCTTACATGCAGTAGACTATTTTGTTTATATATTTTGACACATTTCCAGTACAATAAACAGAAAGCTAATATTTATTTTAAGTGTTGGGTTGTTGTTTTTTTTTTTTTTTCTGTGCTATTGCTATGTTATTCAACCACTGCCAAGCAGCCCACCCTTTATATTATAATATTATAATGTTCATATCTAAACTAAGGGTCGCAAAACTGGTGTCAAGAAATATGGACCCTCCATTCCTAACATCTGTTCATACACTCAGTTCAGACCACGTCATTTTCAATATTCTATCAGTTCATATGCATTTTCTTAGCCCAGGAACAGCAATAGAAGAGATGTAATACAAAGTGGTGATGAGGTGGTGATACCTGTTTTCTTTAAATGAAAAGCAAACAGAGTTCTGTCAGACACACTGGTGTCCTGCTATTACCATTGAGTAGTGCCAATTCTAAACCTATTTTATCTTGATTAGGATCCTGCTGTTATGGATAGAAATCTTCATTGTTGAACCTGTTTGATAGGTTTGATACGGATAGACGTCTTTCTTTGTTGAACTGAATAGACTAAATTGTACATGAATTTTCTTCTTCATCCATAAAACACTGGAAGAATATTACAACATCTGTTCAGAGAGAAACCAAAGCAGATCATTTGTTGGCTTCCAGATGGAACTTAAGTGTTTAGCTTGGAATACTGCAACATTTGAGAAAAGCTTCAGTGGCGTTCTACCACCAGAACACCCAAAATATTCCTCTGTTTAGTAGCCTGGCATCAGCCTTGGAAAATAACTCTTCTGTTCTGAGAAAGCCCAAGAAAGTTGACCAAAAAAAACCAAGGTTGGTAGCTTCTGCATCAGTATAAGTCAGAATGCAAACAAAAGTATTGAAAGTCACTCTTCAAAAATTTTATAAGAACAAAAAAATTTGATTTGTTCTTTTCTTTTATGTGTCTCACTCCAATTAAAAATATACCACACAAAGATGGAGCAGTATCATTTACTCAGCCAAAACTCTAGCACAAGGGGTGGACTCAGCCTCACTCCATTGAGCTGCAGACAGAAGCTCTGCCTTGTCTCATTTATCATTCTAGGGTGTGCATTCCCCTTCCACCTATGGGGTCTCATGTGGTTGCACTACCTTCATGCTCAGTAGCTCTGCTACTGCTTTGGGTCTTAGAAGTACAAATTACACCACTACTGTAACATCTCTAATGAAAAGAAGAAATACATCTCTGAAAAGTAAGACACAGAGCCAGGAAATAAAGGAAATGAGACAGACAGCAACTTATTTCCAAGCACACAGTCAGCTACAGAAGGCAGTGCCAGCAGGACAAATTATTCTCCCTAAAGGATTGCTACTAGCAAATCCCTCTTAGTGGCTACAGGGCACCTAGGAAGGTCCACTTCCTTTGTCTTAACTCTAAATAAAACATCAATCTAGCTCCCTAGGAATTAAACATTTTCTCACTTCTACCTGAAAAGCACTTGTGTTATTTGGAACTCATCTTTGGAAATGGAC
Organism: Phasianus colchicus; assembly: GCF_987193195.1. Lineage (NCBI taxonomy): Eukaryota > Metazoa > Chordata > Aves > Galliformes > Phasianidae > Phasianus > Phasianus colchicus. The sequence goes on along the minus strand of NC_143439.1, from coordinate 62,439,247 downwards.
CTGGCCAAAGTACTCCTGGAATCCACTGGAACTTCAGTGTTAAATAATACTGCTGAAACTTCTGCTGCCAGCAGCCTGTTACCTCAGCTCTGCTCAAAGAGCACTGCCAGAAGCAGACACCATTAGCTGTTACAACCAAATGCTTTTATTCCACATTTAATTCATCCAAACAGTAGGAATGGTCTCCACCATTACTGTTAAATTGATAGAATACTTTCTTTATCTGGTTCAGTGGGATGTTTGGACTTGAAATCGGTGACGACAATGTGTTCCCAAAGAGAAACTGACTGAGATGAATTGTTTCTCTATTATCCTAAGTTTAAAAAACGACAGGTGCAGATATGTCTCATGAAACCAAGTGTTTTCTTACCATAGGTTACATTTTAAAGGCATTTGGGGTTTGTACTTGTGAGTTTTTTATGCTCCACTTACTATATCAGTTGCCATGTTTGGAAGTCAAATAGTTTAAATCACGTAATTCCTGGAAATGATTTTCAGACCTGTGAATGCTGACTCACTGGCAGTTGAGCACATATCCATAAGTACTTCAGTAAATTCTAGAGCCAGGGATTTCAGAAATAACCTTCTGTGCTACATGCCAATTTAAGGTAAAATACAGGATTTCGTTGTCCACCTAAACTGCATTTACTGTACTGATGAATTCAATGACTAGAAACACGAACAGTATGTAACATACTTATAAAGACTAACAACGCAGTACATAGGAATTATATTCACATCTATTTTATGCAGCTCACACAGTATTTCTGGTTCCCATACACATTAGGAGCATTACACACAGCCCACAGATAGCCCATCTGGCCCCTGATACTATCATATCAAACCACACAAAGAACTGCCAAAGCTTTTTAGGTACACAAATAGCAGCTGGAACTACCATACAGGTATCCCTGATGGACAGTGACCCTGAGCTTGAGAGCCATTTGGAGGGCAAGGTATGTAAATCTCACGCCTTGAGATTGAGCTTGGAGAAGGCTCTGGGGAGATGTCATGGCAGATTTCCAGAATTTGAAGGGAGCTTATAAGCAGGAGGGGAACCAACTTTTTACACAGTCTGATGGTGATAGAACAAGGTAGAGTGGCTTCATACCAAAAGAAGGGAAGCTTAGGCTAGATGTTAGGAACAAATTCATTACTCTGAAGCTTCTGCAGGAAAGTAGCTATCATTTGACATAGCTACAACACTGTCACAGTGGATTTTCTGTTGCCGAGTGGTAATGCTGTAGCAGATGTTGCTAGGAGCTGCTATGGACCCTGAGCTGGAATTGGCTATCAGTGAGATACAGCATGTACTTTCCATTACTCAAAGGCTTAGTGTAGCTATATGTTATAATGGGTTTTCATTCTTTCACTTTTCACTCATCTTTAAATGATTCTGCAGTGGGGAGAAAGTCCATCTGAGACTTCACTGAGTGGTGCCCCAGTTCATGACATGCAGCAGTGACTTCTTCCAGCCAAAAAGCCATCTTCTCCCAAGCAAACAGCCAGGCTTTCACCTCACAGACTGACAAACAGCAAAACAAAAGATCTTCTGCATAGTGCCAGCTATACAATATACTTATATACTCAACTGACAACTGTCTGCTTCCTTCTTCCCCTCCCTCACTTCCTAGAACCCATTCCTCTTAATGTTATGGCAATTATTTTGTCCATTTCAGAAGAATATTTCCCTCACTTCAGAAACTGGTTTGGCCAAACTGATGATTCTGTTGAAGATTGTCCTTTATTATTCAGTCTGAAGTTTGAAAAAGCAAATGACTCATACAGGTGAAAGCCTGAACAGTAGAACATGCAGACAGGTAAAGGCAACTTTAGCTTTGCTCTCCCTGCCTGCATCATATTGCCATGCCTGAGATGAGAGGATTTAGATGTTGTTCTTTCTCTCTCTTCCCTTCTCCCCTGTGCTCCCTGTAAATCCTAGTGACAGTGAAGAAACACGTGATGTCAAAGCTATGAGGAGCCTGAAAATAATTACTTTGTTAGGAGCAGTGCAGTTTCACATTCCCTAGAGTAGGAATATCTGCATATCTGAGAGCCTGTAGTATAGAATATCCTACATTACAGGGATTATCCTATTATTATATCCTTTATTATAGGAATCATCCTATTATAATTATATAAAATCACATTATGTAAATGATAAGAAACATTCTGTATAGGATAACCTGTCCTATGATATTGCCTCCTAGCTCACTTCAAGAAAACTGTTCTCTTGCTTCCTCATTTCTCCTCCCGGGCCCCTTGTACTGTGGGGCATCAGCATCCCTCCATGTCCTGGAGATAAACATGTAGCTTCCTGGCAGCTCCCAGATGTGAATTTTCCTTTAGAATTCACAGTTCCTTGGAGCTCAGAGAAGCTTTGCTTCAGTAAGCTCATTTGTTTAGAAATGCTGAGTCAAGAGGAATGAAACAACTCAAGCATTTGGATTAAATTTAGCAATTAGTTCCAGCTCAAGGGAAAGTTCACTAAAAATCAAATATCTTTTCAAATTTTGTCTTTAAAATGATGGTAAAATGTGACATTATTAAGAAGCAATAATAATAAACCCCTCGCATGCCCCCCCCCCAAGAAATCAGATTTTTTTCCCCATCTTTAAGGGAAAAACAACAATAACAACAACACAATAGCTCCAACTTTTCACTTGATTTATTCTTCCCACTCTTTTTTTTTTTTTAGCTTGACCATAGAAATATATTTCATCCTATGGTGTTTTGTTCAGGAAGTAAAATTCCCTGACTATGCCACTTACAGCAAAACCTAAATCAAATACACGTATTGATAAGAGAAAAAAAAAAAAACAAAAAAACAAAAAAACACAAATAAACCTCCAAAGCAACCCCAAATCTAAAACTAGCTCAATGTGGGCTGAGACAAACAGAATTTTCCATTTGTTCAGTTGAAGTAGGTGCAGTAACGAGGCTATTTTAAACCTACAAGACAAATAAATGTACTTTAAAATTAAATGTTTTATCAGTTTCTATTTAATTACTAGAGAATGAGCAGAGTAGTACTGAAATATCAGTGTATAACAGAGCTGTTTCAACACTCCTTTTCACAAAGTAGTGAATTCTCCTAGTCAAATACATTCAATTAAAACAGTCTTGCTAGTTGCCAGGCATGTAAACACAGACGAAATTGTTAACACCTCAGCAAATAGCACAGAATAGTACTTCCATACCAAATAACCCTTAGACTGCTTTTTAAGTGCACAGTAGAACAAAATATGATGCATGGCAGGACTGCAGCAAAGCACAGGGAGCCCTGCCAGCTCAAGTCGACCCACTGTCCTTTCTTCTTGGAACTGTCAGAGGAAGATGCTCTAAAAGAACATCTGCTTCTAATATTCTCCCTCCGCTTGTTCTATATGCAAGAAACTCATAGCCTGTAACTTACCCAGTGCACTTACAGGGTAGAAAAGAACTATCACATCTCCTCTTTATAGAGGAATAAGGATGTATAAAGCATAGGCTGCTGGGTGAGAGAAGCTGCATGCTCTGTATGGCAAAGAAAGAAATATTTCAACCTTATTTTATCACAGAATCATTTTACTTCAAAGGGACCCTTACAGGTCATTTGGTCCAACTCCCCTGCAGTGAACAAGGACATCTTCAGCTAAATGTCATGCCCCACACATAAGACTGAACTCTGGTTGGGAAGAGTCTCTTCTAGGAATGTTTCTTCCAGCATAATGTTTCAGTATGGACTTTCAAAAGCACCAAAGTGAATTGGCACTCAAACAATCAAGACTTCTAGATGCATTAGATCTATAAATGATGGAGGAGCTTTGGAAACCTGAAGCAGTAAGAAAAGGCAAGGACTTGCTCGTATCAACACCCAGCCTGCCCCTAAAGCTCCTGTTGAAGCACATGTTCATCTAGATTTTTGCCTCTAACATAAGAGATGCTACATTAATTTGTAATACCATATGAAACTCTTTTAGGATATTTTTTGATACCATTAAAAGAGTTCCCAAATCCATGCTTTACCATGATACAAGGTTTCGCTAGGAGTACTGCATTTTAAAAGTGTGCTACCATCTCAAACCTTTCTCGACATCACTTTCACAGGGAATCATTGCTATAGCAATGATCTGAGTTTGGCTGCATGAGCTTCTTAAGTCCTCCACTTCTTGCTGACAGACACTGTGGTCTTCACTGGCTCCCTATAAATGATGGCTACCAAAAGAGTGGGGTGAGAGGAAGTTTTCTTAACCACATTGTTGTCCTCTCTTAAGAGTGAGGACTGTTTCTCACCCTCTGGGGTCCCTGCCCAGCATTCACATGGATTTTGCTGCAAGCATCAGTTTGCCAAAGTAACCCGTAATGGCTGCTGTGCTTTTTTAGCAGGGACTGGAAATATTTTACAGTTACACGGAGCACTTATAGCTTAGCTGGGGCCACTTAGTGGATACCCTTCTTAAAATGCTGCAAAAGACAAAACCTGGTGTGGTGGTGGATAGTTACATGGAGTGGACCAGGATGAGGGGAGAAAAGGAGAGAGGGAAATTACAGAGATCATTTGGGAGAAATGATCCCTTGTTTTGAAAGCTCCAGCAGTGATAATTATCTCTCTAGACTAGATCAAATGAATAGACAGCATCCTCTGGGAATTTCAACTGTAAGACCAAAATGTAACCATTATACCCAATTATTCTCCATACTGATTTTGCTATTCATTTCTAACTGTACAAGTTGAGCAGAGATATTGGCCTGTTCTCCTCCAAAACAAATTTCATAGCTGAAGTTTTTTCTGCATACATTATCCCTGTGTTTACTTCCTGATGATCCATTATTTTCAACTACTGTCTTTCCTAGATTTCTCACTGAGATAAAGCAGGCTCCCCTAGTAGCATCTCAAATGGGATCTCAATAAACTGAAAATTAGAGTAAGCACAGCAGGAGCTGATCATCTAAAAGCTACTTCAGTGCTCAGTATTGATTCCAGAGCACAAAACCTTCTCTCAATGATCAGCACACTTCTGCTTGCAGAGGAATAAGCACCAACATCAGGCAGTTGCAGCCCTCTGCTTTGTGTTTGAAATTAAAAGAATTTATAAACCCACAATTTTTTTTACTATTATTCTATGCTGTTGCCATCCAAAGCTTCCCAAATAGCATCTGTTTCTCTTGAAATTGATTTGTGAAAAAAGTCTATTACAATTCAAAGTGAAGGAAATTGAAATGTATTTTGGATGATGCTTCAGTGTCATACAATAGAGTATTCAGATACTCTTTTGAGAATTGCAGCATTGCAATACCCAAAGCATCTGTAACTCAAGCAAAGCAGCTGTAAATACCCTTGCACTAAGTTAATATTTATATTTATTACAAGAAACTATGCTATGTTTCCCTGTTATTGACTTTGATAGCAGACTGAAGCCAGTGCCATTGAAGATTTCATCTACTGCATCTCTTAAGAGCAACGCCGCAGTATTGAGGCATGGATCACAGTGTCCAAACACATTTACAGTCCACAGAGCCCACTAGGAAAAGCTATTCCTGCACTGAAATGAGGCTGGAAATTGCAAGTTTTCATTCCAAAAGCAGCAGTGCTGATCTACCAGGCTTGCACAGCTGAGCTACTTTGAGGACCAAGGCAAGGATGTGCCCATGTACCTCCCTAACATGAGCAGGGCTCCACAGAGTGCTGCACAAGGGCACGATGTGAAAATATGTTTAATCTCATCTAACGTTAAAGTATCAGGCAAAAAGAAAGAGGAAAAAATGATAACATTTTCTTTTCCATATCTACATGGACAACATTTAGGAAGAAAGGAAAATGATTTCTCCACTGGGAAACTCTTGATTCCTAAGACTAACAGAGTTAACACTTTGTTTCCAAATAAACCTGAATTATGATTAAATAAAGTGCCTAACCAAACAGAAATACCAGGTGTCCATGCAGGAACACTGAAATAACAGCTCCCTGGTTGTGGGAACCATGAATTAAAGCGCATTAGCTCCGCTGCCTGGTGGTCCAAGAAGAGCAACAAGGATTGTTTGAACTCTCTCTGTCTCAAAGGTGAAGCAAACAAACTCCAAATGCCCATTTACACCTGTAGCTACGCTGCCCTCTGCTTTTCCAGGACAGTCCCTGGCCTGCTTCTCCTGGCAATCATCTCTTCCTGTCATATAAGCCTGATTTCTGCCACTCTTGTACACTGCTTTTCAGCACTCAGAAGTTTGGAGTAAGCCATGAAGTTTTGCAGATCTACTTGGATGGACTTGAAACCCAGAAACTAAAAAAGACGCTAGTAATAAACGTTATTCGTACTATTTTCCTAAATACAATGCTTAAAAACAACAGTCAAAAATAAGTAAATCAAAACAGACACACACAAAGAAAAAATAAATTAATGAAATGAAAACAATGCTGTATTGATCATTTCATATTCAGTTGTGTTTGTGTCAAAGAGGAAGTTCATTTCTCAGTTCTTCTAATTCGCTTTCAGAAACGCTTCCGTTTCACTTTCAGTATTTTACTGTTATTTCCTTTATGGCTTTTTATGGCTTCATGTAAGCAGAAAAATCATTTATTTCCTCAGATTCTGTTTTTGAATGTTACACCCCAGACTGTACCACACATTTGCAATACGCGCATGGATGATACCGAAGCTGTCCCTCACAAAGTCACCATAAAATTCATTTGTTCAAAATAAACTCTCTCAAATACATTTCTGAGAAGATGAGATGAGGAAAACATCCTTCATGTTGAAGATCATCTTATTTTTAGCTCGTTTCATGCTTATGTGTAAATTCCAGATCTTGCTCAGTTGTCATCAAAAACAGCAGCAACTCCTGTTAAGCCAAAGTCAGTGGAATTACTCTGGTAATGATTTTCTGCAAGCATGACAATATTAGACCAAACACGTGGATTTCACAAGTTTATAGTATTTTCACTAATCACCGAATTCATTACATTAATTGTTTGGTTTTCATTGCCTTATTAACTGGGGAACATAAGAATAAAAACTGCAGGATGGAACCAGTAGAGGGACTCAAGAATTGGATGAGATAATGGTCTGGCAGGTTATTCCCACCTAGGAAGGCTGCCGAAGAAGCCAAGACACTTTTACCTGGATTCTCCTTGAGGGAAAATAACACTTTGCCATTAACTGTAAGACACCAAGAAAATTAATCAAGTCAGCACTAAGGACCTGTGATATTGCAGAGAACATCCCTGAGCAGCGTGCAGGAAAACAGATGGATCTCCATCAACATCAAAGTAGCATCAACATGCTACTTTGTCCCCAGGAAAGTAGCTTTGTCTCATTTTTCCCTGTGTAATGGGATATCTCACCTAGAAATCAAGGTTGGTACTAGTACTAACAACTTTCCTGTGCCATTCTGCCCAATATTTAGAAGCTACAAGTACAGTTCCAGCTAGCAGAAACTTTCCACACATTAGCTAGCAGCATAAGATGACTCTGGATAGAAAAGCACTGTTACTAGCCATCTCAACCTGGCACAGTGCTCTGCTGGCCATGACTCCTTGTTACCAAAGTACACTCCCAGGTCATTAGCAAATCAATAACTTTGAATCTCCATATTCTGTCTCATTGCATTCAGCACGCAAAACTTACTGTTACCAAAAAAAAAAAAAAAAAAAAAAAAAAAGTCAACTAATTATACAAGGAAAACTTGCCAAGCAGCAACATGCATGTTCTCAGTAAAATGATTAAGCTACTGTATAGCCATATTTTACAACTAGGCTAGACAAAGCTCCAGAGAATGTGCAAAAGGAAGGAATACTCAGCTAACAATACTAAAAATATATAATTTTTTTCAGGTGTCTTTTATCTGCAGAGATTTTCATAAGCTTGTTGAAATTCCTAATATTTGAGGTGGGAAAGGCCCAGAAGTCTGGCAGCTCTGCATAATATGCTTATTTAAAAAACAGGAAGACTGTAAGGTCCTTTGAGAGCTTGACTGAATGCCTTATGAATCTTAAAACACATACATCTCAATTCAGCATTTCTTTTGGCATTCCTTTTAAACATTTTCATAAAGTAAATTGCACACTAATTATTTTAATTGCAGCTGAAACTATTGAAATCTGAAATTTCAACAACTCAGAATTATTCACATTTTAAACAATACTATTTTTCACTTTTTATAGAATCTTGAAACACAGACAAAAATATTGTTGTATAGCTTAATTCACTGAACTTCAATGAGGAAATGAGACTCAGTTTGTAGAAATAAATTAGTAAACATGGAAATTTGACAAGACCCTGACAATGTTAAAAAAAAAAAAAAGACATTAAAAAACCTGTTTCTTCATGTGGTGGTCAGATGAAAGCTAACAGATGAGAGACCAAATGAGGAAGAGCCAGATGGAATGCAAGAAAGAATGTTTTCTTGTGAGGATAGGCCAGCAGCAGGATAGGTCATGGTGGCCATCATCATTGTCAGCACTGACTTGTTTGTTTTGAGTTAGTGAGAAAATATGGACATGATTAATAGGAAAGTTGCAATACAAGAGCTTTGGGTTGGACTAAAGGCTACGTTTTGGTGACTGAACTGCACTTAGCATGCATTTGGCACAAATATAGCACTGCTATTAGCTTGGATTGTAATTTGTTAAGTGTGAAAAGAGCTGTTAAAATAACACATTTTCAGAAAAGTCTTGGTTGGTTCTACTTAAAACAAAGAGAAAGGCAGCTTTTTCTCTGAGATATTTTGATGGAGTTTCCTACAGATAGAAACCCAGGGAAATAGATTTATCCTGTGTGACCTGAGGACTGCATCTCAGCCAATCCTCTCCATAGCAGCATACAGCAGCCAGCTGTGTAGACCCACATGCCAGTAGATAGTGAAATTGACACGGATTTCCAGAAGAGATTGAGAATTCTCAAGCTCTACAGAACACTAGTGGAGCTTTTATCTAGTGGAGATTTTATCTACTGAACAAGAAAACAGTTAGGACAGTAAATTTGACAACTGTAAGCTGCTGGAGTTTGTGTAATCATATAGAAAAGCAGTAATGACAATTGCATGGCATACACTTGCTTTTGCCTGAGGTCTACTGACCAGTCTATTTTATTTTAGACATATTGTTTTAATCTGCTGAGAGCTGCATGGGTTTTGCCATTGACAACGACATTCTGAGACAGAGTCCAAAGCAGAAGCAGTGGGGCTGGACCTCAACAATCTTTAGGATCCCTTCCAACCTATGCCATTCTATGATTTTATGATTTGTCTTTTGATCTCTATGCTGCACTGTACTGCATAGTACTTGCACTGACATACACTGCTACAACATGCAGCTGGACCAGGGTAAAGAAAACTGTGTTATCACAAATCCAGCCTACAGCTGGTGGACAGTCAGAACAATTCCTCCCTCAGGAAAAGATTTTTGGACTCCAGATTTAACTAGAAAAGGTAACTAGCACAAACTTCGTCATTGGCAGTAACATCAAATGGCAAGGCATCACCTACATTTGGTTGCTGTGTCTGTGGAAGAATGTAACATCAAATATCCAAATGACAGACGAGTGAGTTAAGATATAATTTGTGCCTTTTTTTTTTTTTTCCAGTTACCTAGCTCTAAGGCAGACCTGATCTTAAAAGAGTAAATTGGGTTAAACCAGAGAATCATCCATTAATGACTAATAAGTAACATCTACCACTGTGTGGGTGTTCTGGGTCTCTATATTGATTGTAATAGAGGTCTGCATCATCCATCTAAGGCATGGTTTTAGGAGAAGGAACCATAGGTGCTCATATTTGTCTCTGCAGATCTTGGTTTTGCTCTCAAGATACATAAATCTCTACATTGTGCTACAAGCATAAATACCATGGTGCTCCACCAGCAAACAAAATAACTAGGCTGAGAGTATCAGTAGATCCATATATCTCTGTTCTGAATATGAAGACTGGTGAGCAAAAGCCTTTGTGGCACTGGAGGGAAATATTCTGCCAGGTTCCTTGTTGGAAGAAGCAATTTTAAAGAAATTGATTCTACTCTCTGATCCTTTCTAAAAATACATGAAATTATTCCTGCTGTTAAATTACTATTTTCTGGTACCTGGAAGACTCCTAATTGATTAAAGAAAATTAATTCAGTGCAATAAATTATTTGTAAGTGAAGTATCTGAAATACCTATGTTATTAATATTTTTGATTTAAAATTATTATTTTATTCAGATGTCTCAAATAACAGCTCATTAAAATCCAGAAAAGTAACTTGAAGGGTGAATAATACCAATCCCTGGAGCAAAAGCAGCTCAGCAAGTAGTTGTGCCAGCATGGACTTGGCCCAGGATAACTGCTTGTTTCACTGGATCTGCACAAGTTAAACTTATCCAGACAATTCACAGTTACTCCCAGCTGTGGAAAAGAAAGAAAATGCAGTCACAGTTTGGAAGGAACTCTTTTTTTTCCCCTGCTAAACTAGCTTGAACTTTCCTAGGAAAGGTCACAATTTGCCAGTTAGCAACATTTCAATTAAACCTCCACCAACAAACTCTGTGGGAGTGCAGGTTAATTTTCTCCTGTGCTGTGACCTTCCCCAACATGGGGCTCTGCCAGCAGAAGTGGACAAGTCTCAGAATCTCTCACACCTCCCACAGCAGCCCACCTCTCTGTCCATCTCATAAAGGAAGGAAATGGACACCCCTCAGTGAAAAGCCTTCTAGAAGAAAAGTGGGAATCCTTATACTTAGAACCTGCTTTTGTAGCCCATGTTGGTCACGTGGATAGGACCACGTGATTCGTAAGGCAACATAAGGAACATAAGCTCATGTTTCTTTATAAGAAACCTCTTCAAAACACAGCAGTTTCACTCAATTCAGAGTTAAGACCACCTAGACTTCTTCAGGAATACTTCCCTCTAACTAGGCATTGTAGATTGTATGAAGGATTTCTAGTGCATACCTAGGATGCAAAACATTTTGAAGGATATCTGCACCCTTACAAATATCTTCTCTGTTCACAGAGGAATGAGGTACAGCATTTTCTATGAGCCAAGATCACGTACAAGACATTATGTCTAGCAAAATACAAGACAAGGCATCTGACATCAAACGATAAAAACCTACAGAAATACAAATGGTCAGATTATGAAAATCTGCCTCAAATTTAGTTCTGCTCGATGACCAACAGCACCATATTCTCCTCCTGAAGGAGGTGCCCCCCAGTGCACTCTGACACTGCTGTATGAGACCATCCCTTCATGTCAGTCACCACCCCATGTTTGCACTCCTGCTTGGTTAAGATGCAAGCATTTGATCCCAAAATGTTATATTTTCCCCAGTTTGATTGAGATCATTGAACAGATATTTATAGCTGTAAACATGGAAATCAGATGAATTTCATTCCTTTTTCTTTCCTAATCAGGAATTCTTGTTCCACTTAAGATTTTGAAGTATCGCTAGTATGAACATTCTTTACTCTTATCTTCTTAACTTGACTTTAGTTCTTAAATGGTTTATTTTTAACCAAGTATTTCATTCCAGCCTTTTCATGCTTATTGCAATATACTGAAAATAATGGATGCTGTGAAAAAAGAATTAAGAGTCAACTTACTAGTGCAAGCATTTCGTATACCACAGAGTGACAAAGAAATGATAAAAATTGGGGAAGGAATGACTGCACTGAGTGATACTATCCCCACCCTACGTGGACTGTAAGGCTCATTTATCTATTTTATATTTATAGCTGCTAGTGACTCATGATGTGTTAGAACTCTCTGCTGACTGAAGCCCCTAGCAGTCAGCACTAATAGCCTGTCTAATTCAAGGCAAAATCCAACGTCACTCAACAAGAGCTGAAAATTACAATGTCCATATCAAAAAAAATCAGATATATAAACATATATGTTGATTACTATCTAAGCAAAATTTGAATACACTGTCCAAGGTTTCACAGTTTCTTTCATACACAGCACTAGTATGCTATATGCAGCAGCACTGAGAAGTCTGAGCTGAGAGGAGGTACAGCTGCACTTTGGCCCTCTAATCCTTTTTTTTTTTTCTTTTTAAATCAGCAGCCCACACACAAAATTAACACAAAGCACTCAAATTCAGACACAGCAGTATTTAGCACTTATATCATACTGGCACACTAAGCTGTGTACTGATCAGGCCCAATGATACTGTATCTTGCTTATCCAAGATCGAGATCATAGTTTCACAGGATGAGGGTTTTGGTAATGAAGCCAATGTGAATAGTCATGCTGGAGTTTTTGCTGGGAGTACATTCAAGCTTGTCTCCCTCCTTGTTTGAGATCAGCACAATCAGACTTCCAATTGTACATTCAGCCTGATCATATTGAGCATGTGTCCTGGCCAAGCCAACACTGAGAAATCACACTCAATCAGAATTTCTCTGTGCTCCTTTTGCCTCAACCAAATGCAGGAGAACAGATCATAGCAGAAAAAGCTATTGACAGATGTTTATGTACTTAGGATAGAGAAACACAGTTTAGAGGGAAATGCCTTAACTGGACGAGGTATTAACCATCAGCGATGATTTTCACTAACCTCTGTGGTTATCCTGTCAGTCTAGAAAGCATGGCATGGGCAGAATGACATGTCTCTAGCAATGACTATAGGTTATTACTGGGATGCAAGAACAGAGCATGATGAATAAAATCTTATATCCTGGAGAAAATCTAAGATAGATAAAGTAACTTCAAAGTAACTTCATTGGGAAATATTCAGTCATCTCCAATACTGCATTTCTTTTATTTGAGAGAAAACAAGGCTTATAGCTTTAGGAGTTTTAAAGAGAAAATGGTTTACTTTGTGTAGGCTTTTATAATTTTAAAAATACTCCTAGCAAAACCATGTTTTCAGAAAGACTAAGCACCCAGCACCAAGGTAGCGCCATTCCCACTGCTTATAGGTCCTACAGTTCATCTCATCTCTCTAGATATTATATGAATTTTCACATCAGTGCCCAGGTATAACTATTATACATTTTCCCAATAAAAATTCACTTCACTTTTTACCCCCAGATAACAATAGCTTTGAATTTTTTGCTCAAGAATCAAACTCTTTAACAGTCAATAAAAAAGTAGGACAATTCTCTAGCTCAGTCTGTTTGCCATAGGTGCACTGCGTAAAAAACACCAGTTATACATACACTAGGTATTGTACTTCACAGTTCACTGACCAGAGAGGCCATCTGCACACCAGGATGAAGGGTATAGACAGAATCTCTGCAAGAATATCAAGTTTGATGTGGTCCTAGAGTAAGCTCTTAGCCTCTTGTAAATAGCTGAATAGAAACAGATCAATAAATCACTGTTAGCTGCACATGAATAATTCTTACTTCTCAAAATCATGTAGTTTTTCTGATTGTATGAAAACAACTTGAGTAATATTCAATTATAGAATCTCTACTTACTTAGCTGTTGATGATGAATTCCAGCTGAAGTTCTAATTTAACTAAATTATTAGTTAAGTTAGTTTGCAATCTTTTCTGAAAGAAAAAGCACTACCCACCTTCAGTCCTTACTAATTTTCCTGAAAGTTTTCTTTCATGTTTTTAGTTCATGGCTGTGAATTCAATTTTACCACTAACTGCTGTTAAAGCACAGAATTCTGTGGGAACTCTGAGCACAAATTAAATGCTTAGCTTTGATTTCTTTAGTAATATCTCCATATGAGAATTTGGAAAAACAGAATTTGGAAAAAAAAGTATACTTTAGGATGCAGACAAGATGACACCATCAATAATCAGATACTTATCACAGCCATGAAATTTTGAGGCTCTGAGCTGACCTGATAGCAGCCTTTCAATATCTGAAGGGTAGCTACAGAAAAGAAGGGGACAGACTCTTTAGCAGGGTCTGCAGCAATAGAACAAGGGGAAACAGCTTCAAGCTTAATGAGGGTGGATTTAAGTTGTACATAAGGAAAAAGACTTTTACAGTGAGAGTGGCAAGGCACTGGCACAGGATGCTCAGAGATGTGGTTAATGCCCCATTCCTGGAGATTTTCAAAGCCAGGCTGGATCAGCCTCTGGGCAACCTGATGTAGCTGTGCACGTCGCTGATCATTGCAGGGGAGTTGGACTAGATGACCTTTAAAGGTCTCTTTCAACTGTAAGGATTCTATGATTTCAAGATGAAGAGAAATATGCCAGTAGCCCAGGGCTGGTCATGGTCTTCATCCATTCACAGATCCAGATCCCAGCAGATGGTGTCATGTTGAAGAACTGGAAATTCTTTCCCCCAAAAAGCAGAGATAGGACTAAGTTTGAGACAGGAAATCTCTGATAAATTTGCAGTCCTTGTCAGGCATAGGACCATTACTATGTTTTATCTAAGGATTAAAGACTTTCTTTGAGAGAGAACATTCCCTCTCTCATTTTTAATTATTTGCTTCAAAGGAAGGTCCATTTGCAGCTAGAATACACGGGTAGCTGTTGTCCCTCAAGAACTGAGTCATATATAGGCAACAGAGTACAGAAGGAAAAATTAGCATTGTTGTCAGCTTACAAGTAAAAATCTGATCGGGGAAAAAAAAGATAAAATATCTACATCCACAGTATAAAAGTTCTGCTGTATTCCACTACACCCTTGTAGCTGAATTGCACTCCTTAGGCCATACAATTCCTGTAATTGGAGGAGGCTCAAATATTATCCAGCAAGTGAAGCATACAGTGCTCTTCCAATCATCCTGCCACGATGCAGTCAAATTCAGCAGGATCCTTGGGCATTCTGAGGTCTCCTTACTCATTTCACCTGTTTGACAATCTGATTTTAGCAGCTCGTTTCCTACATATCATCTTTTCCTCTAACTGCTCGTACTTGCAAGAAATAGTGCACAAAAAAACCTTGCAGCTGTTCATCCTGAATGCAAATAGATCTGTTAAGCAGGCAGTCATTTTCCATAATACAGAAAAGTTTCATTTGGCTCTTGTACAGAGGATCCATATTTTAAAGCCAGGGAAGTGGGACCAGGGAGAACATATCTGAAAAATATTCAGTTCAGGAAGGTTATTACTGGAGTAAATCAAGTTTTTCATCAGACTTTAAACCTGGCAATATTGTGAGAGAGTTCTTGAGACTATTTTCCTTCATTCAATCAAAAATCTGTTATTGCAATCAGCAGAGAAATCTATATACCTGCAAATTGGCACCAACCAAGAAACATGGAGATGCTCAAGCACAGAGTTATTTTCACCAGCATTGGAGTACTGAACTTCAGTAACTTTCCTTAAGCTCATCCTGGAACTCCAGGGATTTCAGGGACTGATTTATGCTGACGTTGCGCAGAGACAGACAACTGAATGGAGAAGATACTCCTCATATTCTTAAAATTGATGTTTTGAAGGAGCCCAAGAAATGAATGTGAAACAGAAATAAAAGTTTTGAATCAAGAGAAAATGCACGCTTTCCTGTAAGGAAAGGTCATGTATCTGAGACAAAATGTGAAGTGAATAGACAAATCATAGGATGATATACTTGCTTTTGCCTTGCTTTTGCCACAGGCATTGCACATGCATATTGATAGAAATATTATGCAGATTTATTGCTATTAAATGAAGTACATTTAATGTGACATGAGCCATTCGGCTAGATACAAAGAACTGCCACTACATGTCTTTATACAATCTCTACAGGTTATTGATTTTTACATCTTCCACTGAAGTAGCAGATACTGACCTCCATCTAACTGGTAGATGAAGTGGACTTTGGGTTCCATCTGCTGTGCAATTCATATGCAGAGTATCATTTAGCATAAAGAAGTTGGAATTAAAAGCCAGGAAATAATGACTAAAAACTAAGGAATCTTCGAGATACATTGTTCATTTACATGGGGAGCGAGCAAAAAGCTAACAACCAAATATAAACTTCAGCTGATGCTATGGCCTGTCTTTCCTTTCATCTTCTTTATTTCTTCATGGAAATCTACATTTAGAAGAGTAAGTCAAAGATATAAGTGATGCATCATAGGATATTAAACTACTTCCCACACTTGTCACTGTAGAATTCTGTAGGATGAAGCTGGAGAGAGCAGGCAGAGTTGATGGATTGTACCTGGGGCTAGTGGGATCCTAACTCATCTGGTATTTCTTTTAACTGCTCGCTCAGAAGGGTTTAAATAGTGTTATGTATTTGGACTAGCTAGTTTTGAAATCCACTTTAATCAGTCATGTGTAACTATGTGTGAACATAGAACAAACATATTGGGCCCATAATAACATAACCCTCACAGCTAAGAAATTATGTGAATTGCTTTTGGCTCTCTAACCAGCACCAAAGAGGCAAGTAGATGGGAAGAACAGTGCACAAAGAAGGTTTAAAAGGAGCACCAACACCAATAGGAAAAGAACTATGACTGAGAAGGTTCTGAGAGACTCACAGAAAACTGAGAATGTCATTAAGGAGCATGCCTGCAAAGGCTCTATGAGAAGAGACTAGAAACATCAATTTCACAAAGCAGCTGATGTTGTGTTAGCCCTCTACACCTGCCATCTCAGCACTTTCACAGGTATCAGCACACAGAATAGGGTTGGAAATAAGGAATTGCAGGGGAGCAGGGCCAAATTTCCTACATTTTGTTTCATCTCACACCATCTCGATACTGATTACAAGTGCAATGGTGCAAATCCTGATTAAACAAAAAAGGAGTAACACAGCTGAATGCTCTGCACTTTTGAGGAGCAGGTAAGCAGGCACCCAGGAAAGTGCTTGGACAGTGAAAGTAGATGGAAGAATATATATCTTTCTACAGAACTGCTTTCATGTGCAAAAAACAGGTGCTGTTGCCCTTGCCAGAGATTAAACCAGCTTATTTGCAAGGGGAATTGATAGTGGTAATCTGTTCTTTTGTACTCCCACAGTCTTCGGACAGCAAAAACTACCACAGAGTTCAAAGCAGAACTGTAATCCCCAGAGAAATCATCCTAATGGAATGGCAGCTACCTTAGTATAGGTTTACGTGACTAAGCAAGTCATCTGTATTTCAGAAGTCAGGATTTCAGAAATTACTAAGAGCCTTTCAAAGCGTTAATTCTGTCTGCTTCTTAAAACCAGATATTAAATCAAACTGTCATCACTAACAAAGGAAACCTAGTGCTGCAGCATTGGTTTAGCAGCAGCTTCTAATCTTAATTAAAATGCAGAAGAGAGCCAGGTTGCTCTATGCTACATCCATGCTTTTGTTGATTGCAGAAGAGGCTGCTGAGAACACAGCACTCTTATAAAGTCAGGACATTTATTTTTGGTTCATAAATATTAATACAGGGCACTCAACCTCAAACATTTGAAATTCTTGGATCTTTTTTATTATTATTCATAACACAATGATATTTTAACTGGAAAAAAAGTAATTAATAGAATATTAATTCTGTTCTCCTGTCTTGGAATCATTATGAGTTTATCTACACATGAAAAAATGCAAGTACATAGCTATATCTTAAAAGAGGCAAATATTTCACTTTATTGTATACAAATATGCAAAATACTTGTTTTACATGTAGATGTCTACTTTGTTATACATAGATGTTTCTTTAGAACTAGGTCTGTAAGACTACCTGAGTTTTCCCCAGATGAAGCCTCTATCATAAAATCAAAGGCAGAGACTAATTAGTTTCAAAGGAGAAACAAAGTTTTGTCAGGCTGGACAAGAGCATTTTGCAGAAACCTGATAAAAATCTGAAGGTGACTGATAATATGCTAACAACATACTGTTTCATACAGTACCATCACTCATTTGTGAAGGATCACATTACCCTGTAAGAAAGCTTGGACAAAACAACAGCAGAAAAATCAAAAGAAACTTAAGCAGTTTCTAGGTGGGATTCTCTCCTGAAGCATCCTTCCAAATCTATCAGTGAAGGAGGAATTAGCAATAACTGGGAGTGTTTCTCAGGGAACCCAAAGTTGTGCCAAAATAATGGATCTAAATAATGGGTCCAGTAACACTGATCAAAAGCACCTCGTGGGCACTGTTACAGGATTTGTTTCCAAGTGGAAAGACAAGTAAAAGAGTCTTTGCAGAACAGTTATCTCTTTCAATCTCCCCCTTCCCTACAACTTTTGGTGCTGGTTTTTCTCTTTATTTATTTATTTTAAAGCACAATACTCAAAAGATGTAAGAGAGATGAGTTATAAGTTCTCAATTTTCCTATTCCTAAGAACTATCTTTCTCCTTCTGAAATTTGGTATTTAATAATTCCATACCAGTAGGACAAGATGTACAGCAGCTCACTATCTATGGCTGACACATCCTCCTGATATTCTCTAGTAGATTCCTTGTGTTGTTATACTAAACAGTGGATCATTAATACAAATAAGAAGACTCTGGAAGGACAATCAGGAAAAACACACTAAGCTCCCCTGCTTTTAAAGCATCTTCTGAGACAAGGACAAATCTTTGCATCAGGACTAAAAGGGTTACCCCTTGCAGGTGTAGTACAATTCCCCCAGCTCTGCATCCTTTTGCAGCAACCTTCTCTTGGTGGATGCCCTGGTCTTAGAGATGCTCAAAGTTCAGTTGGACAGGGCTCTGAGCAACCTAATCTAGCTATAGGCATCCCTAGTCATCACAGGGAGGTTGGACTAGATGGCTTTTAAGAGTCCCTTCCAAGTCTATGTTTCCAACCTCAGTTGTCTCTGTGCAGGTACACGTGTTGGAGGAAGAATGCTGGTTGGCCACCTTCACTATCACAAGTGAGGCTGGAGCCAACAGCCTTGGGGCTGCACAGGGAGCAGGTGTTGGGTAGGGCAGGCATGGAATCCAGAAACCTTTGACATTCCCACCTGTTTATCAAACACGATTGGAACTAATAAGTGAGTGAAGAATATTACTAGCTGGAAGATGAAAAGATTTCTGAGATGGTTTGTGGGAAATTCTCCTTTACCTAAGAAATTCAGAAAAGAATTATTTACATACCATAATGAAAACCCAAATCTTTGGAAGCTGGAATAATTGAGATGCCTGTAAAGGATTTCTGAATATCTGAACAAAATGTCATCTGTTGATCTGCTATCAAAACTGTTTGGTTTCCTGGCCTCATCCTCCCTTTGAAAATGTAATTTCTGGCAGTGCACTTACAGGTCCTAACACTGCTGAATTCTACATGAGCCATAGCACACATGTATGTTTTTCACATCTAAGCAAGAGCACATTTCTGTAGGTCAGTCATGTATGGAAAAGAAGCAACCAAAAAAAACACAAAACAAACAAACCAGTGTAGACAAATTAATCACATACTGAAATATTTCTTGAATAGAAGCAACCATAGCTTTCATAATAAGTCAGAAGAATAAATGCAAGTACAAAGGCAGGCAAAAATACATGTCCAGTTTCACTTCTAATTCCAGACTCTCCTCTGTTTTTATAATAAAGAAGAAAAAAAAAAGAAAAGTAAGAACATTACCAAGCCTGGAAGCAGAGCTGTGCTGTAAACTTCACACATGGAAAGAAAAAGCTGTTGGTTGCATTCAGAAGTTCTTTCACAACTGACATATGGGACTGTAACTTTCTCAGTCAAATAGCAGTGTTAAAAAGTACAGTTGGTCAAAGTGTTAAGACTTCATTTTTAGTACTGAAGGTATAGATAAAGGACTCTGTTCTGGAGCAGCACTCAGAGAAAGTACAGCTTAAGGTATTGTTTTGCTCCCACTCTGTCGTAAACAGAGGCTCTGAGAAATTCCAGGCTCCTGGTTTGTTGCAGGAAGCTGCCAAAACACTCAGTGCAATTCACAGCACTCAGGAGGAGATCCTGTGGAGGAACAGGCAGCAGTGGGGCAGAACCAGGCTGCAAAAGTCTTCGAGTTTGAAGGCTTTCTACCACCCCAAACCCGATGCGCTGAGTTACTCAGTTGCCTTCTTAGTAATGCACAAAAACCATTTCACAATTGTGTTTTAAAATAGCTTCATAGTAGTGGATAGTAAATCCATTTACAGAGCCATACACCCTCAAAAACAATATATTTTTCAGCCCCAAGATTGTCCAGTCTGGTAGATTCTCATTTGGCCAGTGATTCCTCAGTTACAGATCCACTAAACACACTGCAAAGCAGTACTCTGGACTAAGCTACCTGGTAATATAGAAACGATCTGGAGGGAGCCCTTTGGTCACAACAAAGAAATCCTACTGATTTCCCAAGTAGAAGTGAGGTACAATCCACATAGATGGAACAGAGCTATCCTCCTGGGTGCTAAGGAAACACAGAGATGGGTAGAAAATGATTTTCAAGTTGAATTTTATTTAAATAAAGAAGAATTACTTATTGCTGTTCAGTTAATCAAAACCAGCCCCAAGTCTTAAAATCAAATCTTCACAGACAAAATTAGTCTGGAAACACATATTCAAAAAATGTACACTGAAGTCCTAGCACATTCTCAGGAATGTAGGAGCCTGGAAAGTTGTCCTCATTTATGTCTTCGGAGTTCTTTATCATTTGTCTTGTCTAGTTAATAAGATTTCTTTAATATATCTAAAACTAATTTTTAAATTAATGAGCACAAATAATTTTATGAAACATTATAAATTCATTAAAATATTAAATATAACTTCTTTTCAGATTACCAAGCTATTAAATCTCCCATTTGTGAATTTTATTAAAAATATATATATGAAATCTCATTTTCTATTTGGTTTTAGATGAACAGATTTAAGCTTTCCAATTAAATAATCCTCATGTGGATTCTTGCAAGGGAAAACAGAAGAGTTTCATAATACCTATTTTCTGATGAGAGAAAAGACAAGCTATTCTATATGCAAATGTAACTGATTTCATTTAATTGCTCCTGAGGGAAACTGAAGATCTGTATGTGAACCTCTTACCAACTGGTAGTGACTTAAACCTCCTAATTTTTCTGCCTTACAACGTTAGTTAATGACTTCCTTCCTAATGGAAGGTACACAGTCCTGCAGAATGTTGTATTGAACACAATCTCTCAGAAATCGGGAGTTGTTGGGAACAGTGTGACTCAGTCCTGAGATCTTCTACATCAGGGAGTGCTCAAAGCTTCAGAAGTCCAGCAAAACTTATGTACATTATGTCAAAGCAGCACTGCAAGAAATATTCCTTACCCTACCCTTAGGGAACAGAATTTTGACAGGCACGCAGTGATCCAGATGATCGTGCTAATTTATCTATATGAGGCATCCTTCACTTATGTTTAAGTTCCATGCTGTTCCTGCAGCAAGTAGTAGAAACACATAACTCACAGCCATAGTCAGGCACTCAGGCAAGACAAATAACCCATCATCAGGCAGCTTAAATTTCATCTCCACCTAATACCCTGCAGGAGAAATCTACAGGGTGTCTTATAAGGGAAGGCATTTTAAAATTACAATGTCGTACCAACACAAAAGCCACACTATCAATTTGCAGAGACTGGTCTCAGACTGGCACAGCTGTGTTCAGGCTGCATCACAAAGAACTTTTTCCTATGCTTTGTTATTCTATTGAACATCTCCATGAGTCTTTCTCAGAGAAATGCATCCTTGCCTGTGCTTAGTTAATTCGTCTGCTTTATATTTTATTTACAGATCTACATCTCCTCTAACTTAGCTAATCACATCATGAAGTCCCAGCACTTCACTAACCTCTGAAACAGAAAGATTTCCTCTCTATTCCTCTATACCCTTAACTGGTAGTTTAGAAAAGAGATCCAGTACCACTGTACAGCCAAAGCTAGGGACACTCACTGAGAATTTTGACTCACTTGCCACACAGCTTACTTTGCATCGCATACCTTTACATCTGCAGGTACACAAACAAACAGCAAACATTTCTTCTCTCCCAAACTTCTGCATGCCTTCCTGATCACAGCACAGGGAACCTGAGGAGCCTGTTACATACACCAGTTCTGTGTCTTTAAGGATCTCTTCCTTTTCAAGTGCTCTTGATGCTCTTCTGATGAGGTGATTTCATTTGTGTTTAGATGGTCACACCCCAACCCAGGCACATCCAGCCTCTTCTCTGTCCCCAGGTGCTTTCAGCCATCACTCACACCACACTGTCCTGCAGGAGAAAGGGAGTTTGAGTATGTCTCAGGCTAATGGAGTAATTTCAGCTTCAAGAAAACATCAGTGAGTGTTTGGGATGTAGCAAATGTAACACTAGATGGACCAAAGAGGTATGCCAGCTACCAAGTCCATCCCTCCATTGTTGGCAACCATTTAAGCACTTTTTGATGCCTTCTGAAGACATAGTAATTGTGTCAGAGTGTAAAAAATCTTTGGTTCCTTGTGGTAAAACTGAAATCTGTTTTAAAGTAAACATTTCCCCAAAGAAGCCATAACAAAACAGTTAATTAGGAAACAACAATTTTTCTTTCATTTTATTACACACAGCAACCTCCAACCCTGATAAGTAATAAAGCAACTTGCTATTTTTCCAACAAGGGATAACATCAATAGCTCACCTTGGAAGTTTGTTTGTTTGTTTTTTAATCTAAGAAATCAAGTGAAATGGGAGAGAAAACAATCAAAAATTCCCACCTCAGATCATTGATGTCAGCCAAGTGGACAACAGAAGGCGGCAAGAAAGGCATGATGCAGGCTGTATTATTATTTGACATTACTAAAATAAAACATGGGAAATTTAGTTTAAATTCTGTATTCAGAGGAAGTTGTGGTCCTGGAACAGTCTTCCCAGAGAAGCTATGGATGCTTCCACAGGTGCTCAAGGTCATGTTGGATAGGGCCCAGGGCAGCCTGATCTGGTGGGGGGCAACCAGCCCACAGCAAGGGGTTGGATCTTGATGATCTTTAAGATCCCTTCCAATGTAAGCCATTCCATGATTCCCCTTATACACATAACAGTACTGTAAAGGAGTGAAGTATCAGCAACTTGTGCCTAATTCCTTACCACCTCTTTCAGAAGAAAAATCTAGGTGGACTACTTCTATCCTGGCGTGAGCTCTTCGTGTCTTTCCACAGCAAATTCAGTTTATATTGAATTATCTTGTGCTCTATTTTCCTTTAAGGGACTAGGTAGGCAGGGTAAAGAAATTTCTTTATGTATGAGAAATTTTCTTTCTGTATGAGAAAGTCTTCTCAAGACTGATCTAAGATTGTCCGAGGTGAAAAGGTGTTCAGTGCAGACACTACAGAGCTTCTCACCCCCACCAGTATCCCTTCCATTACAATAAGAAGGTGTGCAGGAGGCTCCAGTGCTGGCAGCAGGAGCACAGCTGAAAACTGAAAGTTTGTTCAATTTGAATTTGGCCATAGGAAACTTACAGTTTGTTTCCCTGGAAAACTTATGGTTTTCATTCCACTACAGCACATATTCAGCCACAAAATGGAGCAGTTTTGTAAATTGCTTAGATGAATAGACAGTATTTTTTTAATAGGTAAATACCCTATATGCTACAGATGCTGTGCATTAAATATTTATCACAAAGTGCAGCTGGAACTTTAGCTGCACCTCCAGTCAAATATAGAAAAAGTGCTACATTTGTTATTGTTCAAAATGGTATGAAGATAGGATTCATTAGTTAGAATTTTATCAATGTTAGAAATTCTGCTATATCAGATCCACAACAATTATCTGAAGCTCCTTCTTTATGTCTTTAAAGGCATCACATTGCTGTTCTCACTCAAAACCAGAGGATAACAGGGATCTTTGCCAACAAAATTCATTATTATATACTTAAATGTGCTACTGAATAAGAGACAGAAGTTGCTATTCGGCTGAAAGTCAGAGAAAAAAACACCTGCTGTTTTTCTCAGGCATTGCCACTAGTTTCAAGAATGATTTTTACAGAGTTTGTCAGCTTTCCCATCTATATGCAGACAGTCTGAAAACAGGCTGGAGCCTTCAAATAAAATTGGAAGTTCCCATGAATCCTGAGCATGGAGAAAAGCATGCAAGAAGTACTGATGTAATGAAGTGCTGGAAATAGTTTTAGTTAATTTTCATCAAAGCAGATTGAGAAAGAAAATTACAACAATTGAGTTGCTAAAATTTAAAGAAAGAATTGAACCTTTTTTTTCCTAAGAAAATACTTTTGTACAACCTCAGATTTCTGCTTGAAGCCTCTTTCCTGACTCCTGAAAATAATTGCTGTTGGGACATTATTGTTTGAAGAAGGTACATACTTTTCAGACAGTCATTATAACCCACTTATATTTTAGAGCCGTCCAGTTTAATGTTCCAGGTTAGATTTTGTTTAAATACTTATATTCTAATTCATAACCAAAGAAAAAAAGATGGAAAGAAAGAAAGAAGGAAAGAAAGAAAGAAGCAAGGGAGGGAGGAAGAAAAAGAAATAGAAGACAGAAAAGAATGAATCAGAAAATCCACATGACCCAATTGTTGACTCAGAGCTGAAAAAAAAATTGAAGATGATAAGTCAGTCTGATGTGAAAACTGATAATCAGAAAGATAAGATTATGTAGATTTGTGGTGCTTATAGGATTGAATTGTCACTAGGGTTAAATGTGAACTGTCTGTAAAGAATTTGAGAGACCAGTAAGAAAACTGTCAACTCAATAGATTTGAGTTTTTCTAAATTTCTATCAGAAGTACCTTATGAATGAAATGCTGTAAGTCTTGGAACTAAGTGTTGCCAGATCAATATCACCTGAAATTAGACTCATAGAATCGTAGAATCTTTAGAATTGGAAGGCACCTTTAAAGTCATCTAGTCCAACTCCCCATTAGAGATTCTGGAATGGAGAACCAGGTCAAAAGTTGTGATGCTGCATCGAGATATCACATAAGAAACTAAGATTGGAGCCCTAACAAGGGAAGTGCCAAAGTCCAAGACGCAAAGAAGACATATTACACAGTGAATCCAAAGGGGAAGGGAATACAGCATAGTCAAAAGAGCAAATGGAATTTGACACACAACATCTCTTCTGTGGGTTTGGGTGAAAGCAGCACAGATGGTGCAGTGCAGAGGTGAATGCTCCATAGAAGCTCAGTCAGGGCTGTGAGACCATGCTCTCTGCCCAAGCCTAAAGGTTTCTCACCTGTTTTTTTGTTCAGAGTCCAGGAGCATCATACTCCATCTCTAGGGATAGTCTCCAGATTAACTGCTCAGTCTCTGCTCTCAGATGATAGTGAATGGTTTGATAACTGCATAGACTGCATTTTCTGATGTTCCAGTTGAAGATCAACATCATATCACATTTCTGTATTTTATCTTCTTTTTTGAAATAGAACAAACCTTGCTCTCTATTAAAAAAGAGCAATGCAAAGAATTCAGTTGTTTCAGAAATCCAACATTTAAATTGCTCTGTCATTTACTCTGACTCCCTTCATCCCATGAGTTCCTGCCTTATGATACCATGTAATATCAGGACATACATCATCTTCTAACTGAAATTGAGCCCAAATTAGCACACAGATGAGCCTTCTCTGCTCTGCAATCTCTACATTGCACTGCTCATTTGTTAAACAATGGAAGGTCTAGAGTGAAAATCACAACAAAGTTATCCTTTTGACAGAAAGGCAACTGATTGAAAGCCAAGAAAGTAAATTTTTCCATTGCAATATATTCTGTATGCATTCTGAATGAGTTAGTCACAAACATATTTGCCTTAGGTTTGCCTTTACATTTTCTACCTAATCTCCATCTCCATACAAAGAGAAATAAGGAGATGATCTTATTCCAGGAGATGTACAAGTAAATAATGGTTTTTCAAGCTGCTTCTTGCCCTTCTTTCACATAATGAAGAAAAATAGAGGCTTACTAAATGAGCACTCCCTGTCTTCTGTCTGAATTCAAGCAGGAAACAAGGGGAAAAGCATCTTTATATGTTATATGCAGCTAAGAACATAAAAGAAAGTCTATTCATTCAAACATGAATTGAAATTGCACAGAAAATTTTACTCTCGTAATTTTCTACTACTGCTTGACTGCACAATCTGCATAGTGTTCCTCTGACTATTTCTTTTTGAGTCTGACAAACATACAGTTAATGTGCTCTTATAGATATTTAAAGCAAGATTAAGACGACTCCACATGGAGATGGTCTGCCCTTCCTGTATCCTGGCTGAAGTCAGCAAAATGGTCTATGCAAGTACAAATTTTATGAACAAAGGCCTATGTTATTTAGATCTCACATTAGGTAATAGTTAAAAACATTTCTAGAAATGTAGCTAACTGTGGGACACTTCTAGACTATTTTCCAGCTTCTGAGAACAGCCAAAAATTTTAAAATATCTAAATTTAAATTCAACAAACTTACTTTTCTTAAAAAGTTCAGTAAGAAATCAAAATCTACAGGACTGAGGGCTAATTTTTACTTTTGTCCTTACAAAGACTGACTTCTGAAAAGTCTGAGTAGTCTGTACACTTCCGATGAAGACTTCATTAATCTACACAGAATATGTCATGCATCAATATTAAAAGTATCTTAACAAGGAAAGAGAGCAGAGAATGAGAGTGAATGCTGTGTGGCAGGTCAACATCAATAAATGATTATGGCATGGAGCAAATCATTTGTACAGTGAGGCTGTTCCTGCACCCATCAATTTAGGTGCTAAGAATGAAATGCAATTTTTATATTACTTATTCTTATCTCTTCTTGGCTTAATTTTACTTTCCTTCCTCCATCTATTTTTCTCTGTTCTCTTCAACAGTTGTCATTTCTTGCTGGAATCTTATATCTGCAGGTGATTCAGCTCTTGTCAATCCCCTTTCTCTTTTTTCCTCCCTTCTCTCCTTACTTTGCAGTACTTTTACTTTTCAGCTTTCTTTCTTCCCCTCCTCCTCCCCCCACCTCTTTCTGGCTTCCTCCTACCTATATGTATTTTTCCCTTCTCAAACTCACTTTCCACTAAAAATAACAACTTTACTCCCATACAATAGAGATAATTAAATGTTTTGAACACCTGACTGATTTATAATTTCTGATATAGTTTCACAGATTGTGATAAATCAGGAAAATCTTTAGATCATGCTGGAATTCTCTAAGATTATATTTTTTGAAGGATCTGGTCTAGGAAAAAAAAAAAAAATCACTTCAGTGAAAATTCAACACTGTTTTTGGCCAAAATTGCTCCTGGTTCAACACCTGTAGAAGTGAAAAGATTTTTCTCTTAATCAAGTGAGTACCTGTACAGACGACAGTGTTCCAGCTCCGTGTATCCCAGAATGGTAATGATACATGATAAACCTTGCTTCAAACTCTTGTCTGTAGAAAGACAAAAAACTCTTGTCTGTTAAGATTTAGAAAAAGGAGAAGAAATTAGCAGCACATTATAGACATCTCTGTAAACCTGCATGGTCATTCATCACTCTAAATTAAGAACAAATTCTTTATTTCTAAGAGCTGTCATCAGAAGGAAAAATAAAAACTACTCCCTAGCTATTTGTGCATTTTCTTCTCAGTGATTGCCCTAAAACTTTCACAAGGTCAAATTTAGTCTTACTGAGTGAAAATGATAAAGGTACTACCGGTCACCTAATGTGGTGGGGAAGAGTTTTGATTAATGTTTTGCTGGATTGGAAATACTTGTGATAACAAAAAAAAAAAAAAGAGAGAGAGAGAGAGAGAAAAGTAAGGTTTCTGAGGACAAGGTGCTGTTAATCATTTCTTTTATTATTATTATTGTCATTATGTGGTTGTCTCCCTCATAGAAGCCAAGGGCTGGTTATCCAAGCAAATGAGCTGTCAAGCAAATAATACAGTTGGGAGAAAAAGAATCTTTTTTTTCCTTCACTTCTGGCACAAAGGAGAATTGATAAGCTGGTTTTTGACTTCACAAGGTATAAATATGTATTTATAGTGCATCTATATTTGAAAAATATACTCCAAACAGTTTCAACTCTCATGAAACTACTTCCGTAAACTATAATACTTTATGAGGAAAGGTATTCTAGCAGTTGTGGCTTCTTAGAAGATATTGGATGTGTTTTACAGCTTATTACAAAACTCTTCCATGGCAACATATCATTACTTAAATGAAAACAGTAAACTTTTATTCTCTGTTGATGTTATGAAAGTCAGATTAAACTTGCACTTCTACAAATGCTGCTCGATGACTTCCCCTTTAAATAAAGCTCTTTGTATTTCCTATTTCTATGCAAAATGAATTTTACTGAGGTGGCTGTTGTACAAGCAGAACTTCTAAAACCAGGCAGCCATTTAAGCAGAATGATTAAGAAAATTGCAAGATATAAATTACTTCTAATAATTACTTAGTAACCAGTTTGCATAAGCTGTGGTCAGCAGGAAGTTTTAGATTTATCACAGAAATTGCCCAAATTGTTCTCTTGAGATTTTTGTCTCTTAGCGAAGAGAAAATGTGGGCAATATCTCAGCACTGAAACCAGAAAATACTGTACAAATGGAGTATATCTCGAATTCATATTGAAGTAGTGTTGGATCTGATCTCTGGCCACTGACAATATGCATGTTAACATCAGAGATAAAGGTTTGGATGTTAATTCTAGAAAGGGAAAAAAGGTCAATTAACAATGAAGCCATGCATAACACAGCAGTTTGTTTCTGTGGAGCCATAATAAGGAACATTGCTTGGAGTATATACATTTACCATGAAAACAAAAACGGAAGTTTGGAAAGCTGCAAATATTGAACAATTCTTTCCTGCATCCATACTGAAAAGAAAGAGATTCTGGAGACCAGTGTTTGCCAGAGCTGCTTACTACAGAAAATCATTCTTGGGCAAACCTCATTCGGGGAATAGGCAAATGAAAGCCAGTAGATTAGATGGAACACTGCTTTGACCCTGCATAGAAGTATTTATTCATTGTAAGGAATAAATGATAACTTTTTAATAATTAATCCTTTTGCTTTGTTTTCTCATTGTAGAATTTAATGCATAAAAAACTCCTTGATCTGGAGAAGGCAGACTGCTGACTTCCACTGAGTGATATTGGCATGAAAACCATTGTTTATCCTAAAGCCAGAGAATATGTTTCAGAAAAAAAGGCAATTGTTAAGCAACAAGGAGAAGGAAAGACAAATCCTTTGATGAGATTTTTCAAAGCTAAACCACTGTCCTAATTAAAAATGCATACATTATTTCTCATCTGAATGTAGTTAGCTTCAGTGAGATCTGGCTGTCAGATACTGTTATACGTTTTCTTCTAAAATAGGAAGACTTATTGTATCAGAAATCTTTTTCTCTCTAGATAATTCTAGGTTATGAACATATTAACCTTCCCTTTGCTGAACTTGGTTGCTTGAGGTATTGTAGCTCTCTTCAAGGCAGATGAGCCTTGCAGCTCCAATACCAGTGCAGAGCTATAATACTTAGAAAAGAATTGTACAAATTGCAGTATTTATAGAGAGTGTTTGGGATTATATATTTTTTTTTCTTTTAGAGTTATTCTTTTCCTCCTGCAACCAGACACGTGTCCAATTTCTGTATATTGGTTACCCAAGCAACCTCTGCTGCCTGAGCTCTGGGTGCAGGTGTAGGTTTTCAGCTCTCCACCACAAAAGGAGCTGATGTGAAAGATAGAAGAACTGATAATGAGCTTAAGTGGGTTAAGAAAGCCCAATTAGGTGACTGACTGTAGTAATGAGAGTTTTATTTAAAAGTTAACAGTGCTAATGAATTCATTTATGCAGATAATTTATATATATATATATAAAATCCTATGATTTGCAGGAAATAGGAGGGAGCTAAATGTAATAGAAAGACATGAGTGACATTTGCCAAGCTTGTTACTTAAACTGAAACCAATATAGCTCATGCTTCATTATGTGTGCATATCCTTCCATTTTGAAAGCATGAGGAGAATCTTCCACTCCAGCAAAACAAGAGCCTTTCAGATGTCTCAAAAGTGCATTATGTTGAGACTTGGCTTTTAAACAGAAAATCATTATTTTTACCAAAGCCATTTCAGGTAAATAGTATGGGTAGAATTGCCATACAAAACTTACATTTCTCCTAAATGAGTAGTAGTGTTGTCTTATAGTTGCAGACACTTACTCGCTTGTAAAAAAGAAGCTGGTCAGGATAGGGAACTTAATCTAAGAGAGGGATAGT
This sequence comes from Phasianus colchicus, assembly GCF_987193195.1. Taxonomy (NCBI): domain Eukaryota; kingdom Metazoa; phylum Chordata; class Aves; order Galliformes; family Phasianidae; genus Phasianus; species Phasianus colchicus. The sequence continues at coordinate 62,409,330 of NC_143439.1, read as the reverse complement.
TCTAACATTTCCAACACCCTGAAAGGGAAGTTCTCAAGGGAAGATCTCAACCTAATTAGGATTTCAATGCAACAGCTTTTTTTAGTCTACCAAAACAATGAATTACATTCAAAAAGCCCATTGCTGAGACTCATCCCTGGATCCAGAGATTTAGTCAGTTCAAAGCAGTGTGTCTGTCCTCAGGGCAGTGGCAATCTCTGTGAGCTTCTGCATATTATAGGCTGTCAGTATGAAGGTAGATTGTAACCTTGAATTTTAGTTTCAAAAGCATTTAAGCTTATGAAAGCTTTTGACATTTTGCACCTACTACTGAACAATGTGGGCATGGTACTTCAAAGACCTCTTGGCTTATTGATCATCTCCATTTGGTACAACACTGACTTTTAACAGGGCAACACAGGAAGAAATAATTCTCAAAGATGTTAAAGGCATTTTACATATCACAGTCTTGAAAGAAAGCTATGTCATTATTTATATAACATTAAAAGAACAGTACTGTCACTCAAAAGAAAGCTGATAAAAAAAGAATCCAGCTGTGTGTGCACTGTACATGGGACTTTGGTGCCACTTGAACCCACACACTCCTCCTACAGAAGGTTTGGTTTTCTCCATAGAAAATAATGAAGCTGTTATTTCCAGCTGTCTTGAAAGACTCTGCAGTCTTGAAAGACTTTTAACAGTATGAGATCACACAGATCCAAGAAGTCTTGACGGCTAAAATATAAGGAAGATTCCAGATAAGGTTCTGGAAAAAAAAGTGCATTCATACAACAGGTACTAATTTAGAGCTGAATCTCTAAAGTGCCTAACAACCCAAACAATGCTCTGCAATTATTTCCCTTTTTCTGGAAGTATTATTGTATTACAGTGCTACAGCTAGCACTGCCAAATCATACTGTGGTAAGGACTTCTGTTACAATGAATGGTGTAGATCGTGCATAGAGCAGTGGGTAAGAATTATCAGAGGAAATGTTCAACTGGAAAGAAATGAGACTTAGAAGATGCTAGTGAAAGCTACAAGTGTTAAAATAAGACATGGAAGATTCTTACAGACATTGCTGCAGTATTACCAGCTGTAAAGGTACATGGGGAAACTGAGATAAAAAATACCACCAAAACAAGTAATAGATGCTAAGTTAAAAGTAAAGACAAAGGAGTGGTGGGAATAAAAATGCAACAAAAGGGAGCTTGCAATGAGTAGCCTTATTCCAGCCAACCCAGGCTTAGAGAACAGAAAGCTTCAGGCTGCCTTCAAGGAGAGGAGAGGAAGGTGCTGTGGTGCCCAGGGCTAGTTGAGGGACCAATCCTGGTAGACCCCAGCTAGAATAGGAGCTATCCTGCATGTCCTCCCCAGCTTCAGTGCTCAGCAAACCTTCCAGACATCTCTCCTAAAACCTGAGTGACACAATTCTCTGCCTGGAAGGACAGTTTAGGATTTGGTTGCAGCTAAAATCCCGAGTGTCTTTTCCCCAAGAACCCAAACTGCCAGTGCTCTAGTTGTTCCTACTGTATAGGAAATTGTCTGTTCCTCCCTGGACCACAGACAACTGTTCTGAACAAAGGTATTGAGCTCTGGCTCTGTTCCTACATGTCTTGCCCCTTTGCCTCACATCCTGCACCCACAGCTGTGTGGCTGCTTCAGAATCATTGTTTCCATTTGACATCTGGAAGAAATGTGGTGGGGCATCTTTTGTGAAACTTTTCACAGAGGCAATTCTCCCAAAATAACGCTGTTTAGATGGATAAAGAGGAGTTCTTAAAGATTGATCTTTCTCTGCTTGTTTCCTTTGATTAAAATGTCTTTGTGATAGAATTGCTTTTATTGCAGTACTCAGAAGGCAATTTCACAATTTCACACCGTCCTGAGTTCCATGAGGAAATGAAAGATGGAGTTTCTGGAATTTTCAGATAATTCTAATGTAAAAAAAAAAATAGCTAAAATTAAATTAGAAATGGTCATTAATATGTGACTGGTGAAGTTAATCTATTATATGGATCCCTATATGTTTTGCTCAAACATGTTGAAAAAAATTAAACTGAATTATATACATCTTTTTGCTATAGATGCTTAGACTAATAAATAATTCTACTAATTATGTATATAATTAGTAGAATTCTAATAATTCTAAGTCAGAAGTTGAAGTTAATGAATGATTTTTTTTAAAAAAAAGTTCTTAGTTCTCATAAATAAATTTTCTGTCCAAAATTTGGAGGCTGCAGGGAAGAAAGGCTATGCTCGATCCACAGTGCTGCTTCTCCTTCATCACCTCAGTTGTAGTAAGGGAATTTATAAAGCTAATCAGAGATAGGTGGTGAAACAAACAAACAAATAAACACAACAAGTTAAGTAAAGAGAAACCTGGAGGCTTAAATTTTCAGTATTTTGATTCTAACTTTAATCCAGTGAAAACTGATTTTAAGAGAAAAAACATGCACAAATTTCAACAACATTTTTAAAATTCAAAAATAAAATTGATCCAGCTTTTTTTTCCTTCTCATTAATAAGTATTAATAACCTGGAATGGATCTGATATTTTCCCTTAATTTATCCTTAGTTGCTTTTTGTCCCTTTCTAACTTTTCAACAGTTGTTCACTGATAAGAGTTTTCTAAGACTTGAGTATGTTGGTTACATTATTCATTGACTGTTTGATTAAAAGTGAATTCTAAAATATTTCCTTTAAAAATTCTTCAACTAGACTGTCAGGTTACTCAAGCCATAACCAAGGAGTGCATTTATCCAAATCAGAATAACAAAGTTATTTGGTTTCCAAATTTTGCTTATCTGCAGTTCCTCTAAACTCTCCAATACAGATTAAAGGAGTCCCTCTGTATTTGATTTATTTGGTAGTTTAACATTTTCCAGCAGCATTTGAATTTTTTTTCATTTCAGTGTAAACATCCATTTCAGAATTTGAGGCAGCAGAGGAAGAGACTTTGTAAGTTTTAATAATACTGAGCTTTAAAAATATATATATATATATACATTTAGGACATATGAATTTTGAAGAATGGCAACATAGCACTCTGTCCAATCTGCTACTTTTAGCAGAAAAACAATCAAGACTACTATCTGACACTTATTTATAAATACTGTAATTTGGATAACTGTGAGAACTGCCCTCTAGAAAGTCTGGGGTAAAGAGAATCGGCCACATGAAAGGAGACAGGCAGCCTCAAAACATAAAAGGTGAAAATGGGATTCAATCTCAGTCTATAAATATAGACAAAGAGCAGTTTCCCTTGAAGTATAATACTGGCACAGGAATAAACAGATAGATAGATACTATAAACAGATTGTGAATGTATTTAGGCTACAGAGATGAAATTTCCTAATTGCAAAAGCATGTCCCCAGTCCCTGCTGGTGAGACCTCACTTGGAATACTGTGTCCAGATGCAGAATACTCAGCACAGAAGAGGTTTGGACCTCTCAAAGTGCATCTAGAGGAGGGTTACAAAGATGATCCAAGGGATGGAACATCTCCCCTATGAGAACAGGTTAAGAGAGATGGGGCTGTTCAGCCTGGAGAAGAGAAGGCTCTGGGAGACCTGATAGCAGCCTTTCAGCATCTAAAAGGGGGCCATAAGAAAGAAGAAGACAGACTATAACAGGGGCTTCTGTTGTGACAGAACAAGGAGAAATGATTTCAAACTAAAAGAAGGAAAATGTAGATTGGATATAAAGATGATGTTTTCCATACAGCTTCTTTGCTCAGACATGAGATTCCTCTATTCAAGGTGTGTTGAATGCCCAGAAAAATATATTTATACAAGGTCAGTCCAAAACATGAGCCTGAAACATCTGAATTGTTCAGATGGGAGAAGAAGGCACATGGAAATGATGAGTTGGACTAGATGATATTAGATATTTCACTCACAGGGTGGTGACATGCTGGAACAGGTTGCCCAAGGAGGCTGTGGATGCCCCATCCCTGGAGGCATTCAAGGACAGGCTGGATGTGGATCTGGGCAGCCTGGTCTGATGGTTGGCGACCCTGCACATAGCAGAACTAGATGATCGTTGTGATCCTTTTCAACCCAGGCCATTCTATGACTCTATGATTCTATGATATTAGTGATCTTTTCCAACCATAATGATTTAATGATTCTATGATTCTAAGAGAGAACAAGTGATGTGGTTGAGAAGGCATTGGAAAACAAAGGAATATACAAATAAAATCACTACATTCTTTTTTTCTACTGCTTCACAGTTGCTAATATTTAAAATCTTAGAAACACACCAAGAGGGTGGGCAGATAGTATATGATGGGGTCAGGATTCAAGACAGAGTTATCGCTTGGCTATCAGGAGAACATGATAAATATTTATGAGTGCATCAATCTAGAAACTGTGGCATTTCAAAGTGAAAAAATGCAATGAATGTATTCTTATCAAACAGCTCCAGTAATAACCTTTCATAGCCACTATTGTGCTCACAATTTAAATTTTTTTCCTTTCATGAATTTTTATATGACTTTCAGTGTTTTGTCCTGCATTTTGTAAAGGAAAACTGACAGTTATACAATTATAAACTATGAAAAGGAGGACATCTAGAAACACCTCAAGACATGTTCCAGTGGGGATGTTATTTAAGGACCCAAATTATTAATCCTTTGTTTCTCTCTTCTCAAGATAAAATGTTTCCTATACAGAGTTAAAATGTATCAGATACTTCTATGATAATTCTTGATTACAATTAAACAAATCAGTAAAATACTGTGTTAATCCAGATCCTTTTCTCTCCCCTTTTTAATAATATACTTTGTCTTTTATTTTCACTAAATTGTCTTTTTTCTTTCTTTCCAGCAGACAAAACAGTAATACATTCTGCAAACTGTGTAGATGTGTTGCCAGGGACAACAGTTTCAGCCATAAATTACTTTTGAACCACAAACCCTTTCATTGCTCTTTATTGAGGGCCATCTGTATGTTGTTATGATAATTTAAGGCTTTCAACTAACCCTTCTGAACACAGCAATTTGTTATGTTAGCAAACGTCCACATTACTGCTGTTCTTGAGGATATGGCATTATCTTAGAGTCTGCAAACAGGTATGCACCAGTACAGCAGCAAGCAATTTAAACTTCAACCCAAATTTATAAAGCAGAGGGAAACATTCTTGAAAGAATAATTCCTGAAGTGTAATTAAAAGGGAATCAAAGTCCTTTCTCCTTTAAAAAAAAAAAAAAAAGAAAGAAAAAAAAAAAGAAAAAGGAAAGAGTATAATTGTGCTAACTTTTTGCCAGCCAAAGGAGGCTGTTGTATTTTGGTCTCCTTTACTTTATAGTCCATAGATGTACTCTGTGGCCAGCTGGATCCAATTATAAACTTCCGGGTACATAAACCACTTGGCTTTTCCTCCCTATATGTTGCCAAAAATGCTGTTGAATATGAATCAGTTATAAATATTATATTAGTGAGTTAGTTGCAGCTTTGCACACTTGCTTCTTAAAAAAAGATCTTTAAATCATTTCAGTCCATAAGGACTTTCTTAGATGCTATTTTTTGAGAAAAAAAAGTTAATTAATTTTTTGAGAGTGACCCTATAATATAGCAATGCCCAATAGTCATAGAAGAAAAAAAATTTCAAAGATGGCAGCTGAGAGGAGATGGCAAATAGTGTAATTTTTGCATCTGCCACCAGCTTTTATGTTTCATAAGAACTGCACATGCCTGATTTGGAACTTGTGTGACCCTGTTCTTTTAAACACCTGTGCAAATTCAGAGCAAAGATCCAGTCTGGGTTATGGTTCGGTGATAACCCATATCAAAGGGTAACTGCACTTCTCACTTTCTGTCTAGATTAGAGCACCAGCTTGGATATATGCTATATGTAGTTGATGGTAGTCCATTTCACAAAGAATCCAAATTCCCTGGAGGTGAAAATGACAAATAAAAGTAGCCCAGAAAAGCAAACTTGCTGAAAGTGACCTCCTCTATTTATACCTTGCAATTTCCATGATTCTTAGAAGCTGAATTGGGCTTCAGGTATCTCCGTTTGAGGTGAGACTTGAGCACAATACACCACTGTATGTTTATAGATGACTCATATTCGACAACAATAAGAGAAGGCAAGGTGGGTGTGTGTACATACTGATGCCTTTGGACACCAGTTTGTATGCCAAAATGTGGCAGAGAATGTAAGGGAAAGAACTGACAATATCTGAAAAGAATTAGAATGATAAAATATATGTACTGTAATAGACAAGAAAATGCCAAACATGCCTTCATGATTAGTGGAGAAACACCAGAAGAAATACAATTTGGAAAGCTCTCAGAAGGAATAAAAGATATGTCAAAATATGTGAAAAATCCTTGGTGCTTCTCAGGTATCTTGGAATATCTTTTAGATGAAATTTAATCACAACAAAACATCATCATACAAATTTTCATGTTGATAATTTTCTAGATGAGATAAAAGAGATTATAGAGAAATCCCATGTTTTTTAAATCATTTTCCAAATAAGCTGCTTGAAAAAAGAATTCAAATTACTAAGAAAGAAAAATTTAACTTGGTAGAAATGAAATCTGAGGAACATAAGGGATTTTTCTAAATCTAAAAGGATCACCTACCTACTCCACTTCATAAAAATGAACTCACTGAAAATTTATCTGGGCAGATAATATCTAAAAGAAGGACACAAATCACTGATGGTACAATGACCAGTAACAGAATAAAGGAAAAGTAAAGATGAATCTTAAGGAAAAAAACACAGAGAGAAGGTTATTAGATAGTCTGTCAAATAGTCTTTCAAAAGAAGAAAAAGAATGTTCCTAACATGGCAAAGCAAAAATTAGAGGGCACAAAACAATACATGGTCTGAAGTGAAATACATTTTTTCACTGCATGGGGTCATGAGGTCTAATTCTGTAGCTCTTATGCTTCACTTGCAACTTTTCTTTAGTAAATTGATCACACTCAACAGCAAACATGCATCTTGCATGTCCACACCATTTGTACTAAATAATGTCTTTTTTTAATCTGTGAAAAACTACATTATCTTCTGTCTAAGCCCTGTGTCTCCATAGTTTTCATCAAAGTAAAATTTAAGGATTCCTAAGGTAAATTAGATCTCTATCACATGAGTTTTTAATATTTCTCCATTTCTCTCCACATGTATATCTGAAACAGTGATATTTTAATATATACTTCATTCTCTTTTTCAGCCACACTTGTTTTTTGAAGAAAAGAAGAAAGTTTAAGAAGAAACGGGTTGTTGGATCACTGACTGAACAAAGGCAAAAGGAAGTTTTAAAAGAAAAAAACTTGGACTGATTTAAGACAATCTTTTTTTCAACAAAACAACCATAAATTCTTTGCCACTCAACTAAAACAGAATGTTTTCATCTAATTTACCTAATTCATCTAATTATTCTCTGGAGCTGCTCTTTATCATTTTGAGGATTTGTAACTACAGTTAAATTCATATGGCACAAACTCTGTGCCATTTTTGCCTTTTCAGGGACCTACTTGGCAGAATTACATGGTTATGTTCCTGGAGGTAGGAGGAGTCTTAGATATTTGGCTTGTGCTGCTGTTTAAGAGGACACTAATGTGCTGAGGAATGGACCAACAAGAATCTCATGTAATTAATAAAGAGAAATACCTAATCCTCTACCTAGGGACCAATAATCCCATGCACCAATAGAGCTGGAAAGTAGCTCTGGAAAGAAGCTACTTTCTGGAAAGAAGGATCTGGGTGGCAGATGGACACCAAACTGACCACAAACCAGCAATGTGTCCTCATGCTTCCACCCTCAACTATTTTGTGATACTATTTTCCTTGACACATTTTTATGTCCTCATGAAACATCCTCATGTCACATTTTCCCCAACTTTACTAAGAATTCACAAAGTGCTAATTTGTCAGTGTCAGCCAGCTGAGGCAAGAACAGCCTGTAACCATCAGAAGGGACATTTGCCCATCCTCTTTCACCTGTTTTTGATTGGGATGGTCTCATGTGAATCTGTGATGCTTCCACTGTTGTTACTCTGTAATGCAGATCCTAAGCACCTTGAGAATACCAATCAGAACATTTGTAAGTACAATAAGCCTGGCAGAGAAATTATAATGCTGTGGACTGATCAAAAGATGTCTTTCACTGTGCAGCTGAGGATACTGCAATTCAAGAGAAATTAAAGTCTTCAAAGTTGTGGCTGTGCAGCTTAGCAGATGGGTTTCTTCAAAGATTCATTATCAGTCTCATAGAAACTATAAATACCAGAGTGTGAATTGAACAACCAAAACACACACCTGCCAGTTTAAATCCATCAGAAACATGGTCAGCTCTCTGCAGCAAATGAAATGGGAAAAAATAAAATCCCTGATTGCTGAAGAAAATAATATTAAGCAGCTTGTCTTGATAGCCAAGACACAACAGTAGTTTTCACTATATAAATGATTAGGGAAAACAGGATGTAATTCAGTTTCATAACATTTTTAGAAAAAACAGCAATGCAAGGCCATTTATATACAGAGGTTATCATTCTGGGTAACAAGGAAACTCTAAGACCTGGAATTATCCTACAGTACAAAATTTCAGACTCTTCTCATTACAGCTCTTCTTCCTTCTTTCCCAGCACAGCTTGCATTGCCTCTCCTGGTGCACAGATGATTTGTACATTTAGATCCATTAAGCAGTGGCTGATTATTTAAAGACTGAAAATGTGAAACAACAGAGGGAAATTTACACAAAAGGGTATTGAACAACTTGACAAGTGTAACCAGAAGCCAACTGAAAGGAAATTTGAGCACCTGAACACAGGCATCTCCAAAACCACTTACACTGGGCTCAAAAAGCCCTGCTTACAGCCATGCTGCTGTCAGCCTCACCACCTACTTTAGCACTAGCTGAAGCATTTGCCCGTGTTGAGATTTCACCATCAATCCATGCTAGCAAGATAACCCTCTAAATGGGAACACCTATATATCAGAGAACAAAGAGTGAGAGCTGGGAAATTACTGCACAGAGTATTCAAATTGGACCTTTCCGTGCATGGGCACAGAGGTTTTTGACAAAGAACAGTTTCAGTGCTGATGGATGGGACTGTAATTTCTGCCAGAACAAAGCGTTCCCAAAGTGAACACAGTGACATTAACTCCTTTCTGGTGTCTGTTGTTCAACCTGCCAGAGAACATCCTTTCAACAGTCACCACTTCTGAAGGAGTAAGGCAGTTTTGAGAAATTACTCTACTTTACCTCCCTTACACAGTCTTGAGTTACTTCTGCAGATGTGTTCCTTTTTGTTTGGTTGTCCATGTATGGTTACACATAGCTATAATCCCTATCTTGGGCAGCAAGTACAAAGAGAGTATCCTTCACTTGTGTTCACTCCAGATGTCTGCTTTCAACTCCTGCACTATATTGTTGCCTTTGATAATGTTTTTTTACACAGTGATTTGCTGTGCTTCATCTCTTGGTAATGTTAAGATTTATTCTTAAATATTTTAGCAGAGATCTGGTTTGTTTCACTTTTATTTACCCTCATCTCTTTTCTCTTCATCTGCTGCTGCTCTCCTCCTTCTAAGGTTTAAAAGTTTCCTTTTAAATCAATTGAAAGCTTGCCTAGAAAACAATGGCTTTCCCTGCCCACTGTGGATCATCTTGCTCTTAAAAAAATAATAATTATGCAACTTGGAGGAATATTTTTGCCCTCTCTGAGAAGTCCTGCATCTGTCTCTTGATTACAAAACACAGCGGCTCTGAGAGTCTCCAGGTGAGATCTGGTCCTTTGTGATTGCAGCATACTGGCCTACTACAGCATTACTGCCTGTTTTAGGCAGTAAGAGAGACAGATGATGGGTTATGAAGATGCACTCACAGGTTTTTCTGATGATTGGGTTCTTGAGAAACGTGCCATGCAGGATGAGCAACCTCTTAGCTTTGGCTGTCCATCTGTAAGACAGAAATAAATCACCCTCTTATCTTTGGGAGGTGTTTTAAGTATTGCTGCATTGAAGATTTTTATACACTCCATTACTATGGCAATATAAATATGATTGATAAAAATTGCATTTATTAATATTGGTAAAGTTGCATTCAAATGCTGTCAAGCCTCACTGAGCTACAGACATTGAAAATTCAGAGTTTTATATTTGATTTCATACTCAAATGGCTGTTTGCATCCATGTTCACATACAGTACTACTCAAGTTATACCTATACGTTGTGTGGGCTTTTGCATGGAGGAAAGTAAAGAGAAGAAAAGAATGTCAAATCATCGGGTAGGATAATTGTCCAGCAAGACACATCTCTTCTATGGATTGCACTTATGAATCACAAACGCAGGGAGGTACCATGTTGGGCCAGGTGATCTCAGATGTTTTCCTTGATAAATGTACAGCTGGGCACTTTCCATGTCTATCTAATCTATCTGGCTTCTGTTGGCTGGGGCTAAGAGCTGCGGTGCTTTGTGCAGTGCTGGGTGCCCCACTCCACATCCCCACAGTGTGCTTTCTTTTGCTATCACCATCTTTCTGCTCCTGTAAGGGGAGGTAGTTTCCATTAAATAAACTTTAGTCAGATATTTTAGCAGGGGGTTTAATTACTATTTGTTGAAGCAGCTATGTCACAGTTCCTAGTGCTTATGTACAGATTCCTTAGAATTATTACAAGTGTGGGAAAAAAAGAAAAGAAGCTTTTGCCAATAATGTAGGTGGGAAAAGCAAATGAAATTGTCTATTTGAACTTGGAAATATTTATTCCCTTTTCAGGAAGAAAAAAAAGGCACATGAAAAAAAAAAAAAAAAAAAAAAAAAAAAAAAAACCCTGAAATTCCTGAAAGATTCTATATATCCTCCACGGTTTCCTACACGCACTTGATCACATTTAGAGCACACGCTGCTTTCCCTAGAGAAGAAAGGCAATATGACACATGAATAAATTAGCAACAGAAGTTCAAAACTACATTTGTAGAAAAAGAAATATATATTCATCTGTGCTACATAAACAGAAACTTCTGCTTGAGATCTGGTAAGTTGACAGACGTCACAGCAACCCACTTCAAGCAGTGTTATTCTATCAGTGTACTACAGTACAATATATTCCAAATACATTCTTTGGCTGCTTGATTCTTCACACAGTGCACATAGCTGCTGGCAAACAATGCACATGATTTAAAGATAAGCTGAAATAAATCCCATTTTCTTCCAATCCTCTATTTTTTTAAAATCTATATTATGTAATGAAATAATTCTGATTTTTAATGCACATCATTATATTCTAGTAATTGCATTCTCAGAACAATAAATTAAGGAAAAAAATCTGCTTACTTCAGAAAGATGTGTATAATTATGTATATTTTAGTTTTCCCTGTCAATTTTCATTGACAACTGTAAAGAGGTTTGTTGAGTGAGCTTTCAGTGGCTTTTGGAAATGTGAAAGTACATCCCAAGCATGTCCAGTAATCCTCAGAGGTCGAGCACAGTCATAAGACTTGTCTGAACCCAGAGCACACAGTTTGCTGAATGGTGCTGGGGAGGCACATTCATTTCAATATCCCTGGAGAACATTTAAAACCTCCTCTAAAGTTCATCGTTCCTCAGGCTCCATGTGCTTTGCAATATTCAGCAATTGTGTGTTCTATAAATCAGTAAGCCTCGATGTGATTCAATAAGCCCTGGAGTTTTTAAGAGAGCCGGCTGTGGTTTTTTTTGGCTCTCATCCCTGTTTACAGATGGTAACGTGCATTAAAACATTCTGTACATTCCCACCCAAAACATAAACAAATAAACAAAACCTGTGCTGAAACCATTCTGACATTTGCAAAATACAGCACCAGAAGTTAAGAACGTGTGACGGCAGTGTCACAGTGCAGCCAATTCACAGAACACTCATAAATTAGGCTGCCTGAAGTTAGGAGTCTTAAACACCCTGAATTAGAATTAATTATTCATTTCAGGTCAAGAACAGATTTTATTTGCTATTTATTTATTTTTCTTTTTTTTTCTACTAAGATCTTTAAAATGCCTGTTTGAAAGGTAGACATTTCATCAAAAACTGAAGCTAAAACTGGTTTATCTGCTTCCTAACCTCACCCTCTAGCTGCACAAGTGAACTCACTGGGTGTAGAGTGGTTCTGCCAAGATTCAACAGTTGTTCTGCTGCTTTTTTGCTTGATCTTATTTTTCCATGACTAACTTAGGGGAGAACAGCTCTACAAAGGACAGATCCTACAGTTCCCCACGCTCTGAATTTTTAATGTACAAGTGATTAAATTTGTATGCAGGTTTCAGAAGGACCTGTGGCACCTCTGATCTCTATCCCTAATGGAAGTACATTTTCTGCAGTGGCAACCCTAGCGTTTTCACAGCAGCAGCACAACAGCAGCTCTCAGTGATCCTTAGCCAAAAATATATCTTTGTCTTTTTCACCCTGTTGTGAAGTAACGGATGATTTCTGTGGAAGTCTCATTGCCAGCCCTGTGACACTGGGTTCTCCACAGAGGAGTACAAGTCCCTTACCATTTCCCCAACTCAACAAGTCATCCTGTTTTTTGACTCATACCCAAGTCCAGCTCTGTATCAGTTTTCCCAATGATTTTGGTTCACCTGCACAAAGTCAGCCCAGGCCAGCAAGGAGCAACAACTCACACCTGACACCACTAGTTACCTTCTCTCCCTAGGGCAGTTCATTGCCCATTCTATACTACATTACTTTAATATAAAATACTTAGCCTGTCCTCTCTCAGCCGTACTCAGAGCACTTCCAAGGCAGGTTTGAACAGAAGGAGCACATGCACTTGCAGAACCACTTTCTTTCACACCTCAAATTTGGCTAATTCAGGCTAATCTTCATCATACTTATATAAAAGTTTGTTCCTTGGAATTTTTATGCTGAAATACTCCCCTATGGTATAGAGCTTAGCCTTTGTTTATGATGCTGAACACAAATTTCCATAATAGCATTGATATATCACTGTCTACAAGTCATTACCATGACTGAGTTATTTATGTCCCTAAATATTTACGTATTCCATTTCAGCCAGGAACTATTTATCAAACAAAGGCAATCACTGTGAAACAAAGTCAGCTTTCTGCTTGTGAAGAATGATCCAAATATAAGCACTCTCTTCCTTCTGACTACACATTAATCTCCTATGAAATAAAAAGTCTGTCCTTTTTCCAGGCTAGGAGTAGCACAATAATTTCAGACTGCATTTTTGAAGTACCCTGTAGAAAATTGCTCTTTCCTGAAATCCTGGTCAACATATTTAGTGCTGCATGCACATTTCATAACATGAAATCTATATTAAATGTACATGAGTGCATCATGAGAAACACAGTATGAAAACTGCACTGGTCATTTGTTTGATAACAGTCTTGCCTTCAAAATGCCAGCATTAGCTATTATTTTACAAAAAGAAAAAAATAAGCAACGAATTTCATTGGCCAAATTGATTTTTTTTTATTTTTTTATTTTTTAACAAAGAAATGAAAAGTTCATCGAGAACTTTGCAGAAGATCTGAGAATGAGACTGAAGGCATTGGAGCAGGGCTCAGCTTTTGTACCAGCTGAGTACACTCTGCAGTCATCATGATCCAAAGCCCAGCTGGACCCTCTGGGCTGAGCTGACTATAAAGTCTCAGTGTGGTTTACCTGGATCACCACATCCAGGCTTTCCATTATTTGACCTGGTGTATACAATCTCTCTGTGCAAAAAGCCTCCCAGAAAACAGAAATCTCCTCAGGGTATCCCTCTGTGCTAAGGCAAGTCCACCCATACCTAAATAATTCTTCACGGGCTTTTATCTAGCCAGTTCTCAAAAATATCCCAAATAGAAATCTCATTAACCATAACACCAGAAATAACACTCTTCTCTCATTATTAACAGCAGTGATAAACTTTGCATTTATAATAAGTGTTGTAATCATGTTGATAGAAGGTAAGCATTTAATACTTTAAAAAATCACTTAAAACTTAAATGAGGCACATTATTTTAGATTTATTTCAGGAAGCTGTCAAGGCATAAAAATGTTAACTTTGCAATTGCTGCTATTTCAGCATATCTTCTTGGCAATTAGCTTTATTCTCCAACTACATCTACTTGCATCAGGCCCTACTCCTAAAACTAATACTTATCCCACCAGGAATAAGATGTAAGGTACCTGTGTCTCTAAGTGAAAGTAACTGAGACTATTCACCATGCAAAACTGTCCTGCTAGATACAGGTCAAGGCCAGATCAATCTCTGAGTTGTTTTCTATCCACTTAAAATATCTTTTGCTGATTTGCATATGAATGACTTATAAAGTTCTGGATTTTATTGTCATCATCTGTTTACTGGTAACTGGGAAATATAAAAGGCCTAAATTCAAGGAATACATTTTTGCTGTCAGCAGTCCACTACACACCATTTTCTGTTAAAGCAAGAATACCACTGGTTAGCTTCAAAGGCATTCGTTTTGTATATATATAGTTTTTCTTCTGAATGGTTGGGATTTCCAGAGTAAAACAGCTAAAGGAAGGAACCAAACAGCTTAGAAATAGTTGTTCTTCAGTGCTTCCAGTGAAACAATACGTTTCAGCCTAATAGTAGTCATGGCTGGGGATGTCCAATAGTGAGGTTATACTACGGGTCACTCCTCATGGGATTCTTGCTATGGACCACTGCTAAATTGCACAATGGTACCAGCAAAGGTTCTTCCATACTGACATTTCTGATCAGAAAATTGAAAAAAAAAGAAGGCCACTGCCATGAATGACTGACATCAGTCCCTGAAGAGCTTCAGAACAATAAATCAGTGGATAGATTGAAACTGAGAAGTCAGTGTGCTTGTGGGAAGTCAGGAGCTATAAGCAGCAGTGTCTCATTAGAGGCAGCATTTCTTCCATGCTTGTGTAAGACTGTCATGCTACACAGACACAAGTGCCAGAAAAGATATTTTAGTTTCTATTGCCCCAAGACTGTGCACAGAATTGTGCATTTGGGAGAATCTAGCAGTAGAGGAGGTATGTGACATGGCTCAAAAAGGAATAATAGCTTTTCTTGTGTTCAGTAGCAATACACAGGTTTTTGCAAGATTGAGAAAGCTGCTTCACTGCCAAAGCACCACAGGGTTCAGCTATGTAAGCTAAGACACGTTAAAGACACAGTCACATAGTCATAGTCAAGTAAGTTTTTAATTATAACCCATATCTATTAATGGATCATTTAATTGCTTTTTATCCCCTTCACTGTACAGGCAGCTGAGATAATCTGAGCCATTCCAGGGCTATGTTAGCTGGGCTTCACACAGAGTAGGTTAGGAAAAGTTACGTGACCTAATATGTGGCTTAGCTTCGAGATAATGGCATCTACAAACTAGCAGCTGCTGTCAGGTTTCCTCAGGTTTCTCAAATGGATTCTGTAAGAGGATACCTCTTGGTTCCAGATTAGTAGATTGACAGGAAGCATTTGAAGATTTAGATTATCAGTCAGCAGTGTGCCCTGGCAGCCCACAGGGACAATAATACCCTGGGGTGCATCAGGACCAGTGCTGCTAGACAGGCAAGGGAAGAGATTGTCCCTCTCTGCTCTACAGCCTCAACCTGAGCACTGTGTGCATGCTTAGGAAACAGAATATAAGGACATAAAGCTATTAGAGAATATCCAAAGGAGAGTTACAAAGATGGGGAAGGGTCTGGAGGGGAAGATGTATGAAGAGCTGCTGAGGCCCCTCGGATTCTTCAGCCCAGAGCAGAGAAGCTGAGGGGAAGCCTCTTGGCGGCTACAGCTCCTCACAGGGGATGGCAATACAGTGCTGAGCTCTGCTCTCAGTGAACGGCATGGAGCTGTGCCAGGGAAGGGGCAACTGGGGGTGAGGGAAAGGGTCTGCGCAGGGCACTGGGCACAGCCCTGAGCTGCTGGATTTCAAGAAGCATTTGGACATCTATCTCAGACATAGAGTTTGGATTTTGGGTGGTGTTGTATGGAGCAGGGAGTTGGACACAATGATCCTGGTGGGTCCACTCCAACTCAGGATATTCTATGAATGCTTGCTCACTCTTTTTTTTTCCTAGTTTTGGTCCAAAAATGACTATTTCAGAAGCTCCCCAGATAAGGGACTGGCACAGGCAAGATGGAGCTGTGCTATGCCATGCAGGTATATGCTCTGACCTCCTGACCAGCAGCACAACAAAACAAAAAGGTCTGGCTCCCTTCCCTGGCTCTGAGGGACTAACAAGCCACTGAGTTTTATAATATCACAGTGCAGTTCCCAGTCCTCTCTCAGTGACTTGTGTTTTATGTGCTGATTCTCTACTTTGTTCTACTCTTCAAGGGGCTAAATAACTAACTCTCTTTCCCAAGCCTACAAAGTAATTTTATTTGTTCTGGTAAAGCAGCAAGAATGAAGCAGGCTTGTGATAATTTCTTCTTTTATCAGTTCTACATTTTCTACAGAACGTTTGTCACAATGCCAAAAAGCCATTGCTTAAAAAAGAAAAAAAGCAGTTTGCTTCATGGATTGGACTGCTGAGATAACACTGAAGAGAAAAAAAAGAAAAACAAAGAAAAAAAGACAGATAATGTACCAGAAGTTCAGTTTGCTGGGTGTGCAACGGGTATTGCTTTGAGATGTTAAAATTACTTACAGTTTAGATACCCTATAATCAAAAAACAACAGCCACAAATCCAAGAAGACAATAACAGAAAAAAAGAGCATACTCATGGTGAACCTCACAAGCTGTGAATGCAGGCTCTCTGACAATCTCTTGCCATTTAATTCATCAGCTATTAAAAAACAACCTGTCAGTATAATTCTCTAAAGCATGTATGTGAGTATATAAGTGAAAATGAAGTGCTTTTAATGGTGCATCCAAAATCCTACAGCAGAAATGCTAACCTAATCCCTGCACAGCTCTTTAGCTCCCTGTGCACACCTGCCCTGCCAGCAGCGAGCTTGGTGGCCTCAGCTGGAAATGCCCAATGCATTTCTATGCATGACAGGGCTGGGCAGTGGCTTGCATGGCATAAGTAGGGCAGGTGTGCCCTAAATGCAATTAATTAGTCTGTCTGGCAAAAGTGATAGTCACTGTTGGTGCTGCAAGACAGAGCAATTTTTCCTGACTTCTCACATGCCCATAGAACACAAATTTTATCAGGATTTGAAAATCATGGCTTAGCTGTATGATATACCAGCAGACATAACTTACTGGCTCCACTATAAAAATAATAGATTATATATATTTATATAAAATAACATATATATAATAATATAATATATAATAATGCTCCACTACAGCAAAGCTTGCTCAAGAAGCAGTTTTCTCTTTTTGTTAATATATTGGCTTAGAAGTGGTAAATCATGGATGACTGAAATAATGGTTCAACTAATTTTTAATGGAAATGCATTTTCAATAAAAGGGGCAGAACTTTTCAAAAAAACCTTTGAAATATTTTACAAATATTGATGGGACAACATATTTCTTTACTGCCATTTTTGTCATGCAGACTTTCCAGGTAATATCAATAAAGTAATGTAATTGGAAGAGGAAATCAAAATGTTTTATATATTTACCTAATAAATGCATCTTAAGTATACTGTCTCCTTTCATGGATAGAGGTAGCATGTATCACCTCTTGTTGGGATAGCTTTCTCTAAAAACAAAACAAAGCAAAATAAAAAAAATAGAGAAAAAAGAACAAAAAACCATTACTTAAAATGACTAGCTAAAATATTAAATTCAGAGTAATTAATGTTGACATTTTACTGGAATAATGATAGAAGACGAAATAAAAATTCTTCTCTTCAAGGTTGATATGAATAAAAATAATTTGAAGCAAGTACCTTAGTTAACACATCTATAAAATTAATTTTATTATGCAAAATTAAAAGTAATCTAAAATATTACATTAAAAAGTAGAGTATGCTTAAACTATATTATAGTGCTATTTTTTAATAGATATGATAGTATATAGTATATTCATATCATCAAACACTGAGGTTTAAAAACTGCAGCAAGTATTTTTCCATCCTCATAAATTCATTCTGAATTAAGTTTTCAACATGGCTCAAAAGCAATAAATTAGCCCTAGAGAAAGGAGACTGGTTTTAAAAAAATATTAGAAAAAACTATATGAGCAGACTTTTTGGTCTTAAGATTGCTTTCTGCCTCCGAAATGCTTCTGATGCATATTGGTCACATGGATTTGGAGCCTGCCTTTGCCTTTGCCCTCAAACACATACGCTCTTTAGAAGCACTGCAGCTGATGCTAAACACTCCAGGAGAGCTGCTGCTGCTCCAGGAGGAATGCCAGCCCCCATTTCCCAACAGCAACCTGGAGGCTTGCGACAAGTACCAATTACAGGCTGATAAAGTATGTGATTACCCTATGCAAGTTAATATTATCAATTTATATAATTAAAATTATAAATTGCACCACCATCCAAGTAGATTATAGAGATTGCAGTGTAGCCCTTGACATGCTATAGCCTCTTTGTAATGAAGGAGAGAAATAACCAACCACAAGTTAAAAACATGCCTTGCTGCAGAATGATGAAATTTGAGCATTCCCTACCAAATTTGTATTCTATCTCATTGCCTTCTTCCCAACTTCTAATTGATGATTCTTTATTTTAGCTGGAGACTGTTTACACTCCGTCCTGGATGTTTCTCATCTGGGTCCCCCAGCTCAGCATTACATTCTCCCCATCTCCTTCCCAGGGAAAACTGGCACCTTTCAAATTGCTAGGCATGCAGTACTCAGCTGTAACCTCATTCATAGAACCAGAGAATCATAGAGTCCTTTGAGTTAGAAGGAACCCTCAGAGGCCATCTTGTCCAACTGTCCCGCAATGAACAGAGGCACCTACAGCTTGATTAGGGTGCTCAGATCAGAGTGTCTTCAGGGACGGGGCGTCCACCACCCCTCTGGACAACCTGATTTTTTGTTTGTTCGTTTTTGAATACCAATCATTTCAGAATTTTGTGTATGCTGTACAATTACCCTAAGGAAAACAGACATAAGGGCCAGATGACTTCTGGAATAAGCATCCACATGCCATCACCCAGGTAGGTGGCAGCTGGAGCCCCTTACACTCAGCCTGTCATTGCTTTACTAGAATTTCTGTGCATTTTCTAACTCAGTCTGCTGTTTGCATGGAGATTGCTGTGGCTCTGTGTTAAGACAACAGGGTTTTCAATAACTAAAACTGCCCAAATAACCCCCTTAAAGATGAAATGTTTACACAGCCTTCAGAGAGTAGCTACCCTTAAGATGAGTTTGCATGTGTGTATTTTTAACAGAATATTCACTTCATTCCTGAATTATTTAAGGGCTCTGGATGAACCTGCCAATATGACATTTCACTGTGAAAAAGAAAGAGCAAAACAGCAAGAGCTAATAGTACTGTCTGAAAGATCTGATGTAGCCCTGTAAGCCCAGTAAATACCACATTGCCATTACCAGTAACAAGCCACAGGCCTCGCTATATTTGCAAGGTTGCAGGGATGAAGCTTGTCAGGCTTTACCTAAGAGTTAATGTAGTATCAGTAGTCACAACACTGATTTTCCTAATGACCAAGTGGCTAATTCCTAACTTGCTGAATATTCTCTACGTCTAATATCTGAGTATAACCACAATTCTCATGTGGCTGGCAGTTTCAAGTAGCTATCTTGTGCAGCGTGAAATATGCATGACTCCGAGATAGTGATGTTGTACAGAGAGATGCAGGCACAGTGTAATCATGGGGATGGCCAGTGTGGGTGCAGAGCAGTGTCAGCAGGGACAACTATGGGGCGGGCACAGGCTGCCCACAGGGGCCTACTAAAGATGTGGAGTAGTTGGTAGTTGTGAACAAAGAGCAAGTATCCAGTGTCACAAGACTCTAAACATACATGTGTAAACATATGCACAGGTAGCATTGCAGCCAGAACTGGGGATGTGGTAACCCAGTGTATCATCAGTGCCCTCTGGGCTGGTGGAGTCTGGGAGCACAGGCAAGGGAGGTGAAGTACAGGAGGAAGGGGAAGAGGGTGAGGGGTGTGTGTGTAACAGAGTCAGCCATATCAAATAGTCCATTCTTCTCTGCTTCCTTATTCAGCAATTAGATCTAGACTAGCAATAACTCTTTGATCAGACTTAAGGTTTTAACCCTTGGATATACACACAAGGCTTTTTGTTTTCCCTCTTCAAACACAGAAAGTGTCTCAAGTGTAACACTGGAGATGCCATGGCTGTATATAAGGCTGCCATAACAGGACTGCAGCAGCTATTCCAGTCTATAACGTAACAGATATGCTGAAGTGATAAAGCAGGAAAGAACTGTGGTTATTATGCAATCCCACTGAAAAGAGAATTGGGAAAAGGAATGAATTCTGTCTCTAGAGTTCAAGGGCAAAAGAAGATACTATAAAATCTGTGACTGACAGCTGGAAAAGAAAGATATTTAAGAAGAGTTATGACTTTGAACTTCTCCTTGTTTTTGTGGTAGCTCTCAATAGCTACATTTTATTGACTCAAAAATATTTTTTAATGTGCACTAAATGTGTTTGCAGACTGGCCTGATACTGTGTTCCCACAATGAAAAAAAAACATGCCTGAAGGGATTCTCCCACAGCTGTCCTCCTGCTAGTGCCCACAGATCCCTGTATGCTCATTCTGAGCATCTCTACTTTGACAGTAACTCCTCAGTACTGTTGGATGAGGTTCTGTTTATTTAGCTGTTTGCCTCATGAAAAGGAATCAGTTTTAAATCTTCACTCTAGGATTCCAAAATACCAAGGGGGGCTGCTTTTCTAATTAAAGCATGGATTTTAGCAGGCAAACATGAATTCTCTGAGCTACACTGTAAAATAGCTATAACAAATGGCAAACGCTTAGTTCTGATCAATGTTCTGTGCTTGACAGCCAAATGGGAACTGCTCTCATTCTTGTCATTCCATTCTGTGCTATTTGTTCTTGCTAACTCTTGTATTGCTCTTTACTTCTGCTGAAACCACGATACGGCAGAGCAAAAAAACAAGTTAGCCTGCCAGCACTGAGCAGGCAGAACACACATCATTTAAGAGAGAAAAAAGCTCCTAATAAATGTAGTTAAAACAAGAAATATGTCCAAAGCTTGATCAGCACAGAATAAATACTTTGAGATGTTTAAGTGGAAGATCTTATTCTGTGAGTAGCTGTCCTGGAACAACCCATAGTGCGGACTTCATGGCTTCATCTACAACATGTAGGAAAAGTAGGCTCACAGTCAGATCCACAAGCTGTCTCAATCCCACAAATCTGTGCCTGCTGTCAATTTCTAAAACACGTCTTGTCATACTTTGGCAGTTTCCATCTAGCTTAAAACTCCATCCTCCTCCATCTGTAACTCCAGCACTAAACGTTTACCAACAAACTGATTCTCACATTCTCCCATCTACCTCATCCAGCTATACTAAGGACCCAGATCCCCTCAATGAAATCTCCCAGGCTTTGATTATTCATTTTCAGTTTTAGTTACACCTCAGGTGACAAATGATTTATTCTCAGCTATCTAATCGAGGCAGATTCTGAATAGGGAAGACTGTTAACGTCCAGCTCCAGTGTGTCAGTACTCAACATCCACTCATCTGCCTGCTGAGAGCTGCCAGGCACTACCTCAAAGCCTCCCATCTCTCTTGTTTCTGATGTTCCCGCTCATCTTAAATAGCACAAGATGTATGTAACAATTCTTGTATTCTCCTATGTAACCTACATGGGGGAGGGAAAAAAGAAGGGGTGAATGTTCAGAAATTCATCCAGATCCAAAGTTTGAAATGATTAAGAAAGCTGAAAGAGTGGAAGAGTCCACCAGGCTCTTCCCTTAGTGCAACCTGAGGTTGGTCTTGGCTGGAGACTGACAGTGAACACTTCCAGAGCAGCCAGGTTCATAGAATCATAGAATTGTTTGAGTTGGAAAGAATCCTTAAAGGTCATCTAGTCCACCTCCTCTGCCATGAACAGGGACATTTACAGCTAGATCAGCCTAGCCCAGACTGATCTTGAAGACCTCCAAGGATGTGGCATCCACCACATTTCTGGGCAACCTATTCCAGTGCCTCAACAACCTTACTATATATTTTTTCCTTATATCCAATCTAAATCACCCCTCTTTTAGTTTGGAACCATTTCCCCTTGTCCTATCACAACAGACCATGATAAATAGTCTAAAGATTGAAATTTATAAAGACAATGTGGCTCCATGGGATGGCACGTCACATCACCTCCAGCTTCAGGGCACTCCTAGAACAGCCATCATCTTGGTGCAGTAGGAGCAATCAGAAACAACTTTTCATATTTTTAAATTTTGCAAATAATAATGACTGTATAGACTTTGTACTTATTAAGAAATTGCAGAAATATGTATAACATCCTGCAGAAATGATGATCTTGTAACATAAAGGAAATCATTAGGAAGCACAAAATTAAAGTGACTCATGTAGAAATTTATTAAGAGTGAGGAGTCTGGTTCTTACATGATTTAATAATACTTAATTAAATATGGGTCAGAGTGAAAAAGGGGAATGAAGTGAGATGGCAATCAAGGACTCTGGTATAAGAACAGCCACTCAGAGCATGCCTTCTTTTGGTTAATTAGGTTTCTCAGAATTGTTCTTGGGAACAAGGCATATGACATCTATTTTTCTGAGCCAGTGAATCCATTAGGAGCCCATGATTTGGGCAGGACTTTGTGTTTTTACCAGAGACATTTTGGGAGGTATGAAAACAGGTAAGCTGATGAGGTGTTGCAGAGGGGGCGTGAGCAGGTGTCACCAAGACGTCCTCCAGCTGCTGTTGGGTTTCTAGAAGCTGTGTGAAATGTAAGCAATTACAGTTGAAAAAGGATTTCCATGGCTATTATTTTGCATAATCTTTCCAACAGCACCTGTGTTTCTCCCTGGTGTCCTAGAAAGATATTCTTTGATCTTCTAGAAAATTGAACTCAAGCCTGTTAAACTATATGGGTTTTTTTCCTCAAAGAGAGAGAGAGGGAATTTTCTGCAGAAGGTAGAAAATTTCAGCAAGAGAAAATCGTTTTGCTAGGTGAAAATAAAAGGAAAACACAATTACAACAAACTTTTTGTTTGTCTGTTATGAAGAGCAACCATCTCCGCTTGTGTTTAGAGGTCACACAAATCATAAACACAGCCCTTCTTTTCGACTCTGTGATTTCACTTCCTGCTGGTGGAAGGCATCTTGGAAATTTCCTTCCCCTGAATTGGTAAAGATCATCTCAGAATCACTAAAACAAGCAGCTAGAATGCTGCTATAAGTGTTGAAAGTTATCAGCTCGCCTAGCTAACGGAAAAACTTTTACCTCCTTGTGCAGGCAGGGACAAACAAGGAAACCTGATACTCTCAGAAGAGAGCACAGACCTTGTCCATCCCAGCTTTGGCACGGATGTCTCTCTTCTTTGCTGCTGAAAATATGCTCCTCTGGCACAAGAACAAGGAATTGTTAAGCTTCTGAAACAAATTGGTCCTGCAGCTCTTGCTGCTGCTGTAATAAAAGAAAAACAATTCCTGGGAAACCTGCTAAATTTTTAAAAGTAGAAGAAAATGTCCCCTTTGCTGTAGTAAAATATAGGCCTGATATGTGACCAAAAAAAGCCAAGAATAACAATTCTTATTCCCAAACCACAGAAATGAAACTGTTTTATAGCTAGACTCTCCAGAGATCCTTAGTTAGCTTTATAATAAATGAAAATGTAGGGCAAAAGCTATAGTTCCCCAATTGTAAATAAAATATTTCTTGGTATGTATAATGTTGAGGTTCTGTTTAATGAAAATAAATGTATCAAAATTTGGCTGTTGCCAATAGCAGCAACACATGAAGTGAAAGCTCATACTCCCTGACACTTTACCAAGTCACTTCACATTAGAATTATTTCTGATTAACACGGATGTGACTGCAATGAAAATTAGGCATCATCTCTAGCATGGATCTAAACATACTGCTGGTACTTACTGTATAAATGTATTTAAGAGAAATGATTTTTCCCCCTCTATACAACCAGTCTTACTGAATGCATCCTTCTAAATGTCAGACTCCTTGATGAAGTAAACACCATATGAGTCATAAGCTTCTATAAACGCAAAGCCACTATAAGGAGGAAACTGGAAACAACTTTTAATTTTGCCTTTAATGATACTGAAGAGCACATATCTATAAGATGACTGAGTCTGACATCTGAGGCTGAAGTGCAGATGCAGTTTCTTATTGTCTAAATCATCACCTGTTCAGTGTTTCTTACTCTAGTACCTTGCTCTAGTGTTTTTTTCTCTCAGAATTCAATAAATCATATCATGAGATTTAATCATAGCCTTCTGTATGAGTTATGAAATAATCATTGTCTGCTGCATTATTTCTCCTTGATAACTCTGTTGCATAGCGAATCTCCATACAACACCCTTTGCTTCAAATAGCTAAATTTTTATTAAGAGAGAAACAACAGCAGCAGCCCACAATAATCTTTTTTGCTATGCTCCCAACATCTGTCAAAGTCCTTGGTGCTTCTTGTATTGTAAGACTGAGATACACAAGACAGAGAACTCTCATGAGATTGTCAAGAAAATAAGAGCATGAGGAGAGGAGCAAAAAAGAAACATTTATTACTGGATTATAAACCTGAAACTTCAGAATACTAAGTAGGAAAATGATTCTCTTCCTGGGAATGATTCGCACAGCAGATGCAAAGCACAGTGGCCTCCATATCTAAGCAGGATGACCAGATTAATGCAGTGCTTTTATCTTCTTCCAGCCCAGAGTGCAATTTAAGACCTTACTCTTTTCCCTGACTGGAGTATCACCACTTCCAAAACAGCCTACGCTCTTAAAAATGATATAGATGAAACAAAGTTGTTTGTCTTCAACCACACTACAAGTAAACCTATGGAAGAAAATGCAATCAAAGGGAAGTTATCTATGCTCCATCTCAGTAACACACAGTGGAAGGACCTGAGCAGCTGCAAAAACTGCCTTGATTTCCTGCCGAAACTCCATCTCAAAATCCCTTTTCACTATGGGGAATACCATCACTGTTAAACAAGCAGTGATATGTCTCGCATGGGAGAGGGGGAACTATGGGGAGATGAAGCAGTCCCTCATCTTAGCAGAAGACTTTGCCATTGATCTCCCTTTGCACTGACATCACATTACCCCTCTTGCATGTCATCATGAAGTTAAAATACTTTGATGTCTGGTAATAAAAGACATAACCTACACAGATGCCCTTTCAAAAATCTGTTTGCTAAAGAGACTTGAAAGCATTTTCTGCATCAGATGAAAAACAGGGTACCATGTGACACATGGAGAATCAAATAAAAAGTGACCCACTAAACTCCAGTACTGAAACAAGGACTTGAAAAGAGCTTATATTTCAAAATACAGTTTTGGTAAATTTTGCTAAAGAAACACATATTTGCAAGCTGAATGTTCATAGCTACAAAACCCTTATAGCAACATTTGCTAAAGCTGCATTATGTATCAGGACAGGATAGGAAGCATGCATATGCTTCAGTTTTAGAAGCAGATGAGGCTTCTGCTATCCTAAGAAAGCAGCATACAGCTTAAGCCTTTTCAGTAGAACCAAGTGATCTTGTCCTTGGTCTTTTCTCTCCTATCTCAGCTCTCAGGCAACCCCAGATTCCTTCAGAAACAGCACAGACAGAAGTCTGAGCTGAGAAACACAAGGGGAGCTGCACTTTCCGGAGACAGCCTGTCTCTTTCAACTAGGATCTGATTTACGGTTGCTTGTTAGGGGAAATAACCAACACTAGCCATTTGAAATAGCATTTTCTTACAAAGCAAACAAACAAATCAACAAACAAATGAAAGTGATAAGTTTGAAAGTTCATCTAGTTGGGAACAGGAAAGAAAGTCTGAATTAGAGAAAACTAACAACATGCTAGCAAATGCCAAGGGGAAAGAGGCTATGAATTTAGAGCTTAACTCAATCAGCTCCTGCAGCTGTGTTCCTGCATCCTCCCACTACCTAGAAAAAGCAAAACAATTCACCCTCCTTATCCAGCATTTAACTGCCAAGGTAAAGACAGACAGGTACCTCTGCTTTGCAAATTCAGCCTTGAAATCCTAGGAGTAATGAGTGCACCTGTCCATAAGCTAAATGCAGTTAACATCTCTATTAGAAAAGCTACCACACATTAAACTCCTCTACCTTTAAATTTGGATTAAAATATTATTGCAGCTTAGCATGATTAACTAGCATGGTAAGCTGACCAATGGTGTCTCCAATTCTGAATTTAAGTGTTCACTGACAGACTAACTGCGTTTTAATGAAATCAGCATTAAGCCAGGAGTCTGCTGCAGACAAACCCCCAAAATCAGGCACTCAGAAGGCATTAAATGCAAGTACTCACTGGAACAAGAATGTCATGTGTGGTAGCTTAGCTCCCTCATGTTGTCCACTAAATTGTGGTGTCTGATTAAATCATTTTACCTTGTTTGATAAGATGGTTACATAAAAATTAGATCTGTGAGACAACCTCATCGTGACTTTTGTTTAAGTGCTTAATTAAGTGTAAACTGGCTATGAAGCTCTATAGGTGGATAAATAAAGGTTAAAGAAAGAAAAGTAAATATCAAATGAAAATGAAATGCAATAAAGATTATTTTTTATTCATTGTGGTATTTTCCCAGGTTAAGCTATTATGAATTTTGTAAATGGCATCATCTGCTAACTACTTAAGCCAGATAGTAAACTCTACAAAATATCCTGATTTTACTAGAAGGGCAACAAAAAAAATGAAGCAGCACTGTTCTCCCACACTCAGCATCCTGCTTTAGTTTTACTGGGGAAGATTCTCAGAACTGAAGGGATGGATCCAGGTGTGGGTCTCCAGTTGCAGTAGAGTGGCACCAGGTGACAATACCTCTGTAGCCTGTTACCAGTTCACTCTTTGCCTTCAGGTCACCTTCCCGCAGAGTTGTCCCTGCTGTTTGGGGTGTGAGGGTTATCCTTGCCTTGTCTGTTCTGGGACGGTAGATCTCTAGGTAGAGACTGAGGACAGAGCAAGCCACACATAATGACATTTCGTTTGCTGTTTGCTGTCATATGAGCTGTTCCCTCACATTCATGGAAACATACAGGTACTTTAGAAACAATAATATGATTTAAAACACTTTCACTGGTGGTTTCTTGAACCATATAGCTAATACTGAATAGTTCACCCTCCATAAAGATAGACTAAGTTCTTGAATTCAAAGATGTCTGGAATGCCATCTGCTCAGCACAGACTCATACTATGTATAATCACACACCAAGATGCAGCAGTGTTTTTAAATCACTGTTTCCCCACAGTGTGACTTGTTAAGCCCGTGCCAGGGCACACATATTTTGGTGAAACCACCAGCTGCTCCTCAGAGCATGGTACAGATGACATCCATAACAAACTATTCAGAGCTTGTTACCATCACTATCCTGGGGATTTTCTAACAAAACAGTTCTGGCTTGGAAGAAATCTGCTTGTCAAAAAACCAAGCTGAAACACAACCACCAATTCAAACAAGAATGGCATTAATGATAGAGACTGCCTTCACACGATCATGGATCTTAAACAGTCCTATGACAAGAACCCTTCTCAGATCTGACCAGACAAACATCTTCCCTGCTCATCTGAGATTCCGCCATAATTCATAACATAGTCCTCACTGATGGGTGGTAGAAGCCTTCTCCTAGCTCCAGAGTTGTTCTTATTAAAGATAAGGTAGCCATTTCCCAAATATTTGTTCAATATCCTCAGGATCCAGCGGTGTTTAGCTGAGGATTACTGGCAACAGCCAAGACCTCCAATCCAGCTTGAAGCAGAGTTTCCATTCCAGCGTTCAAGGACATAAGCCCAGCAGCCTGAATTCTCTGTGTGAGCTTATTCCTGAGCTTTCTTACAGTAACTGTTTTACACTACAGGAACAGTCAACCAGCCCTTGGTTCTCCTCCATTCCAACTGTAAGCTTTTGGTTTTTTTTCTTTCTTCATGACAATATAATTTTTATGGCAAAATGGGCATTTATTTCTAAAACATTAAGTTTTAGAAAGCTACTCAAAAAGTGGAAGTCAAAGACCAGCAAACCTAGAATTCAGTAAATTGCTATCATAATTTCAAGCTTTTTCTAGGCTATTTTTTATCCTTCTCAGTTTGATCTATAGCTTCAGTAAGTCACCTGGAGTTGCTGTAACTCAAGCAGGTACTAATTATGAAGGCAAATAACCATTTTATGGTTACTCTTCAATAACCCACTTGGTTGTTCCATCACTTGTTCTCCTTGACACTCATCTCCTCCTTCCCCTCCCCAGTTGCGTTCCAAGAATCTAGTCTATAAGCCTTTCAGTTCCTATCTGTAGCAGACAAGATCCTTTAAAAAGCTAATCTCAGGTTTTGTTTCATCTGACACTAACACATTAAGCCTCTGAGAACTCTTTGTATTGAGCTGTCAGCTTACATTTCTCAGTGCTATAGGGCTGAAAAGATGAAAATTAAATGGCAAGTTGCCTTCTTCCACCAGCGTAGGTAGATAACTGTTTTTCAATCTCACCTCTTCAGTGCATTTTTGAAGGCAGTTGAACAGGTTTTCTCCATATATGTGAAAAGCTTTAATTTTCTCTCTAGCCGTGATAAATCCCAGTCCTGGGGCCCTGCCAGCACAAGGAGCTCCCTGGGCTCCTCCGCTCAGGCCACAGCTACCCATCTACATCAATTCCAGCCACATCCTGTCCATGCCAAGGGGAACAGAGCCATGCTAAATGCTTCTATTGGGCAGAATCGTTGTGTGCTATCAGCCAGAAAAGGCAGCTAGGCATATTCACTTTTGTCACTCATGACAACAGCCTGCAGCTGATAAAAGATTGTATTTTAAACTGGTTTTCTTCTGTTCAAGCTGCTATAACAGCACGGACATCATGTTCCCAGCTTCTGTCTGCGTACAGAGCTTCTACGTGAGGCTGTGGGTGGTTCAGATTGTCTAAGTGCATTTTTGACCTGATATCAAATGCCAGTTTAGAGCACCCAAGTGAAAAGTCTTCACAAGCTGAAAAAGAAATTTTAGGGTGGTTTTGTGCTAGGGTAAAGTGACTGTGTGACATGTGGAGCACAGCACCTCCCAGATCATTGTGTTTTCTGGTTTCTCTTGCCAGGGCAGGTGGGGTGGAAGAGACAACAACCCTTTAATTTGAATATCCATTCTGTATACCAGCCTTCAGTACAAGCACCTCACTGCTGAAATGGAAGAACTTTCAGAACAGCTTGACTTGACTTCTGATGGAGCTGATCATGGGATTCTGTTAATAACTTGACTTCCTGGAGGGCTCTTATGATAACCTAGGACAGTCTTTAAGAACATCTGACCGTACAACTTCTTTAAGGCTACATATCAAATATTTTGTGCCTCACACAAATAAAAAGCAAAAATCAATTTTGTTGCATACATTTTCCAGAGTATTGGCTGCTCAAACCTTCCTTGAAAAAGGAAGAGTCCCTGAAGACAGTCAAGGTCAGGCTGGATGGGGCTCTGAGCAATCTGATCTATCTGCAGGTGTCCCTGTTTATTGCAGGGGAGTCAGAGCAGATGACATTTAAAGGTCCCTTTCAACTTGAATGATTCTATGATTCTATAGAAAACTGCTTACAGAAACTGATAAGATATATAAATGTGTTTAAATGGGGTACATTTGTTTAATATATATATTTCTGTGCACATTATATGAATATATTTGTATACATAATGCATACAGCAAATGTACTTAAATGGAGTAGATGCTCCTATAATTAGAATATAAATCAGTAACTTGTCGATCAGTAATGATGTGTTGTCCTGTGACTGCTAGAAAGTTGGCCAGGTAAAACTGAATATAGCTCATTTACAATGCATGTCTAAATAAACTGCCTACATGTACATATATATATATGTGTGTAATGCCAGAGAAAAGCACAAACAAACACAGTCTGCACAAATAAATCTGTTTTCAGATTAATAGAAAAAAAATCACACAAAGATAATCATCAATAAATGAATAATGCCCATGTTATTTTCCTTTGATTCTTTCCTTTGCAAGATTTTCAGAATTATAAACACTGACTTCTTAATCAATGTTTATAACAAACAAGCAGAAAAACTGCCTTCAAATATTCAGGCCAATGGAAAGAAAAATGAAGCACTTACTGCAGCTCTTTAATGTGTTGTGTGTTCCTTACAGAAAAAGGGACATCCAAAACACTGTTTGTTTGCTGCTGCATGTATGAATGCAGATATCTCCTGGAAATGTATCCCAGTATTAGCTCCTGATCTAGAGTGAACTCCAGACAAGTCACAGACCACATTATTATGGGTAGTTTGCTTTAGCAAGAATAAAGTATCAATTCTTTTCCTAAAATGTCTTACGAGGAAATGCTTCCTCTGCGGGGGAATAAACCATGCACCAGTGGGTTTGGAATTGTGTTTTCACAAAAACAGTGTCTGGATTCTCAAGCTGCTGTAACTCATACACTATTTACACCAGGACACCACACAGTGCTATAACTAGGGATTTGATCTCGTCTTTTGTTGTTGTTGTTGTCAGACACTTTCTTTCTGTCTACAAAACATAACCTGAAAAGATGTACTCTGGATGTTAGTATGCTCATAGAGGATATTCCACAGCATTTTCATTGCATGAGGACTTCAGTTTTGTCTGAAGGGGTAATATAAAATTTTGAACATCACAGATTTAATAATGAAAATAGAGCCAGACAAGTGCCTAAATGTTGTTCAAGAGAATGTGGGTAATCTTCTAATTAAGATTTTTTTTTTTTTCCTTCAAAGAAACAACAGAAATGGTGTTGGCATGCCCTGGATAGCTACACCTGAGCCAGGCTCCATACACTTCATTTAGGGTTATGAGGAAAGCAGGCACTTCTGGCATACATTTCCCTTCATTCCATAGCAGACTGTTAAACCAGATTGTGCAAACTCCCGGTATAAGTTCACTGCTCTCCATTCAAGAGGGATTTAGGGACACTAACTTATGTTCATTTATCATTATGTACAACAAAAATTAATTCTTGTGAATCCCCAGCTCCACTGTCCAGTTTAATGAGCCTGGTTACCTATTTTCATTAGGTTCTGGTGAAGAAAAGAAAATTTGTCTCAGCAATATACTCTGATCTGGTTCTCAGCATTGCTGAGCAGCACGAAGGAGCCAGCACTGACTGGGCATCCAGCTCACACAGGGCCCTACAAGGACAGGCTTTGAGAACCATCGTTACAAAATACAGCATTAACAATGTTTTCATTGCATTAGCATCTGGGGATGAATCCAGGAGAAAAGATGCACAAAAGACCTTTTACAAGCACACAGCTAAGGGCTACTCTGTCAGAGCTCAGGAAATGGTTTGTAGGAGAGTCTGAAGAGAGGAAAAGGCAAAGAAACCAAAGCAGCATGGAAAAGCACTAATCTCCAGCAGTGGACAGGAATTAGCACCAGTTCAAACTGACCAGCTGAAAAACAAATTATTTGTATAAAGTTATATTTACTTCATAGCATATATTCAGCCATAAAAATCCCACCATAATGTTCTTAGCATGCTATCTCTGATACAACCAGCTCTTAGACTGCACAGAAGCCATTTAGTGGAATTTGGAATGTTCCTTAACCAATGCCACATGTTTAATAATACCAGCAATTGGAAATGTTATGACTGTCTGTGACATTTTCAAAGTGCTCCCTTGCTAGAAAAGACTGACAGCAGCCAGAATGCAGTCACCCGGTCCAGTCCAGTCCAGCCAGCAAGCATCCTGGAGAAGGTGAATCAAGCTGTATTAGGTTTGCAACAATATTTGGAAAGTAGATTTGTCCTGAAATGAACTTCTTCAAAATATATAGCTCCTGATCCCATGTGAAGTGCCTTTGACGTTTAAACAAATTCAATTTTCAGAAAAGTTTATATGCAGCTGGAGTAGACAGATCAAAATATTTTTGTCTCCATACGTCCTTTCTCCCGATTGCCAAAAATTTATTTTATTTGGCTACAGAGCCATATTTAACCTCACTGAAGTCTAACAGGCAAAGAACTAGCACAGGAAGAGCACCTTCCCTTATTTCAGATATATGGCTTCATCTTGGACTGCAGAAGCACAGTTTTGTTCATGAGGGCAGAGATTTATGTGGCTACATGCACGCAAGCATACTCATTTTGTTGACTTGCTGAGGTATACACGTCAGGTATCAGAGTGGATAGGCACAAGCTGTACGCTAGAGATTGAGACTCCAAGTGCTGTATCACAGACCATTTTATATATTTTGTCCAGAGCAGCTACTTCATACAATCTGCAAGACAAAGTTCCTCTTGGGTTTTCTTTCTGTCACACCTCAGTGCTTTGGATGTATGAATGCTCTGTACCTGGATAATGCAGGCAAGAAGAACCACTGGCAGAGCCCAGTGTTGAATCCATCACACCATCAGAGATAAGACTATGTGCTGTGATAATGCTTTATGCATCAAAAGCAGTTTGTTATTCAAAGTCAACCTGGTTTGAGATGTGATTCAGGTAACGGTGAACTTCCTGGCAGAAGGAAGCAGGAACACGTAACCCAAAGCCATCCCCATCACCCCATCAGCATGACTAATGAAGGTGATGCGTGCTGAAAGAGTGAAGAAGAGAGTATCTTTCCTTGAAGAAAGAGAAATGGAATTGAGACCATAACGTTTTATGGTTTAACATCTATATAAAGGGGTCTGAAATATCCATCAGCTCCATATCTACTATAGTTAGTGGATATACCTATTAATGGCTATTAGAAATCCAAGGTTTTCAGACAGATTAGGATGTGTGTGATATGGAAGACAAAACAAAGGAATATTTGCTTTATTCTTAATGAATATCTTGCCCAGATATTCATTAAGACTACATTCTAAGATAGGTAGCTACTTAGTCTAATACTTAACTTGTCCTTCTTAACTTCTGATCAAAAGATTTGCAAATTCACACTCTCAGAATGGTATATTGGAAAGGCAAATCTTGGAAAGAAAGATAAGAATAAGAAAAGCTCAGCTTTTTTTTTTTTTTTTTTTTAACATGATTCCCATCCTGACTGCATCTTTGCGTGAGACGTTTTAAATATTTAAGACTAAGACTTATAGCCTAATTTTCTATGCA
Source organism: Phasianus colchicus (assembly GCF_987193195.1). NCBI lineage: Eukaryota > Metazoa > Chordata > Aves > Galliformes > Phasianidae > Phasianus > Phasianus colchicus. The sequence goes on along the minus strand of NC_143439.1, from coordinate 62,376,235 downwards.
TAGACCCCCTTAGGTATGATTTAATTAACAAGGGGTGCTTGAATACACTAGTAATGATAATTACTGCCCCTTCTTTATTCCACTGGAGCAAACAGATTTCCTGTCAACTCACAACCAAGCCTCGTGATTCTTTTCGAGCTGAGCAGAAGAATCTACAACAGACAGAGGTCATGCTGACTACAGCCCTGAGAACAACACTATTTTTTATTGATTTCCTTTGTCCTCTAAAAAAAATAAATTTAAGTCCTCAGTCCTGTAGCTTAATGTTTGATCTGGCCAGAACTGCACTCCAGTAGTTGAATAAATGACCCATAAATTTTCAGTACTATATAGTTGTTTTATGTTTAAAAGCGCTCATATAAAATTTCATTAGCCCATAACTTTTCGTAGTATATTGGTTAACATAAGGAGAGTTCTAACCAAGTAAAATATAGTTATGTCATCTTTATTATTCCCCTACCAATAACCAGGCACAACTTTCAGACCTGATGTAAGAGGGCATATCTTAATCTCAGTCATTAGGGTCTGTCTTTAGCTCCTGATGTCAAAAGTTAGAAAAAGGAAGCCTGTTAGATGAAAGAGAATGTCAGTATTTGATGTACAACCCCCCTTTTCAACCCCATTTCTTGCCCATAAAATTTATATCCATAGAAAATCTGAACATTTTTCTAGCACTATTCTCAAGCTTTTATTTCCCAAGCTTTGTCATACACTTCACCTAAGAAATTATGAGTTTCATTTACATTTACTCTGAATCAATATGTTAATTACTTTAGTCTCTATGTGTGTAACAGAATTAATGAGAGAAAAAGAAAATGCATCTTTCAACCCCCCTTATTTTCTGAACATCTATGAAAGTTCTGTAACTGAAATCAAGACAGAAAACTCATGGAAGTGTTGGAAGAAAGTGTTGGAAGAAGTGCTGTAAAGAAAGGCCAACTTATTCTCTTACTTTCTCTTGCTCAGTGGATAATTGTTTTATACAAAGTAGAACAGCTCAAACACGTGAACTTTACAAGAACATCACCTTTTTCCACCAAAGTGGGAGCAGTTGCAGTTCAAATCTTTCCTTCTCATTAGCCCATCCAGGTTGGACCCTGGCTCCCATGTTTCTGGGAATTTTTCCAGTTAGAGGGTTAACTGCTGATGGAAGGAAAAAGCAAGATTTAAGTAGAACTTAAGCATGATTTTGACAAAACTAAAATGTGAATGAACTTGTTTGTTTGTCTGAATAAGTTCTACTAAGCAGCGCTCTATATCATTTATGTTAATTCAATTGATTTTGAGGACATAACTGCAGTAATAAAATATAAAAATAAACCAAGGTTCCCATGATTGCTCATATGGCTAATTGTTAGCTTCTCTAGTACTACTTTGGCTTATGCTAACTCCTAGTCAACTCCAATGCAGTTTTGAAAATAATTGAGGCAACTGTTTAGGAAGGGAAAAAAAAAACAGATGCAAACAATGCCATCACTTGCCATCAAAGCCACAAAACAGTCTTAGCACACTTTGCAAGAATAGTCATAGCCAGCCTGTAATTTCCTATTTCAGACTGTGCCAGATTCTCTGTAATAGGCAGCAGGTTATCTAAAAATTGAGGCTTAAAAAAGACAAGTATCAACTTTCTCTGTACCTTCCTTCATCAGTAGGGTACATTTTAATTCTTTTTTCCTTTGTTGGTATAATTAAGTAGACTGTACTCTGTGATGCATAGCCATCATCTGGCAACAGCCCAGTTACTGCACAAAAACAGGTGAAAATCTTATCTCATCAATTTGAGAATGCATCTATTATCTGGAAACCTTGGAAGGACAACAGACATAAACTACAGCTATTGTTTGCCCTAGCGGCAAGGAAAGACTCCTGATTAGTGATTATTTACAAACAAGAACACAGAGGTCAAATAGCATGATGCTTTTATGTTGGCCTTCTGAGAGACTGCACATAAAAACATGTTTGATGGATAAAACAAGTACTACTGATCATGATATAAAGGGCTTGTTTTTTTTTTTTCTAACTAGGGACATTTGCCGATGGTATTACCTCTGTTTAGCAAAAAGAATATTCACATATGGGGAAAACAGGTTCACTGGGAAAATGCCAGCAAGATGAAATTAAAGCAGCAAAGGAGTAGGAAGCTTTCAACAAATGAGAAACTGGAAAAAAAAAAGGCAGCACCTTCTCATCTGTGAGGCTGCCATCTGGGGAGAATTTTTATCCTGTTTGCCTTTCTTTACAGCAACAAAAGATGCTGGCTGAAAAAGCAAACAAACCATAGTCACTTTGCAAAATGCAGGTGGTGCTTATGAAGCATTGCTTGGGATTCTCCATGCTAGAGGAGGCTTCCCAAGGTGAGGGAACAGCTGCTGCAGAGGGGAGATATGCTTATGGAGCAGCTCTGGACTGATCCTAGGAGGGTGCAGATTGTTTTCCCAAGCAGTGCCTGAGGGCACAGAGCAGCCCACTCTTTATAATTTGCTCTTCAAATCACTATTCCTTCTGATATGCAGATTGCTATGTCCTTCTGACAGTCTTTGTTCCCAAGCTGTAACTGAAGTTCAGCTCCATCTCACTGTTGACCTATAATGTAAGCTGCAGGGAGAAGGGAGACCATGGTATGTTTGGGACACAGCGGTGGATCCTGTTCTACAGTGACAAAATGGTCACAGCAAGGAGATGACAGCAGGAATGAAAATAAATCAGCAGCAAGATTTTTATTTGTTAAGTTTTAAACACTCTTTTGTGAACTTTCTTGCAAGTCAACCTAAAATAGAGCAAATCAAATTTAGTGTCTGTGGGGGGAATAAAAGAACAGAAGATGATTTCCTTTCTCTTTAATTCCTCGGGCAAAACACATTGAAAAGTACCTGTACAATATTAATGCAGTGTAGAATAACTCCAAGAAGACTAAGAGAAAGACAGCTCAATTCCTCCACTTAAGGAACCAAGCAGATGCAGGTTCAAATTTCAGACAAACCAGGTCTGGACACTGAAGTACCCAAACAGTACTGTGGGCATAAAGCTAGTTTCTTTTCTAAGGGTAAATGCCTGCTCCTGGTATCTATGTAAATAAAATCTTGGCTACCTTATGGCTATGTTTATATGCACTCCTTTTACTGCACTTGAGTAACAAGAACAACATGGTGCTTTTAGAGCTCACATGAGCCACCATTATATTAAGGCTTATCAACAGGAGATGTTAGGTGTTAAGCATCTTCGAAAACTATACCTTTTATTTAGGTGCAAAGCTATCACAAATTCTTTTTAGGATTATTATTTTTTCTTCTGCTCACGCCTGGCTTTTTTCCTTTACTTGGTGGAACATGATCAGTTTTTTATATCATGATGTCCAGAACTGAAAACTGAATTGTTCTGGCTCAAAACCTGCAGAACAAGGAGGCATATCTTCTCAATCTGAGGTTAAATGTACTCACATCTTACTACTAGAGACATACAGAAAAATCTTTCTACCCATAATTCACTGCCCAATCAATTATTTTCTAAGAGATTTTACATTTCAACAGTTTTATGGCTAAAGCTCATATCAGAACCATTTTAACTGATATGCTGAGGAGGACCATTTCGTGCTTCTGTCTAGAAGAAGTATCACATTTTCACTTGATGAATGCTTCTTGGACCAGCTTTTCTGGTTTAAGCCAGAAAACTGCATCTCTTGAGAATGCTTTGCTCTCTGAAGAATACATTTAGATGTGTGCCAGCTTTTCAACTGTAAAATCTATAAAATAATGTCATGGTGTTTTAATGCAATGTTTTATGAGGATAAGTTTTCTATTGTTTTTTAAGTTTCATGAGTACTGGCATGAAAAGCATTACAGAAATGACTGAATATGTTACTCTGACATTCAGGGCTTAAAATTCCTCCTCAGCACTGAGCTTTGTGTTGCTTGGACTACTACTTCCTCTTGCATGTGACTTCATGGAATCAACTCTTGACTGTCTTCTGCAGATAGTTTGAATCCTTCTCATCTTCCTGTTTGATTTATTGGCTCTTATTTACTCATTTGAATCAATCTTTTCCAAAAATCTTTCAAATTTCATACCATCTGCAAATATTAATGCTGTTACAGACTTCCTTATCTGTAAAACACACAGGACAGAAGTACACGTCCATCAAAAGAAAGATGTAAAATAATGGTTTTTCTGAAAAAAAAAAAAATCTATTTGTAATATATCACTGACCAAAATTATTTGTATTATTGCATGGAAATACTGGATATATATGAATTGTTGACATGAACAGCACAGTCAGGTAGGTTATACAGACTTGTTTCTCACCTGGCAAGATCTGATTCAACCAGGGATGAACCTAATCTAGTAAATCTTTGCTGACATCCACTGAATTTCTAGGGTCCTATATTAACCATCTGTTAGAGTGATTTCACGACATAAAAATATCCGAAAGCTTCTGAGAAGTAATAAGTTACATTTATAAACACATATGTTCAAAGAATTTGAGGCCAAAAACTTTGTAAATATTGAAAGCACATTTACTTAGAGAATCTAATGTCATTTTTTGTAGCTGTGTCTTCTTTCAAAGCCTACAGTTCTCAGCTGCCAAACCAAGCAGTGCAAATCAAATTTGTTTTAATGTGGGCTTTAAAAGGCCTCTGTCTTGTGTCTCAAATCAGTAGGGCAAAACTAGGAGCACAAAACAAAACTATATACAAATACCTGTAAAAAAAAGTTTAGATTTGGATTTCTGGCTCCTGAAGTTTGTATTCAATATATAATATATTGTATTCAATATATTCAATATATTCAATATATATTCAATATATTGCAACATGACCCCATTATGTAAGCTGAAGATGTGAAAATAAATAAATACATAAGTAAAATGTTATATTACTACTTTTTCCAGAGGACTATCATGATGGGAGTTTGCATAGTGCTATTTTTCATCTCCTACTATTAACTGGAAAAAAGTAATACAACAACAGGGTTCATCTTGCAATGAAATACTCCAAATTTTTAAACTAGAATTTGTTCACAAAACTGTACTGATCATCATGATTCATGGAGGTACTTAAACACTGTAGATATTTGTGACATCCTATCATGTCCCTCTACTCACAATTAGCACTGAAGCAATATAAAATATAACACCAGATATAATGGCTGTTAAATGAGATCAAACATTCTTAAAATAAGTCAGTGCATGTGGATACCATAAAGCACTTACAATACATTCAGTCATATCTAGTAGGCAGCACAGAAAAACAGTGCAAGATTCTGGAAAAAAAATATCATATTCTGATTCTCATACCGCTGTTTGTGTTCTCTGCTTGATTCCCTTTCTTTTAGTAAGTACCTGATTATCAGTGCTCCAAGTTAAAAAATGTTGTATCTAATTATTCTCACAGCTATTTCAATTATGGTCAAACAGGATGGAAGTTACTTTAATTGTCTTAATACTTCAAGATTTAGAAGATTACTCTTGAAGCATCTAAAAGCACATCCTTCTCTGCTTTCTCCTTGCTCCCTGGGAAGAGAGAGTTATCTGACAGCCTAACCTGGTGTTAAAAGAAGGTGCCCCCCTACTGTCACAGTAGTTCAGAAGATTGCTTCCTTGCCATGCTGCTGGACAAAGAGAATAAGCAGGTGCATGTATAAGTATTTGTGAGAGCACCACCCGTGCTTACCCCAGGGATGATGTTCAGCAGTGAACATGATTCCTTAGCTCTATCTGAACTGTCCATCTACAGATTTAGAAGGGCAAGGATGTCTGAGAATCAAATTTATCCACTCTGAGGATTTTTTTTCCTTCAGACACAGGGCAGCAACTTAAGGGTCTACAGATTTGACATGGTCCCCCACCACCCCTTATCTCAAAATTGGAGAGAGATGGATTTGAAGGGTAGACTATTCGGTGGATAAGGAATTGGTTGGAAGTTTGCAGCCAGAGGGCTGTGGTCAATGACTCAATGTTCAGGTGGAGGCCAGTGGTCCATCTTGGAAACCATGCACTTTAACATCTTTATCAATGACATGACAATGGGATTGTGTGCACAGGTTTGCTGATCATACCAAGCTGAGTGGGGCAAGTGATACAGCAGAAGGAAGCGATGCCATCTGGAGGGCCCTTGATAAATTCAAAAGTTGGGCTCGCATGAACTTAATGAGGTTCAACAAAGCAATTTGCAAAGGTAGCCCCTGCTGAAAAGGACTTGGGGATCCTGGTAGATAAAAAACTTAACATGAGCCAGCAATATGTGCTTGCAGCCCTGAAGACCAATAGTTTCCTGGGCTGCACCAGAAGAGGAGTAGCCAGCAGGACAGGGTAGGTGATTGACCCCCTCTGCTCTGCCCTCAATTGGAGTACTAAATTCAAGTCTAGGGCGCCCAGCACAGGAGGGATGCAGAGCTTTTGTAAAGTGTCCAGAGGAGGGCCACAAAGATGATCAGAGGGCTGGAGCACCTCTCCTATGAAGGCAAACTGAATAAAAAAGGCTTGTTCAGTCTGGAGAAGAGAAAGCTGCAGGGAGACCTCATTACAGCTTTCAGTATTCAAAGGGAGATTATAAATAAGAGGGGAATCAATTTATTATACCAGTAGATAACAGTAGAACAAGTGGGAATGATTTTAATCTAAAGGAGGGGAGATTTGGATTAGATGTCAGGGGGAAGTTTTTCACTGAGAAGCCTGTACAGAACGGCTGTGGATGCCCCATCCCTGGAGATGTCTAAGGCCAGGCTGGATGGGGCCTCAGACAATTTCATCTAGTGCTTAATCTAACAGTTGGTGATCCAGCCTGGGGCAGGGATGCTGAAACTTGGTGATCTGTGAGGTCCCTTCCAACCCAAGCCATTTTATGATTCTATAATTTTCCTCAATTAGTCACCTGACTCTTCCTATGAGACAGTCAGTCATATTTTGTATATGATCAATCTGAAATTTTAACATAAAGACTTCCAAGGTGAAATTAATCCCTCTTTTGAAAAAAAAATATATATATAATTAACATTATATAATAGTAATTATATAATACTGTTATATAATAATCAAGATGCTGATTTCAGATATTAAACAATGTGAAACAGGATATCTTTCTGAATTATATAAATGTATACATTTTTCAAGCTGGAAAAGACTGTGTTTGTAGAATTTCCCAATTTTGATGAACTTTATGATGGCAGAACAGAAAGCTCGAAGAAAATTTTCTATTATCCCTGGTAATAAAAACCGCTCCCACACTTTCCTGCACAAGAGTAAAACTGAGGTTACTTTACTTCTGGTGCTCTGCTTAAAAACAAGCGTATGTTTCCAAAACGCTAGCAAACACTATATTACTTCTTAAATAGACTTCTAATAGAAAAAGAGTCTTTATATCTGAAGTATAGTTGATAGCACAGAGTGGCAAGCATCTCTATTTCATTTTGATTACGTGTCCCCATCTTCACTCTGGTTATAAATACATTGGCAATTCTCCAGAGAAGTGTCATAGCTTAATAGTCACTTTTCTCCTGAACTGTGATAAATATAGGGTAATGTAATTAATGCAGCAGGAAGAAAAATGCTGCTCTTTGAGGGGGAGAATTCATAAGTTCCCTCATGTTGTCCTAGCAACTTCGTGGAGTTGACATAGATTCTTCTCTTTGAAGGAGGAGTAAGTATATGTCATTTCAGAAACAGTGGTGTTATCTGTCAAATTACCTTGAGCACTGAATAGAATAAATACTGTTTTTGCAGTCTGACTTGGAAAAAAAAAAAAAGCCCTGCATGCAAAAATTTATAAAATAGATAATCAAGTAGATGAACTTCGGCTCAACTCAAAGTTCCCCAAAATAAACAGAAACAGACTTGTATGTTTCAGTAGTTCTATCTGAAAGACTAAGTCTCTTTAAAAATCAAAGCTGAATTTCTTTATTAACCCCCTCAATAAATTACAAGAGAATTGTGTCAGCATACTGTAAAAACTTTGGTCCTGCATCACTAACAGGAGAAAAAACTTCTTCGCATTTAGTGACAAGAGGAATGGTTTCAAATTAAAAGAGGAGAGAATTAATGTACATATTAGGAGGAAAATTCGTTACTTGGAGGGTGGTGAGGTACTGGCAAAGGCTGCTGAAATAAGCTGTGGATGCCTCATCCCTGGAGGTGCTCAAGGCCAGATTGGATGGGCACTGGGCAGCCTGATCTAGTGCATACTCTGCCCACAGGGTAGGTCCATTCCAACTTAAGTCTTTCTGTGATTCTGTGATGATTATTGATGTTTCTGCCTGTTCCTGGAGATCATAGACCTCTAAAGAAGATAAAGTAAAATGTATAGTGCTATCAGTTTGACCATTCTTCCTTGGGATTATCCTTTGGTTTGAGCTGCTTTGAGTAGTTCCTTTTGGAAACAATTCTCTCTCTTGTCCAAATACTGGCAATTCACAGCTTTCTTCCTAATCTGCACAGAAGTGATCTGCTTGTGTTCGGTTCCTTTCCTGCTGGGCAGCCTCCATCAAGTTTTTCTGCTAGATGAACTTTGTGTTAACATCAAATAAAGTCTGTAGTTTCCTTCATTTTCAGTTCCCAGACCTGTACCTGCTCCCTGTTCATCCTCCCATCACATGCTTCTGCTATTGTGTTTCTTTATCTATTCTTTTAAGGATTTCCCTTCAGTGCTCTTTCTTGGCTTGGATAATTCCTCCTTCACCTGTATGACAGCTGCAGCTCAAATCCTATCCTCTCTGGAGACCAACTATTCCCCCTCAGTTCCAGGCTGCCTCTCATCTTCCTCTGACAACTCCTCAAAAGGCTCAGATTTGATGTTCTCCCAGCTGTCTCTGTTTCCTGTTCATAAACTGTTGATTTTCACTGCTCCTTTCTGGTTAATGTAGATTCAGGTTTGCTTTTTTTTTTTTTTTTCTCCAGTCAGTATGAAGACCGAGGTTGCTGCTTTTACAAGATGCTCAATCTGCCCTTGAATCAAAGACACATGCTCTGAATCTCAAGTATACACAGGTTTATTTGACTTCAAAGGAGCATGAAAATATGGACAAAAATAATAATTATATGGAAAAAAATAATAATTATATTCTCCTCCTCTAGAAATAGCCAGACAAGGGAAAATATTGTGGAGCAATTACTTCTACTACGATTCCTCAGGGCTGGCAATGGACTTCAGAATGTATAACATTTTCATAAATGATTCTGAAATAAGGCTAATACAATCTTGAAACAGCTACAGATGACAAAAAGAGGTGGAATGAAAACATCTATACAGAATGATCTGGAGTACATCAACATACAAAACAATTCATGCCCACAAGCTATTGTAATAAAATCAAATTCACATTATACATCCAGAAAGAAAAATGCAAATCATATCTACAGAATGGATGTGTATTGGCAAAGCAGTGACTTAACAGGAATCTAGAATTGAAACAGACAAGGAGAGACCCACAGGGATGCTGAGTCCAAGCAGTGAAGCAGAGGCAAACCAAGCAGCAGGACAGGTCAAGTCAAATTCAGATTGGAAATAAGATTAAGTTCCAGCTGCAACAGTAATTAAACAAGACCTTCAAATCAAGACAGAGCACATCTTTGAAAGAAAGTCACAATCTTTAGTTCTATAAATCTATTATAGCTTAATGAACAAGCAATCAAAGGAAACAAGGATTCAGACTGAAGTTGTACTTTTGCTGCCCCCTGGAGACTCTTCCCATTGAACTAAGGACCTCAAAAGTAAACCATGACATCCATAAAGTTTTTAAGTCTGCACAGTAACACTTGAAATTGAAATAGCAGGTTTGTTTTCTTCAGCTTAGTTCATTATTTTCTCTGGTTTTTGGCCTTTCTTAGCAAAGAGTACTAAGTAAAACCAACAGTCAGAATGCATCATAAAGGAGACACAGACTATATAATGCAGACAGAAATCGACTTATTAGGCCAGATGCTCTATCACCGTAAATCACTGTAGGCACATTGTTTTCTCTCAGCTGCACTGAAAAATATCTAATTCCCAAAACTGGGCTTTTGCTAGAAAAGGTTTTCACATAACCTAGAAGATATATTAACACATGTCAAATAGTTACAAGATGCTGCAAAAGATTTTGTGATGTTGTTCAAGAGGTCCATAAGAAAGTATGGAGTAAGAAGGTGTGGAAGAGACTATAAGAAGATTTAAAATGCATCAAAGTGCTATTAATTCAACCAAATAGTCCTATTCAGTTAATCAATTCTTGCTTCCCTAAGGTCAGGATGACATCAGAAACACCACACATCTATTGTTTAATTTGCCTGTTACAAAGTGCGAAGTACTCTGAATTCCAGTTTGTGCTATTCAACAGTTATTGTTAAGCTGAATTCTAAATAATGATGTAATGAGGATCACTGTAAAGAGCCAGCCTGTCTCTCTCTTTGGAAGATAACACTTCCTAGGCCAACCCGGTCTTAACAGAAACAAACCAAACCTCACATACCTTGTCACCAGAATAATGCTCCATCAGTGTTATGCAGTTAGGAATGAGTCACTGATAGATCTAAAGAACAATACGTAGGTTTCGGAGAAGAAAAGTACCACAAAAAAAAAATTAATCACTGTATTGAATTATCTTTGCTCAGGATCCACGCAAGGAGACTCATGAAAAACTTTCCTGAGAAAACTACTGATTGTAGGGGGTTCCCAATCCTGCTCCTCAAAGTGCCTATATCTGACTGGGAAAGGACTTTACCTTTCAAGGATAACACAAGATTTTCTTAACGGGCTTGTGGAGATGTGTGTTAGCCCTCAATAGTGCAAATTTCTATTTGTTCCTTTCATATCTCTTAGAAAAATGACATTTTTCCCTAAGTAGATAAAGCCTTAGCATCTCTCACCACACTTTCTGGGGGATGCTGATAGTAGACATGTATGACCATCCCATCAAACACACAACTAGTCATTTTCTTCTGAAGGCAATCATAGAATCATAAAATGGCATGTGTTGGAAGGGACATCAAGGATCATCAAGTTTCACCACCCCTGACATAGGCAGGGTTGCCAACTGCTAGATTAAGCAGTAGATGAGATTGCCCAGGGCCCCTATCCAGCCTGGCCTTGAACATCTCCATCCACAACCACTCTGGGCAATTTGTTTCAACACCTCACCCCCTTCTTAGTGAAAAACTCTTCTGTTTTTCTTTTTTCCGATAGGCCTTTCATGGAACCTTTCCACATCATTAAAAGTTTAGTTAATATTACCAAAAACAAAAAAAAAGAAAAAAAGAAAAGATTGCCAAGCCTTGTGTGCCTGTGAACAGGATAACACAAGATTTTCTTAATGGGCTTGTGGAGATAAGTCTGAATACAAACTTGTGGACCTGTGTCCTTCTGCTTCAGTATCCTCCAACAAGGCTAACATGTTTCAAAGTAAGACAAGCCCATTAAGTACAGCTACAGGGCAACGTGATGCTTAAGAAACCAGTTTCCTCCATTTGGATATATAAAGGCTGTCTGATGTCCTGAAGTGCGTATCTTTATGTCCTTTTTTGATAAAGTCTTTATTATTTTAATTTCCTCTAATGTTTCATGAGATTTTCTCATTATCTATTACCCTTTTTTATTCCTATTATGCTTCTGGCTTCAATGATATCAAGAGACAGTAAGGTTCAGAGGTTAATTGTGCCTTGTATTTAAAAAAAGTACTTCCTTCTTTAACTGTGTTCATCTTTAAATAAAGCTAAAATAGAAAGTGAAAAAAGAAATCAATTTAAGATAAAAATGAAAGAAAAAAAGAGTGAGTTAAATTATGACACTCAAATAATTCTTTCCTGGATGCCTTGGGGAAAACTTGATGGCACTCAGAATTTAATGCAAATTGCCACTGTTAAGGTTAGATTAAAAAGAAAATTTAAAAAAATAACTCTTAATCAGCTCCTCAGCGGGTGTGAATCAGCTTAGTTCTTTGGGAGTTATTGAGCCTGAAGTGATTTATACCATCTGAAGATCATGCCCTTTGATCTTTAGCTATCTAATCATTTTTATCGATCTCCAGTGGTCTTCTTTTAACATATGTACATCTTTGTTATGCCACAGCATAAAGAAACAGACACGTACTTCACCCAAGGTCTCACCCTCCTTCTTCCTCTAGATGACCTTGCTGTTCATTAATTACAGAATCTACTTTATCCTTTTTTACAGCAAATACTACTGATCTCCATTTAGTTTGTGACCCACCATGCAGTTAGTAACTCCCCATGTCATATTAATAATGCTCCCTCCCTGCTTGCAAACATGTACCTCTCACCATGTATTTTGCACTTAGACTTCCTGAATTTCATATCACTGATCTCGAATAACTTACACATTTATAATTCAAAATGATCTCGATTAATTATGTCCTTTACTTTCATTCTTTCTCCAGGAACTGCTGTCCTTTCTAACTATAAACTCAGCTCTGCATCAGAATCGTTTTATTCCAGAAATGTAACAAGTAGTACAACACCAGCATATTGCTGGCCAGGCAGCTAACTACTGAGACTCAATATACCAAAGCTCAAAATCAAAGACTGTCAGATCTAGTTTACTATTTTTATTGATATAGCTGTTAAAATTCACATAAAAAAAATCTTAACCTCTCAGTTTTAAATACTCTTTCCAACAGCTACTCCAAGGAGTTCACAGGTCCTTCTGCAAGGCATAATCTAAAAATGTAACACGCATACTCTCAAATCTTACAAAAAATAATAGGATTCCTAAGACAACTACCAATTTGTGCAAAAGGACTCTTAATATATCCTTCAGGTTTTACTTAACTCAAGAGTCTGTATTTCAAACAGTTAGGGGCAAAATTCACACTATTTACACCTCCAGGGGTTTAACTCATTTGTCATTTGTTCATAAGTATCTTGGGACATTTAACATGCCCTTGGACAAATTAAACATTCACATGAAGCTGACAGATATGTTAAAGTACATAATGGAAGCTCTATATTCCTCTGGTCCAGGAAACTTTCTGAGAAACCAAGAGATAAGTTGAAATGGGATAACAGCATCTTAAGAAGCACTTCAAGTTTAAGAAGCTGAATTGTTCCTTATAGATTTCTATACCAAATTAAAAATATGCCATTTAGTATGTTGGTGTTTGTTTATGCATAAGAATCACAGAAATGGAAGGGTCAGAAGCGACCTCTGGAAATCACCTAGTCCAACCCCCTGCTAAAGCAGGTTCTCTATAGAAGATTACACAGGAAGGTGTCCAGGAGGGTTTTGAGTATTTCCAGAGAAGTAATCCACAATCACTCTCGCACAGCCTGTTTCAGTGCTCTGTTATCTTCAAAGAATTTCTTTCACATGCTCCTCTGGAACTTTGTGTTCCAGTGTGTGACCTTGTCCTGTCACTGGGCACTGCTGAGAAGAGCCTGGGCCCATGTGCTCGACTCTTGCCCAAACTTGGATTTGTGTGAAGGACACTCCTATACACAGGAAGACTATATTGCAGCTATGCTTTTTTATGCCTCTAGTCTACGTTTGCTTCTGACAGTTAATGAGTCAAAAAAGAGTTGTTCAAATCTGCTTGACGTACTCTATAAAAAAAGTCTTTAAAAGAACTGAGCACACAGACCTCATCTCTGCCTGCACGCCTTCCACTTGCTGGAAGAAAATGACGAAGCAGTTGACATATTCAATGACAAAAAGTACAGTATCTCTATTTTCAGTGTCAGCCAGCAACCAGAACTATTCCTGTGGACATGTGTTTGCAATGTAGGCAGTAGTTCTTTCTTTCTGAAAGATCTAAGGAATACAAGTGCAATTCTGCTTTTCATCCTCACTATAAACCTTTTGTTGTGCTCTCCTACTGAGATGTATCTTATCTCTTTGTCTTCAATATGCACTTAGAGGTGGAAAAGCAATGTATAGGTTTCTCTGCCAAGAACATATAGCTGACTCTCTCTTTTGCTCTCTACAGATGCAGACATTGCTGCCTGCAAAATGTCACAATGCCTGGAAGACATTAGTTCCTGTGCAAGGAGCAGCAGACTCATCCTGACCCTACAGAAGACATAACAATGATCCACAGATGAAAGTACTTTAAAGAATTAGCTGGGGCATACCCTGTTTCTTTCATCAGAAATAACAGTCTTCTATTCAACAAAATTGTATGAAAATGCTGAATTCTGTTTCACTGCTGATTAAACAGTGACAATCATCATTTGTGAAGGAAATACAACAAAAAGAACCATTTCCCATTAAGTGCACACATTTAAGAATAGTATTTCCAGACAAAGCTGAGCGCCTGTTGACAAAATTACAAAATATGTCTGGATTTTATAAAATTGAGCCTGTAATCTACTGAAGTACAGAGGGGGAGTGCGGTGATAGATTGAGTAATGGCAGCAAAGCTGTCCAAAGGAACCTGCATCAAGGTCTGATCCTGCATCTCAAAGAAATTAACAGAAAGTAAAATCACTGCTTTCAGGGGCCTTAAAAAAATGGTTCATTCAACCATATAAAGGATTGTGTAAAGCTTAACACAGCCAGGTACATAGGAGAGGTGATTTAACATTTTTCTCCTATACCAGAAGCTGGCTATAAATAAATGAAGCATGGGAGCTGTGGGGCTTCCCCTTCCAGCTGTGGAGGTACCTCTCCCCTGTTGTCAAGCTATCACCAAGGGTCAGATTTCAGCTGTGATGCACTGAAGTATAGTTCCATGACCCTGCTTCCAGATTGACAGTGACATGACATTGATGCGATGCCATATCAAATGCCTTTTACACTGGTTTAAAGTTTTTAAAGTCAGAATCTTTCTACTCAGAAGTCAGTCTTTCTCAGAGGTTTTGCTAAAGTGCTGCTGCAGGAGAGACACAAAGACACTTAACTGTATCATAAACACACTTCTTCACCTAAGGATTCCTATGTAGACACTAAATTATACAACTGTACAGGATTTTCCTCTTTTGACTTCTAAAGATGTTCCAAGAGGCCTTCAAAAAGGGCCTTCAAAATGGAAATAGTGTGACATTTCTATCAGGAGTAATCATTGCACAGTTCAGAACCTCCTTACTCACCAGTGGAGAAGAGTTGGACCTTCTTTATTCATCCACTGCAAGACCTAGAACAGTACAGGCATTTTCAGGAAAGAAAATAATATTTCAGAGGAATAATAATGTTGTGCAACATCACTTACATATCTAGTTTCTTTAATAACGATTTGCATTTCAGATTGAAAAAAGATTTGAAATAATCTACTGCCTTCCATCTAATTATGAAAATTATTAAAATAACACAATTTAGTGCTAATGTACTAAAAATTTACTAATGTAATTTTGCTCAGATGATTAAAATCATACAGAAGAAAGATCCTAGAGAGAATTGTGTGAGAATTAGATTTTCACAAGAGAAAAATAAATTACCTTGGATAAACGATGAAATAATCTGTTACTTAAATCACCTGACAACACAATTACTCTCCCAATCACTGGAAGAAGTAATCCCAACTCTTTCGAGCCCGGGCATTTGCAGTTGCTGCAGGAGCTGTCTGAGTATAGCTTTCTTTTTCACTTTCTCCACCTGCTGGCCATGCTGAAAAGCAGCACAGCACCTACACAAAAACATCTGACTTCAATGAATCACATCTAGGTACTTCCATAGGTTATTAATAAAGTCTTTCTGTTCTATTTTTTACTGTTAAAAGTGAGATCAGAAACAAGGCACTCAAACAACACTGAAAGAAAGGACAAAAGGTTGTTAAAGTTCTTCAAAAAGCAGAAAATGACACTCAATTGAAGCATTTTGTATCTGCTTAGATTCCAAATACAAAAAAAAAAAAGAGTAATTGCTGGACTAAACTGGACAGAAAGGGTCGATGTTAACGCTCACAGCATTATCAGACCATTGCTAATAGGTGATGTGATGCATACACTACTGGGTATGAAGTCCCTGAAACAACCTCACAAAACATTTAATACAACAGATGAAAAAAGGGGGAAAGAAAGGGGGAAGGGAGAAAAAGGGGGCAAAGTGGGGGGAAGGGGGAAGGACCACAGTAATGAAACCCATACAGTTACACAGTAAAACAGAGATGATGGTAGCAATACTTGTTCTGTGCTTCATGATGGATCAAAGGCCAGTAGAGGTGGCTGCAGAGTAAAAGCATCATTTCTGGGAAGGTCATGCATCCAAAGAAAAATTTAAAATAACACCACCACCACCACAAACATGTTTTACTGCCAAAAATAAGGCAAATTGAAAACTATTTTCTCCATATTTTCTCCCTAAGAAAAGGGTAAATGATTTTCTCTTCCTCTCTCAGTTCCATGTTTATTCACTGCATTCAAAAACACTTAGATGAAGCCTAGAATTTGAAGTAAAATGCTGTCATGTCACAGCTTTTACAGTATTATGTATACACCCCACACAGTATCAATTAGCAGTGAGTTTCTTGCTTTTACAGCAAAGTAGTCATCGAAGCATTCAAAATCCAGGGCAGGATTTCTGGGAGAACATTGCTTTTTTTTTTTTTTGTACACAGTGCCTGGCTAGCTGTCAAACAACAGGGCAGACGGGCAGCTTGACTGATGGTGTTTCCAAAACACGGCAGGTGCTTGCAGCTTCAGCAGGCAGTGCTTGGCCCTTAAGCATGCACACCACCACGTATATGGGTAGGGTTGAATTTGCTGAGCCCTTATGCAGTTTTGTAAGGAGCACAAGGTGGCTTGTTGGGAGGTTAATGCAGATAGATTCAGTGATCCCTGAATGATTAACATCCTTCTTTGCTGTTACAGAGCTTTGCCATGACGCTCGTGCTGCAAAAGAATTTGAAGTTATACTCACCTATTTAGAGTTGCTGAAAGCTGTTATAATGAAATTGGGTAGGGAAGAATGGAACTGAGTTGTGATTGATAAGCAGATTTCACCTGGCAGAATTTTAGCAGCACCCCATTAGGAGCTACTTACAGCAGAAATTGTAAGAAGTAACTGAGCACTGTGAAGTATGTCTACCTGAAAAATATGAAGTGATACGAGGAAGGAACTACACAAATTCAGCAGGTCCAAAAACAGCAGACAATCAGAATCACAATTCATAAAGCCTAATCATGAAACCACTGCTTCAGGAGAGGAAATACACCAAAACCCCAAAGGAAAATTTTAAGATGTTCCTCTCAGATGCAGCATGATACAACAATCAGTAGAGGTGATCGTGAAAGGTATACCTTGTAATAGGATGATGGCATTATATTCCAGGAGAATATCCTAATAAGTGTAGTATTTGTTTGAAAATACTCCTTCAGTCATACAAATTAGCAGCAGTAACAAAACACAACCAAGCAGGTGTGCATGTCTGACTTCAGCTGATGCTAGATGTTCACATACTTTAGTGAACCCCTGCCCCAGTATCTGATGTAGCCGCCACTTGGTCATTTTTTTCAGATTTTATTCTTCATTTCTGCTGATTTTGAAATATGTGCCATTATGATGGCAAAGCTCATGATTGCTCAAGTCTTGCTTATTTTATATTGCTAGATAAAATTAGAATTCAGCTTAAAAAAAAAATCACATTCTTTAGATCACTGAAACATTAATTATCCTTTAAAACTGAATCTGAATAAACAAGCCCCAAAACTTGCCATACCTTCAGGCCCATATTTGCTGTCAGACAAGCTGACAGACTTCCTCTAAAGGCTTAAGGCTACCTAGTAATTCATAACATGAAGCATACACAGTAATTTCATAAACAGACAATGTAAATGATACAAACACAGAAAAATTAACTGGTTTGAAATGTGCCAGAGAAGACTTCCGAAGATGCATATAGATATTCCAAAAGGAAAAATAATCTCTTTTTGTTACATTTCAGATGAAAACCTAAATTTCAGTCCTTTACTGAGGCACAAGAGAGGAACCATTCAGATTTTTCTTATGCCAAATATTATCTGTAGATTTTATGAAAACGTAACTCTTCTACACATGCTTTTATAACATTTCCAGCTACCAGCATTTCTGTGATTATAATCTGTCATCTAACTCTCCTGTCTCTGTGTGTTGTGACTATCAATAACAGCAACTGTTTTCCCCCTACAATGACAGGTTTCAAATAAAGCTAAATTTACTAATGGGTAGTGATGGCAGTAAACTAGGCAGCAAAATGACAGTGTATAATCAATGATTGAGACTTCAGGCTCAACCCGCTTGTGTAAACAGGTTTTTATTAAGAGTTTTTATCCACTACTGGCCGTCATCTATTGTGAAAATGGAATATTATATTAATGATCTTCTAAGACTGTGGATCATAGAGAAAGAAACAAGATACAGTAATCATATAAAATAGATTTTTTTATGCTCTTAGCACTTACCTTCAGATGTATGTTTAAGCTAACATTTCTATAAAAAATAAGGAGAAAGAACATTCCATTACCAATTCTCCAAACAAAGAAGACTAACTACAGATTTGTTGGATGGCTGGCCACCTGCAGTGATATCAAACTGAGAACAGCGACTGAGAATTTGAGACAGATCTATATGTTGGTGAGTTTAGGACACAAAGTCTATTCAAAGGAAATAATGTGCTATATTAATATATTAATATGCTAGTTAGCATAGCATTTCATAAACAAAAAGAGTTTTAGAACACTAGAGTATTAGCATGAGTATTTGTAACTTCAGTCAGTCAGGCATGTATTTCTTTCTCCTTTTGTCAGAAAAAAGGAAATAAAAACAATCCTTTTCAGCTTCTGAACCCCAACTTAATGCAAATCCATCTGACTTAAGGCCTGCACAGGTGAGTGAATTCTAATTCAGGAAATCACATTTTTAGTCAAGCATACTGTACCACAGCAAGAATCATCAGGGAAGATGGCAATAACTGGAAAATAATTTTAAGTCTGTTTCTGGTTTTTACATGTGGAAACGAAATCTTCACCTGGAGGAGTCACCAAATATACCAGTAAATAAGCATCTCAAGGAGCTCTTCTTACTCTGCATGTAGCCAAACAAAAGCTAAGGCAACAACATCACTTGATTACATGTGAGTAATATATATATATCATTCCATGTCTTTTTCTTAACTCATGCCCTTCATAAGCAAACCATTTTTCAGAAATTATTACAACAGTAACTACATATTATCTTACTATGCTGTCCCACTCCAGGGAGCTGTACTTTAAATGGCTTACTCTCCTTTTCCTTATTCCAACAACTTAACTACATGCAAATACCCCTCAAAGTATAAAGTTTCTCTCTTTTAAAATGTTTATGCCCTGTAATCTTTGTAACAAAGTACTGATTAGTGTTATAGTCAAGATGTTGTATATGCCATTGCAGAGCCTTTAGGAAAGGCTCAGTCAACCACTGCCCCTGTTAGAGGAAGGCAAGGGAGCTGTACACACACAGCACATTAGATAACGTAACACACGATCTACTGCAATTATTAGGTTAGTTACCTTTTCCCAGGATCAGAAGAGAAATGTAAAAGGAGAGAAGGAGAACGCGACACTTCAGAGAGTTCTTTGCAATCTGCTAGCTGAAAGGCAAGGAAGTAAACAAAGCGGCTTTGAAACTGTTCTGAAAATTTTTCCAGTTTCATCTTTCACTATTCCTCTGCTTGGTCTTCAATTGTTTCCTTCCTTTGTTTTTCAGACTCTGTGTGTTCTTACAGAATTCTCAGATGCATTACTCACTCAGCCCTAGATTTCTTTGTCCTGTAATCAGTTCCAAGTTCTAACCTTCATAATTTCTCAAAGTTTTTCGTCAAATCAGTAATCATTTTGAATCAGTACAAAAGAAAGAAGGAATGGTATGTTTTTGGTTTTGGTTTTGTTTTGTTTTTTTTTTTTTTTAAGAAAAACAAACAAAATCCAGAAATATACACATATTTTACTATAATCTTTTCATATCAATGGTACAGAAAGTAAAATATAGGAGAACTTGTAAACTAACTAGAAAAATAAAATAGATTGGAACAAGAAGAGAAGCCTCCAAATTTTGCAGGTTCTCATGCACTAAACAGTCCCAAAGTCAGTCAAACACACGTACACAAGCTACAACATAAGTGGCAGCATTTTATCATCGTATATGTTTTTTCTTTTTAATAGTCTCAGACTGTCTTAGCTCCTCAGTCCCATGAGCATATGGACAAGATTCAGAAGGCAAAGAACAACCGTCAGGATGATGAATGAAAAACCAACAGAGACGTGTTTTAAATGCTTCAGCTGAAAGGCATCGTTTTACTTCAGGCTTAGTTTTCCTTGACGGCTTCTCTTTTCTCCAGTCACGAATATGAACTCTCCCATCTAAAACTAAGATTAAAAACAGAAATTCAGCTGTTAATATACAGCCATGGGAATCGTACTGGAAAAAATGCATAGTGACAGTCAGCAAATAACATATTTTCAACAAATGGATCACTCAGACAAAACTAAATGTACCATTTATACAGAAATAGAAAGTAATACACAAGAAACTGAAGTAATATAGAGATAATCTAAAGAAAAATAATTTATTTCCCTGTGAGATGTTTTACTATCATGCTGAGGCATCTTTTTAGCATCTTCATAGAGGGTGTTTATAGAGGTAGGGTTTTTGTTTACCAAAATCCATTAAAATAATTTATACTAAAATGCTCAGAATCTAGACTGAAATTTAGACTTCTCAGTCAAGTTTAACTGGATAGGAGGAGTAAAACTGATAACCAAAAAAAGCCAAGCCAAACAAAAAAAAGACCTATTGATTCCTTACCTTCAAATACTTGATGATTGTTCTTGAGCAGTGTTTGCAGGCCTCCATATTCACTTTTCAGCCTCTTTAAAGTCTCCTTATTTAAATGTTCTGCTACTTCTTTCAAGGAAAGGCTTTCTGCAATAGATGATAGTGTAGCTATGAAAATGTATATATCTAAAATCCTAGTGAACCCTAACTTCTGCATAAATTACTGCTTATGAACAGAACCTAAGAATTACCTATCAGTACTACAGCAATGCTGTGCTTTCAACATCACAAATATGAAATATTTTCTATGTATGTAGTCTGTACAATGGCAGTTTTCATTCAACAGTGCTAAAGTCAGAATTTGTCTCCTCCCTTTTTTTTTTCTCTTCAGTAACATACAATCTTCACTGTGCCAAGCATGTATATGAACGTAGTAAAAAGAAAATGACTCAAAGGCACTTCTATAACAACAATATATAACAAAGTACAGCAAGTAAATAATGAAATGGATGCAGGAAAATGGAACTTACTGAGCGCTTATAAAATAAACAGCAACTTCTTTTCATTCTAAGGCTAAAACAACTAAATATTGCTCATTATGTTGTAAACAAATGGCACTTCAAAGCACTTCTTAGAGAATTATAGCAAGTTATTATCCAAAAATATATTTCAAATCCTTTCCATCTAGATGCAAAGTTATGTTTCTGAACACAACAGCTTTGTTGTTGTTTGTTGTTGGTTTTTTTTTTTTAATTGATTCTGTCCTAGTATGTAAGTATCGAGTAAAAGAAAAACGAGAGAAGTTTCAAAATACATTTATGCACCTTATTTGCACTTCAGGGTGCAAAATAAAACACCACAAAAAAAACAAAAACAAAAACTTTGCTACAATACTGTTGTAAGGATAGGAAGCAGTACATATAGTTGCTTTAAAACAGTTCTGGATCACCCAAAAGAGGCAGCAGTTACAATCCAGTGATAAAGGGGGAATAGTATCTTTCCTGAGGATCAGTGCTCACTGAATGTTCCAAAGGAGGTGATCTCCAAGCAGAGATGATTCCCTTGTGGCTGCCAGCCCTTAAATGAGGTTAGGGAAGGTGAACCCTGGGTCCTTCCAGTCACACAGGTGAATGGCTTCCATCTGTGCTTCCAAGGGCTGGCCATGTTCTTTCAAGAGGTAATCATTGGCTAAGGTCATAACCTAACTGCTCCTACACACTGTTCATAGTATTTCCTAAAGTCTATCTTACTTGCCAAATTTACAACCATAAATTCATCAGAAAATACACCCTTCACCAGCAGAAGCAAAAGGCAATGGAACAATGTTAGACAGACTATCTCACCTCCTTGATTCCAGGTATTCTTATTTCCACCATGCGTATTAAAACATGATTTTGCAGGGACTGCATTTAACAGCAAGTTTGCCACATTCAGAACAACACCATCTACAAAATCCCGAGGGAGGGCAGCACAATTTCTAGTTTGTTCTACTTTTTCTCTGGGTTGAAATCCAGGCATCCAAATTCCAGTAGCAGTCTCCATCACATTTTCAGGGAGCTCTGAACTTGCTCCTTTGCACACAGAGTGATCATTATCATTAAATCCATCTTCTCTGTCACGTGTAACCACAGCACAGGTCTGACGATTACGAATAAACTGTGTTATCTGCTCATCCATCAAAGAATGTTCTGTAGGTGAATAGATCCTGTTTCTTCCAATAAGGCACACCTATCTTAGCAGAAACAAGATACATTTCTATTTATATTGTAGCATTTATACAGTCTATTTCCTATATCAGAGTATTCACTCAACAACCAACATGTCTTATACAGGCTTCTACACCTAACTGCCAGATGTCCATTGGAACCCTATGCTCATTAACATCTGAGGGTTTTTTTTTTTTTATTTTATTTTTTTATTTATTATTTTTTTTTTCCAGTTTTAGCTTTTAAATACTGGTGACACGGAAAAAATCCAGCAGCCAAGCCATAACTCATTTTGCCATACAAACACAGCTCCCAAATATAAATAGTCTGACAGATTATTAAAAAAAATAAAGCTGAACACCTCTTTCTGCTCCAGAAACATTTCACTTTGAAATTCTTGATAAGAAAACCTACAAAGCTAAGTGCAAGTAACCAATATTGGCATATGGAAAAATTAAAGCAATATAAAGTGTAAGAGTTTCCCATCCTTCAGAGAAGTATATAATAAATAACCATAAACCATTTCATCCTCTCTTGTATTTCAGGTTGTAACTCATCAGTCCAAAATTACCCTTTTTGTTGATGGAATTCTAAGGCAGTCTTCTTCCACATGAAAACCACAGACACGTCCCACTTCAGCAACAAAATCAAGATATTCTCTGTACTGAGTCTTCTTGCTTTGTCTTCGGCTGTATTTTCCATGGAAATTGAAGAAGCAACATGGCAGCACAAAGTACCTACATGAATAGGAAGACCTACAAGAAGGACAATGAACTGCTAAACAGAAAGTTATTTCCAAGAACACACAAATTTAAGAAATTACCCATCAGATAATAGCAATGATGTAAAGTTTTATGAAGTGACAAAGCTTCAAGAATTTATATTTACATGATACTACTTCAGGATATTTATTGGTAAATTATTTGCTATAGTAAGTTACTGTGCCAACTTTGCAGAAATAAATCTCTAGGCAATTAATTTATTTTTAAACAAACTTCACATCTAAGAAATAAATACAAAATTAATTTTGAAATTTGAAAGCAGAATGCTACACTGAATTCTGTGATAAAATAAATACATCTTTCGTGTTCTTCCAAAGGAAAAGAGAAACACTTCATAAAAAATAATCAATTGCCATCATAAGAAGCAAATCTTGCAAGAACAGCTGGTGGGGTTACAAAAGAAGCAGTCTTCACCAAGCATCCATAGGCAATAATATTTCTATTAAATTCCACTCCTCCTGCTTCCCTAGGACCACCAAATACCTGGCAGCAATCACAGGTATCCATGGAGTTAATTCATCTGAATGGTTTCCTATCAGCCAGTCAGTATCTGGAAAGAGATGACTGTCACCTGGCACGATAGAAGACTCCTTTAAAAAAAATATATAGATAGATTTTATTAAAAGTTTCTTTAATTCTATTTGTTAATAAAGCACTAATATATATGTAAATAAATATCATATGTCACTTATGATTTCTTGCTACTTGTCACATTCATTTCTGCTATGTGTATTTTCAGAGTCCTACTCCCTGAATCCTGTTGTGCTTAAATTGTTCCTAACCTCATAAAAACAAGAATGAGGAACTTTAAATACAATCCCTCTTTAAACTGATTTTACTTTCCAGTTTTTTGAAGATTGTGATTGCAATCAGTTACCACAATGCCAATACAGCAGCAAGCCATAGACTCACGAGTTGGAAGACACCCTTATAGGTCATTTAGTCCAACTGCCTTGCAATGAACAGGGACACCAACAGCACAACTGAGTACTCAGAGCCCTGTCCAGCCTGACCTTGCATGTCTCCAAGGACAGCACATGCACCACCTCTCCAGGCAACCTGTGCCAATGCCTCACCATCCTTATAAGGAGGTTTTTTTTGTTTTTTGTTTTTTAAACAATATTCAATCTAAATTTCCCCTCTTTTAGTTTGAAACCATTTCTTCTTGTCCTGTCGCAACAGTCTCTGCTAAAGAGCCTGTCCCCTTTTTCTTACAGCCTCCTTTTACACACCCAAAGTCTGCTCTCAGGTTTTTCCAGAGTATTCTCTTCTCAGGCAGAACAGCCCCAGCTCTCTCAGCCTGTCCTCGTTTTTGCAGTCTCTCTCTAGACATGCTCTAAAGGGTCCATCTCTCTCCTTTTCTGTTGAGCCTCTTTTGAGGTTCAGCACTTTTGTTCCAAACAGCACAGTGCAGTACAAGATCAGAGTTACACTCAGAGTGACTCTGTTGTTAATTCACAACTTTGGATATTAACATATTTTATCAAGTACAGCATTGCAAACAAAGCTGTTCGCAATTGTACTTCCAGTAAAATCAAGGATTGTCTCCTAGTGTTATGTTTGCACAAGTAATAGGAAATCACCGTCTTCAGCTGAAAAATAAGCAAACTGCAAATATGCAAGAACATGATACAGCATTGCTCTATTAATACTCCCTTATAGCTACCTCTAGTACGTATGGGTGGCACTATACCAAAGCCATATAATGCTTTAGACAATTGTCTACAATCCACTGTGTTTAACTGTATTTTTATCAACACAGTCTGAAGCAATGAACAAGCAAATAAAGTTACATACATTTGCATAATACCTCTAAATGAGTTTCTGGTCCATACATGTCCCATATTTTTCTTCTCCTCACGTCAATTCCTCGACCTAAGTGCTGAAATATTTGACCAACAAAGTGTCATTTTTAAGTACCATTTTTAGTAGAAATTCTCAAACAAATCTATGTATTAGCACTAACTTCTTCAGTCACACAACAAAATACAGCTTCATTTCAGGCAAAAGTCACTAGTCTATACAGTCCTTGCTGGAAGAACAACCATCCAACCACTGAAGTGATTTATTGGTGTCTAAATACACTTTTTCTTGCACAAGCTGGTAAGAAAAGGAATAACTGGAAATTAAGTTAGAAACAAAAAATTCATTAAGTAACTGTATATGAAGTTCAGAATCCTGTGTAGAAGTAATATGTACTGCAAATTAAATACTAATTAGTCTCATGAAACTTTCAGACAATTTTTGATAGACAATAATGTAATTGTCAATGGGGTAGAAAAAAGAAACATCCACAGGGAAATACAGCATCCAGTATCAGACCAAATTTTTCTGGTCATACAAGAACAAGGTTTTTTTAATGAATGCTTCCTCTGCAATTTTATTAGGTTTTCCCAGAAGTTCTAAATGAAATTTTCTGAGACTGACAGACCCAATGGCACTGAATTTTGTTGGATCTCAGAGAGCTTCTTTGCTACTTTTGTTTCAAAACATGTATCTCAAGAATCTGAATTTTGCTGCTGCCAAAAAAGCAACACCCCCAGAAACTAAGCTCATTGGTTAGGCCTTTCAAAATATGAAATCTCACAGCTGCTTTTTATGTACAAAAACATTTTCAGGCTTTGATGAGTAGACTTCAGTTTTAATAAAATTCATTTAAAAAATCTGCTCTAAAAGTAATACAAGAGAGAATCTCTACTTTAAAACTACCCATTTCTTTCTGATAGGTTTACAACATGATTAAATTATACTGTTACTTTTCCTTTTCCCCCCTCTTTCCTTCCTTTTTTCCTGCTTCAGAAAGATAAATAGCTTTAAGGACAAACCGTTGCACTAATAAAAACAGCTAATTAATCTAAAGTTTCTAAAGCTTTGCTAAGACTTTTTCTTGGTAACTAGGGAGTAACAAAGCCTTGTTCTAATAACAAGAACTAACTGAATTTTGGCTACTTGCATGCCAGATTAAAGAAACAAGAATACTGAATTATATTTTTTCATTATTTTAAAATGCACTCTACTTACCCCTTCATTGCTAAGAATATGCACCAGCAGACCATTTCCACATCCCAGATCTACAAATGACTGTTTCTTGGCCAATCCTTTTTCCTTTCTCTCTTCTTCCCAGAGAACCTAAGACAAGAAAAGAAAGCTTTTTTGACTTACACTCTCACAGACAAAGGAGATGTGACAGAAGGCAGAGAAAGCAACTTGAGGAAGAAAGAAAACAAACAAAAAAAAACCCACAAACTCTAGAACTGCTAGTGGAGGCAGGGAGATCATGTGTTAGAGTATCAAGCTTTTTTTTTTTTTTTTTTTTTTTTTTAAGTGCTAAGCAACCTTCAGTCACTTCTGAGCATCTGGAAGTAGAAACTAATAAAGAACACAGAGGTAAAATAAGCTGATACAAACAAATGGCCCAAGAGATTAATATCAAGAAGAAAGGGGAAGTAGCAAGCAAACTTCCAACAGTGTATCTGCAAGTAATACTATGGAAGAGCTTATATCTACTGTATAGAAGAAAGAACTCATGACAATGCTGAAAATAAAAACCAAAATGTTTTTTATAATCAGCTGGATATAAACCGCTACATGCAATTTCCCACCAACTTGGTAAGAATTTTTCATTTACTTTGCAAGAGTCAGCTGCCACAAATTCTGAATCAGTTTAAGGGATCCCAGAACTTTCAGCCCAGTTCTGGTCCCTGATCTGTAGATAAGAGCTTACTCCTACACAGTTACGCTATTTTCAACTTGTTATCTTAATAATTGCATGTTTGCCTGCAAGACCTGGAGTAGACTCCTGCTGTGTCTGTCAAAAACTTTTTCCACTTCAATGATGAATGTGTACTCTGTAGCTTCTTAATGTTTCCCTTTTATTTTTCCTATGAATAACAAAATTGTCAAGAATATTTACCTATGGAAATAAACATTTGGTACATTGCTGCTTATTAATTTGCCAGTTTAGCTAGGGGAAAAAGTAGCAGAAAAGCCGTAAGATCATCAGGTTGTGTTTAAATTTTTAAATGTAACAATCATTGCACTTTTGTACTCCAGACTGTATGCTTAAATTAGAACAAAAGCAAAAATATCAAAAACAAACAAACAACCACAAGCATACACTCATACCCTTTTATCATACCCCCTCCTTTTTCTTTGTATCCCTGTTATAACTTCAGGTCAATTGAAAAACTGCAACAACTACAAAATGAAAATACTGATTTTCTTCAGAAAGCTTCTTCTGTTAGAAAACAGAAGCTTGTAAATATTAGATGAAACAGGCTGGGAGAACTGAGGTTCTTTACCCTAGGGAAGACTCCAAGGAGGCCTTACAGAGTTCTCCAGTATATTAAAGGGACTTAAGAGTCCCTCCCCATCTTTCCTGTATTAGAAAGTGTAGTGATAGGACAAGAGATAACAGCTTTAAACTAAAATAGGGTAGATTTATATGAGGTAATTGGAATAAATTCTTTACAATGAGAGCAGTCAGGCACTGGAACAGGTTGTCCAGAGGAGCTGTAGATGCCCATCCCCAGGACAGGCTGGATGAGGCTCTGAGTAACCTGGTCCAGCAGGAGGTGTCCCTGCCTGTGGAATCGGGCTGGGACCAGATGGTCTTCAAGCTCATTTCCAACCCAAACCATCCCATGATTCTGTCGTTATTAAACAAAATAGCTCCTTACCAGCAAATAAGTGGCAATGGCAACATCTTCATAAACAAACTTCTCAGGATCCGTCACTTCAGGCCATACCTTCAGAGGAAAAATAAAAATAAAATCATTTTAAATACTTCAAAAAGTGCTCAGTTAAAGATGAATATCAGAGCTCTTTAGCAGGATTCTGCACTTAGCAAGTTTTGTATTTTAACCTGATCAAAATATGGACAGAAAACAAATACGAACTGCAAGGTTTTGTGATTCACAGGAAACTGCATAAAAAAAAAAGTCTGCTATTGTTCAACCAGTAAAGTTTCCAAGAATTACAGTTTCCAAGAATTTTAAGGCTCTGAAGTAAACTGCTGTACCTGTTCATTAGAGTATGCATCATTTTGCTTATTCTAATTCTTACAGCAAAAATACTAATATTATTCCTATTAAACACATCAATAATATTAGTATTCATAAATTTATTTTCAAAACATAGAATTACCCTGGCACAACAGAACACTGTTCTGTTCTTGATGTTTTACAAGATCATTTACCAATTTCTTCATTTGTAGCTAGACTTTGGACTCTACCAAATTATGCCATACAACATTTAAGATTGTAATCATTTTTAGGTGTTTCCAAGATAAAAAACACTGCTTGACTCAGACAGATATATCCATGCACCTACCTTAAATAGAGCAGTAAATGTTTAGCCTACTTACTAACTATTGGTGCTTCCTGACCCCTTGAGGCTTCGAAGGACATACCATATTTATGCTTAATTGTGAAAATGACTTAGTATTTCTATCCACTGATCTGCTGCTATCTCCTTACATGAAGGCAGTGTTATGGTAAATGCCTAACTCCACATGATATTTAGTGCAAATATGGCTCAAAATTTTGCTTTTCCAGTTTAGTTCTTCCAAATACTATGAATTTTTTTTTTCCTTTACATACACAGTAAAAGATGAAAAAAACAACACAACAAATTATACTGCATACAATTCAAGTAAATTACTTTAAAACAAATAGTGATAGTGATAAGACAAGAAACAACAACAAAAAGCAGTGACAAGAAAGAATGAGGTCACATTTGTCAGCTAACTTACCTTTACCATCTCCTTGTATTTTTCTTTAAGGTCTTGATAAACCTTGCTGTATTTTGCTACAGGAATGAGTGACAGCGTACTTCTGAACTCACTGCATTTTTGCTCCACAGACCACTTAGCCAGTTTGGACAAAAGTACATCTCCAAGCCATGATAGTTTGGGGTATGTTATTCCATCTGAAAACCAATCTTTTGAAGATGGAACTATAATAGACACAGACCTTAAAAAATAAAATAAAAACTTTAATGAAGTAGAGTTTACTTATATTTCATTACCTCAAGTGGAAAAAAAATAATAATAATTAAGTAGAAAAAAATCAGAAGATCAAATAAAGGTATAAGAGTAGACTGAGGAATAAGGAAAAACATCAAACACAAAGAAAATAGGAAAGTTACTGAATAATGGAACAGTATTCCCTGGGTGTGTTTGACAGCTCATCACATGCTAATTTAAGTACTGTATGAGAAGCTGTGCTAACCATACTATGATGACTAGGGACTTGAATATGACACACAACCTGATTTACCACGATAATCCAAACAGTGACAAGTAATAGTGGGTAATTAACAAAAACATTTTAAAGAATTAGGAGGTAAATACATCACTTGAGACATTTCATTATTACCTGATTTTTAAATCTAGTTGTATTTCCTACGCTATATGAGTGTCAGCAGGAACAACCATACCCTCAACACTCAGGACCAAGCGGGAACAGCCTGCAAATTTTAATGTCTGAAACTTCGCTGTTTCCAAACAGCAATTTCTAACTGTATTTCGACCTTACTAAGACGTACAGAACCTGACATCCATCACAGATATAGCCAGCTCCTCCCAACAAGAAAACGCTACACACAGAATAAATATATAAATTTAAAATTGAAAAATATTTTTTACGTTGATTTTAGTATTTTGTGTTTAACAGAACACCATGCACTCAGATCACACCAGTAGTCATTTATTAATTACACAAATTATGAAAACCAAATTATGAAATCTGGATATCAATATTAAAATAAGATGTGATCCTCACAATAATTCAGGATTTCCTTTCACTTGCAGCACTTACCATTCCTCATCTCTTACGTGTGTAAGTTGAATTTGATATATATTGCATTTTTTAATTTGGTATTTTCCTTCACTGTTTTCCTCCAAAGGCAGGAAGGTTACAGTTCCATTGCAAACATCTGAAAATATATGTAAACAGCAATATGTTAGTCCATAGTACAAACTACCTTGTCCAGTACAAAAAATAAACTCATTTCCTTGCTATATTAACTGCAAACTATTGAGGACAACGCTTTATTGCTACTTTCTCCTACCACACAATAAATCTGGAGTTCTGGGATGTACATTTCAAATTAACAGAGGCATAACATCCCACTGAGGCTGGGGATGCTCTGTTCCTGGAGGTGTTCAAGGCCAGGTTGGATGGGGTCCTGGGCAGCCTGATCTAGTGCTAAATGTGGAGGTTGGTGGCCCTGCCTGCAGCAGGGGGGATGGACCTTGATGATCCCTGAGGTCCCTTCCAACCCAAGCCATTCTGTGATTATATGATTGTATGTATCACTCTAACATTAGGCAAACTATCAGTGCAATGTTATCAAGTAATGAGATATACTATCAGCAACAATTTTGTTCTGGACTGCCTGAGAAGGTCTGTTTTTAAGTAAAGTTCCATTACGTAACATTTAAAGTGATGTTCACACTACTGATCTCTCATCTGTGGAATAAAATGCTTATGCCTGTGGACAGAGTTCCAAAACTTACAGACTTAGGAAGTGCTGAGATAAGCAGACTAATAGATGGCCATGCCCCTCAGTACCTCTACCATATTTCAAGAAGTTTTTCTGGAACTTCTGTCACATTTCATTTCCTAACACAACCTATACAATTAACTCCTACACAAGGAAGAACACAGTGCCTTTTGAAACAACCAATAAAAACAAAGGAGATGGCAGCAAAACACAACTGACATGACACAACCTAGTGCTCACATGCTACATCTTAATGCTTAGCATCTTAATTTATTCCCTGTTTTGTTCCTAGAGATAACTCTAATGGAATTTACGCTGTGCCACAC
Source organism: Phasianus colchicus (assembly GCF_987193195.1). NCBI lineage: Eukaryota > Metazoa > Chordata > Aves > Galliformes > Phasianidae > Phasianus > Phasianus colchicus. The sequence continues at coordinate 62,345,276 of NC_143439.1, read as the reverse complement.
AGCATACAAAATATATCCATTATTGCTTTACACACTAGTTGCAGTAGTAGTTTTTTGAGTAGTACTAGTGTAGTGTTTTTAGCTTCTATTTATCCAGGGGGATTTCTTTAGAATGATGTTTCCTATTCTGAAAACTGTCTGCTAACATCAAAACACTCTAAAAACTGCAAATCTCCAAAATTACAATACTATATCGGTAAAATAACCAAAACACCAACGGTTTCCAAAAGTCCAGACTTCCTGTGCTTCGGTTTGTGGCCATTTCCCCTTGTCCCGTCGCCACTCAGTGCCGGTGCAGCCCCACGACAGAACACAAACGCCCGAACAAGTCACCTTGCACCACCAGCTCCTTCACCGGCGGGGCGAGAAGCCCTGCGGGCCGCGCCCGGGGCAGCAGAGCTCTCAGCACAGCACGCAGCTCCCGACCTGGCCCGGCCGCGAGGAAAGGCAGCAGCTCCCCGCGCACCTCCCTCCAGAGCCGGCCAAGCTCCGCAGCCTCCGCCGGCTCCTCGCCGCTCCCGAGGTGGAGAGACGTATCTCCGTCCTCCCCGAGCAGCACCGCGCCCTCCGCCTCGACGGCGGCGCCGCACAGCCGCCTGTTGGCCACCTGCGGCTTCTCCAGCCACACGCGCACCGCCGCCCAGAAGCCGCGGGGCAGCACCGCACCGCCGCCCCGCACCGCCGCCGTACGCAGCAGCACCATGGCCGGCAGGAGGAGGAGGAGGAGGAGGCGGAGCGTCGCAGGCTGCTGCCGTCACTTCCCCAGGCGGAGACGGCGGCGAGCGGAGGTAAACGGCGCGTCCGTGCACTCCTGTAATTAGCTGTCAGTCGGCTGGACTTGTGCGAGGTGTTTGGCGTGGTCCTGCCAAACCTCACCTCTTAATTGGAGAGATGCGGGAGATGCTATTAGGTGGAGAAAGGGTTTGGTCGGGTGGTCGCAGCCAGAGAGTCGTGGTCAGTGGCTCTGTGTGTAAGTGGAGGCCGAGCAGTGTTTCCCAGCGGTCCATCTTGGGACCGGTGCGCTTTGACATCTTTAACAATGACATGGGTGACGGAATTGAACGTACCCTGAGCAGGTTTGTTGCTGGTGGTGAATTGAATGGTGCAGTTGGCACCATAGATGGAAAGGAGGCCAGCCAGAGGGACCTGGACAGCTTAAAAAGTGGTCCGGTGTGAACCTAATGAGATTCAACAAGGCAATGTGCAATTCCTTGCACCTGGGTCAGGGCAGTCCCAAATACAAGTACAGACTGGGAGAAGCAGTCATTGAGAGCAGCCCTGCAAGGAATGACTTAGGGGTTCTGATGAGCAAAAAGCTGGCAGTGTGCTCTTGCAGCCTGGAAGGCCAGTGGTATACTGTGCTGAGTCAAAAAGGGAGAGTCTAGCAGGGCAGAAAGATTGTCTCTACTTTGCTCTTGTGAGGTTTATCTGAGTACTGCGTCCAGGCCAGGGGCAACCAGCACAATAAAGATGTGGAGCTGTTGGAGTGGGTGCAGAGGAGGTGCACAAAGATGATCAGAGGGCTGGAGCAACTCTCTTCTAAACAAAGGTTGAGGAATTTGGGCTTGTTTAGTTTGGAGAAAAGAAGGCTCCAGGGAGAGCTCTTTCCTGCCTTCTAGTATAGTAGTTGAAGGGAACTTGCAAGCAGGACTGGAATCAGCTTTTTGCACTGTCTGATAGTGATAGGACAAAGTGGAATAGCATTAAACTAGAAGAGGGGAGATAGTCATAGAATCACCAACATTGGAAAAGACCACCGAGATCGTCCAGTCCAACCATCCACCTGCCACCAATATTTCCCATTAAACCATGCCCCTTAGTACAACATCTGAATGTTTCTTGAACACCACCAGGGACAGTGACTCCACCACCTCCCTGGGCAGCCCATTCGTGCACCTAACTACTCTCTTGGAGAGAGTATTTCCTAAAGTCCAACCTAAATCTCCCTGGTGCAACTTAAGGCCATTCGTTCTAGTCCTATTGCTAGTTCAATGGGAAAAGAGGCCAGTCCCCACTTTGCCACCACCTCCTTTCAGGGAGTTGTGGATACAATTGTTGTGATACAAGCCAGGATGCCATTGGCCTTCTTAGCCACCTGGGCAAGGTTAGATGGTTTGATGTTACAAAGCAATTCTTTACTCGAGGTGGTAAAGTACAGGCACGGGCTGCCCTGAGAAGCTGTGAGAAGCCCCATCTCTGGAGGTGCTCATGGACGGTTGGATGGGGTCCTGGGCAGCCTGATCTGGTGGCTAGTAGCTCTACCATGGCACTGGGATTGCAACTGGATGATGTTTTGGTCCCTTCCAGCCTGAATGACTGTATGATTCTGTATAAGGTTCAACTTACGCTGATTGCAGTACCTCATTATAGAAATGCTTTTCTGACTCCTTCTGTTCGAGGAAGCACATCTCAGCACACTTCGGTATTAAAAAGTACCTCTTCCTGCAATCATTATTTTGCACTTCAACCAAAAAAATCAAGTCATCTGCCCTGAATTTTGGCAGTTCAAATAGAGATTCTACAACTGAAACTCCAAATAGGATTGTCTAGTCATAAGCTTTAATACTTACAGATTATTAACTTCCAGATAAAAAAGCTTTTTAACTCAGCATTTTTGTGTGAAACTGTAGCAATTTTCAGTGAGTTCTGAATAATCCATATTGTTATTTTCTGTCATGTCCATAGGCTGATTTCAAAACGTCAGCAGAACTCAGTTCTATGGGGATGAAAGCAGCATGGAGGTGATTCTCTGGGGTCATCTTTGGCTGTATTTCTTATTGTAATTGCCAGTTTTGATGTACTAATTAATTTTAAGGTTGCTTGCTTAGAACTAACTTTTATCAAAACATAGTGGGAAGACAGAGAAAAAAATTTTTTTTTTTTTTTTGCAGTGCAGACCCTTTTCATGAAAGCTCAGATCTTTTTAATTTAATTTTTAGCATTTCAGCAATCTCGCTGATCTGCAATGTAAGTAAAGTTTGACACCTTTAAATAAAACTGCAGTGTTTTGATGCCAGATTTTCTCTGTTCTGAGTTAGAAGCCTTGAACTTCTGCCTGATTTAACTGCTTTCCAGTTCACTTCTGTTTGCTGGTAGGAGGTGAATGTCTGTTTGTTTAGCATCGGGCTGAAATGTTCTTTCCCAGTGCCTGAAGTTTGGTGGGTTTTTTTTGTTGTTTGGGTTTGTTTTTGTTTGTTCCAGCTTGTAATGCAATGGAAAGTACAGTGATAGTAGCGGGGTGGCCCAATCCTTAAATGAGGTCTGGGAAGAGGTGAATCTGGTCTCCATCCTTTCTGGTAACTTAGATGCACTGCATGCACCTGAGCTCCCCTGGCTTGGCCCTGCCTTCCGATCAGGTGCTCAGTCACTGATTCAAGCTGTGACTTAGCTTTTCCACTACACATCTCATCACTGGAACTGCACCCAGAACCCATCTGGAAGTTGCACATGGAAATACTGTCCTGTAGTCTTCCTCTGCTGCGTTATTATCCTGTTTTTAGTAGGTTGAAAGAAACGAAATGGATGAAAGAGGAATACCAAGATGATAAAGAAAATGCATGACAGAAAAAAGTAGAATGCCAAATTAGCTGTTTCTTTATGTTTAGTACATTTCAATAGGCCTAGCTGAGCCCCTTGGCCAGCCCTGGGTCCAGATGTCCTCCCAATGGCTTTGGGAATTGCTGCTTCTAGCCAGGCTCCCTGTTCTTGCCACCTCCCATTCCCCTACTTGGGTACTGATGCCTCTTTGATGCCTGTCACAAACCTCTGCCATCTGAGTGAGGGAGAGAAATTGCCGAACGTGATGTGAGCAGGTAGCAGCAGGGAGCACTGCGTCTTTGCACTTTGGATCTGGTTATTACAAACTGAGGTTCAGCTTTTCTTCCAAAACACTGTAGGTTGCACCTACTAATAATGAAGTGCTGCTGATTTTGTGAAGTTTTGCAACACAGTGGAGAAATATTATGGCCCACAAAGGTACAGGAAAATGGCATCAGAATTTTTGGACCTTGCTGCTTTTGATCACAACTGCAAGGGATTGAGGCCAAGTCAGCACAGAATAAGAGAATTCAGAAATAAATTTGTAGTGGAAAGGTGGACTAAAAAGGTTAGAAAGCAAAACCACTAAAATGCAGAATGAGAAGTTAAAAGTTAAGGAAAGAAAAAGGAGAAAAATGAACCTAAGCACTGTGTTCCCCCCATGCTGACCCACTTGATTATTTGCTTTGTGCTTTCACAGTATCATTATGCCTGATAAGAGTCATCCTTCTGTAGTCTTTTCTTAATAGCTCTTTGGGAGAATTATTAACATCAACAGTATATATTAATACACAAATGCAATTTATCTGCAAATCTCTGCAGAAATTCACAGATCAAAGTATGGATTGATACCTGCAATAACAGTATTCTGCTCTGAGAGCAGTCTCATTCAATAAACTGTTGCCATTTCTATAATCAGAAAATTAATCATTAAAGAAAATCTGGAACTTAAGTCTTGATCTGTCAAGACTGAATTCCAGCTGCAGAAAACTGAGTTCTTTTTTCCAGAGAATATAATGGTGTCGAGAAAAAAATACTGTAAATTATCCGTCTTAATAAATAGGATTCAACAAATTTTGTAAACGAAATTTGAAAGCTTCATTTAAAATCAGTCAGTATATATTTGCATAATTCAGCTGTAACTTTTCTACGCTGATCTGAAAATGCTTCCAGTTTATGTTGTGGTATCTGTCATATCCAGAAATCATTATACAGTCATTTGAAGTATATCACTCAAAAAATTTCTTTGTCGTCTCAGAGTCTATCCCATTTTGGCAAAACAGAAGTGCAAAATCATGATTTTGTTGTGTTAGGATATTGCTCAACTATTTGGAAGCATCCTTGGGAAGATTTGGGAAGAACCAAAGTCTTTGTACAGATTTTAGATAGTGGGAAAATTCTATTGTGTTTCCTGAAAGCATGAAAAATTTAGCTTATATTGCAAAATAGGTCATATTGCCAAGTTGGAAAAGAAAGAAAACAACACCAAAAAAAAGCCTTAATGTCAAAAGATTATTTTTTTGAGAACTTTGCAGATGTGTGAAAGTAAATGATTATGACAATTCCTGAATAAATATCTTGTGGGATTGGGAAGTTTGCTTTCATACTTACTGACTTCACTCAGATGAAGGAAATGCAAAGATGCAGAATTTTACAGGAGTTTGTTTCTTGCAGTTGGTGAACATAACGTTATTAGCCAGTTTTTTTATTAATATATTCAGCCAGTGGAAGATAAGGGCGGAGTTCCTGCCAGTTCTCTGAAGTCTTCTGACTTGTCTTAATATGTGAACAGCAGCTCATCATTTAAGTTATTCAAAAACAAATCTTAACACATAACCAATAATTGTTTAAATGTTAACTAGTACAGTGAGGATAATATTGGCATTTCCTGTATTTGAACACAGTCTTGTTGTGCATGTTTGTGTGCTTTTTTATTTTATTTTACAGTTCAGGTAGAAGTGAGGTGGCTTAATCACTTAAATTATGTTATTTGAAACATCCTATTATCTTCTCTGGATCACCCCTTTCTTAATACAGAATATTAACTAGTGCTGTTCCTGCTTTATATTGTTTTAAATTGTATTTAAAAGGTTTAGATCATATTTTAATAACAAAGACTATGTAATTCATTTACATTTGATCAAAGGCATTTTTTCCTTAGTTTATGCCAAGGCAACTGGATTAGAAAAATGGACAGCCAAGCTTTTAGTTGGCTCTGCACTGCTTTACTCACACACCACAGAACAAGTCTGTGGGTTTAATTAACAACCCTTCTGATTTCTTAATCTGCAGTACTTCAGTGCATAAAGTAGATTTTCTTTGTTGCAGAACAGTTTGACTAACAATGGCACCCACACTGAGTGTGAAAGAAACCACTGGCAACCAAAGTTCCTGGAATACTTTGCTACCAGATTTCCCGAAGGGGCCTCTCTCCAAATATAGAAAGAAAGCTTCCTTCAACTGGAAAGAGATGGCGGTGTTCCTCGATGGTGAAGATATCATCCGGCTAAAGGTAAGCAAGCAAGACAGTAAGCATTTTTAATCTTGGACTTAGAGAAGCAAATACATGATTCTCAAACACAGAGTATTTAATAATAGTCTTTAGATATGGGGCATGAAGAAATTATTTTTGCACATCTGTTTTTCAGAACAGAACTGAATTTCTAAGCAATACATTGCTATCTAATAAGGCACGACCAGGTGCAGCATTACAGAACTTCCTGGTCCTTTTCAAGCTGAGAGGAATCTGTATTTACCATGTTTCTTCATGACAGGCATTAAATCATATATCTTCTGGCTTTACAATTTACTTAAACTCATCTGAGTATATCCCACTACTAAACATATCATTTCTGTCATTCTTTGACCTGACATAAGTTCCTACTGTCTTTGTGTTTGCAATAATGCTTATGTGGTGTATGTTGGATAGTTATGCTTGCCTAACTGAATGAAAGCTACCCCTACTAAAAAAAAAGATTAATTGCAACACAAAAGAGGGTGTGAGAATGCATGACTTGGGAGATGGAGAAGGAGACAGAACGAACATTTTGATAGTGATACAGCATTTTGTGAATTTAAGCTAATCTTGTGGGTTCATCATAATTATTAAAATACTTTAAGGAGAACCAGAGGCATTGTTCTGCATCTAACTGGTACACTTAAAAGAATGTGCAAAAAAGCAACTGCTCTGTGTCTGAGGGAGTTTCAGAACCATATGGGCAAATTATTAACATGGGGAGATGGAATGACCCTAACTTTCAAAGAAGAACATGGGGAATCTTCTCTTATTCTTCTTTTTTACTGTAACATCCTCCTCAGAAAATAGGAAAGGTTTAATTGTTTTTCAAGATTTTACCAAAGGAAGTTTCCAAAATGACACAAAAGACAATTAAAAATATATGGATATCTTCAAGACAAAGAGTTCTGAGGTAAAAAATACACCGTAGCTTATTCTTGTGAGCACCCACCTGAAGTACTACGTTCAGTTCTAGGGCCCCCAGTATAAGGGCACATGGACCTGTTGGAGCAGGTCCATAGCAGAGCCATGGAGATGATGAGGGATCTCCACTGAAGAGTCTGAGGGAGTTGTCCAGCCTGGAGAAGACTCCAGGAAGACATTATAGCAACTTTTCAATACATAAGGGGTGCCTACAAGAAAATTGGAGAGATTCTTTTTACAAAGGCATGTAGTAATAGAACAAGGGGTATTGTTTTGAAATGGAGAGTAAATTTAGATTAGATACTAGGAAGAAATTGTTTATTATGAGGGTGGTAAGGCACTGGAACAAACTGCCTGGAGAAGGTATGGATGCCCCATCCCTTGACCCATCAAGGCCTGGTTGGATGGCCCTGTGCAGCCTGCTCTGGTGTCCCTGCCCATGGAAAGGGGGGTTGGAACTAGATGATCTTCTAAACCAAATAATTATGTGATTTTATGATTCTATCTAAGAAAAAAAAAAAGATAAAAATTAAAACTTTGAAAGTTGTACATCCATATAAAATGGGTACATATGATGATTCTGTTAAAGGGAGTACATTTCTGCTTTCACCTGGGAGCAGAACAGTTGTGGTAGCCTAGTGCCTTTACCATTATGACATATTTATAATTAAATGCTACCTCTGGAAGTTTTTGTACTAAACCTAAGTACAAGTGCCCTTTAGAGGCCTATTTAGTGAAATAATGAAGCAACTATAAAAAGCAGGTAACTTTTACCAAACCATTCTCTTACAGTCAGAGTGAATCAGTCCCACACTTATTATGTAATGACAAAGGAGCTTTTATAATGTTGAGCTTCATGAACTGCATCTATAATGATAGACAATTTTAACAATTTCAATTCTGTGAGCGTTTTGCTTTATAAACTTAAATCAAACCATTGTAGCTTAAGGCCTGGTATTATTCTAGATCAGCATTAACCTGTTTTGTTAATTCTTTTGTATTAACATTCTCAAACCATTGTTTTTCCTTCCTCAAGAACAGAATCTTCTCTGCTCTAGAAAGTGATCCTGTCTTTGCACATCATGCTGGAGAAGAATTGAGCCGTGAGAAGTATCAGGAGCTGACATTCCTACGCTGTAAAAGACTCTTTGAATATGATTTTCTTACTCAGCAAGAGATCATAGAGAACCCATTGAAGATATTGAATTTGGTTATCTGTATAGGAATGTATGATTGGTCTCCATGTCTCCAATTTTTCTTACACTGTGGTGTAAGTACAGCTGTAAAAATATTTTTGAAGTATCTTGTAACACTCTTGTTTGTTCAGTTGCTTTTCTGCCTATTTTATTAAAACAATATCTTTTCCCAGCCCATTGTTTTCAATAATCAAATTCAGTTTGGCTTTTTAGAGGACTCAAGAGATCTGGGGGGTAACTTTAGTAGATCTTTGTCAGCTAGTTCTCAGTTGGAATCTTGACTGGTGAATGGAACAGCATGGGCACAGCTACTATTTTGCCGTCTTCAGTTCCACCTTCTTTTGTCCCTTCTCTCTCCTCTAGGCAGTAGCAGCGAAAAGAACTAGATTTTATGGGCCCTATTTGGTGGCTGTGTCTTTACTACAACTCCATATACAGTTGTCTTCCTTGCCTCAGACCCTGGTGTGTTGATTCAGGGCAGAATACAGAAATAACAGAAATCTGTGTAAAGATGATCACTGGCATCAGTGGATGGGGTTCTGTTCATCAGTTCCTCCCTAGATTAGTCTCTTAGAAAGAATACTTAACATGGCTATTCAAATAATATTAGCTGAATTATTAACACTCACTGCAGGGCAGGAGAGGTCTGGGATTTACAATTTTGCTATATGAACATTCATCTTGTAAACTGAAGGTATCTCTAAAAACAATATTCTTGTCTGGTCATGAATCAAATACCTTCAGTTCCCAGCAAACTAGAATATTCTTAAAGTTTTACTTTATTCAAAAAGATATCCACATGCACAAGTGGAAAGTGAGCTCACAAAGCATTTTTAAGAGTTTGCAGTGAAGGCTTGATCAGATTTGAACAGTGAAAATTTGCTACTGCAACAATAGTCTTTTTATCCCAATAAAACAACATTTAGTCTTTGCTCTCACTTGTTAGTGTTATTTCCTCAGTAAAGAGGCTAGGAAAAGATCAAGTCCTGACTTACCTTCTCATGGTATAGTCCAAGTAGTAGTTTTCTACTTGGCATCCTACTTTACCTGATCTCTTTAATGCACATCACTACTACAAATTCTTATGCTTATACATTTGTGTTTTCCATCATGAGGTCACTCATTTCATTCAGTATTTTCTGTATTTACAGGTATTTGGAGGTACAGTTTTGAGTGCTTCAAAAAGGTTTGCAGACTTTGTGAAGAAAATTTATAACATGGAGGTAAATTTCTTTTGACAGCTTTTAAGAACTGGGTATTTTCATAACATGGCACTCAATGCATCTTTGCAATATTTTTGATCTGTATAGGTACCTAGTTGCCAATAACTAACAAAGTAATCTGAATCTGTTTTAGTCTATCCAAGTTAACATGCAGACAGAATTTGGAGACTTCTCCCAAAAGACAATATAGATAACACTATGCCAGTTTTGCTCCTTCCCCCTCACAGTCTTTTAATAATATCATAGCAAGTTTTATGCTTAGACACTCCCACATCTGCATCATACACTGTGCAGCACGTATCCTTGGTGAGATGCTAGAAATATTCAATAGCAATGCAATAAACTGGAAAATATTAATTTCTTAATGCCATAGAAACACCACACAGAGTCCAAAAGCGAGCTAGAACCAAGTGCCATGCACAGTAAGTGAATCCTGTCTGATACAGAAAGGGCCAATCCTAAGCAGCATGCCAGTCAGCATTCACTGGCTTGATGATCCTCAGGCCTATGCAAGGTACACAATTGAGTGCAGTCAAACTGAGCTTCGTGCTTCTTCTATTATGACCTTTCTTATCTTTTTTTTTTGTCAGCCATTCACCTTCTTTGCTTATTTAATCTTCTGAAATTATCTTTCAGCTCATAAACAGCAGCCTACTTCTACATTTTTTATTTTTCGATGTTTTCCAAAGTTTATAACTTTGTATATACACTGTGGGCCAAACCAGTCTAGGATAAAGGGATGCACAATTCATTGTGGCTTTAAGCCCAAACAGTAAAGAAAATCAAGTGTATGCATATATGGATATGATACAAATTTAACCCCTGCTAATAATTTAGACTACTTGCCTTTGTAAAAGTAAACAGCTTCATTCTACTTTTCCCTTGACTTCAAAAATGAAAACTGTTTGTAATGAAAGCAAACACCCATTTTCACTGCACAATATTTCTCTCAGCCCAGACCTGAAAATTGTCCATCTATGCCTGTCTAAATAAGTCAGCCATCAGCAAAGGAAAAAAATCTTTTACCTTATTGCAGGCTGCGTAGGTACTCCCACCCTTAGGATTGTATCTGATTGGCTTCTTTGCAATGTAAGTTACAATCTAACAGTTGAATTTGCAATCATTTGCAAATTTTATGGTTTTAATTGCCCTAATTAACTAGTCTTGAATTATACCTTGTATCTCTTTATTTAGATTTTTGGATGTTTTGCTCTTACTGAACTCAGCCATGGAACAAATACCAAAGGCATACGGACCACTGCCACATTTGATCATAACACTCAGGTTGGTTGTTGCTGCACAGTAGTAGTGCTCAATGCTGTTTATCTGAGGTTAGTTGTTTTTTTGGTTTGGTTTGGTTTTTTACATTCAGAAAACACAGTACTTGGATTTTAAAAATTGGAATGTTAAAGCTATGTCTACATTTCAGGATACATATATTCTACAGAATAGATGCTGTTCCTGGTCCCCTAGTTGTCCAAACTGGGAAATACACTGCCTTTCACACTGTTAAGCAAGCTTCCTCTCCAGAGAAAACTGCGTAAGAAGGAGATGGTCCCTGTGCAGATTGCAACACAGTGTGGACTCAGCTCAACTTAACCCAGACCCAGGGAATGCTTCAGAATCCATCACTTTGCTTTACTATGATAACTACTTACGGAGGCAATTCAGAGGCTGAAATTTAGGCCTTATGATCAAGTCATGAACTACTTCTGCTCTAAATTTTTCTTAGCCACATGTATTCTCTCCTGCAAGAGAGATCTCAGCTACTAGGGCACAGGACAGAATGAAAACTAGATAGTCCATGGATGTTTTCAAAACATTATCTTCATCATGAAGAAGAACTCAGTAGCTTTTGTCATTTTGATCATTTTGCTCCTCTTTATTTTGTGGCTACAGGAATTTATCATCAATTCTCCTGACTTTGAAGCTGCAAAGTTCTGGGTTGGTAATATGGGGAAACATGCCACGCATGCAGTTGTGTATGCCCAACTCTACACTCCTGATGGACAATGCCAAGGATTACATTCCTTTCTTGTACAGGTAGGATAGAAACATGGTTAATCTTTTGTCTTTTTGTGGGGCTGAAGGATCTCAAAGATTTATTGGTAGTACTGTTTTTTATGTCTGACCAGCATTTACTTTAAGTAATGCCTTCAACATTTATTACAAACGTAGCAAGTGCTTAAATGTTCACTGTATTTTTGTGGTGATTGTACAGCCAATTTTATGTCAATTTTATGCAGTTGGAAAATACAGAATAATTAAGAGATTATCACACTACCAATACAATTAAAATAATCAATGCTATATGAAGTCCTAAAACTCTTGGCTTAAGGTGAAAAGTTAAAAAGTTGTGAACAGTAAAATAGACTGAACAGAGTTTACTACAAAATCAGGGAATAGCTCAAAAGTTGAACATTCTACACAAGTTTTTTTGGTTCCTTTTATATTTTTTAATACCTAAATGAGGTTTCAGTTCTTGTTCAATCCATGTTAAAGTTTATTTAACACAGTAGTTTAATTGGCCTAAGTAATTTTTATTATGGGATCTATACCCCAAATGAAAGGATATGTAAGTGTGATTTAAATCCAGGATTATGTACTTGGAAAAACAAAGAGCCTCCTTTAATGTTAGTAAAAAAATACAAGTTGGAAATATTTTCACTATTTGAAAAGTTTAATCAAGAACTTTCATTGTTTTAAACTGAAACAATATTTTCTTCCATTTCTATACAGATTCGAGATACGAAAAGTCTCCTACCAATGCCAGGTGTGATGGTTGGTGACATAGGGAAGAAAATTGGGCAGAATGGGTTGGATAATGGGTAAGTCAATCCATTTGTATGAGGAAGCACTCTACAGTATATCATGTGTAGTGGTGCAAATATCCTGTGTCATTTCTGTCTGTACTTCTGAGATTGTGAAAGAGCTGGAGTAGCTAGTGGCTTTAATTTGTTCTTATTTAAGTTACATATGTATATACATACATATATATATATTCGCACATAGCAATTCTGAAGAACATTGAAATTCAGTATTTTCTATTCCTGCAACTTCAGATTTTTCATTTCATTTACTTTTTAGAATCTAAAGTGCTGCTGATAGCTCTGGGAATGTCCCCAGGCAGTCTTACAGTCATAGTCTGCGACAATAATACTGAAATAAAACCATGAAGTTATGAACTAAAGTATGTCAGCCTTTAAATTCATCCAGTTGTAAGCTCTCAGTTATCTTGAATGTTGATTTCCAGCCCACAGCAAGGATAATGGAGGTCCACAGGCAAGGTTTATTGTTAGTAAAGATATTAGATTAGTCTGACCCAGCAAGGCAGAATCTTAAACCTGAGTCAAAGATCTATTAGCTGTCTTAATCACAGGGTTCCTGGACCAATCCTGTCCACTGCAGAAAATAATTTTTGTGTGTGGTTGAAATAAAGAAGTTCCATGGCTCCATTTCTCAGTCATGGTCTGATTGGAAGGAGGTAGGGAAACTGAGGTAGATTTAGGTATATGAACAACCAATTTTTAAAATTAATATTTTAAACTCTCTGCTGTTTATATACTTCTGGGTAAAGACAGAGATTAAAATAGTAAAGGGAGTGGGAGTTTATGTAACTTTTTTTTACTTCCAATTTTCTTTTGTATGTTGATTCAGGTTGTTATTCAGTTATTGTTCTACATTGTGTGCCATTGAAGTAAACAAAGTGTAGACATCCTAAGGTATATTTCTTTGTAATGTAATGGCTTTGACTGTCTTTCCAGAAGGATGTAGGTGTTCTGTAGGTTTTGTTGCCTGTACCAGCATTCTCCTGTTGTCCCAAGAGCTTATAATGTCAAAAAAGGAACTGAAGTTTATATGTATACAGATAATTCTCATCAGTGCTCTGTTACATGAAGGTACAGATGAAAGGGAAAATAAAACATGCAGAAAAGGAAGTTGTAGAGGAAAAATGTGAGAAGGTGCCTGTAAAAGAGGTTCTAGGGTTTTTGGTGGGATTATTTTGCCTGCATCTGTGTTACAAACTTGTAGCCACCAGATGGCACAGCAGCATGGGCCTGAGCATTCCAAAAGTAGTTCAGTTTCATATTTCAGTACAAATAGTCAAATTCTGCTCCTCCTTCTTAATTTGCAGTAATGTTTTAAGCACAACATAAGGAAAAGAGAAAAAGTAAAATTTTGCATGTAATTTATATGCTCGTGTTTATCTAACAAAGCAGGTTAAATTAGATCCCATTATGCTATGACTTAAATTGTTACTTTTAGTCTCTACTGCATGCTTTGCCAGTTTTTTTCAATTTACTTGTGAAGTCTGGTTCAATTACTATAGACACTTCAGTGTTACACTCAGGATAAATGGTCAGAATTTAATTCAGAGAATAGGGAATTTAAAAAAGATACCAGAATTTGTTCCTGTACTTGGAGAAGTTTATGCTACTGTTTTTCAATGTAGGTACGCAAGTATCCTAAACATGCATAGGATGCACGGGACATGAGGAAGAAATTCCCCATGCTCAGAAAATGACATTAATCATAAAATAATTATAAAATTATTTAAAATTTTATATTTTATAAAATATATAAAAGACTAAATAGATGATTATAGCTGTCTCTTCTAGTTTTAGAAAATTAATCTTCTCGGTTGTTTGAAGGGTGATTTATAGCTAATGCAAAACATACTGTTTTCAGTAGGAGAAAGAATTTAAGAAGTAATGTGGGAGATTTTGAAGTGTATACCCAGCTGACTAGTCTGCTCCTTCAGAATCTGTCTTTCTAAATAATGCTTTCTTAGCATCATTGCTAGAATGTCCTAAAATCACATACTTTCCAAATCAATGTAATTTCAGCTACCTATTAAAAAAGATGAAATTGCTTTAAAACATTTTAAAATCTGTTCCTTTCTATCACACAAAAAATGTTTTGTAACATATGTATGCATGATAAAAGACAGAAGTACAATTTTTTTTCTTATGGTAAATTTAGACTCTTTCTGTGTTTTATTACCAAAAAATAAATCGGGCTGCCACCAGAGGATGCAAGTGCTTCAATCTTTATTTTCATAATACAAAGATGTCCAGCACTTTTTGAAATGCACTGATCACTGAGGTCCCAAAATTGAAATATCTGGGGTAAAAAAAAACAACAAACAGTCACTAAAAGCTCCTGAGTATTTGGAAGTCAGGGGCTTTTCTGTAATATGTGTGGCAGGTATGAGAGGAGAGAGACATAAGACGAGCTTTGGTAAATGCTGATGTGCGTTTCTGTTTCTTCTCTTTGGTTTTGGGGCTTTCGTTTTGTTTTTGTCTACTGTGGTTCAGTAACACTGCCAATATTATCCATTACTTCAGTGCACATCAGTGATTGGCACAGAATCAGTGGTGAACCAATTTTGTGTCCAGTTTTAACTGCTGCTTTCCCCATTCAGAAAGAGAAAACAACTGACTATGAGGAGAGTCTGAAAATGAGTTCTCTGTTTCTGAGGTAGTGCTGAACATACCAGTCTATGTAAAACAAGTTGTGAGCTCATTCAGCTGTATCTGCTGCTAGCAGGTATAGTTTGTTGAGTGTACAGAAACTATAGTAAGTGAAGATCGAGTCAAATTAAGCTATCAAAGGTACAGCAAACTAGTGTCAAAGGGAAAGCTATTTATTTGAACTGATTTTTTTGTAGGGGAAAAAAGGATCTTTCTGGACAAAGGAGGATTGTTAGCATTGTGTAATTATAATGATGGACTTCAGAAAACGGAAAATTTTTCACTAGCAGTTTAACATTTCGTATACAGTTAACATGCGATCTCTCTGCACATACAGCCTGCAAAATTGTTCAGTTGTATTCTCTAACAATCTCTGAAGCCAGATTCAGTGTTCTGGATACTGGAAAACAAACACAGCACCCAAGAGGGAATGGGTAAACAGGAATTGTTGGTCAGAAAAGCAGTAAGTGATGTAAAAGAATCCCTACTGGAAAGAGATTGTATTCTGGGCTTTCAGAACCTGCAATTCCTTGCATGCTAGAGAAGTCATCATGCATCATATATCCTCAAGTCCTTTACATTAAGTCTTTTAAATGGTTAATTAATTTATTTATTGTGTGTTCGGTAGTATTTCAGTTTCAGTGCCAGGAATTCATAAAGATTCTGCTTCTGCTGTTTTAAGCATAGACCAAAGAAAAGCGTGCTCCTTCAAAGAGTTTTTGTCTACCAGTATTTATACCCTTAAATCTTACTTACATTTCCTAATGGTTGCAGTTATTTTACTAAGAAAGTAGGAGCTGTAAATATTAGAGCCTTAATAGTCTCTCAGAGCTGCATTTTACAATCCAAAGCAGAAGTTGGTGAAGATAAGTTGTACACTATGCTCCTTTGGGTTTTTGTTTCTACTCCCACACTGCCTTTTCCTTTGTGTTGGAACAGGCATTTGTGTAGCTGTGCAGTGGACGCAGCTAGGGAACTGGAACTGTCTGAAAATTAATCTGACAAAAATATGGTCTGTTTTCAAACAGATCATTTGTCAGGTCTGGTTCACTGCAAGGCCACAGAAGAGGCTGTTCCTGTACAGGAAAAGGGACAATACAGGGATGTAAATAAGAAAGCAAGTATAAAGATCAGTCCTGTTTCTCAAGCAAATAATGCTTTTCTGTATTTTTTATTGCCCTCCAGCTTTTGGCCAGTCACAAACAACTGTATAAAGAGCAACAATAACGAAGCAGCTATGAAATAGAAATAATTGTTAAAAAGCTATCTGAATTTATTATCATCAATCCTTGCAAACATGCCACTTTCAAAGTTAAACCAAATATTTTGCGAGACATATCTTGTATATTTGCAATTTAAGTCAAAACAGTGACTTTGCATCATTGATGTTTCCCTGTTTTGCCCTTTCCACCTAGTTTCTACAGTCAAGGTGAAATATTGTATGGATGCATACAGTACTGTGCACATTGCTAAGATGTTACAATGCTGAAGAGAACTGCCTCATCTCCTCATTTTTGTCACTTTCCAGTACCTCAAATCTGCATAGCCACAGCCAGTACATTGAGATGCCTGTCTCAGTAACAGGCAGTGGCAGTACTGAAGGGAAAAGGGGGATTCAGATCTGGTCACGCACTTGTTTTATCACCAGCCGAGCTAGGGCTTCACATCTGCAGTGCATTTCAGACAACCTTTTTTGTTTTCTTTTCCTCAGCAGAGCTGTGTCAGCTCTTGACTTTTGCAGGAGTCTACACATTCAGAACTCCTTGCCAGACTGGCACTTAAACTCACTCACTTTATGGTGAGTGGGTCTTAGTGTCTCAGTGAAGTCTATTAAGATAGGATTAGGAGGCCTATGTTGTTTTAATATTACTATTGGGCATTTCTGTTGCAGACCTTCATTCTTAGATTAGCATCCTGTTTATAGAAGCTGGAGCTTAAATTCTGCCTTGCAGATTTCCCCAGCTTGTCTGTAATTCTGCTCAGCTCTAACCTTTCTGTGAGTTTCAGTATGGAATATGCAGTGTTTTCTTTCTCCTCTACAAGTTTTTCACCAAACCTTTTAAGTATTATTCTTCCCAAGGTTTACTGTGTCTCATAAACAGCCATTGATTTGTAGTCTTCCATTCATCTGCTTCCTTTTTGTGCCTAGAAGGATGGAAGAAACTGTCAGTGTACATCTCTAACATAGTCAATAACACAAGCTGTCAGGAAATGCATTTGTGTGGGTTTGAAATTCACTGAAGCATATTTGAGCTATTTGTACCATAGGTAACAGCTTATTAACTTAGTACTGGCAGAAGGACTCATGGCTTTTCCAGCTGCTCTTTTTTTTTATCAGCATTACTGCACACCAGATGAATTACTATTGCATGATTTAAAGTCAGGAAGATTAACTTTGCTTGAAATGTTCCCTAAACTACTGGCCAAAGAACCCAAACAAAAATGCTACTATTGGAATAGTTTTTAACTCTGCTCTTCTAATCTAGGTAGAAATGTACGTAGTACAGTTGTTTTACACATGTATTAGATTCTGTAAAATTCCACATTTCTTTAGAGCTCTATGAAACATATTTGAAGTGACAGCTATCTGTCTTTCCTGCAGAGAGGTTTTAATCTCAGGAACGCTAATTGCTATGTAGAAGAGACCCTAAGTAGGGCAGCTTTCAAGCCTATGGTCTTGTCATCACCACGTGAAATGCAGCCATTTTCCAAACCTGCCGATACCTGATATCCCCATGACATGTGTGTGCAGTTCCATTATTGTAAGATATTTCTACTTTTTCTCAATTATTTAAGGAGATTTTCCCCTGAATGCGTTGACAGATGTGGTCTGTGTCTGTTCACTATGCTTCCTAGGCTAATAACCATTAGAAATGTAATAGTTGACTTCATTAAATCTTACTATTTATTTTTAATATGTTCCGATATCAAGTTCAAGTTGGATGGAATGTCTAACGTTTTCAAATTGCAAAGTTCTTGGAGAAGGAGCATAACAGCAGTTGGCAGTCAACTCATAAGGTTGCCTAACTCCCAGGTCCTATAAGGTTCTGCTTTTATTTTCAACACTCATGGACAATATATCATATTTCTTTACTTGTGAGAGTTTTCTACGGGATTTTTAATTGCTAATTCTGTCTCAATCCTTGGCTTCTCAAAGTTTTTGCCATTGTACATGCTTCTAATTTGATAGCAGCTTACAGAAAAAGGAAATAATAATCTCTAATGGCCATTATCAAAGAAAAAATCTAAACTTTTGAAAATTGTCTTAGAGTATGAGCTAATTTTCACATTCATAAAATAGGTTGTTATATAATAATTTGAAATATAGTATTATGGTTCACTAGCTATGGAAAAAAGTGATTATAAGAAGAGTATGCCTTTTTAAATCAAAATGATTCTAGGTAACGTTTAATAAGCTGCAGAAGTAGCTACTTTATACATATGTCTGACTGTAAGTATTTTCCAGTAGTTACTGTCTGCCTTATTGTTTGAATACATTTGTAGCTCCTAATCTAATGTTTAATTTGTAAGCTCTTAGGAGCAAGCTCCTACTTGTTCTGTGGATGTACAACTAGCAGAACAGAGCACTGAACTAGGAACCCAAACATTGCCGTGCACATTCACTTGTAATTAATGTAATGAGTAATAAAAAAAAATAACCTCTCAGGCTCTATCTAATGTGCATGCTATTGCTTAATAAATAACAAAGTTGCTATACATTTTTATGTGTGATGGATTTTACTTGGTATATAGAGAGTGGAGAGAGTGAATTTAACCAAAAGATCTTTTTTGAATGAGACTTTTTACTTTCAGTGATAAGAAAAAATATTAACAAAGATGGATGTGACATTTTTTGTTAATGCTAAATTGGATTCTGTTATGAAGTTGTGTTGCTTCACTGAAACATGCACTTAACAAAGCACTTCTTAGAATGGGTAAGTCCTGTTAGGATAGCCTGCTTTTCTCTGTGGCTAGGTCTGAAAATACTCTGTATCTCTAAGGCTGAATAAATTCAGTATGCAGATATGTTTCCTTGGAAACAACTCGTAATTTTAAAGCATGTGCAGCAGTGCAGCCCGTATGTAATTTATTAATGTGAAAGACCTGGATCTCATGGGCCTTATTAAGTAGATCAGCCTGTATTGGCAAGTAAAAGGAATTTGCTTTGATTACAAATACAGCTTTTCAAGTGCTATTAGATGCTGAGATATTAGTGAGTGGAGCAGATATTACTGCTGTTGAGCCAAGTTGTATTGCCCATTTGGGTGAGACAGTTCATATGCTTTCTTCCTGAAGAATATGAATACTTGGGACATTCTGCCAGTTCTAATAGCTGATGCTAGAGTGTCACAATTTAGAAAAGATAATGTCACTCATTCCTTCTTAATATGGCACATTCCGGGGAATAGGAATCCTAGTTTAAGTTTAAGCAAAGAAAGGGTCTCATTTCAGTCCCTTCTTATTGCACTGATTCAGCTGGGTCCTCATTTGTATTACAAATAATATGAAAGAGCTTCACAGGTCTGTATTTTAGAGTCACAACAATGTAGTGTCTCTGTTCCAAAGTATTTACTGTCTCCAAACTGCACTGAGCAGCACCGCAGTGGCCAATGGCCAGTAAGCCATTTGGTTCAGCAGAATTTCCTGTGGTGAGGAATTTTTTGGAGTCAGAATTGTCCAGTCTAGTTCTGAACAGGAGAAGGAAGTTGAGTTGTTCAACTTCCTAAGCTTTTTAATAACTGAAACTGAGATAACTAACTTTCCTACGTTTAAACACTGAGAGTTCACTTCAGGTTTATGGGTTGTTGGTGAAAGTGTCTGATGCACTGACTTTGTATAAGGTCTCTAATAAGTAACTTTGAAGTAACTTTATCTGCTGTCTCTCCCCTTATAGAGCATACATTTCTCTTCCATTAGTTGTTCTTTTTTACTTATTTACTTATGGAGTTGCCCTCAGTGATCTTTTTTAAGCATCATCTTAATTATTGAAAAAGCCTCGAGGTTAAGAGTGATTGCAAATCATTTCCCAGCTTGAACTTCCTCTACTGCCCTGAGTACGAAAGCCTTTGTTCTTCCAGGCATACTTTGTGAAAATTACTTCCCTGGCTTGATGGATTCACTGATAAGCACTGTGCAGTCTTGTTTTTGTTGTGACTTTCTTTTTCTGTAATGTAGACATTCTACTCTACTTCAAGGTAGATTTTAAGTTATTTCTGTATTTGTTTGACCAGGTTTGCCATGTTCCACAATGTCAGGATACCTAAAGAAAACATACTGAATATAACTGGAGATGTCTCACCTGAAGGAAAATACTCAAGTTCTTTCACGGTATGAATCAGTTTTGTTTCATTAATATAGTTCAGTAAATACACAGAGGTTGAGCATGTGGCCCTCATAGGTTGGGATGTGCTTGATACCTTGACCTAAATGGCTGGTGAAGCAGTTTGATGTGAATGCTGATATTCAGATTGTCTTTCAGAGATGACTCAATTCACCTAATTGGTTTTACTGATTTCCTGCTATTTAAACTACCTTGGCAGTCCCATAGTAGCTTACTTTGGATTTTTTCTGAACAGCTTAACTGAATGTGTCAGTAAATAAAAATTTCCCAGTCCTGGGCTGGGCTTCTGATCATTCTACCAGAATTGTATCTTTGAGGCAGGCAATGAAGTATTAGCATCACCATTTAGTTTGTGCTTTTTATTTATTTCTTTAGGATGTTAAGGAGCGTTTTAGTGCAGCTCTTGGATCCTTGTCCACTGGCAGAATTCTGATCACAGCAGTTTCTGCAACCAATTTAAAGCTTGCCTTATCGATAGCCATTCGCTTCTCAGCAACTCGCCGTCAGTTTGGACCGACTGATGAAGAAGAAATACCAGTTATTGAATATCAAACACAGGTAAAAACTTTGGACTTTGCATCTATAGATTTTTATATAACGATACACAGATTTAGAGCTATTGCAAATCAAAATAGTGATGCTGGAGTTGGTGACATTAAAGTTGTCTTTTTCATCTGAAGTGTAGATCTTGTGCAGTTTTGGGTGTTCTGCCCAACTCAAGATCTCCTTTCACTGCTTTTGGCCTGATTTGGCTTTCCAAATAAGTTCTTGGAATAACTAAAATACAACAAAATATTCATATCTCTTTGAATTACCTAGAAACATCTGTCTTCTAAAACAATAACCTTTTCTGAGAAGGACTCTTCTTTATGCGCACTAAAAAGTATCAATGAAGAAACTAGCATAAAAAATGTCAGTGCATCTTTTGCAATTATCCTCATTTTCTCTTTTTTTTACTTTATTTAAAGGTGTACAAATCAATGACATTCAGTGTGGTGATATCTCAAGCCATCACTACTTTTGAGAGGAAATTTTTTTCCAAATAATATGCAGATGAAAAACACCTTTTGATCTGAAAAACAATAAAACAGGAGTAGTTATAGTAAATTGGGAAATAGTGAGAGCTCAGATCAATTGAAAGAGAAAGTTCACTGTATAAGAAGTTTTAAAAACAAACTTAACCAGTTTGTGCATGCAAAGTGAGTGCTTTTTCTTTTTCCCCAGGCTTTGCAATTAGTCTTGCAACTTAGGAAGTTTTCACAGCTTTCAATGAACTTTAACAAAAGCTGCTTTCTTTCCACCTTACTTGAATGAACGTGGGGCAACATCCCACTTCCTTAAGCCTCTGGTTTGCTCAGGTTCATCCTGTTCTGTTGGCTATGCTTGCTGAATCTCTCTTTCCCTTGATGCTATTCCACAAAAGCCTTCTTAAACAGCTTCCCTTTTTCTTTATGGGCTTCCATCTGATTTGCACATTAAGATGTTATTTTCTCTTCTATCCAGCCCTGTGCTTTTTTTCACAGAATGCAGCGATAGCTAACCTACATTCAGCAATTAACAAAGAAGTGATATAATTACACTCTCCATGATGTTGATACTGAAGAAACATATGAATCATGACTGGCCCCTGGCATGCCAGACATTGTGTAAACACAGAGAAAAAATATGTCGTTGGTCCCCAAAGCTACAGTGAACTTTTGCACTGGTTTAACAGGATGTTTATCAGAAATTCGTAAAATTCATGGACTGAAATAGTGTAACTGTAATTTATTTATAGACTACTTACACTTAATTATGTTTATAAAGACTTACTGCTAAGTTGTCTTTGCCATAAAATACAGTTCTTCAATTTGAACAAAGTAAAAATGAACGTGTTGTTTCAAAATTATAAGATAGTTATGTATATAAAACTATAAAGTATGTATGTTTATCAATTAGTAATCAAATCTATTTAATTATTATTCCAGCAATGGCGTCTTCTTCCATATCTGGCTGCTGCATATGCCTTAGATTATTTCTCCAAATCACTGTTTGAGAACTTTGTGGAATTTTATGCAGGCGTGTTGACAAAGCAAAAGAGTCAGAGACAGGTGAGATATTTACACATTTCCTCTTAGCTGAGTTCTTATTACAACAGTCTGGAAACTCTTAAGTGAAGGACCTACTTAGAAGTCTTAGGTCATTTTACAGTCAAGAGTGACATCTCAGAAATATGGTAACGCAAAGTGATGGATAAAGCTGCGTTTAGAAGAGCACTCAAATGAGTTTTGATGGAGTGGTTAAAGTTTTATTGACTTCACTGGTATTTAAGACTATGTTTCCTTGCAGAACTGTTTATTGTAATTATATGATAGTGTAAATTCAGTTTATGACTGTTGTGAATATGGTACTGCAGAAGGTATTTA
The DNA here is from genome assembly GCF_987193195.1 of Phasianus colchicus. Classification (NCBI taxonomy): domain Eukaryota; kingdom Metazoa; phylum Chordata; class Aves; order Galliformes; family Phasianidae; genus Phasianus; species Phasianus colchicus. The sequence goes on along the minus strand of NC_143439.1, from coordinate 62,322,661 downwards.
TCAAAAACTTTCTGAAACTATGCTATTCTTAATTACTGCACAGACTATGTAAGTCTGGCTTGAGTTTGGAATTCATATGCAAGCATTAGGAAATACTCTTTTGGAGAAGAACATTAAGATTTTTGAGTCTTAATGCTGAATTTCTCAGCCACACTCAGTCCATCAGAAGTTACCCCTTCATAAATGAAGTAGTTTCATCTATTGGTCTCTGGGCAAGCACTGATTCTCAGCCAAAATAACTGCAGAATGAATTTTTTTAGCATATAAATTATATAAATGTACTTAAATCTTGACAGTTTTAACTGTTAGGGCCTATACAGTGGCTGTGTATTGCTAAGATAATTTAAACATTCATATTTTTCCTGCTAAAATAAGGTCTGTGATGGATTTCTGTGCTAGTGGTTAGATATTCTAACAGAAGAAGAGTCTATTTGATTGTTTAATGTTTTATCTCTAGAGATCTCCAGTGCAGTCACTACTGTTAGGCAAAAAACTGGCCTTCAGAGACATACTGCAGTAGAAAAAATCTGATTCTTCACAATTTTAACAATTTAATCCTTACAAATTCCTTTTGTTCTAGAGGGGATCAAAAGGGAAATAAACAAACAAAAATGGAGAATTGCTCTCAAATTGTCTTTGGTGGTATTAACCCAACATCCAAACATTCTTTCAAAGGAAGGCCATCATTAGTAGTGTAAATGCAGGCTACGGTAATTCTCCGGAACTTTGGGGGGGATCATTACAATTTTCAAATTCTTGGAAAAGTGGTGCTTAAAAGAGCAATGAAGACCATGGAAGGCAGTGAATAATGTAAATATCCCCTCGTTGACCTGAGAGAAAGAGATTGTTTATATCACAGAGGAGGCAGAAGCTTTCTCTCGACATGCTACCTTCGACCACCTGCCACTCGATTTCTAGAATGTAATCAGTGAGTTATCCCATGCAATGCCATGTCAATTAGCACATCCCAGCCACCTACCCATATGTCCATTGCCTGGCACAAATGTTTCCTGTCCTATATGAGAATGTTAGTATCCAAAAGCTTTTGTGGCAGGTTACTTTGGGGGGAAGCAAAAGGAAAAAAAATGCACTTACATAGATCTCAGAAAAATTGTTACTGACTTGTAATTTGATTTTCACAAAGGCTGATTTAGGACGTGAGATTCATGCCTTATCTACTGCCAGCAAACCACTGTCTTCTTGGACTGCTCAGCAGGCAGCCCAGGAGTGTCGAGAAGCTTGTGGAGGACATGGATACCTTGCCAGTAAGTCACAAACTACTGATGCACTGATCAGAAGGAGAATCTTTACATTCACATGTAATTTGACTGTTGTTCAGAGAGTCATAGAATAGTTGGAAGAGACAATTAAGATCATCTAGTTCCAACCCCTCTGCTATAGGCAGGGACACCACCTACTAGACCAGGTTGCTCATAGCCCTATCTAGCCTGGCCTTGAATGCTTCCAGGGAGGGGGCATTCTCAACCTGTCGGGGTAACCTGTTCCAGTGTCTCACCACCCTCACAGTAAAGAATTTCTGCCTAATATCTAGACTAAACCTGTGTCACGTTGTCTGAATTTTAGGCATATGTTTAAAAAGGGCATTTTCCCTCATATCTGTATTTTAACATTTATTTTATACCTGACAGTACAAAAAAAAAAGGACTAAACCTGTGCAGTATCTGTACCAGCATTTGGACAGAATAAGGGTCTGTATGAATCAGTCTTAGTTCCGAAAATAAAGATGCAGATTTTACTGAGGAGAAATCCCCTTCTAAGATGAATGCCACACTTTTCTAAAATCTTCACAATATATTCATTTTCGCAAACTAAACAGTGAAATTCCAAGCTCATATGTTGGTAAGAATGTCTGTACATACAGGAGCAGACAACTATTTTACATTCTGTCACAGAATAGTTATTTAATCCCTCATAGTTTCCACTGATGTATAACAATGTATTAAAATATGCACTTTCTTTTTTTAAAGTGAATCGTCTGGGTGAAATCCGGAATGATAATGATCCAAACTGCACATATGAGGGAGATAACAATGTCCTGCTTCAGCAAACCAGCAACTACTTAATGAGCTGGATGAATTGCATTAGAAGTAAGTTTTGATTCTGGAATCATTTGTTGGACTCAGCAGTGAGTAAATAATGGAATTAAGAGGTATTTTCCAACTGAAAGCTACTGATAGGCATTTAATCATTTTGTAGAGCATAAATAATGTGCTGCAGACTCCATCATATGATACATTCACAAGTACACAGAAATGTGCTGCAAGAAATGTCCTGAGTCTTGCAGAAGCTAGCTAGATGTTTAGCCATCCCTAATTATGTCAAATAATATCTTATTTCTTGAGAAGTGCAGTTTAGTTCAGTGAAACTACTACTAACATTGCTGAAAGTCATATCACCTGACTTTGTGGCAGTCTCCTCTGTCAGTACCTTTTGTAGTTCTGTAGATAAATGATTTTGTTTTAGTTTCCTAGCAGTGTTTGCAGTTTCCTAGCAGAAAAGTTAGAGATGGGAATTGAATCTTACAAGACTCATAGGCAGAGATGTCAGTTTCTTCAGCACTTGTCCACCAATTCTCATTGGCCTGGGTCATAATAAAATGAGTATTGTGCCTTAATTGCACGTGACCTATCAAGAGGATGCATGGCTTTATAGTGGGCTTTTAGTTCGAAAGAGTCTGATTTATTTTCTTGTAAGTCATTTTTATTTTCTCTGTTTTTTCAGATAAAGTGCCTTTTGAATCTCCTCTTGGAACAATAAACTTTTTGCAAGACTACCATCATATCATTGGCTGGAAATTCAAAGCCAATAGTGTTGACGATTGCATGGACTCCTCAGGTAACCTTTTGGTGTTGTTCAACTCATAGTAGGTCTTAAATTCCTTTCAGACTCAGAGATTTGAGATTATTAGGTATTTGTCATATTACTATTTGATGACTTTCTTTGTATTAAATATATTAAAATGCATTTCATTTTAAAATAGCATTCTAGAATAGCATTTGTGATCTAGGCTTTTTGCCACTACACTGTTGTTTTCAAGTGAAGGGGTAGGTTCTCAAAGTGTAGACTTACTTCTACTTTTGTATTTTCAGAAGAGACTAAGTACCCTGTAGACCTAAGTCTTAATATAGGAGAGAATATAACAAGGTAAAAAATTTCATGAGATCAGAAAATACTTGTGCCAAAACTGAACTGTGTATATACCTTGTCTTTTTGCTTTGGTTCAGTTAGAACTAGTGCATGGATAGGCATGATATGTCATCACTGTATCCTTACAATCTATCTTACTCAGCATTTGTTTATTCCAGCTGCAGTAATAGGCAAAGTGTTACATTAATGGATTAATTAACAACACCTTCACATTTCATCTCAGATAACAAATGAGACTGTATTAGAATCTGCATGTGAATTCTAGCATTTTAAATGTCAATGTTAAGAATTTTGGCTTTCTTCTCTTTTGCGCAGTTCCTTTAGCAGCATATAAATGGCTGGTTTGCTACTTGCTCCGAGAAAGTGACCTAAAGCTGAGAAAGGAGAAGCAGTCTGGGCACAGTGATTTTGAGGCAAAAAACAACTGTCAGGTAGTACTTATTTAGCTTTCCTATTTTACTTGCTTATTTTCATTCACATTTGCCAGATCCTGTTGTTTTTTTTATCTTGTGTCATTAAGTAAAATTTCCTGAAGCACAAGGCAGCAAATCATCTAACTAATAATATGTAATTCCTGTCCATTTGTACTGAACATGATAGAAAGAGGACAGTTATGGTCAGCAGAAGTTTTCCAAGATATATTTCCTTTCAGAAAAGTTGCAGGCATATGCTGGGTGGTGTATGTAAGTATGGTATCACAACTTCTGAAAACTAAATCTACTACTATTAAATCTACTGCGGCATCTGATTATTACATCTCCATCTGCTCTTGTGGCAAAATACATACCGTAGGAAAGAATCTTGCTCTGGCAGGTAGGTAAACTAGATGACCTAATAGGTCTTTTCCATCTCCAATTTCTATAGTGCAAAGTACTCATGAAAGATACCAGACTGACAGCATTGGAACCTGAAAAGGAAACATTGACAATCTACAAATAGCAGATCCACTCTCTCACCAGAGTTTTAACAGCTAGTAGTGGCTTAATTCCAAATTTCAGTTTATATCCCTAAAGTCCCCAAATTCTTCTGTTACCTCCATGAGAAACTGGCTTGTATCCAAGAAAAGAAAACTTGCCATTTGTCACTGAATAGAGAATCTGTTCCCCGAAGATGGGCAATGTGGTTCACCTTAGCCTGCAAAGCTCATTAAAAGCAGTGGGAAGGAATATTCAGCTCTTTGCCTATAAAAAGCCAACCTGCCTTCAAAAAGGGGTGGTATCTATAAAACCAGTGGTGGAGGTAGCCTTTCCTATTCTAGCCCTTGAAGCAGCTTACTAGAGGTCCCCTTTGGGGTTAAATTCAGAATGAGAGTTGCCTTCTGGTTGAAGGCAAAATAAGTTCCAGAAATTCAAATCTGATTACTTGTCACCTGGCCAACTCTTTTAAGGCTGATGCCGGAGTCAGCATGTTAGAGAAGATGGTCTGCACAGCACTATGAATATTATTCACTTCACTTCTCTTTTATGTTCATTGTGCTAAAATGTAAGGAAATGTAGGCACACAACTGCTTCTCAGATAGGCTTTGATATAGCTCAGGTTATTAGGTTTTCTTTTCTTCCCACAATTTGTCTCCAGGACAAGAGGATTTGTTATTTTAAACAACATACCTCAAAAACATTCAAAAACGATTTCCAAGCTGTGCTTTAATTCATATTTGATTTTAAAATTTCTGAGCATGAAGAAACACTTCTCTGTCAGCCCAGTGGCTGACTAATAAATATATAGTGTTTTCTCTTGGTATGGTAGATCTGGAGGAGATTCCTAACCTGTGTCCCAAGGCAGAAAGGGAAAAGTGCTTTATATTACTTCTCTATGATGTCTCACACTGGCTGAAAGATTACCAACTTCAGAAAGTAGGAAGATCCATTTATTTTCAGCCAGGAGCTGGATAGAAATAATCAGAAATGTAAGTAAAGGTAAAGGAGGAAATAGAATTTGTAGGAGAGAAGAATATGGAATTAATTCTTAATGCTTCATTTGGAATATTGAGACCTCAGTCTTGTTAGAGAATTAATATTGCAAAAGTTCATCTAGTAAGGGGGAAGTCATCCCTAAACTTGCAGGGAGTAAACATTTGCAATTCAAACTTGCATCTGAGATTGAGCGTAAGTATACCAGTGTACAGTTATCAAGAAAGAGACAGTGATTTTTGGAACATTCCTTTTAAAATCTAACAATTTAAATGAAAAGATGATGCAAGTATTTTTTAATTAAAAAAAAAAAAAAGGAAAACTGATTGAATAATTCTAAATGATACAAACTGAATAAATGAGCTAAAAGCAAACATCATATCAGTGCAGCAATCAACCACAACAACTATTCTATAATCCCCTTCTGTTCACGTATGTTTTCAGTCATCAGTCTATTTCATCATAGGACATACACCATCATACCTTAAAGGTGAAGTATATAAAAGTAGACGAGTCTTTTTATGTAAGTGCAATCACTTAAGGTTATATACTTCATATTAATAGTGACTATGAAATGTTGACTTGCTTTTCTGATCAGATAGTTAGCAAGGATTAGTTGGATAGTTCCTTTAAAACATATTGCAGTGAATCCATGCTAACGTGATCAGATTTTATTATTTAAATGAACTGTTGTAAGTTTTCAAGGGTTTACTGAACCCATTATCATCTTTATAAATTTCTAGATAAATATAATCCTACTTTTGTTATTCTGGAGTTATGTAGGTTTATTAATGACCAGGAACTTAGCAGATCTGATTTTTCATGGTCTTCTCTCTAATGTAGCTACTTGCTCCTATTCAGTCTGGGTGCAACAAGCACTGCCAAAACAATGTTTATGTTTTAGGTGTACAGTATGTGTTCCCTTTAGATTGATAAGAGAATGGAAATGGAAAACAGTGGAAAATTAGGATCTCATTTCTTAGGGGCATTTCATATGGCATTTTATGACTAAACTTTGCGAAGAATTTCTGGAAAGGCTTTACTCCTGGAGTTTCTTTTTAGACTTTATTTAATCTCAAATTGTATCAGTAGGTCTAAGTCAACAAATCTCCACTGATGTCATCACAGAAGCACTATTTTGCAGCAGCTGGGAATTGTTTCCTTATATTCATTTCTCAGTATCCTTCTCTGTTTTTTCCTAAGGTGTATTACTGTCGATCATTAGCCATTGCTTTTGTTGAACAAACAGTCTTACAAAGATACCATGACTACACTCATGATCCCGACATAACATCTACTCTGCAGCCAGTGCTTAAGAATCTCAGTGCTCTGTATGGACTCTGGTCTTTAAGTAAACATCTGGCTGTGCTCTATCAAGGTGAGACAACTCCCTGAGTACACTGTTCATGTCATTTTATAATAGCCCTAAGATTAGAGACTTTCTCCCATGTTGCATTTTAGCAAGAGGAAGGATATTAGGATATAGCATTTTCTTATTGCCCACATAATTTAAAACATTCATTCTGCACACAAATTTCAGGAGCAAGGATCTGGAGCTAGAAATTAACCCAGAATACTTTTTTATATTAGAGATGATAGAGGACTCACAAATTTTATTGTGATGAAATGCGTGGGGCAAAAACAGGGGATCCAAATTTCTTAGCTTAATGGTTTTGCAGTTAACAAAAGGCAGTAAATGCAATTACAGAGGAGCATCTGTTCAGTCTCTCAAATATTGGATGGGTAAACTCCTTAGTAAAAGAGTTTCATCAGTGTAATCTTAATTGCTGTAAGCTTCTTTGAAAATGTTATTGTGAATATATTTGCAGGTGGCTATGTTTCAGGTGAACAAGCTGGTAGATTTATTCAAAATGCTATTTTGGAGCTTTGTAGCAGGGTAAGTATTTCAATATTGTTTGTTGTGCTTAAATAATAATATAGTATATGAAAGAGACATACCATTTATTCCATACTCGGAAGTGTAAATTAGAAGGATATTGACTCAAGAGTTTCTGAATAACTTCATATAAGAGAAGATTAGTAACTGATTGACCTTAAACCAAGTCCTATTTTATTTACTAGAAACTGAGAAATAATATAACTTATTAATTTGTTGCCATTGGAAAGACTGCAAAATATTGTGATTCATTTCTGTTTATTTCACTATTGTATTAACTCATGAATTGGCTTTGTCAACAAAAAAGCTTTTAAGACTACACCTTTTATGTGTAAAAACAGTACAATATTGGTTAAAATGTGCTTTAAAACTCCGAAGCAGAGGAAGAAAACATTTAAAGTATAGCTTCTTTTTGACAATTGCAGCAAGGAAAAAGAGCAAAGTAAATTGTGTCTTCTTATTGTGGGTTTCTCTTAAGTTACCTCTAGCTGGTACTTTATGAAAATAATCTTTGTGCTGCTCTGTGGTTCACAGGTAATCATAGACAACTGCAGAAGTTGCCAAATGTGTGTCTTTTCCTTTTAAACAGTTGAAAGATGACGCAGTTGCCCTTGTTGATGTCTTTGCTCCTCCTGACTTCATTCTCAACTCTCCCATTGGTAAAGCTAGCGGGGAGGTAAAACTTCTTGTGTTTTATATTTATACTTTTTATTTTTGTGTTATTCATAAAGGGAATGTGCACAAAGGGACATAAGCAAATTTCTTATTCCTCATTTTCTCTTGTCCTACTTTGTATTCTAATGATACTAGGCTTTTGCTGTCTGCTTCAGATGGGAAACTTAGGTCTACAGTGTTTTAAATATCTGACTTCTTTAGGTCCTGAAACAATTGTACTAGGCAGCTTTTCATTTTCCTTTTTTTTTTTTTCCCCATTCTGTAGTATTTTTCAATAAACAATGCAATTCCACCAACCTATACTAAAGCCAAAATTCTCTCAGCCACTTGTGACTTTGAAACCTGCCTCCACTTGAAGACGACACTGCTTTGCAGTAACCAGAATGGAGAGCGTGTGGTCAGGCACTCAAAGTACAGTGCTACCTTTGCAACAACAGTTCTCAGAGTGCCTTTGGTAAAATGCACTTTTCACATATCAGCTTCCTGACTACCTGTAAGGAAGTGCTTCCCAAGTGTCATACCAGCTTCCTTCCTGTGTTCTTCTCAGTGATTCCACAACTGAAGGAAAGTTGAAAAGTAGCCCCAACACTTTGCTCTTTGCTCTCATGCCTTTGAGGAGAGGCAAACTATAATCATGATTAATGCATAAAAACAGAAAAAGAACAAAGTATAAATGGGAGTATTCAAGGTAGAAATGTTTCTACTGTGGACTATGCATAATTCTGAAGAACTTCAGTTATGAGTAAATAATTTTCTGTTTGGCTGCAATAACTAAGCCTTTTAGTAGTGCCTGAACACAAAAAATTAGTGGAGAGTTCCACCTCAGCTTAGTGACTTACTGTGGCTTAGTTATTAGCCTATAGGAAGGAACATTTAATGATAGATCTATTCTTTCAATTATTCAATTATATTTAAATATTTTAAAATATAATTATTTTTCAAGACGAAAAGAAATTTGTTTGTTTGTTTTACTTGATTTGTGATAGATTCACAGAAGTCTGCATCTCTTCCTTACTCTCACCATTCTACTCTGCTTTGACCATCTCAGAACTACCTATCAGGAAGTGCTTCCCAAATGTCATACCATGCAGTATGTGGCAGTTTGGTACTAGCCAGTACAAGGACCAGCATTATTATAGGGATCTCTGATTTTAATACAAACGTGAAGGAATGTGTCTTATCAGCATCTCTCCTTACTTTAATGAGTATATAAGTTATCCCCTAGTTCTGAAATATCTTTTCAGAGGTGTCATAACCAGACCTACAAGCAGGATTCAGGATGTGGTTGTGCCATGGATTTGCTTTGCTAGGTCATAGTGCCTCTCTGCTTTTTTTTTGCTTTTTTTTTTTTTTTTTCTCCTGACATATTTAAAGATCTGTGTTCCATTGCAAAGCCTCAGCAAACCAAAATTCTTGCTTACTGGCCAACCCTATTCAGCAAGCCAAACTGTGGGATAACTGTTATGTAGAGACTGATGTCACAGTACAGCAGTTTGGTTTAGCATGGAGAGACCCTGCAGAAAATCACTACAGCCTGGGGAGACTGCCAGGAAGTTTGACAGGATTGCTGAGTCAAGTGTACACAATGCTTTTCAATACTCTTTGTCTGTGTCTTCATGTCTAAAGTTGATCACTGTTCCCATGGTGATCAAGAAATACAGAAGGCAGCCCAGATGTTAAAGAGACGCTGACCAAACAGAGTGATTACTTTGGTAACCCAGTCTCTACAAATAAAGGAGGAAGGGCTTGCTCTGCATTTCAAGCCACCTCAACGAAAGGACCGTAATTATCTCTGGAAAGTTTTTTTTCCTTTCTGTAGATTTTTGAGGCTTAAATTTATGAGCACTCCCAAGGTAATAATGAAAGAAGGAACATCATACGAAGACAAAGGATATCTGAATTGGCCAAAAGCCTGTTTGTACCTAATAGTCTCTCTGACACAAAAGTTGTGGATGCTATAGCCAAGAATATAAAATATGGGGCAAACACACAGTAATCTGTTTCTGAGATACTACGCCCTTTCTAGCAGTCAGCTGGAGATTGCTTATCAGTAGCTGATAAAGCTGTCATGTAATGGATTTGACTTGCCTCTCTTTGGGTTATTTTGTGCACTCTAACAAAAAGTTTGGATTGACTTCTTCCACAAATACAAGAGCCATGGGGACTTATTAATGTTAGGGATTAGTATTAGGAATTTGGGACTGTTTCATTTTTCCATACATCACTGAAGTTAATACAATTTATACACTTCTTACAGAATTTCTTCAGTTTATTAAATCTATTGTGAAAGAGTGATGTCAATTTATTGTAGCAACCATGTATCTTCAGCCGAGCAGCACAGCATTTTGGGACTTTTGAAACTATCCTTACCTGCATTAATTGCAGTACAGACTTTGAACAGTGTGAGACAAGCAGATAGGACTGTAAACACTACTGATTTCCTACTGTACTAAATACTTGCTAGAGTCTTTGCAAAATTATTAAGTCATACGGAGAAGGTAATTTCGAGTAGTGATGGCCAACCCATATTCTGTAGAATTCAGGAAGGTTTGCTGAACTGCCTCTGAGTCCATGGCTTTTAACTTCTGCAAATATTTTCAACTCTAATTTGAAAAAGGCTACCAGCCCTTCAGTCAAAGATAAAGTTAATAAAACTCCTGTCTCCTGTCTGGTGTTAGTTCCCTATTCACAGCTATCTTTGCAACTTATCAGAAATGAATGCAGTCATTTTAGTACAAGTCCTGGAGTGATTTGTGCCACAAGCTACAGAGAATAAGCAGAAGAAAAGTTTCCAAATTTACAATGGGCAGCTTTTAGTACTAAGAATTCAGATTTTATTTGAAAGGAGCTTCAATAATCTGGACAGCATTTCCCCATAGAAGCCTGGACAATCTCAGCTTAAATATATTATCTCCGTGTTTATTTCAAGTTTATTTAAAAATTGTTAAATAATGAGCTTGGAATCGATGAAATAGTTAAATTTAGCCAATGTAAGCACAGTGAAAATGTATTTAATATTTAAATGACTTACGTTAATATTTGTTGAAATCACCACAATCCATAGGGCCAAGCCTTCTTTTTATGCAGGTGAGAAGCTTTCCACTTCATATCAGTGACTGCTTTCATACTACATACGTTAATGTGGTATTGTACTGCGCTCAGCCTTACTGCTGAAGATACAACCATCATCCTTCTATAATGTTATTTAAAGTTTTAAGCCTAAGTGAATTATGACCTGCAAATATTTCTAACATCACATTTTTGCAGAATTGACTTCTTATGTACTTTTCATTACTGCTCCACATTAAATTTCAAATTGATGAAGAGTGATGAGCTAACAATCTGCTTATAAGAGAGAAATTTGTTATGTTCAGCCTGAGCAGTACACATCTGGAAGATAAGTTATGTTACTTTTCAGAAATGGATTGAAATAAAGGTAAAAACAGACATGGGTGAGTGCTTTCAGACACAGTCTTCAGGTTTGGACAGAGCAAAGATTTGCTTAATTTAACCTTGCTTACAGAAGTTTACTTTTGATAATACAACTCATGTCAAATTGCAAATAAAAAAATTGTAAGGATTCCTGTTCTTAGTCCAAGGATAGTGTAAATGACTTATACAAATACCTGATTCTTACAGTACTTGGAAATGTTGAGCTTTATCTTTGTTATTACTCTTATCTGTACATAATTATTCACATTCATTATCTAGAAAATCAGCCACAGTCTCATTTTAACCAGTATGTTTGATAATCTAACTTCCAGAAATTTTCCTGGTTTTATTTGCTGTGTAAGTTAGTATTTTTTTTTTTCTTTTTTTTTTCCCCAGTTATATAAAAATATGTGGGCTGAGATCCTTCAAGGCAACAAAGTTCTGAAGAGACCTTCATGGTGGGCAGAATTTTGTATTAATAAACCTGTTACCGGAAGGCTGAGTTCAAGATTGTAAATGAAACAACTTGAAAGAAGCTGGAGGATAGGCCTGAGATGGATACCATATTTCAGACATCAGGAGGAAATGAGTCTGTGTGTCAAACACTGAAAGAGATTTTCATCAAGGAGTGCCAAGTTTTGAAGTAACTTTGAAATAAAGTCCGACTTGTCTCAAGGCCTCTTAATATAATAATGACAGGAGTGGGAGCAACACATCTGCAGACTGTTCATATTTACTCAAATGCAAAGAATGAAGATTCATAGTGATTATTTCTTTGAAAAGTTTCTATAAGTAAAATGTTGCAATTATTCTCTTGTCTTTACAGGCTTATTACAGAAGTTAGATAATTAACAAACATTTCCACTAGGGTTAATGAATAAGCTGAACAAAAGTATTTTTTTCAAGATTCTAGGATAATATTATTAAAATGAAAGGGAATCTCAGGGAAAAAAGGAAAAAGGCATCAAGAACAACAACAGTGAGAAACCTGTAGAAGGGGATGGAAATCATTTCCCACAGCTGCTTTAAGTCCTTGAAGCACTTCTGATTTACTTCATATGCTCTATGTTAAATGAACGGATTGTCCTTTCAGTGCAGAAGAGGATTGGATTTTTAGATAATCTGCCTTCAAGTTGTGTACATACAAGTAATTGAACGTGATTCATACATACATTTTAAAATGTAAGATAGTACAAACAAAAAATTCTTGTGTATGTTCTTTGCTGATTGTAACATTTTCTCTACTGCAAAACTAATGTCAAGCCTGGGATATGGTGACAAACAGAAATTTTGGGTCAGAATATACTCAGATGGATTGTAATAAATATGGTGTTATAAGAACACATGACAGTGATAGGCTTTATTGAATGTATTGGGATTTTTCTCTTTCAGCTATGTGAAGTCTAAAATAATTTGAACTGTTATACTTTTCTTCAGAAATGGAACAGACTAACAAAATTTTGGAAATTTGAATATTTTATGCTGTGAAATATATTTAATATATGCGATGAAAAACTGGTTCCTATTTTCCTTTGTTATGTCTATGAAGTGATGTGATTGTTATACCTAAATTCTATTTTCCTTTTTTTAGTAAACAATAATATCAATCCAAGGAGAATATTTATCATTTGTCAGTTGAGTATTATTTATGATTAATTCTGGCTAACTTTTGGCTGGGGCTATTAAACAAGTGTGAGTGATGTCAGTGCTGAAGTCCACTTGAGCAGAATCAGACTTTTTATGGAGTTTTAAAGTGTCAGTATTTGAAAGTTTGTAAGTAAGTATTTACACAGTGTGATCAGGTAGTTCTGTAGAGAATTCTGCAATTCCATCCAAATCTCACAGAGCAGAGGCATCATTTCTTTGATGGAGAATGAATTGAAAGGACAGTGTTACCGTTTCTCAGAGTACCTGGAGGTGTTAATTTCTCTGAAATATTTTGTTTTTCTAAGAATGTCCAATAGGTGGCATCTTCCAATGGAAAAAAAAAAAAAAAAGGATCACTGCAGCTAAATTCAATTTTATAGAATCATGGAGTCGTTGTCTTCACCATTTTTTGTATATCTCTGGGAAATCCAGCAAGCGTCTACTTGAGTTTGTGTAGACCTGATGGAAGCAGGCAGAGCACATCATGCCAGTACCCAGTGTAAACACCCAGATCTCTGACAAGGGGCAAAAGGGGGAAGAGGTGCCTCACTGCTGAAATTGGGGAGACCAGCAGCATTAATCTGCTGCTCCACATTCTCTATTATGGACTGATCAGCAGCATTATTCAACAGTGTTACTCATGAGTGATTTCACCATCAGTTCTGAGCTCTTTATAAATGACACAGTCTCTTTCTGCCTCTTTCCACATGGCTGGGGAGAAGGAAAATAAAGTAGCAGAGCTGTATAAAAACCTCACGTACAGACCAGAAGTCTGTTTGTGAGGCCTTTGTAGCCCAGAAGAAAAAGAGCACTCGGTACATTTTCTTAATCCAAAAAAAGAAATCAGCTGTGCTGTAGTAGAACTGAACTGAAGACACATCAAGCCCCACAAAACACAACAGGAGAAAGAATCATATCGCCTCTGTAGGAATATATCCCTTAGCAGTTCCTGCTAATTTTATTTACTTATTTTATTTTTACTTAGTGACCACAAGACCTGATGAAAGCTGAGCCCCTCTGTGCTGATAAGGGCTGTACAGGGTGACAGAGAAGTGTGCTGTTTGTACTGAAAAGCTCCTAACTTTGACTAGAGTAAGCACTGCATGGAGGTCATCAGCAACTATATGATTATGGGCAGCTAAAATTGCATACTCAGTAAAATGTGGTGCTAATATGAACTGTGCAAGTCTTCCACACAGCTTGCACCAAATTAAGAGTTTCAACAGAGCCCTTAAATATCCATCCATACAGCTCATTGAAGGACTTGGCCATCTGAACATTTTACCACGCTTTGGATGACAAAGTGCCAAAGCTGGAATAAGTAAAAGTGAAGCAGGTGTACAAGGAAACCATAGGGAGCTGCTCTTTGTAACACCCCACATCTGTGTACCCCCACGCATGGACTTTGCAAGCCAGGTGGTCAGCAGCTGTTGGGCTTTATATGCTGCCAGCAAAGGCTATCTCCATTTACTCATATCCAGTACAAAGCCACAGTGCAGCAAGAGACACGCTTGTTCTGTGAGCTCAATAATTATCAAAGGCTTAATATATTTTACATTCTTTAATCAGTGATTACTATGAATTTCTGACTTGTATGTTAATCCAGGTCAACAAAACCAGATAAGAAAAATATCCTTTTTCTCTGAAGTCAACAATAATCCAAAGGTTATAGAGGTCTCCTATATCAGCTCTTTCAGACCAGATGAAATTGTGTGAACTTGCTGAATTGCAGCATGGATGAAGAAAGATGTAATGAAATTTGGCATTCAGTTCTCTTCCAAGTCATAGGCCAATAATTCAACACCTACCACAAGATGTCATTATAATATGCAGTTTGTTCCTCTTTATAGGACATTAAATAAGAGACCTCTGGCTGAACAGAAAAGCCATTTCCTTCCCAGTTCAAATGCCAGATAATATTGGATGTAACATTTTAACTTGGTTAGGGAGCTGGGTCAAAGGCTGTCAAATAGCTTCAGCCCAGAACAATTTGGCTATGGGAATCTGTTCTTTCAAGCTGCCAAATGAAGGCAGGCAGCTAAGTCTGTTGCCAGAGAGCTGAAGCCAAGCAGATGCCTAAAGGAGCCCTGAACTACAGCTTTTGCTGTGCCCACTGTAGCTTGTCTCCTGGATGGTGGCATTTCTCTTCCTTGTGACTTTGTCAAGCATCCTGCATACCAACAGTATTTCAAACTGGTTTCCTTTGTGTTGTGATTTTTGTGCTGATGTGACTCAACTAAACCAAAAATGTTGTTTCATATCAGTAAAAAGCAAGCTGTTCATGTGCAATAGGACACTGAATGCACACTCCACCCTTGCTGATGTGGCACGATACACAGATGGACATTTCACATTGCATTTTGTAGTAACAGTGGTGTCAGAAGTGGTGACTAGGGAGTCAGATGGAATCATACCAGCTTCAGAGCTGCAGATCTGTAGATGCAGCTTTCCACAGGTGCTTGTTGTCTGCACAGAGGCATGGACACATGCTGCTGTTTCTATCTGTAATCCTCATTCCCACAGTAGTTTTATCTTGTGTTCTGCAGTATGGTAAGTTTCTCTGCTGTTTGCCATTATTCATGTATTTTTTCTGACCTAATGTGTTTTCAAACCTGAGCGGTGATTTAATTCTAATACATACTGCTATCAGATGCACGAACATCCCAGAGCCCGTGCTTCCTCTTGCAGAACTGAACTCCCCAAGTTTTGGTAGTGTGTTGTTATTCCTGACTCTCATTAGCCTGAGATCAGAGTAAGGCTCCGGATCATTTTAGCTCGGTTCACTGGCCTAAGAAGAACTGTGAGCAAAGGGGAGATCACAGCTTGAGGCAACCATGTGATGCTATAATCTGAGGCAGATGGATCCAGCCAAGGGAAGGTCAGCCATGATCACAGCAGGCTGCCCACAACAATGTCAGTGGGAACAGAAGCATCAAGCTTCCTTCTTCCCCAAGCAAGTCAGGCCACCAGTTTATCAAACACAAGCAGAACATTTCACATCATTTCCTTTCAGAGGCAGAAAGATAGATAGC
The DNA here is from genome assembly GCF_987193195.1 of Phasianus colchicus. Classification (NCBI taxonomy): domain Eukaryota; kingdom Metazoa; phylum Chordata; class Aves; order Galliformes; family Phasianidae; genus Phasianus; species Phasianus colchicus. The sequence continues at coordinate 62,306,900 of NC_143439.1, read as the reverse complement.
TATAATGTCTGATGAAAGCAACAATTTTACTGGCTACTCTGCCTTTTTCTCTCTCAGAATTTTGTAGTAGGGTTGTACTTGTTCAGTATTTCCACAACATAAATCTTTCTTGAACAAATGCGGCTTCTATCACAACTTCCTTCACTGTGTTTTTTAAAGAATAGGCCAGTGGGTGTGTGGCTAGAACAACTTCCAGTGGATTTCCTGAAACAGATTTACTGGTGTAAACTTCAGTATCCAACATCTGCTGAGATTTGCAGAAGACTGCAGAGATGAGAGTCTGTGGTAGATCACCCCCCATCGGCCCACACTCTTCCTTCCTCCCACAGGGTGCCCTCCCCTGCTTATGTCACCAACCTGTTACCTTCTCTGCATTCATAGTTTTGCTATAAACCCACTTTTTGCCAAATCATAAAATATCCATCGTTATTCTTCCTTTTCCACAAAGAATACTTTTAGGTAGCAAGTTATTTGATAGAGAAGATGTCTCAATTCATGATGACACAGAGTTAGAAAATAGCCTGGGTAAGGACCAACAAAGAGCTCTAGTTATAGCAATACAATATATATATAGCAATAAAATAGATATCAATTCAAAAGTTCATACAAAATAGGCTTTGTCGGACAAAACTGATTTCATTCTTAGAAAAGTTTCTAGTTGTCTTCTAACTTTTTTTAAATATATTTGATATGCAATGTGCATACACACCTCTAAGGCACTATAGTTAGTGTCACATCACATTGTGTTTCAAAAAAATCAGAATTCCATAGATGAGTAGCACACATAAATTGGTTTAAAGACATCCTAACTGACAAAGTCTCAGAAAGTCATCAGTGAGGAAATCCCTGTGTTGCTGTAGGGACATTATTAAGGATAATTCTAGATCTGCCACTGCTTATTATTTTCCTAAGTAAGTATGGAAGTATGTGTAAATTCACTTTTATTAAAATGCGCAGAATTGGTGGACTGATAAATAAAGCTGTGAACAGACTTGAGACACAGCACAGTCTGAATGGCCTGTTAAGTTTAAATCAGCCTTTTTTGCTGATTCCACTATTGCAACAGCTCCCTCAAAAAATAGGGGTACAGATAGATTTTTTCACTCCATGTCAGATAAGGCTGAGATAAGGTGAAGGCCTTCGTCTCCACAGTAGCTGACTGCTGTCATCAGCAACTGCTCTACATTAATGTATTTGGGAGAGAAGTGTGTTTTCAATTTTTAAAGGTTATGGAAGTGTCGCAAGAAGTGTGAGAAAAGATGAGATCCTCACAACTGTTTTTCTTGTCCAGCCCATGACATTCAGCCTCAGACCCATAAAAATGTAGGTCTGCCTGGAGAGTAGAAACTGCATGGTGGATACTGAAGTGTTATTTATAAGAGCAACTCAGGGCAGTCAAGGTGGGCAAGGAACTTGAGGCACAGTAGCAAAGACTCGCCTAACACTTTTTAGACATGGCTAACTTATTGAGAGTGGTGTGGAGGAGGGTAATTTTGTCTCTGTCTGGGCTCACAGATACAAGATTCCAGACGACTGCTTCCTCAGTTCAAAAACCAGCAGAGGATGCAAAAAGGAGCAACAATATTGACTTCAAAGCTGGAGAAAAGTATAGTACAAGGGGAAGGAGGAGGAACTCAATGTTTAGCACATCAAAGAGGAGATTAAAATATGATGTGATTACAACATTAGTGGCTTGTCCAAAAGTGGAACAAAATGCTGAATGTCAAAACAAACACAATTTGTGTCCAGCAACTAAGAAGAGGTTTAAGGAAATGGTTTACTTTGAAGGAAAGTGTGTGCATATACACACATTATTTGGGACAACCAAACAATGGTCTATGGTTTTGTTACATGCTGTACAGAGTAAATCTTTTCAGAGCAGCTGGTGCCATTTGAACTCCCGTCTCAAAATGTACTTCTGTGAGTGTCATTAAATAACATTAAATAATGATTATTTTTTTTTTTTTTTTTTTTTTTGGCCCACACAAACTTTTGGCTTTTTCCATCTAGTTTATCAATGATGAGTGTTGGAAAAGTTCAAAACTGAGTACTGGCTGAATTACACTGTGTGATGGAGGAGCCAGAAAAAACATATCTCCTGACAAGCATTCCCACTTGTAAATTTATTTTTGATACATATAGGGTGGAATTGGGTTTTTGTGCTTGTTTTGATTTCTCTACAAATTCTTGTTGAAAGAACGTCTTCCAGCTTCAGAGGAACTGCATATTCTGTTCCAATCCAAAACTATGGACAAGCTCCACAGCCAGAAGCACAGGCCAGGGGTAGCACAGTTTTCACATAGTGTAGAAATCTGTTTTCATCACCCGAGGGAGGGTAGTGCCATCCAATCTTTGACAAGATCATAAAAGGGAAGAAACACCCAAATGTGTAAAAAAAAGAAAACAAGCAACCTGCAGCCCAGCTATTTGTTCAACTCACAGGACTGAGCTGTGCAATGCAGCAAATAAAACCAGGTATTCTTTTCACAGTAGTTGCATGGAGCACTGTTTATCAAAGGCGCAACCCATAGGTATGTATCCATCCAGAGGTGCTATTCAGTTTGACCTGTGGGCTTGGTTCCAGGGTGGCCCAGAGTCAGCCATCAGATGGTGTAGCACTGTATTATATGCTTCATGAGTGAGAAATTCTCTTAGGCCAGCATGATGATACTGAGAGCACAAGTTCAAGGAATGTCCTTCTATGCTTTTGGCTCACTTCTTGCTTTCGGTTTCATTAAGATTTTTGTTTGAACCATAGATAGAATTAAAGGAAATTTTACCTTTCTATCCATCAGAATGTCTGCTTTGACAAGCAAAGAAACAGAGACAGCATTACCTACCCATGTCCTATCCTCCTCAGTCCATTTTTCTGGTTTGTCTTCACTATGAGTCTAGTTCTGCAGCAAAATTTGGACCATTTGCAGTTTCTCTTCTGTTGCCAGTTCCCTGTTCATTGTGGGAGGATTCCATATGCAACCAGAGGATGACTTTCCTGTGTGTTAAGAAATAGTCCTGGCACTAAACTGTTTGAGTCATCTCTGTTTGCTTGACTTCTCCCATAATACTGTTATCCAAATCTTGATTCACAAGCTAATCTCGCAAGACAGGATTTTAGACATTTTGAGAAAAAAGTTTTTTCTTTTTGATCTAAGAAAGATCGCTGTTGAAAAAGAGTATTTTATTTCAACTGAGATTAGAGAGCAAAAGCTTCTATAAAATGTATGTTTCTGAGATGTTCAACTTACAACATGATCAATTATTGCTTGTTTTATCTGAGAGGGACACAGTAGCATTGTTGTTAATAATGAGGTGTGTTTTACCACTCCTCAGAACCATCACATTACTTCTGTAGGACAGAATCTTTCTCTCCTGTGCATTCAAATTCCCATTCAGATACAATAGACGAAAAAGAAACTATTAAAAGTTCCCATACAGATATTTATAGATGTTCCCACATCACAGGACTTAGGTGTCTTAAGATTTCATCTGATCAAATGCTGTTCTTCAAGATAAGATTAACTGCATCTGTGTAAGTCCTTAAATCTGACCTTTTCTCAAGTACAGAATCAATATTAAATTGTAATTAACGTTCTGGAACAGACTAGCATGGTTGTTATTGTAGAACAATTCATCGCATGTTTTTGTGAGATTCTTGGTGTAGAAAGAAGGAGGACTTGCTGAAATGCTTGAGAGATGAAGTTACAAACGAGTCCCACCATCATAACTACTGTACAAAGCTCTCAGAAACGAGTTGCAAGAAATAATGTATTATGAGCAAATTAACATCAATACTTGATAGCAATATGTACAGCAATATTAGCGTTTCCAGCTGGTTCCAGTTCCTATTTTGGCCATGTTTTCCTTATAAGCTCAGTGTCATGGGAGTTTAAAGGTGAGATGTAAAAGTAGTTGATGGGACAGTTCTCTGGAAATTCAGGAAGGAAGGTTATGAAAAAATAGGTATCCAGCACTTGTCATCAAGGATGGCATCGTGGAGGTTGGAGTACATAAATTATCAGTGAATGAAAGATTTCAAACTTAGGATTAGGCTATGATAAACCTTGAGAGTGAAGACCAAGAAGTCACACTTAATCTAGTATAGAAGACATTGGAAAGATGCAGAGAACAAGGGACAGTGCCAAGGTCCTGTGCTAAGAAAACGTGTAAATAATTTCTTGTGTTTGGCATGGAAATGATATGGATAGAGCTGCATTTTTCAAGGCCAGAAGAAAAGAAATAATGGATACATAAAAGATTGAGTAAGTTTTACTGTGTGTGAGAGACAAAAGTCAACAGTTATTGCATGAAACTCCTTAAAAAATTGTTGAGTGCTTGGACATAAGGTCCATACCGTCTGACAGTAGGTATTCATCCACAATGGAAGTCTCTACTTTAAGTAATTACATCTGTGACATTTGTTTTTCAGTTATTTTTTTGCTTCCATATGTATCTAGGCAACACCTGGAATAATAATCTCTAAAAACATCTAACAATCCAGTGGTTCATTGCAGCATGTTGCAACATTCAGAAGACACAGATTTCATAAACACATGGACACACATGGACACACACCAACACACACTTTTATTTACAAGCCAATCTGTGCACATGTGTAAAGACAAAAAGTGGTAAGTGTTTTTTAAGTGCTTTTTTTTTAAGTGAAACTGGCTTAGCCAAGTAATTTTCCTTCTAGCTGTTAATTCTTATTGTCAGAATTCAGCTAGAAATGAATGTGTAAGGTTAGGTATGTGTATAACTGAACCAAGTGTTTTTTAACAAGGATTCATAATATTATCAGAGCAATTAACACTTTATTAAAACATTATGAATGGCAAAGAGATAAGGAGCTATTTGTAAGGTGTTTTTAACTAACCATAGTTAAAATGAAAGTTAATAAGACAATTATCTCAAGAGTAACGCTGTAAAAATGGGAGAGGGAATTCTCTTATTACATTTAAGAATTGCAGCAGAATTGCAAGCATAGTTTACATTTTAAGTTTATGAGAAAACTTTGGATCATCTCATTGGTCTAATGAAGTTGCAGTTATACTTTTGAGTAGTAAAGTCACGGAGGGGATTTAGTGCCGCTTCAACAAATGCATCCGACAGAAGATATTATACTTTTAATTACCTCAAGATGGCTAGAGCTCAGAAACAAGCTATTTCATTTTAATTAAAAATCAGAGGACCTAATAGCAGTGGTATGCCTAAATAGCCCAGGGAAATCATTTGTTGTTTTGTGGTTGCTATGAGAAAACTCAGAACTATATAATGTCCGTGGATTAACATATAGGGATGTAAATTCAAAATGTTTTTAAAAGCTTGAAGCTTTCATGCAAACTGCATTTTGATGCATACAGCTACTCTAATTGCTTAAGCACATTTCAGTGTGTTGTAAATGATTACAATATACTTTTTCCATGTTTCAAAGACAACCTTACTCTAAAACCCTTCCTTACTACACAGGATATGAATTAAACTACAGTGTGCACCTATGCAAACTCTGCTTTGTCTTATACAGATTACAGTAGGAAAGCAAGCAAGTCAACATATATCAAGGAGAGGAGAGGAGAGGGGAGGGGAGGGGAGGGGAGGGGAGGGGAGGGGAGGGGAGGGGAGGGGAGGGGAGGGGAGGGGAGGGGAGGGGAGGAGAGGGGAGGAGAGGAGAGGAGAGGAGAGGAGAGGAGAGGAGAGGAGAGGAGAGGAGAGGAGAGGAGAGGAGAGGAGAGGAGAGGAGAGGAGAGGAGAGGAGAGGAGAGGAGAGGAGAGGAGAGGAGAGGAGAGGAGAGGAGAGGAGAGGAGAGGAGAGGAGAGGAGAGGAGAGGAGAGGAGAGGAGAGGAGAGGGACGGGGAAGGGATCAGAGTGAGTTTTACAATTCCTTGTTTATTTGCCCTACAACTGTTTAAATCTGACAAAAATCACATGTATGTGTTACTTTTGAGCAGCCATAACATGGATTTTGGAAGAAGCAGGCGACGGTGCTTAGAAGACAATCTGTGGTTTTCCTTCCATGCAAGAACAAAGCACAGGATATGGTCTGAAAGTAGCATCTCTGGCAATGTGCTGGGCCTGCACCTGCCCATCTCCAGTGGTCCAGACAATAACAGCATCTGTGGAGGCTCAGGCTGAAACATCTGCATTTTGCTGTTTACACAGTTCACCAAATGTTACCAAATTACTGAGGCAGTCTGTGATTCAGGAGAAGGGCTTCTGGTGAATGTATGGGAAAAACCTTTTTATCTGTGCTGCAGTATTACCAGAAGCAGTTTTATGATTGCATTGGATTGTTTATGCAGCAATGGGACAGCTGACACAGCTGTTTTCTCCTCCCACACTGTGAAAATTCATTTTATTTCTGGTTATTATTTTGACATTTTCGTTATTTTTATTAAATACATTTTACCATGTTGCATTCCTACCTTTTGGGGGAAGTCACTAAGTACAGAAAGAAGGCTGTGTTCAGAGCTGCCACTTTGCACAGCTAAGTCATGCCCTCCAAGGACATTACAGCAGTGGCTCAGTATGATGGAGCAGGGCTCTGCCTTGCCTATCGCCTCGCCTAAAAATATTCCTATCTCCAGGAAACAACATCAGATAAACAGCCAGCCATCTGCTGCCAGCTAGCATTTCAGTCTCAGTAGAAAAGCCAAAAGACAGCCACTGTGGCTGACAGCAAGATTTGTGTTTTGCATGCAGTTTTGGTCCAATCTGAACAATTACCATGTTTCTTTCTAATTTCCCACAACCCACTCCTCAGAAAATCAGTTTCAGAAGCACTGTTATACGCTCTTCCAGGCACCACATTCCAGAATCCTCCTACTCCTTTGCAACTGACCTATTCTTGTGTCAAAACATTTCAAAAGCTTTATCTCTGCACAGAATGTGCACATTAGTGAAAATTATTTGGGTCTTCTCTTGTCTCTTGTGAGCATTTTTGCATTTCCAGCTCTATACAAGATTATCTCCCTTTCACAGACAAGGCAGGCGGCAGTGCCACATCCATCATTGTCACCTGTAGCAGCACCTATAGCATTCTACTGGTGGGATGGTATTGTATTCTGCCTCAGCAGTCCTCACATCTGGTCTATCCAAGAAGGAAAAGCAGGAATTTTATTAACCAAGTTAAACTGCTGCAGGCTTGGTGTTGGAAGGACACCTGCTGATGTCACATAGCGTCAAGAGCTGAGAGGTAACCCATACCACCTCAGGTACACTGCCCATGCCTCAGTGCAATTTCCCTGGCATGGTAACATGAAGCTGTCTGCACCTCGACTCTTCGCTGAAACTGCCTTTGATATAGTTTCCCCAAAGAGACAGAATGAACAGTAGCATCATCTTGTACACACAAGCAAACAATAAAAGGACAGCTCATGAAGAAGCTGTCACCATTTTTCTTTCTCCTTCCACCCACTGTGAGTAGTGGAGGAAGAACCAAGGAAGAACCTCCTAAGTGTCCCTTTGCATATTACAGACATTCCTCATACTAGAACCTCTACAGGTTGAGCTGAAATTATATCCCCACACTTGAAAATCTAAGCACTTGCCTGTACGGCATGGCAATGAAAGCATAACCATCACAAGAGCACTTTTTCCAGCATCTTAAAGTAGCTGAACATTGGGCTAAGACTACATAAATTGATATTTTCTGTGGCAAGATTTTTTTTTTATCCAAGATAAAGGTCAAACACATCTGGAAGACATAATAGCTGTGTCCTATAGAGACTACATCAACTATCTTGCTGCCAAAATCTACTATAAACAGGCACAAAGGGCCAATCTGCTGATTTTCCCAGCTGTCACTGGTTTATTTAAGAGGCTAAGTCAGTTTTCAATTATCATTCTGTTAAGAAAAATGAAATCTATTGTGGAAGCTCTGTGCCAAATTACCACTGCTGCATGCTACGTTTCCTTGAATTTTGAAAAGTTCTTTTTCTGTTGTACCTTTTATCTCCTTGGATTGTTTATAGTTATTAAATGGTCCCTAAAATCTTTTACCCATGTCACAGAAAAAGACAAAAATGTCTCCTTCAAATAGCTGTAACATGGAACCTGCTTTAAATGGGACAGAGAACATCTGTGCCAGTCTAAGCTATCCAATGAACATTTTGAATATATGAATATCTATTCTCACTGTAATTATGCTATTCAAAATTTTTTAACACAACTATGGGTGAAAAAGGTTCTCATATGCAAAAGAGTAAACGTAAGAAATTTTATGTATTATAACTATATCAGCATGCTTCTGTGATATATGTTTTTATATTGTAAATTGGAATGAGACAATGCTATCTTAGGGGAGCACCTTTTCAAAACAATATTTGAAATCTGAGCAAATAAGGTGAATCAGAGCCTTATCTGTCTGGTCATATATAATGGAACTGAAAATAGGAAGGATCAGAAGAGAAGACCATGAGTGACAATTTATATGCCTAAAGTTAGTACTTGGCTGTAGTGTGGTGCGAAAGAGACCAAGAATATGCCCAGGCAGAAACTGCCACTGCTTCTTTTGTCACCAGAAATACTATTTCCCTGGGGAGGTAAAGAAAAGAAAATCACGTGAAGAAGATGATAAAAGAGGAGTCAAATTAACATTTGCTTGTAATTTCTTTCACACATTAAATGAAAAGATAACATGATGAAAAAGCTACCATATGTGTTTGCTAGGGATTTACAGCACATCCCTGTGCAGTTGCTGCCCACATACTTCATCATGGCCTCAGCTAACTTTTAGACTGCTGTCTCACTAATTGGGCCCTTAGTGAACTTTTCTTTGGCTCCAAATGTAATTGATTTACTGACAATGTAGACATACAGAATGCATGAACACACAGATGTAAACGTAAGAAACAAATTTTCTTCTGCTTATAGGTCAGCATCTCTATAGTCTCTGGTTGGCTACACTTTGTTATAAAGAGACAAAACTGCTATGTATAATGCTTTTATAAAGTTATTTTTGTGCCCTTATTTAATAGACTAGAGAGAGTTAAAAAATTGTGAAAATGAACAGTCAGTTCCTTCGTTTACACAGAATCTCAGTAGATCAGTAGAGGTGGAGGATGATCAAATATCTGCCTTATAAAGTGACTGAGGAAGAGTGATTTGTTTTCCTAGGAACCCTGAGTTATTGGAGATAATGAAGTCTGGCCTCAGACCCAGGAGAAAGGGAAAGAGTGAACCAGAGTGCAATGGGAGAGGCCTGGATGAATCAGCACATCTGGGACAACAGCAAAGTGATACCACAACCAATATGTTAACAGGGATCTGGTGAAGCAGCAGGTGCACATTAGTCAGCATCTATCAGGAATATTCACAAACAAACGTCCGGGAAGCTCCAGGATTAGTGGGCTTCTCTGAACATGACTCTGTCCCCTGAAAAACTGCCAAAATTGCCAATTCTGTGGAAAGAAGGAGATCTTCCTGAAAGTTCCTGAAATACTAAGCTGTGTGATGCAGTCAACATGTCTGAGGGACAGGATGTCATCCAGAGAGACCTAAACAAGCTCAAGCAGTGAGCTCAGGTGAACCTTGTGACAGTAACAAATCCAAATGGAATGCCTTGCTCCTGGATCATGGCTATCAGTATGGGAGGATACTGGGAGGATAGTGGGAGGATAGGATGGGAGATGTGAGGATGGAGCACAGCCCTGCTGAAAAGGACTTGGGGGTACTGCTGGATGACAAGTTGGACATGAACCAGCAACGTGCCCTTGCAGTCCAGAATGCCAACTGTATCCTGAGCAGCATCTAAAGAAATATGGCCACAAAAATGATCCAAGGGATGGAGCACCTCCACTATGAGGACAGGCTGACAGAGCTGGGGCTGTTCAGCCTGGAGAAGGCTCGGAGTTGATCTGATATCAGCCTTTCAGCATCTAAAGGGAGACTCTAAAAAAGAAGGGGACAGACTCTTTAGCAGGATCTATGGTGATAGGACAAGGGGAAATGGTTTCAAACTAAAAGAGGAGAGATTTAGATTGGGTATAAGGAAGAAGTTATTTACAATCAGGTTAGTGAGGCACTGGAACAAGTTGCCCAGAGATGATGGATGCTCTGTCCTTGGAGATATTCAAGGTCAGGCTGCATGGGGCCCTGAGCACCTGATCAAGCTCTAGATGTCCTTGTTCACTGCAGGGGAATTGGACTAGATGGCCCTTAAGGATCCCTTTCAACTCAAATGATTCTGTGATTCTACTATATTCTATGTAATATCTTGCCAAGCTGCAAGCTGAAGAACTATGTTGACCTACAGTCACACAGTGGTTTGGCATCTGACCCAGCCTCTCCTGGCTTTAACTATTAATCAGATAGGTGTATATATATGATCATCTTGAAATTCCTTTAGAATCAGAATGGAAACAGGCACTTAAACGATAATTTTCATTACATGTTTCAGATGTGGAGTAAGTGGTTTCCCTACTGAGTGGGAAGATCTAAAAGACTAGTAAGGTATTGATTAGCTCGAGTACCTGCTAGGTAAGTGACCTGTAAATCTACATTTGCATTTCTCCAGATCTGCAGTCTCAGTGAGACCCAGAGATGAGCCTCTGGTATCCATCCAGGGCCCTTGTCCTTTTCAGTTATCATGAGATGAAAGAGCAAAGCATTCTACTGATAGAGGAGTTTTTCTCTGCTCCTGAACTGCTGTTACTGGGCAAAAATATGCACACAAGCCAGAGAGAGAGGAAGAAGATGGAAGCAATAGCATTTCAGATTAGTTCAAGTATGTCTCAATGCATGAAACCTTAGGTGGCAACTAATATTGTCTGGGGGGTTATTTATTTATTGAAGTCCTGTATTGGGTATTGGATTTTTTTTTTTTAGTTTTAAACTGCCAGTTCACGAGGACACAGTCTCTCATCCAGAGTCTAACACAAGACAGATTAATCAACTCCATTCCTCTCTAAGACTTCTTATCAACAGAAGACAAAAGAACACAAATCCAACCTGTAGCTGCCACTGTAAGGTACTATTTCAGACCACACTGCACCTCTGCTGGTAAATTAAGTTCAGAGTACTGTCATGCACCAGTGCCAGCTGGCACAGCTGGAGCTGTCTGCTCATGAGCTTGCGTCACCTCCAGGATGGGGCAGCTGTGAGCAGGGAATGGGCACAGGAGGAGGTGGGACACTGCTGGGGAGCACTGCCCGAGGCGACAAAAAGAGATTTCAACAGTAATTTTCAGAAATGAGGTAGTCAATGGCATACGAGCTTATTCTTTGGAAGCAGTGACATGGAATGAAAATCTCTCTCTTATACAAAGAATTAATGCTGTCAAATTCCCTGTGATCATCAGAAATGTGTGACAGTAAAGAGGACTGTCTTTCATACTCTGTAAACGTGCCTTGACTTTAGAGCTGGAAAAATATCCAGTACTCCAGATGTGAAGCTAATTGAAAAATACTCTCTGTTTGTATTTATTTATTCAATCTGGTGTTGTCCTTGGTTGCCCAGAGGAGCTACTGAGAGTAGTTTCTACTGTGCTGGTGGTTAGAGTTAGGTTACACACACTTTCAGAAATTTAGCTCTCTGCCACTAATGAATTGTTCAGTGTGGCTTCAGGGTAATGACGCAGTTAGCAGAAGCAGGCCAAATCTGTCCCAGGTGAAACTCCACTGATGTCAATGGTTTTATTCTCGATGATGCGCTTGTTCCAGTGCGTGTAGAAAACATGTAGAAAGAAGAGCCTTGCACGAGGACTTACATGGATTTCCTTTGCCTTTTCTAATAGTAATCCTACAGTACACCGAGTGAAATGTAAAATTGCAACATTTGCATTCACAGCAACAGTTCATTTCTGTGGACCAATGCAAAAGTTCAGTCCATTAACAACTGTCATCTGTTTTTAACAGATGCAATTTACAATTGCACCTAGAGGTGTATAAAATAGGAGTTGTTCCATTCCCAAACCACATGCTATTTTTCGAATGTGCAAAAGTAACAAAAATATTTAGCTTATTTCCTATTACTGTCTGTTTCATGCACGGATTTTCTTCAGCCAAACCCATGTCTAGGGCAGGGCAGGCCAAAGGAAGAGTGAATCTTGCCTTCATCTCCCTCCTGAATGGCGCACTGTGTAAAACAACATAATAAGCTTTTCCTGCCCAAAAGACCCTTACAGTCCCATCCATCAATTATTTACAGGCAGGTTTTTTGAAGTGATGCCACCATGGCTGTGAGATTTGTATCCTAAGAGGTAAAAAAAAAGGATGTACAGACCAAAATTAAAAACACAGAACAGCCGTTTCACCCAGCACATGCAAGCAGTCTGCGTCAGAGTTCCCAAAGCATTCTGATTCAGGGTTATGCCATTACTTTTTCCAGAGAATTGTATCACTGTTCCCCTCATAGCAAGCAAAGCTTTGGTACAGGTCTTCCTGGGTTGCCTGGAGCATTTCCCTGCTTTACTGTCACCATCTGAGACTGATGAAACCCAAGAAAATCATAGTCCTGGTCAAGATTTTGTCCAGAGGCCACCAGTGGGGGGTTAGCATCATAACTAAAGAACTGTCCTTCCTCTTCCTATTGCATTCTACTTAATAATGGCAATGGGGGCAAATTTACAACTATCTGTCTAGTATACTTGATGCTAATCCAAAAAGTACAACCTTCACTTTTATTATCCCTGGAAAAAAAAATGCAATGTTTTTATAATGGATCTGCTTAAGTGTGACCTCTTAAATTATCTCTGCTAGTGGGTTGTAGCAACAGTTCCCCAGCTGTGCTGTTATTCATCAGTAACCATAGAAATTAAAGTGCTGCCAAGTATGTGCTCTTTGTTTTTTTCGAAGAGCTGGAAGATGATGCAGTGATGTCTTTGCCCTTCCTGACTTAATTGTGAACTCACCCACTGGCAGACCTGATGGAGAGGTAAAGGCTAAGCTTGCTTTCATTGGAAAGCTCAGTTACCAGCAAGCTCAGGCAATAACACCAGTTCTGTTGGTGCATTTTTCAAAAAGCCTACAGTTAGAAATAGGATGTGGTAGAAAGTCATATCCTGTTATTCGGTAATTGTAGTCTTTAATGAAAATCTTCCTCGTTTGTTTATGTTTGTATTTTTTTTTTTTTTAAACTGAACTGAAGCAGTGCTGGTATTTTTAGCCAAATGATTTATTTTAGAAATAAAAAAAATCGTAATAACCTCTCTTAAAGGAATGCCTCCAAATTGATTATTGCCCCACATTAATTTTTGATACTAACTTTATACAGGTTATTCTATCACTAGAGGGGGAATTTTTCGCTTCTGGTTTAACTGCCTCTGAGCTGGCATCTGGGCTTTTTCAGTAGAGAGAGGAACACTTAAATTAGGCAGCACTAAACATTGTAGTGTTAAAATGAGATGAATTGTCTTTCTCCTGTTATAGAAGAAAACAATTATCTGAGGCTAGACTCCTAACTTCTAGACAGATACAGGTCTGTGACTATTCTTAGTCTTACTACCCTTTATTGGGCAATGTAAAGGCTAAGAAGCATTGGTACTTCAATTTGCATTCTGCTGTTAACTGTTCTGCCATGCTTTGTATCATCCAATGGTAGCTGGCTATCCACAGGTTGTGTCTTGCCCAACATGCTCTTGATCTTTGTTGAGTAAGTAACATCTATCTTACAGAAACTGCTTCCTGTCTGCCCAGGAGTATTAAGAGAAGGAATCTGCAAAGAAATGCGTCACAAAGATTTCTGCAGGAGTTTTTCAAAGCAGGCAATCACACATGGTCTTTCTAGCTTGGACTGGCAATAACAAACAGATATACAGCAGTATAAAGTGTCCCTGAGCACTTGAGATTAATATGGGAGGAAGCAACTCCTGTATCTCTACAATCAGAATAAAGGTAACACCATACTGGACTTGCTTATCACAATTGAACAAAAAGACCACAAATTGGCTAAAATGTGTGGTTCCTTCTGCCAGCATTTCACTAACACCCATTTTGATTTCTTTCTCACAAGTGCTTTGTCCAGGGGGCAAAGTCTGCTTTTAGATTTTTAATCATAATTATCAGATTGTCCATGCTGATGTGTACCAAATGTATTGGATCACTGAAATGCTTGGAGTTTGAAAATAAAAAAAAACCCACACACAACACTTCATATTGGTTCAAATAAGGAAATGAGTATAAATACCACAGTGAAACTGCCAATTCAAAATTCCCAACAGTCTATATTTAGCTCCTACTCTTTCTTTTTCAATTATAAAACATTTCTTGTTGAATACACACCGCCATCTCAAATGCTGCACTCTACATAGTTACTTGAAGCCCCATAATTTATCTCTAGTTTTAGTTTGCTCAGAGATAAAGGAATGGCTAAGGACAGCAAGCTAATGATTCCGGCTGGTGTTTTTACAAGACCTACACAGTTGCTACTCAAGAGATTTCTCTCAAAGAGATCCAAGCGTGGGCTGATTTCCATCAAACAATTTATCCTACAAAGGTACCTATCACAACTCAAGCAACTCTTCCCAGCTTTTGGGGAGAGGGGAAGAAAATGGCTCCTTTGTAGATCAGAAGTAGTTTTTCTCAACTGACACCTGACTTATTAGATGGTAATCTGTGGCTGTGAAGGGAAGAATCAAGAGAGTCACACCTTGAATGAGAGACATTTAATTTACATAACAGGCCTGAACATTATAGGAGTATTAGTCTGTTGCAATCTTTATTCCAACTATTCAGATTTTCATGAAAAACTTGCTATTCCCTAACTTCACATTTGAAATAAAAGTGTTTCCATCCTATCATAAACCTAAACGTCTTTCCAAAATGCTTGGCATATGGTGCACGTATAGCCTGCTGTATGCCACAGAGGATTTCAAATTTACCTGTACTCAAGAAGTGAAACAAGGAGTGGAAAAAGAAATAAAATTTAGTCCTCTTGGTGGTAAATAGCAATGGCTGCAATGGATAGAACAGTTTTTCTACTTACTAAAAATGCAGTTCAGTTTTGTAAGTAGAAAAATAAATTTCTTAGCAGTTGATATAGAGAGTAATTAAACTGATGGAAAGTTTGGCTAGATGATGGAGATACGGACCCAAGCTGTGAGCTTTCACTCAGATTTATGCCAAGATGTGAAGGTGTTTGGGCCTCAGAAACCCAATTCAACACTACTAGAGTGTTTTAGCTTTACCACTCAGCCACGTGCATGGGGCTTTTCCAAGTTCAAGGGAAATTAGACTCATCAAACTTGGACTTAGCCAGTCCAAATTTGGCCAGACTAGGTTTGGCTCACTTGGCTGGTGTAATTAGATGAGCTCTCATAGGATGAAGTTAGGAAAATTTTTTCTGGAATACCATTTCTACTGCTAGAATGAAATGGGATTCCTGTGTCCAAGGTCTTTCCAATCTGGACCACACAAAGTCCTAAGTACTCCCAGGAACAATCATCCATTGGCAGAAATATGGAAGGGATGAGGTAATATAGCATAGATATCAAAACCTCTCTTGAAGGTTTACCCTCTCTTGAAGGTACAAAAAGGGATTTATATATCCCCAGTACTGAGCAAAAGATAGGTGGAAAAGTTAAAGGATAGCTCCAAATAAAGTCAGATATAATTAAGTAATAAAATAAATTCATAGGTGTGATGTACAAAACTCTTGTTTAGATGCTGTTAATCCTGGCAACAGCTAAGTTTTGCTGTTAGTTCAGCTTTTCTCTATAAATGCTTCCAAGTGCACATCCATGCTTTCCTCTTCACATCAGCCCAGAAGCAAAGCCCAACAAGAAGCCCTCTTAAGTTGCAGGTAAATTTGGAAACCCTAAAAAAACATAAGGAAAAAAAAGAGAGAAAACTAGTTCACTTGTCTCATTTCCTATCACAATATGTAGTCATTAGGATATGACCTGAAATGTTAGCACTGGTTCAACTTTCCTTACCTCCAAATAATCTTGAAAGGTCAACTCTGAAGCAGTGTCTTTGAAAGACTGAGTTTAACCCTGTATGCTGAGTATGGAAGTCTGGGTGATGTATCCTAATGGGGTGAGAACACATCCCTTGTCCTCCAGTGAGGCTCTCAGAAAAGTCTGTGTGAGGGCTCTGATGATCAGTGGTTCACAGTGCCTATATGAGGTGATAAATGTGCTTCACCTCTCACAAGCCTCATTCTGTGTTGCAAGACCAATACGTGTCATCTCCAGCCCTGAAAAAGTTTAATAAATTCATTAAGAAGTTTGAATTTCAGTCTTAATTTAGCTACACCATTAAATAGGGCTTAAATCTCCTGTTGGAGCTGCAGACAGGATAAGTCACAGCATTATTGTATATCCAAACTCAGTCCTAAATATTGAACTACTTAACTACACTGGAGCATGTATATACAAGCTGACTAGGAGGTAGAAGATAAATGCTAATGTCTTGATGTTTATATGAAAGTAACAAGTTTCTTCAAGTAAGAATAGTATGAAACTTACAATACAAAATGATCACTAATGTATCTTGGGGAAGAATTATTTAAATCAGAAGGCAATCCAATTTGATTAGAAGCATTTTGGAAAGTAGCATTGGGTTGAAATAGCCACACATCAGACAGCTACTACCTCAAACAAAATGAATGATCGAAGAATAAAGCTCTGTATACCAGTATGTCACATACAGGACACATTAACAAAAATGTCATCAATATTTCAGGCAGTATGCAATTGGGTAGTAATGACCAATTCACCGGAGGGCTGTGTTGCTATCCAGAGGGATATCACAGGCTGGGGAAGTGGACTGACAAGAACTTCATGAAGTTCAACCAGGAGAAGTGCAGAGTCCTGCACCGAGGGGGGAACAACCCCAAGCACCAGGACATGCTGGAAGCACCCAACTGGAAAGCAGCTCTACAGAAAGCTAGTACTAGTGGACTCAATTCAACATGAGTCAGCATGGAGCACTGGCAGAGGCTGTTCAGAGGTTGTGGAATCTCCTCCTTGGAGACCTTCAAAAGCTGTCTGGGCATGGGCCTGAGCATCTTGCTCTGGGTTGCCCTGCTGGAGCAAGGGATGAGTTAGCAGGGACTCAGAGGTTCCTTCCAACTTTCATCATTCTGTGGTTCTGACTCCTATTCTAGTCAGTATTTAAATATGGAATTATTTTTAAAACAATTAGAAAATTAATAGATCAGCACAGCAATATATTTGCAGCAGCACATCTCAAAAATAGCCAGAGAATGAAGAGTCTTTCAGGAATATGAAATATCTTTTTAATAAAAGAAACAAACATGGGCGGAAAAAAAGAAACAAAGGAAAGCAATACTGACAACTTTATTGTGACCACAGACTTTAACTGAATGCTGAATTTGCACTTGCAAAGATATTTGTTTTGCAAAATATAAAATTTACTGTGGTCTGTTCTGAACTTCTTATGACAATCACATTTGTTTTATCAGTGTTCAAATAGCATCTGATGTCGCTGATCCCTTGGAAGATATTTGTTTTGTAGAGCTTATCCAAGTCCACACACCCAATGATGTCTAGTAAACTCCTTCTACTCGTATGACAGACTGATTTTTCATGTGGTGCAGCAAATTCCTGAAAACATACAGCAGACTGGAAATCATCCTAACTAAACTGCTGCTTCTCGGAATGACACGTACTGACTGACTGAATTATGAAGGCCTGAAAATATACAACCACATTTTGTAACATGTTGTCCCAAAGCCATTTCTCCAAGGATTTTTACTCTCCTCAAACTGATATCTCACATTCATTCCATCTTGGGTTGAAAACTGAGCAATATAATAAACCATGGAAGCACAGGCATTGTGCATGCAGTTATTAAGAGGCTGAAGCAAAAAGAGCAGAGAAGCATCCATAGATCTCAATGAACTTTAAGTGACCTTGAAAATCTGACACCTGTTACTGCTTTTTCTTCTTCAAGGATTCACGATTTAAAAAGAAATCAATTTGGTTTAATGTATTCACTTATGAGAACAAAAGTAAGGTCATTTGAGGCATTAGTAGTAAAATTCCCATTATTTTATAAGATGATTTTCTCCATCCATAGATGCACTTTTGCCCAACTTCCCTTACCTATTAGTTGGTTGTCTGAGCTGCAAATAATACCATGGACAGATAGGCAATGAAGTCCAGTCATTATGGATTCTTTAGAGGTGTCTTTGAGCCATATCTCTTTACTGATTCTTTTTACACTCATGATCTTGTTGCTTCTGGTCCTTTTCTAATGCCATGTATTAGTGCAGAAGCACTGCTGGGTGAAAGCTATGCTGTCACAGTATAGTACTGACCTACAGTTCTGCAAGGTCCAGTTCACATCCACGTGTTTCCTTTCTCAACTTCATGTCCTTGACATTCATTATCCTTCAGCTGGCTATCTGGCTGCAAATGAAATAGAGTTTTATTGACTGAAGTTCATTGTTGTCTTTTCCCTAAAGAACTAAAGCATAAAAGATTCATCAAAGCTATGCTTGTTTTATCCAAAATCAGATCACAAACAACACATCTGTAAGTGCTAGTGTCAGACTACCAACATCAAACACTTGGCACACTTGCCATAACTTGCCTTTGAAAGCACTGCACAAAAATTGAGTGTTTCCAATGCCTCTTTTGGAAGAAAATCATCTCTTGAAACATGTTCAGTTAAGGATTGTTCCCCAAATGTAGGGAAGAAAAACATGATTTATAATTTATTCACAAAAACTGTTCAGATCTCTAAACATTAAAGTATTAGGTGGGTGTCATTTTAGTGCTCTCTGAAGAGATGAAAGACATACACTTGCCTAGACGAAGCACTATCCATCTTCAGCTGAGCCTGGCAATGGTATAAACATATCTGTGCTTATATGTATACATTTACACTTGTATAGATGATTTTGGCCAGAGAAAGAATTACAACAATAAAAAAACTTGTTATTAATATACATTTTTATCTCTCTCCAAACCAGCATTATGCCAGCATATATACACTGGAAAAACAATAACATTCTTAAGCAATCCCAGTCTCATGATTATAAGCATTGCCTGTTTCCTTTGGTGGATACTCAAGCAAATTTTAATCCCTCTTTTTATTTCAAGGATGAAACACATAAAAGCAGATTGCTCTCTGTTTTCTGCAGAAAACAGTGTATGGTATGATCCATTTAATGCCTTGAAATAACATTACATGAACAAAAAGAAGTTGGATTTGGCATGTGACACATTCATAATTCAGCATTTCATTGTATCAAATCTTCCATTATTTTTAACAGCAAATTGATGTCGCAGCCCTTGCCTAAAGTAAAATAATCTTTTAAAATAATGGGATATTTCAAACAGATATTCAAGGCAGGACCTGGTTTGTTTTGCTAAATTTGTTGTGCTTAGAAGCTGAGGAAAGTCTTGATCAAATGGAAGGCAGCACGAGACTTTCCAGAGACCTTTGGATGTGCTGGCAGCTATTCTATAGGGCAGGTGCAAGCAGGTGTGCATGGTCAGACTTCCCAGGGCAGAGCAGGCAGAAAGGCCCATCTCACCCTCCCTTGCTTTCTCCATCCTCAGAAGTATCTTTGCATATTAAGATGACTCCTAAATTATTTTTTTGCTGATTGTAAGATCTGCTTAAACTACTAAACAATAAAGCATGAGCATAATGTTTAAACCTTCATTTGCTATTGTTAGGAAGGTTATTTTCTAGGATTTTTTGGCATCTTAGAAAATTTCTGCTGCAGCTGTGAGTACTTCTATTTGAACATCTGAAATTCCATAGCTATCAGCACATTAACTCAAGCCTTGGTGACTCGTAAATCTTTCTCAGCATTTTATTTCAGGAGGTCTGAAGGTTCAAGCATTAGATGGAAATTACATTTTGCAAAGAGTGGAGTGGCATGACTTAAAGAGAGGCAAATGGTTTTTCACTTTAAAAGCTTCCAGGTACATTCTAGGGACCATTCAGAAAAGCAAATATGTGTTTTGAGCTAGACAGACTAATACAGCAGGTTTTTAACAGAAAAGAAGTGAGAGACATTTTTATCATCAGTAACGACATCAAACACCAGAGATATCCGAAGATCCGAGACAAGAACACATTGTCTAAAAATCCAAACTTGAAGGCAGGCGCAGGCCAGAAACAGCATATACCTTGCCAAAAGCTGGTGACAAGCAGACCCACCCACCCAAAGAATGCTGTTCCAATTCCCACTTCTTCAGATCCACTTTAACACACCCTGCAGACAGTGGGATGGCTGCCTGCAGGAATTTGAGGCTATGATGGGCTATATGAGCCTATGTAAGTGCTTTATAAACATCCATCCCAAATTGACCTATGACATAGGTAGTCCCTGGACATTGAGAGCCATGAACTACTCATGCCTGTTTAAAGAACCAGGTTTGTTTTTTTTTCCACATCACTATTGCATGAATGCCTTAACTCATTCTAGCACAACCCCCGTGGGCATCCAACCTTTGGATTTGTCTGACATATTGAGTGAAGAGGAATTGTCTCAGGCTGCATATAAAATGTATGATATAATTAATGCATATAAGTAATAAAGCTTCTTTTATTTTTTATATTTTTTTATTAAGATGTAGAAAAAAAGAGGACAACAGAAACATAAAACTAACAGATAGGACATCTATATGACTAGTTGTTAGGGATGCATGGACTTGAAACTTCCCAAACTTTAAGAATCTAGGTCAAATCTTCTGTTTTCAGTTCCAACATTGGCCTATACACTAATTGCTACATTGCCATGCAGAGGTTTGATCACCATAAGAATAATTTTTTGGCTGGAATTGGCCCAGGTAGGCCCATCACTCTTCTCACAAAGCCCCTTAAATGAAGATGAAGATGCCTCTCACTGACAAATATCAACACCATCAAGGCCCTCATCTAGATAGATAAGATAGTTATGTATTGTTTACACATAGGCATCAGGTAATAGACAATTTTTCCACAGCTTTGGTCCACAATCAAGTGATTTTGCAATAACTATGCACAGTGCAGGTACTCCATCACAAAACCCAGTAGAAGCCCAATGGTTTGAATCCTTTCTGATGAGCCAACTTGCACTTTGACATGTACTTGCTCTTTGAAAGAAAGTATTCACAAAAGATTGAGGGGAGCTGCAGATGGGAAAGGCTTAAATGACCTCTGTGAGAACAGGTATGTATAAACAAGGATGACTGAGTTGGCTAAGCAGTGGAAAGATTTTCATCCCTGGAGCACTCTGTCAAGGATTTAAAAGGGATTTTACCTCTTCCTTATGATTTGCTCTGCACAGAATTGGAACATGTTCAGATCAGGAGGAAACATGGGACAGGGACCTCATGACAGACACTTACAGAACTACTGCAGCCTGAGAGCCCTAGGAGAACTCAAATGCTGATCTGCTATCAGGATTTTGAAATAAATCTATATTTCCAACTCTAGAAATGTAGACATCTAGAAATCTGCACTGATGGGAATCCAGTTTCTGTGAAAGATATGGAGAAGCTCCAAGAATCTATGTTTGGGATTTAAGTACCTTTTCAGACTTTGTCCTTTCCTTTTTATCTCTGACACTGACGTTTTTCACGGCTTGCAGATTTTTACAGCAAAAGTGACATAGTCTGCTATGTACAGTCAATAAAAATTCTATCAGAACTACAAAAAGCAAAAGTCTTTTTGTTTTATCTTAAACTGTGAACAGGAATTCTGTGTTATTTAATGGACTACCCCACAGTGCAGGGAATTGGTTTTGGTATAGGTGGAAATATATCCCAAACTCCTCCATTTATTCAAAGCAAATTGTTTCCAGACAAATAAAAAGCTTTCAGGATTAATAACAAAGTTGATGTAGACAGGTAGCTTTCAGAGATATAAATTTTCCACCTCTGCTTCCTGAAAGCCAGCTCTGGACCTTTTATTGACTGTGGAATCATCCTCTACAGTGAACTTTGATGCAGATGCAGCTGTCAGCACATTATGCTTTTCAGAATAAGTGATAAAAAGTCAGATGTGGGACACAGGTTGTATTTAGGTGCTTAACTCCAAAATGGTGGCCATTTGGTGCCTTCCTTTGCATCAGTAACTTATAAACCTGGTCAGTACACCCCATATATTCTCTAGCACTGACAATGCAGAAAAGTCCAACACATCTGTTACCCCAGAAGACAATACATATACTTCTCTCCTATATATTAAAGATTTTTACAGCACATCTACTGGACAAGGTTCTTCATTGAAATGCCAGTACAGTTTTTAGCAGTTCTAGGGTTGGTTTGTCATCTATTAATGCAGTGGACAGAGCACTCACACAAACTATGAAACACCTACTTCTAATTGTTTTCTTAGCCTAAAGAATATCAAATACACATGTCCCAGGAATGGGATCTAAACATTGAACTGCTGGAGAATGACTTCATACACCACTCTAGCCAGCTAACTTTCCCTGAAGTTATAAAAGAATCACTAGGCCAAGTGAATATTGTTATTTTTTTAAGTTTAAAGAATTCCTTTGCATCACTGGACATTGGTTCCATTCTAACTGTAAGCTGTTTAGGTATCTTGTCTAGTTGCTATGGATATTGTAGAAATAGGATGCACAGTCCTCAAATGCAGTAAAATTGGAAGTGTCTTCCCATCTTTTAGGGAAGGTACTCAACCACTAGATTAGTGTGTTAATTTCATTATGCCTTCTGTCTTTCATTTTTCCTTGGGCAAGCCCAAGTGCAATAAAAATTTACTGCAGTACCATTCTTAAGCACATATTCTTTGTTTCATCTTTAGAGGGCCACATTCATATTTAATTTAATTTCTAATTTGCCCATGCCACAGGCACAGTAAAAGGACACACTCCATAGTGTGCTCTCATTTTTTTATAAAACTAGTTGAAAATAATGAAACTAAACAGATAATAAAAAAGCCTGATTTTACTGAACTTTCATTCTCTCTCTTGCAAAACATTTCAGCCAAAGATGTTTATTGTTAAGCAATTCTTTTAATGCTCAGCTCATATTTATGCTGAGTTCATCCTCCTTACTCATGTCTGTTGGGCTATCACTCCCCACACTGTTTTCATCTTTAAATAAATATCCAGTGGGTTTTCTATTCCCTCTTAGTCACCATACAGCCAAACTTAATTATTTTAACACTTTCAATATGATTTGTTGACCTAAACATTTGACTTGCCATTCAATACTGTTGATCTTCAAATTCAACCTTTTTTTAAAATTATTTTTGAAATTTAATACCTTTCTAATTTTTATATATGAAATCCTAGTACATTTGACACTGGATGTATTTATTATTAAAACTTCATTTTCACATTTTGATCCTTGTTAAAGCTTCATTATTAAAGCTGAGATTTCAAAACATTTTTTCCAGCTGAATGTCATAGTGCAAAGCAAATCAAATGGGAAATTTAATTTAACCCTTTACCAATTTTAATCTTATTTATTTGTTCTGGAAGCACTTCAGTTATCAAAGTACTACATTTGGTTGTGGTTTCTGTAAGTCTATACAAAGTTGCTTCCAGACAGTACATCCTTGCTCTTAGCCTGGTCACTTCTTGTTTGAGTTACCTTTCCTCTCCATTTTTATCAGGAGAATTTAGAATATTTTCATATTCTAAGGAAGCAGTGCTCAGATAGCTGGATATAGGCAAGATGACTTCTCCATCTTCCTCAGACTTTGGCAAGGGCTTTGACTTCAGCGTTCTTTAGTTTCCATTAACACAATAAATAATGGCTTTTAGTAAAGCTGGGCCTAGCACCAATTTTTACAATACTCCTTATGTTCATCTCCCCTTCCAAATTGGTACACTGCCATTATCATTAACCTTGATTTATGGTCAGTTGTCTGCTTGCCAACCTACTTGAAAGTATAGTCATCCAAGTCATTTTTAATTCATTTCTAAAATAAGACTCCTTGCCATGCTATTATAGAGTCCAGATTCAGCACATACTCTGAATTCCTATTGTATATTAATCCTGCCACTCTGTTTTACCTGAGATGTCAATTTGAGAAGAACACAAAGCCTAACCAGTCTCAAGAACCAGTATTCCCAGAACAGCAAGAATAGGGGAAATAGGCCTGACAGGTTGAAGACATTACTCTAGCATTCAGGAATACTCATACACCTTTTGTGTACATCAGTGGAGTCCTCCTACTTTATTATTATGCCAAGGAGCCAGCATAAAATTGCCTTTATAAATTCTTCTCAAGAAATCACAATCCTAAGGTCCATTAATCTATGTTATTAAAAATATAGTTCATTTATATTGGTATTTGTCTTCTAAATACCTTCAGGAAAGTTGGCATTCTGAGGGTGATTTAGTTTAGTATCCTTGTAGCTTATCCTTGATTTATTCAGTACAGATTTGTTGTGCTCTAAGGACTAAATCTTCCTCTTTTTCAAAGGATTCTTTTACAAAAAAAATTACTCTCAAAGGTCTCAAGACATTAAAGTTACTCCACCCCACTACGCCTTTTTTACTTTCATTATTTTTTATTAGTCTTTAATAATCAGTATGACAGGTGGTTAAACTTCATCCTTACTGAAAATCCATCTCTGCTTTGTTTATTTCCATCTTCTTTGAGAAGTGGAGGATATTGAAAAATCTAACTGATACATAACAGAGTGCAAGAGCTCTAAACCTGAGCAAGGAAAGGCCGTAACTCTGCAGCAGGAGAAACTAACAACACATCACCCCTCCTGGAAAGTGTAAGAATGCAGCCCAGTGGCAGAAATTATCCACAGTGCAATTATCACTTGCTGATTGATATTCATCTAACAAAATAATAGCTCACTGATTGATGTCCTACCAGCAGTCCAACCCCTCACCACCTAAGCCTTCACAATCCAACAGCTAACACCTAATCACTGCCCAAGCAACTCCCCACGCCTTTATGGTCTTCCACATGCTGTCACCTGGTAAGGAATAATCTCCTGCCTAATTCAGGCCAGTTGTCCTGGCTCCATTCCAACCCCTGCTGCTACATCATAAAGGCATTGGCTCTTCCCCACTGAATGGTCTGGCCTTGGATGGGCTTCTGTCACTCAACAATTACAGCAGCATCTCAGGTGAAACGAGGACCTGGGATTAGCTGAATTTGGTAGAAGAAACATGATTTGGCTACTTCAGGCCTAGGGCAATGAGAGACAGGAGGGTGTCTTAGTTTCCTGGTTGATCTTGAAGTATGATGAGAAAGTTGTGGCAGTTAAGAGAGATAGGTTTCAATATGCCAATTTCAGGAGATTTAATTATCTTTGACCAGTCTCTCTGAGAAAGTGGGAGATTTGTTGTTGTTGTTGTTTTATGTTGTTGGTTTATCTACCAGCTTTGTCTATGAACAAAATCCTGGTCTGATCCCTAACTTTTTTTTTTCCATTTTCCCTTTGCTTGTCCACCAGTGTCCGAGCTTTTGGAAACATTTTGGGAAACACTGGTGGACCTACTTGAAGAAAACTGTTATCTTTTTTTCATCCCTTTAACAGCTGCTTTGAAGTAACTGATAAAAAAATTAGGTCTGTTAGATGTTACTTATTACACCGGTCTCTTGCTCCAACCCCCACATGCACACCCTCATCCTGATTTCCCTTATCATATAAAACATCATAGAAATTATAGTACAAGGCTACAGCAAAAATGTTTCTACAGAGGTTCTTATTCAGCTATTGCTCCGTACTCTCTCAGGGAAGCTTGACTTCAGTGGGAGTTGGTCCACATAATGTCTGAGCAGAGATTTCAGGGCATGAACTGCAGAGTGCAGGAACTCCCATGGAAATTTTGTTTAGAAGATCAAGGTAATGAAGCTTAGCCAACAGGCTGCTGTGGGAATCAGAGAGACCAAAAGTGAAATGCTTTGATTTCCGCCTCTTCTTAGGCAGATAAGATCAGAATCTAAATTTATATATCAGCTTATGTATGTAAAACTTTTTACAGTATTTCAGATTCTATATAAAATGTTTGTTATTGTTTTAGTGTTACTTTTACCATGGTCTAATTTATAGACCTAATAGTAGATTTAAGATATATTATAGGTGGAGTTGGTAGCATTGTCTACTATTAAACTTTCCTAACACTTTCACTTATAAGACTCTTTATTCAGCAGCTGATAGCATTGCCAGACCTGAACAATTTGTGCTGAAATTTTACACGTTGCATGGAAAATTTAGCCTTAGGCTGAATTTAACTGGAAAGTATCAGCCAAAATTGTGTAACTGTTCAGCTTTTTCCAAGAATAAAATTGGGAAAATAAAATATTCTTTGTGATGTTAAAAGTATACTGACATTTTCTCAGAGAGCTTGCAAACCTACAGTACAATACGTATTGGAAACAAGGTGAAAAGAAGTCCTTCTTACAGAGAATGTTTTCATTGTTTTCCACCAAATGTAGACAAAGTTTTACAAGATATGAATTTCTTTGAAATCACAGCTTAAATAGGCTCAGCTTCACTTTTAAAAGCTAAATAGCACCAACTGTCCTCTTAACTTTCTCATAACGATGGGCTTTCAGAACAAGAAACAGGTTCCTGTCTTCTCCAAATTTCCCCTTTTTTTGGAGCACAGACATTTCAGTAGGGAAAGAAACAGATGATACAGGTGAGGAGGAAATATGAACTTGAATGTGAAGAAACAAAGGAGAAACTGTCTGCAGTGACTGGAAGAGGAGACAAACAGCCCAGGAAAGGGAATGAAACTCTGAAAATGCTTGAACAAAGTTTGAAATCTTTGCGGGAGAATGAGAATCAAGACTGTCTGAATTACATGGAATAAGAAGCCCAGGAGAATTAATGCAGTCATAGGAACATGTTGGAGAAAGAGAGAGGCAAAGTGAGAAGCAAGGGGTCATAACACATTCCTTTTAGCTTGCAATGGTCACCCAGCTTCCCAAGTCTCATCCTTCTCTATTGCCAGATAGTGGCTGTGAAAGTCATTGGTAATCTATGTGTATTTTCCTCTTCTGCAGCTTGTCTCTATGGATGATGTCAATTTACCTCTGTATAAATTATTAAGCCACTTGACAGCACCCTCCTGAGTTCAGCAATGACATACAATGAAATATCTGTATTTCTTTTACAAGAAAAGACGTAGAAAAGCAGGCCTGGCCAAAAGTGGTTAAGGCAGTTTAAGATGGCACTGCCCACTCTGCCAAAAAGTTGATTATTGTTTCTCTTGTGGTTTTATTTGTCACCACAGTTGGATCGTCACTAGATGAAGTGTCAAAAAATGTCTCTTCCACATTATTTCAAATTTTTCTTGCTGAAAGCTGCTCAGACATGATTGATTTTGTACTGAACTAGGCAAAGAATTCCTCACACAGTCCATTCATGTCATTTATAACAGTAACCTCCAGCTAGGACATGGCCTTAAGCATAATGAATAACAAAATAATAGTACACAGACCGAAACTCAGAAGAAGAGGCAAAATATCAGGCCTTAGTTAAATCATTTGGTTACATAATGCTGTAATGGGCCTATGGAAAAACTGCATATCAGAAGGAAAACATTTGTGTGTAAAGAATAATATTCTAGGATTTGAGTGCCTGATTTTGGTCTACATATTTAACAGAAGCACATTAACATATTCTGTGTGTATCTACACATATAATAGAATCATCAAGTTTGGAAAAGACCACTAAGATCATCTAGTCCAACTATCAGTCTGTCTCCACCATGGCTACTAAACCATGTCCCTCAGTGCCAAATCTATATTTTTCTTTGAACACCTCCAGGGACAGTGACTCCACCACCTTTCTGGGCAGCCTGTTCCAATGCATTATCATTTCTTTAGATATTTTTTTTCCTAAAATCTAACCTGTACCTCCCTCCCCTGGTGCAACTTGAAACCATTCCCTCTTGTCTTATTGCTGGTTACCCAGGAGAAGAGGCCATCCTCCACGTCTCCACAACCTCCTTTCAGGGAGTTATAAAAAGTGATTTGTTGCCTTTCTCTGGACACACTCCAGGGCCTCAATATCTTTATTGCAGTGAGGGGCCTAAAAGAGCACAGTACTCGAGGTATTGCCTCACCAATGCTGAGTACAGAGTGGCAATCTCCTCCCTGGTCCTGTTGACTGCACTATGTCTGGTACAAGCCATACAAGTATTTTGTTGATCTTCTTGGCCACCTCAGCACAGTGCTGGCTCATGTTCAGCTGCCTTTTGATTAACGTCCCCAAATCCTTTTCCTAAAATATGAATTGTTAATTGTGAAATATTTTTTCATCACATCAGCTTTTCCGACCTGTATCTCTGGTATAAGGAACTTATAATTTTATACTACCCAGAGTTCAGTTCAGTATTCAGTTATTTATTTGTGTACAAAGTATCAAAGTAAAAAATGACAAATCACTTGATAATTTTGTTTTACTTTAACAAACATAACAAACAACAACAGCAACAAAATCTGAGGTTTCTGTAAAAAACTAAGGTTGTTTTTTCTTCTACAGCTGAGCCTAAGAGGAGTCACTTGCTGTTATTCCCACCATTTGGCTGTGCCTCTCAGCTTGCACTTTCTTATTTTGTTGCTCTCAGGTGCTAGCAAAGCTTTCCCTTTCACTTAGCACTAACCACAGAAAACTCGGCTCTGTGTAGGTTAGTTCTTCTTCTAGCTTATAGGAGAAAGGCTTGAGCAAAGCAGCTTATATTTTGTCTTTACTTTCTCCAAAACTTCATAAACTAAGGCTCAGCAGAAGGGTTTCAGTTACTCGATGACTTTCTGATCGAGTGCCGTTGGTTTGGGATTTTCATAGGAAAAAAACCTTTGCACTTTCCTGAAATGGTGGTAATCTGAGAACAGTTATCAGAGGCGGAAATCACCCACAAGCCTGAGAGCCTGCAGGCTCATAATTAAAGTAGTACTATATGTTTGAGTAGCAATGTCTTTGTAATAAGGCTGTAGGCTAGGTTAAGATGATATGGATTCAGTCTTTCATTTAAACAGTGTAGATTTAAGCAAACTATTTAGAGCTGCAGCCAGGAAAGAACTTACAGAATCACAGAATCATAGAATCATCTAGGTTGGAAAACACCTTCAGGATCACCGAGTCCAACCATCAACCTGAGCTGCTGAGTCCCATCACTTAAACAATATACTTTAGTGACACAGCACACAAAATGAGGATTTGGAGGGAACAAAGGATGCAATGCCCAAAAGCCTCCAAAAAAGCTCAAAAGCACTAGTTTAGCTGGTGCCTGCTATCAGAGCACCACTTGGTTCACCTGACCAGTTTTCAAACATTCAGAAATGTCAAAACTGAGGCATCGTGCTGCCCATTGATCATCTGGGATACAGAAATAAATAATTCATGCAGCTAATTCTGAGAGATTTCTAATTATAAGAAAATCCTAATCCAAAAAAAAAAAGGACAGATTACTCATTGTGCATTTTGTAGAAGTTATCTTCCCTTACTCTGTTCAAAGAACTTTGAAGTGCAAATTTTAACTATACTGAAAGGCTCCCCACCTCCGCACTGAATGCAAGCTGTGTACTTCTCTCTCTTTGTTCCCTTCTGGACTATGGATTCCTTCTGGCACAGTGGAAAAGGAAAGGGAAAGCTCCAGCTCTCCACAGCAGAGGCCATTTATGAACAGTATGATTGAATACCTTACATTCAGTGTATATCTGGACCAGTAGTCTCTCATTTTCCCAGTAAGTCCTTAAAACATATTATTATATAGAAAAAGAGCACCACTTTCATCTTCATGACTCCTTATAAAAGAAAAGCAAGAGCCTTATTCTTTCAAAAAACAGATGTAATTGTCTAGTCATAGAAGACACTAGGCTCTAAAATGAATGGATACACCATTCTGTGGGCTTCGATCCAGGGCCTGTGCTCTGGAGGGGGACAGTATTCATAACATATAAAAACTCTGTTCTTAGTTTTTCCTATTGGTTAACATCAATCTTCTCCCTGTTCAACACACGCTATGTATTTTCCAACTTGTTTAATTTTCCCCCTGCTGTTCAAAGGGAGCCTATGTATTTCATATACATTTATTTGTACTCATAGGATCAGTGAACTATAGGTACCAAAGTCTTCATAGGAAACCCTATCTGAAAAATTCATAGCCCAAAGACTTACCATCAAATGTGACAACCAGAAAACAAACATCACAACAAAACATCACACAACAAAACATATTACACAGTCTGAATACCCATCTTTTGGACACAGAACGGGAGGCATAAAGGCCCTCTACAGCAGCCACAGCAAAACACTGGCTGGAGCATTGCCCACTTTGCAGTTCTGATTAAACACTTTTCCATCCGCCTGCTGACACCATCCAGCATATTCCACTGAAGCCTGTGCAACTGATTTGCTCAATACTGAACTGGCTAAACTAGCTCAATCTATTGTAGATTATCCTTAACATAAATGAGACTACAGAGACAAATATTATTATACTAGATCCATCCACATTTTCCACTTACACTCCTAAGTGTTACAAATTCCTCACCAGAAGAAATGAAACTTCTATTTCAGCTCAACAACTTAGTTATTCTAGAATAATAGAAATGTAAAGGGCCTTTGAAGTAATCTTCTCCATCTTCCCACTGAAAGAAAGGTGGGCATCAGTGCTGGATCAAGCTGCCCCTAGCCTTCTCCAAATTTGTCTTGGAAGTTGTAGAATTAAGATTCTACAACTGTGCAACCATGAGTCAATCTAACCAAAAAAGATTGTTTATCACTGAATGGAACTTATCATCCCAGAGTAAGATCTGAGCATACTCTCCAAATAGAAAATACTTAGCTAAAGCACCTTTATTCTTCCTGTACCCTCTAAAGCCTCTAAATCTGGGTTCATCTATAAAACAACAGTCTGAAAACTGTATTTGAATCATAATCTTTAATCTCATATTATCTCATACTACTAAGAAAGACAAATACTCCAAATTGAGATCTTAATCACATGGATCAAGACAGAAAAGTAGGCTGAGACACTTGCAAAGGATTTCATTGATGTCAATCTACTACACTGTTCGTTGTTCTGAGTAGTCCTAAAAATTGTCCTATTTTTAAATCTCTTTGCTCTTCTTCGGTAATACCACTACTAAGATGTTCTAATAATATTTACCTAATTTAGAATTAAAATCTTCACATGTCATGCTAACAAAAGTCATTAATAACTATTCAGATAAAAAAAAAAATAGAATTGTATCATCACATACGTGAGGTACTTATATCAAAAACAGTGGCTCAGATCAATTTATACAGTAAAGAATTATAATAAATAAATAAATAGACAAATAAAATGCCTAACTTTGTTTTTTAAATGGTAGAGTAATAATTGCTTCGCTTCCAAATCTTTGAAGAACAAATAATAACACTTAGTGTTGAAAAACAGTGTAAATTTGCATGTAAAATTATGAAGACAACAAATTCTGGCAAATTCTCTTTTGCATCATTTTCTCCTTTCTGTGTCTGTATTGTTTATACACCCTTTGGTTCCTCCTTCCTGACTCAGACATACATCATCCCTATTTCTGGGAAAATATTATTGACATCTAGTCCTTGGGTGTCTGTCACTAGTGGGGGGCAGGGTGAGACTATTTAATGCATGGAATGTAGGTCATGTAAAGCTGAGGGCATTCAAGATGTTTTGTTTCTGAACCAGAAAACAGGCTTTACTGGAATGGGAAAATAAGAAATTAGACAGCTTTTTGTGATTTAATTTTAGATGCTTCATTGAAACATCACAGCTGCTTCCCTGATAATGTCTTCTCTGGAGACAATGAGTTTATATTCTCACAATGGCTTACTGCTGGTAGGCAAATTGGACAAAATTCAGTAATTAAGCATAATGCTTTTTCTTTTCTTTTCTCTTCTTTTCTCTTCTTTTCTCTTCTTTTCTCTTCTTTTCTCTTCTTTTCTTTTCTTTTCTTTTCTTTTCTTTTCTTTTCTTTTCTTTTCTTTTCTTTTCTTTTCTTTTCTTTTCTTTTCTTTTCCTTTCTTTTCCTTTCTTTTCCTTTCTTTTCCTTTCTTTTCTTTTCTTTTCTTTTCTTTTCTTTTCTTTTCTTTTCTTTTCTTTTCTTTTCTTTTCTTTTCTTTTCTTCTCTTCTCTTCTCTTCTCTTCTCTTCTCTTCTCTTCTCTTCTCTTCTCTTCTCTTCTCTTCTCTTCTCTTTTCTTTTCTTTTCTTCTCTTTTTTCTTCTCCTCTCTTCTCCTCTCTTCTCCTCTCTTCTTCTCTTTTCCTTCCTTCCTTCCTTCCTTTCTTCCTTCCTTCCTTCCTTCCTTCCTTCCTTCCTTCCTTCCTTCCTTCCTTCCTTCCTTCCTTCCTTCCTTCCTTCCTTCCTTCCTTCCTTCCTTCCTTCCTTCCTTTCTTTCTTTCTTTCTTTCTTTCTTTCTTTCTTTCTTTCTTTCTTTCTTTCTTTCTTTCTTTCTTTCTTTCTTTCCTTCTTCCTTTCTCTTTCCTTCTTCCTTTCTTTCCTTTTTTTCTTTCTTTCCTTCTTTCTTTCTTTCCTTCTTTCTTTCTTTCCTTCTTTCTTTCCAGAAATATGGAGACTCATCTCTCATTTTCTCTGGTTCATCTTGAGTGTGCATGAAAGCTGCTACAGACATGCTGAAGCTTAGACACTACCTCATCACCTCCAGCCCAATCCAAGGTGATTGATATAGAGCACTCCACTTTACTAATGAAGGAATTTGGGACAGTTGGAAAGTACTTCACATTTTTTTTTCCATTCCAGTTCTTCTTTCTGGGCAGTCCTTACCAGTGCCTGCTTTGGGCTTTGGCTCTTCCCTACCCAAAGACAGACAGAAAAACTCTAGTTACATAACATTTGCCAGACACTCCTCTGTTCTTCAGACATGTTCTTCCTTTTTACCATGTTACCCTAGATCTCCTACCTATATGCCTAATGGCATTTCCTCCCCTCTGTACTTCATCAAATTCGCTCCTCATCTGTCTCTATGAGATCCTCTACATAATAATTGTGATTATTTTGCATCCTTAACTCTTGCTTCTGGACTCCAAGTTACAACAACATTTCTCTCTCCCTTATCAAACTCAAACAGATACTTAACAAGTTACAAAGAAGATATTCATAACTTAACTGTCTGCACCTACCTTAGGAAACTCTCATTTTTCATAGACTCAGTGGAGAGTAACAATTTTTCTAACTTGGGTACCCTTTTCTAAGTGGGTACCCTTAAATAATCCAAAATAGGTGATACTGAAGCCTTAGAAACATTCATGTAGGAAACATAATTTTCTTCTAGGAAAACGGAAACCTCTTTTTCCATGGTTCTGTATTCCTGTTAAATTTCTGAGTAGTGAAAAGGAGCAATGACTTGTGATATAGAAATGTAATGCTATTGGTTCTTGCTACTAGTCCTTTTGATATTCTGCTCCTGTTCCTCCACCCTTATTGAGTGATGTGTGCAGTGCATCCTTCTGGCTGCCAGCTCAGGTGTTAGTCATAGCCTGGGCGTGATCCTGAACCCACAGCTCCCAACGGTCACTCATGTCCTGAAGTTAGGCTTATACTTCTAATTTCTAACGGTAGCTAGGTGGTTACTGAGGATTTTGAAGACTTCTGAGCCTACTGATGTCCAAACCAATGTTTATACAAATGGGAGGCACAGGATGTTTAATGTCTGTCTGGTACACTTCAAGTGCAGCTGCCAGAAATCATGCAAAACCATGCAGTCCTCTATCATTATTTAATAGCTCATTTGAGAATAACAAGGTGATTCCCTTTTCAACTGTTGTAGCCCAGAAAGCATAAGATTACTTCACTTCAATCACTTATTGACATCTTACAGGAGATTTAGGACTTTGGGGGTAGAAGATTATGATTGCATGAGTCTAATTTTAAACCAAGCAGCCTAAAATGTCATCAGGAAATAAGAGACATTCTTCAGGAATTACAGACAAATGTATATTGCAGGTAATTCCTCAGAAAAAAAAATATATTCCTATTACAAATCCTCAAGTTAGTCTGCAAATGTAATAATGTGAAGGAGAGGAAACAATGCCGTAGATAAATGACACAGAAGGATCTCTGTACCAACAGTGAGAAAATTATACCATTCAGTCATCTGAGGATATGCCTTGTATAGCTGTCTCATATTTAATATAAGGGGAAAGAATTATTAAGAATAATTTTTAAAGTGGCAATTCTTACGTATGTTATAGTAAATCAAATTAATTCCTATACAGACTGGAAGGGAACTATTGCAAAGGATGAAGAAGATTAGTGTGTTATTAAAGAGGAGGAAAAGAATTCATATACAAAAATCACTTCAGAATATAGCATATCCAAGTCCTACACATTTCAGATTACCTGTATTATCCAAAGATAAGACAATGTACTAAGCTGACATTCAGCCCAGGGAAAAAAATATTGGGTAGAGGCACTGGTTCAACAGAATGTAGCTGAAAAGAAGAGTGAGGCTGTCAGCATACGTTTTCCTGGGCAATTAATCCACAGAGGAGAAAAGTTAAGAGATAAAGCAATTAGGAATGGCTGCAGCAAACTGGAGAGAGAAGTGAGAAAGGTGGCATTAAACATTTCAGTTACTGACATAACTGTTTTTCGTCTATATTTTACCACCTGGGTTGGTACCAACAAATAATCTAGCAAATGAGATTTATTAAAGCCTGTACCAAATGTAAGATAAAGCTTAATTTAGAAAAGAAGTAATTCTGATTTGGCTAAAATATGATACTTAAAACTCTCCAATTGTAAACTTTTATCCCATTTGGTCAGTTGGAGCTTGAAGTGGAACCTTTGAAAATTAACAGATGCCCACAGGAATGAGGATTTTCAAACTACAGTGATGTTGCACATCTTTTTCCACTCATCTACCTGATATAAAACTAATAGGTTAAAGTAGGATTGCATAAGGGCTCGAGTTTTAAAAATCTGGAGATGTTATTAAATGTAGACAATAAGCAGTAGCAAGCAAAGGGGGAAAATTCTGCAATTCAAGCCATGATTCTTCTTTTCAATAACATTTTTGCAGCTCTTCTCTTTGCATAGATTGAGACCCCTCCATTTCAGGCTATCCCCTCTGTCCACTCTCCAGCAATGCACTCTGCAGGCATGCAAAGGGCTGAAGCCCACAGCCATACATACCCATACTTGGAAACTAAACCTCTTTCAGCTCTAGAAAGGAGCAAGTGTGACAACACCAACTGCTCAGGCCTGAATAAGGCCTGAAGCAAAACCTTCTTCAAGCAGTCATAATGAAACCGTAGCAGATATACATGGTCTGAAAAGAAGGCATGCCAGAGCTCTAACACCTCTAAGTTGGTGTTTGTATTACATAGTTAATTGGCAGCATCTTTCTTTAAACAATAAATCTGACATCTCTTTTACTTGGCTGGGTATCAGGTGACCCACCTAAAGAAAATAAGTGCCTTCAAGACTAAAAAGTTCTCAAACTGATAAGGGGCTTACAATTAAAACAACTTCATGCCAGATTTCACTGCAGTGAATGCACGCAATAGATAACTTGCACATCTATTAATGGCCTCCCTCAACTGCTTCAATTTGTGTTATGCTTTCCTCTGAAGACAAAAACCAAAGATTTTTAACATTTTGTCTCTAGAAACTTTCCCCTGTCCAATTACTGATTTCTGAAGAAAATAGAAAATTGCTTTCCCTTGGAGGCTAGCTGACAGGGGTATGTCAGTATATATACATGGCCCTAGAAAATGCGTAACAGATCTTGCAAGTTCTTGCCTCTTTTTTCTCCATTTTCACATATAGTTTCTCCATAATAAAGCTGAAAGGCACTGATTTTTCTCCCTGACTGCTTGCAGTGTCTGCACTATGGAATGAACACAGTCACTGGAGCAGCAAGATTGGCCACGGCTTTCATACTGAAACTAACGAGGTTCCTGGTATAATTTCCATACCCCCTCTAAGCTGATGCTATAAATAACAACCAATGCAGCCTTACATGGCTTGGTCTTGATAAAGTTTCTGATGGTGCCAAAATATCGCATTTCTCTGTGTGCCAGATGCTTTTAATAAAGCAGCTTCCATCAAATGGAACTTTGTTTGCATTACTCTCATCCTTCTGAGCTGCTTGCTTGATGGTTACCTTCAGGTCATCTGTTATCTCTTTTCTTGCACTTTTATCTGTGTATAAGCAACAGCATCATTACTCTCTGAGCCACCCACAAAGCATGTGTACATACAACCTCTTTCTCAGCACATTACTCATTGATTTAGGACTTTCTTCCATCAGTAGAGCCCACTCAGGGCTCACTTTAGGGAAAGCTCTCTAAAAAAATTCAGTAACTCAATAAAATTTAAAAAAAAAAATAGGGTGAAAAGTGTCTAAAGCTAAAATTATCACAGGGATGTTGTGTCCACTGACCTGCTGCAAAGTGCTGCTACCAGAGCTGACTCTGGAACTCTGTGCTAGATCTTCAGAACCTGAGGAGCATCCTACTTACAACCATCTTTGGATGAAATTCATTAAGACTCAAGGACCGAGCTTGCACTTTGCATGGTAAACAAGAGTTATCCTTGTTGTTTTGCCTTTATTCATAGATGACAATTCTTAAATCCTTTTTACCACAGAAACAGAAGTTTCACCATTTTCTCTGTCAGTGTTTTAGTTGAGGCAATTCACTTGGAAATGACAAAGCACAGAATTAAATCAAAGCCTGATTCCACATTTCCTGGGCAAGAGACAATGTCACATATATACTGTATTGAAAGGGCATGTTCCCTCCTGAACATATTTTTTGTTTGTTTGTTTTTTCCCTTTAAAAAAGAAGCATCGAGTTTAGACATTGCTCAGCTTAGGTGACACTTTAGAGTGGTTTCAGTAATGTGATGGGAGAGGAGAGGAGAGGAGAGGAGAGGAGAGGAGAGGAGAGGAGAGGAGAGGAGAGGAGAGGAGAGGAGAGGAGAGGAGAGGAGAGGAGAGGAGAGGAGAGGAGAGGAGAGGAGAGGAGAGGAAAAGGCAGGGGAAAAAGGCAGCACAACAAAGCTTTTCTATAACATTTGTTTTTCCATAATATTTGTTTTCCACAAAGTACAAAAGTGAGGCAATCGCTGTTCCTTCCTGCTCTTGATGAG
Source organism: Phasianus colchicus (assembly GCF_987193195.1). NCBI lineage: Eukaryota > Metazoa > Chordata > Aves > Galliformes > Phasianidae > Phasianus > Phasianus colchicus. The sequence continues at coordinate 62,269,962 of NC_143439.1, read as the reverse complement.
TGAGTGTGACCTGACTACAGCAGATCTGCTGCATGGGGTGGATTGACAGAAATTCCTCATAGTCCACACTGGGATAAGGTCTTCAGGGCAACATCAGGGAAGCTGAGGTGGAGATGAAGGCCTGCATGCAAGCTGGAAGAATGAGCTGATAACTGCTCAGTCCAGGATAACTTATGCTCACCAGCTTCTACCTCTGTGGCTGTGCAGTTACACTGTAGTCGGTTAAAAATTTTCATAGATGAAGCCTTTTACTATTGATGAGCAAGTAGCAGAAAAAAACCAACTGCATTCCCACACATAATTGTGCATTAAGCCATATGCCAGGTACACAAATAATCTCAGGCCAGATTCTCAGAGCCTTGGGGAAACATATCAAACCACAAATCCAGGCTAAGTGTGTCTGTGTGTGTGATTCAATGCACTTCTTCAGAAGTAGCTGGGCTTGGACCATAAGCTTCAGACTGCAAATGTACAGAGGGGTCAGCTGTCGCTCTGAAGAGATTCCAATAGGAAATAAAACCCAATTCTTTGCAACATATGCAACAGTTACATGTCTAGTTGTTAAAAGTTGTATTTTCATGTTTATCCTAGAAAGGAAAAAACTAATATGAGTTATATCAGAACTACATCAACTTTATTTAGAACTGGAAAGTAGGGTTGTAAAGGTTATTTTCTGAGATCTGATAAATCTTTACTGAAGGATAGAATTTTATTAGACACTGCTGATGATCAGATTAAAGATATTCTATGGGAGCCTTCTAAATCTTCCATTATTGGTTATATTACCTTCTGCATCACCATAAATGGATTTAGAAAAGTAAATGGAAAGAAAGAAAAAAAAAAAAAGCTGATCTCATTGCAGAAGTAAGCAAGCGCAGATTCAACATTCAAGGCAACAATAAAATGCTATAGGCTATTTTTTCAGTTTTCAGCCAAAGATTTAAAAAACCTTGCTGAAAAAAAGGTCATCACTAATTGAGAGATTCTCCCAGGGGAACCAAACATCTGTTGTAAAGAAACAGTTGTCACAAATTCATAGAGTTAAAAAATGTATCTATTTCATACTCAAATCCTACTTGAACAATAAAGTACTGTTGCAAGAGATGTCATATAAATGATTTCAACATGTACAAAAAACATGTCTCCAGGCTCTATGAGACCAAAGGTTATCACTGAAGTTAAATCTTTTCATTGGCATATCTTACTCCACAAAAACCATTATGACATTGATTTTCCCACTGGCTCACATTTTATCTTGCTTCAGCATCTGTATTGGAAAACCAGTCCTGTTAGTTCTATGTTTATACATCTAGAGTAGACTGACAAACTCTCAGAGTACTAGAGACCCAGACCAAAAGTTGCTATTGCACCTTATTCTAATTATTCATTTTATCTTGTGATTCAAGTAGAAGGGTAAAAGTTTTGATGTTTTTAGATATGCCTGAGTCAGCCTTGGGAAGGAAAAAAAAATTTTAAAAAAGATGATGAAATCTAGGCTATATCCGTGGAACAACGTGTTCTGTTTCTCTTTCAAGTACTCCCAGTTACATGTGCTTTTATGATTCTAACTTCAGCAGCAGCAATGGTATTCTGTCTAAATATCTTCCTCACTTAGGAAAAGTGCAAAATATTACATCCAATCACTGACAACTTGGGTACAACACTGACTCCTCATGTATTTCAGATGAAGCTCAAGGCCCCACTCCCTTTCATACACGATGGTTAATATCTGAGCTACATGCAAAATTCGGGTTACCTAAGCTCTTCCAGGATTCAGACTGTTCAGGGTAAAACTCTTCTGAGTTAATTTAGCTAAAAAACTACAAACCATTGTATAATCAGATTACCTTTCCAGACTGCTTATTCTCCCTGAGAAGAATATCAGAAGTTATGACTGAACAGTCACATTTTCATTTCTGAGAAAAGAGAAGAGAGGAGAGGAGAGGAGAGGAGAGGAGAGGAGAGGAGAGGAGAGGAGAGGAGAGGAGAGGAGAGGAGAGGAGAGGAGAGGAGAGGAGAGGAGAAGAGAAGAGAAGAGAAGAGAAGAGAAGAGAAGAGAAGAGAAGAGAAGAGAAGAGAAGAGAAGAGAAGAGAAGAGAAGAGAAGAGAAGAGAAGAGAAGAGAAGAGAAGAGAAGAGAAGAGAAGAGAACCGGTGCTCCACATTTTGTCTGATATATTTTCAATTTGATTCAAAAGGAACTGAACACTTTTGACTTGTTCAGAAAGAGTAAAAGTAACAATTTATATGGACCCTAGAGTTGGCTATATATTTTCCATCTGGTCAGCTGGCTCAAATCCAGGTCACCTCTTCACATAAAATTATAGCTAGTATGTGACAAAAATAAAAGGAGTCCAGTTCTCAGCAGTTTGTGATTGTAATCACAAAGACTTGTACTTTGTCTGTATTTGAGAGAAAGAGGAAAGTGATTGATTGGTGTCTGGATTTATTTTCTGACTTCTTCATATTGCTTCTCTGGGTTATTACTGGAAACAGTGTTCAGTAGTACCTATCAACTTACTTATCCCTACTCCGCAAAAAAATAAAATAAAATAAATAAAATTATGTCTTGAGGAAGTTACTGTTTTCCATGCTAAGATAAATCATTGTTCATGTAGTTTCATTCCACAAGCGCCAAATGAATAAAACTTGTCTTCCTTTCCCTCCTCTGATTTACAATATTGTACATAGGGAATAACAATGTTGGAACTCTTGTTAAAAAGTATTTCTCAGAATTTTCTGCTCTGAAATGCTACTTTTTTTTTGCATGAGATTTCCCCATGCTTTTCTGCTGCAACTATTTGAGAAAGATGGTTTGGCAAAGGGGAAATGTTGGGAGTGGAAAGTTAGAGTTTGTGAGGCTAGAAGCTATTCAACTTGACAGCCTAACCTAAGTGGTGAGGCACATGAAATACAGTTCCAGTATGATCTCTAATGGGCCTTCTGAATGCTTTAGTAGCAGGAAGACTGGATGCTTTCTTGCATCTTGAGGAATCGAGGAAATCGACATAAATCTTCCTCCTGAACACTGGCTTGCTCAGAACTTTTGCCAGTAACCAAATGGCTGCCTGACGAGTTTATACTATATAAAGTGCACAAATTACTTGCCTTATATTAAAGTCACCTGCTGCTATATTATTTTGTGCGTAAAAATAGAGAATGCCAGTCCGTTTGTGCACAATCTACTTCTCCCAGATTTATGAGGCGGCTGACAGGTGACTTGCAGTCGGCCGCTTCCAGCGCACCCTAAAGCTGTCAGCTGTTCCTCACAGTGCAAACACCCGAGCCCCAGGCTTTCCAAACAGCTCCCAGATGTCTCCAACCTTCCAGAATAAAATGCATTGTTAACGTGAACAGATTTTTATGAGGAATTTTCCTGCTTATGGATGTTCACATGTTGAGTTACTTTGCAGCTGGGTCGTAATGAAGGTTGCTTTCCAAAAAAAGCCGACCATTTTGGACAAAATCTGCTGTTGTTGTGTGGATTGTTGTGTAGATAACATCTGTCAGCACAGGCATAACTTCAGTACAATAATGCTTCAGTCAGGCCCGCTTCCTACTGGCCATAGACAGTCTGCTTGGCTAAGAACAAGCTGGGGATACAGCATCTTTCAGGCAGTGCATAGCCATGGGTAAAGCCATGGACATCAAGAACCACCCCTTTCTTGCCATCATTTTGCTTTTTCAGATAATAGATCAAATTGCTGGACCTATGTATCTAAATATTAATGCAGTCTTGTTTCATAAGTTACTTTAAATATTTCTTATCACATTGTACCAAGAGCATCAGGCCACAAAATATTTCCCATTGCAGGGAAATTTCATTTAGGTGTTTTTTCCTCCAAATCCTATAAAAATGGAGGATGTATTTACCATCTGGCTGCCTTCAGTTTTTATTCAGTCACTAGACACTTCAGCTCAAAAGTTATAACTTTTGTAGAAGATCAACAGTCAAGGCTGAATTTATCCTATTTTACATAGGAGCTTTGGGTTTTTCCTATGATCTGAAGTGTGGCATTGGTTTATAGGCATTAAAAAAAAAAAGAAAGGCTCATTGGATGTTTTCATTTTATTTTTTACAAATCTGTCTTTAAATTTTAAGAGCCTTAATACCCTGTTTGATTTTTTTTATCTGAAAGTTGACAAATAAGCCAAACTGAAATAAAAGAAAGAAAAGTAAAATGAGAATCTTTCTTACAAAGGAGAAACAGAGCATGAATTGGAGCCAGGAAAACAAAACCTATTAGACAATGGATGGTGACTTGTCAAGATTAAAATAAAATAAAATAATCAATGAAATTTAAATTGTCAGCTCAAATGCAGTCCAAAATAAACACTGGGAATCTTACAGACACCACCCTGGGCAACTGGGCACGTTGCCTTTACCCCACTGAGACACCAAATTCAGACATCTATAAATGCACATATTCACGGTCATGAACTAAGGTTTCAGTGGAGGAACTGAAAACCAGAGAGAGGCAATGTCCATGTAGACGTCTATCTTCTTGTGGACCACACAGGATCACTGAGTCTCTTTCTTTTTAATAGCACAGAGACAGTGTTTGCAATTCGATAGTGTCATATTTGCCCGAGTGCTTCATGTCAGTAATAGTTATCAGCCACAGGTAAGAGATAGGACTGAAGCAGAAGTGAACAACAAATCCGACATGATGGTCTAGAATATATTTGAATTGCAAAACCCCGAATTTTCAAATGACTTGCAGAAAATATTCTCTTTGTACTATAATTCATTCTCCCTACCCACCTCCTCTTTAGCATTCATGCTTTCACGTGACTCATCCCTGTGGTCTGCACAAAATGAAATCAAAATCAGCCTTTTCTTCCAGGCATTCAGATCAGTTTATAATTTCCAATTTCAGCTTATTATGTGAGCTGGTAAATTATTAGCATGACTTAAAAATCCTGTCACAATCCACCCTTTGATGCTTATTTATATCTTCATCAATTAGAAGGCCTTAAAAATGTCAGAGATCTTTTGGTCTTTCTTGGAGCTATTGATGGAGTATCACCAGAGTTCAAAGGTCTGTAGAAAATTAACACAAACTATTAGATAGTTTTATTGGATAGCTTATTGGAAGCTGCTGATAAAATGAGAAAAAGAAAAAAGCCCCACAAAACACCTCTAGATGCAGTTGTCATCACCCTGATTTACTGTTAAATTGCAAAGTATTTCATCACCATCATATGATCTGACATATCATCATCATATTCACATCATATGATCTGAACACATTTGGTGTTATCTCACTTGATAATACTTCTGCACTAAGCACAGAAGGAAATATCTGTCAGACAATGCATTTTCTGCACTACTGACAATACTTTCAGCAGGGTTTTTTAACTGACAAAGGGGTCAGTAAGGACAACTCTTTCCAAGTTCCCAGGATCAGGATTAATAACAACAGGTTTTAATACAAGCCACAGAATTCATCTTTCCTCTTTACATTTCCCTAATAAATATTTCTGCAACATCTTCCTGTATATGCATTTCCTTTTTTATATGCTATACATGTGTAGATTCACATGTGAAATTAGTCTGTGTGGATGCATTGTGTATATTTTACCATATACATAAGCTGGAGTTAATTACATTTGTGTGCTATGTCATCGTCACTCATGAGATCAGTGCTACCACGGGCTTGCTACCAACAACAGATGAAACACTAGTTGGACCAGCAAAGTGTGATCATCCACTTGCACAAATTTGGAGGGATATTTTAATATTCACATCATTTGTTTGGTCCAGCACAGATCAAACTTTTGTGTTCACCAACGTATTAATCACGTGCTTAACTTCAAGCATATGTTTTGCATCACAGATTTTAGGATCAGGCCCTAGGTTTCTAAGGTGCACTTGTGCTGGACTCAAACAAACTGTTCATTAAGTAGGCCCAGCTCCAGTCACTGGAACTCTGAGGAGTGAATGAGTATTAATTTAATGGATAATTAACCTATGTGTGTTTTTTTGGTTTTTTTTTTTTTTTTTGGTTCAGTTTTTAAGTTGCATTACATTGTCAATCATTCTTTTTTCTCAAATGAGCTGGCGTGGTGTTTACCAAGGCTCTGGAGACTTCACAAGGAAAACGAGCAGTTATTTTGATTCATTGCTGTAACAGATTGTAAACCTCTCCTCTGTTTTTAGAAACATTTACCATAGCAGCTGAAAAATGATTTTTCAAAATACTATTGCTAGAGCCATGGGATCAGATCTTGGGTTTAATCCAAAACAGGATTTTTGTTTTTAGGGGAGAATTTCAAGCTATACCAACCCTCTGCTGTAGCATGTTGCAACCAATATGACTTTCTGTTTGTTAATGTTGGCACAAAAACAGGTGAGGAATTATCAGTGAAAATGAACTGGATCATTTTTTTGTACTAACAGCAGAAACACTTCTGCTTCACTTTGTTTCATTTCATGCAGTCCTTTCTTATTTCGTGTAAATTTAAATACTGGAAATGAACCAGATTCTCAGAATGGTGTAATTTCAGTTTAAGACTTTTACTTGAGTGAAATTCCATTTTTTTCCATGTTTTTAACATATTCCTTTCATAAAAACCTGACAAATTGTGTACAATATCAAAATATAATTGTGATAGCTGTCTTCTGTTTGATTGTATAAGTGAAGCCAAATGTGGGTAAGACCTACTACCCATATCTAGTGTGGGATTCAGGTTTATCATCTACTCAATAACAAACTTTGTGCATTCCAAAAACTGCTCATATACGATATAAAAATGCCTCCTCTCTACTTTTCTCGTTCATGTACTCTGTGGGCTCTGTGTTGTAAAGTATTCTTTCTGGCTGAACAAATGTGTTTTTAGGGAGATAAAAACACATTAAAATGTTTCAGCGTGATTCTAAGTGTCAAGATGAACTGCTGGGGAAATCATACCACCAAGAAAGATGTTTAAATTCTGACTTTCCTCTAAATCAGGATGCAAAGCAGTGCCGTGGTGTCAGAAATTGCCACACGCATACAAATTTTGTCTTATGGTCAGTCTCTAGCAAATGTGGTACCCATGAGCCACACACAGTGAATTGCATAATCTATGAGGTATTCATGGCATACCACCTACGTCTTTTGGAGAATTTGGACCTCAAAGGCCAAAGGAATAGCTCTGTAAAAGCAAACACACAGGTAAATATCTGCATCATCCATCCACTCTTAATCCCAGGAAGAGCCTGTTGACACTTTGAGCCTTGATCACATTTCTTTCTTCATCTTCTTCACCCATGCTTATAAGGGTTAGGAAGAGCTGATAAGGTGGCTTTTGGGTGCTTTTTAGAGGGCCACTGTGCTTTCCTCTTCCATTTCAGAGCCCAATCCATGCCATTAGATTTGATAGTGTTAGCATTCAACTCTGTTGGGTCAAATTTCCTCAGTACTACGCAAAATACATGTTGTGTACTGAAAATTATGTCCGTTAAAAAAGAATAATCTTAGACAAAATTCACAATTCTATTCAGAAAATACTGATTTTATTTAGTTGCCTGTTCTGTTTTGGGGTAAAGCAGTTCTAAAAGTATGTTTTGCAAATATTGCTTCTGGTTAAGGCAAATTTGTAATGCCTACCAGTGCAAAATGTGTACAGAATCCTTTTTTCTTTTTCAACACAAATATTAAATTATTTCAGTGGTATAACTAAGTCATAGTAAAGCTTGCTTTATTTTAAAGGGGTAGGAGTGATTTACTGGAGTTAGCCAGGCTGCTTTCAAGGGCTGCTCTTTTTTGATTCGCCAGCATTTACTCATGTGTCTTTCTTTTTTTCTGCAGCTGCTGTTACAGATGTGAGCCCAAAAAAGCTAAATAAATAAAGAAGTAAATAAGGAGGTCCTTCAACTTTCATAGAATGCTAGATTTCTGTTTGTGGTTGTTTAGCCTCACACCAGTAACACTAATGATATTGGTTAGCAAGAAGTCAGAGAACTTTTCCTTTAAACAATCACACTAGCACTCAGACAATTTATTGCAACAAACCCAGCAAAAATACAGACTATATGTAGTGACATTCTGGTAAAAAAGAAATGTGGAACAACAGTTTGTGTTTATCACTGCATCTCTCATCAATTTCTCACACTCTGCCCACTGATTTCTCCTCTCCATGTAATATCTGACATCTCAAACCACTGAAAAGCTGTAAAGGGCTTTTCAAAACATGAGCACTCCTTTGACTTGCCACAAAATTTTTCCTGCTTTCCCCTAAATGCGAGATTTCATTGTAGGATTTATAGGCCAGAACTGCAACATTTTAGCACGGCAGAATGCCAATATTTAACCCCAGAGGAATAACATATTCCAAATGTTGAAATCTTCCTGTACAGGCACAGCTGCTCATGCCCTTAATGTAAGCCATAGCTGGTTTTCCAGGGGGGTATGCAGCTTGCAAGGGATGATTTCCACAACATGCAGTGTGAAACAGAGCATTGATGTCTAATCAAAAAGTGTACAAGCATGATGGACTTTCAAGCTCAGATATTTTTATGTACATAAAAAAAGTCTTTTTATTGTTTTTGTGTGTGTGTGTGGCTTAAATGTGCTTTTCTTGTATTCCTTGCACCTGGACTTACAGATGGGCAAGAAACAGCTTTAGAGGTAACAAGGCTAGAAAGATGTGTGTAATTAGTGCATTTCAAACTCTGATAACTTTTTTAGATACTGTGTTACGCACACATCATAGTGTAATGAGTTCAACACTGGGGTAAGGCAGGAGCCATTATTTTGTTACAAAATGTATCCCATGCTCTTATGATACCATGAAATATTATTTATTACCACATTCTGTGTTTTTTTTTCCTATTGCCCCAGAGTTTTATGAATTACTTCTGATGGACATGAGACAATATTCAGAATTTTTTTACTTACTGGAAATTAGGGTTGAAATTGTGCCAGGAATCAAAGGCAAAATATTAATTATTCTAAAACCTGCTGTAAGATCATTGGGTTAATCATCCTTCCTTGGGATTTGTACAACATGGACATATACATCAGTTACAGTCATCTGAGGCATTCTTTACACAAAGGAGGCTTAATAGTTAAGCACTTTTTGGATACGATTTTTGGGACATGTTTTGCACTTGTAATTTCTTTAGCCTGATGCTATGGGACATCTAGACAGGTCGCTGGGATGAAACATCTGGCAGTAATGTTGGCATTGGTGCTATAACTTCATATCTTCATGGCCAATGGAGAAGCTAGAAAGTAATCTTAAAAAGCATTACCACTAGATTCTCCAGCTTTGCTGTCTCTCTTTGCCATTTAGAATCTTACTAGTTGAAAGCTTCTTGCTTCTTGTTGTATATCGCTTTAGTCATCAGGGTTTTGTTTTGCTATTCTTCCCAAGTTGCATCTAGGACTCTAAGCAGCAAATCATCCTAGCCAGATATTTATAGCTATAGAGGTAGAGGATCTCTTCATAATGGAACACAATTTCAGATGGAGGCAATCGAGAAGTCATTGAACTCAGCAGCTGTGCAACTGCGTCACCAAACCCCTCGTGCTGCCCCATTATTTTCCTTGGCGACTGCTTCCTTTAAGAACTTGTTTTTTCCTGACTGTGCCTCAGTAGATTGCAAAGGCCTGGCTGCTGTTTGTTGAGGAAAGAAAGAGTGAGCAGTTGTTTCTGTTATTCTCCAGAGAATATAACAGGGAGAATGCTGTTTAATATTGATATATTCTCACAGTCTCCAGAGGAGCCCTTTGACTGAGAGGAAGAGGAAAGGAGGCTGGGGAGACCAACTCTGTCTGACCTTACTCTCCAGAGGATAAAAATCAAAAGAGAAAGAATAAATAAATAAATATCCTTCTCTCTCTCTCTCTCTCTCTTTTTTTTTTTTTTACTGTCATAGCCTGAAGATCTGCTCACCTGTCCATCCTCTCATCCTCTGTGCTGCCCAAGCAACAGTTCATGGAATCTTAAAATCATAGAACCACAGAATATCCTGAGTTGGAAGGGACCCACAAGGATCAAGTCCAACTCTCAGCTCCACACAGCACCACCTGAAAATCAGACCTTTCTGAGAGTGGTGTCCAAATGCTCCTTGATCTCTGGCAACTCAGTGTTGTGCCCACTGCCCTGTGCAGCCCATTCCATTCCCACCGCCCTCTGGTGCAGACCCTTTCCCTTACCCCCCCAGCTGCCCCTCCCCTGACACAGCTCCATACCAAGCTGCATCTGTTGCCTCAAGCACTGGGAAGGTCTGGATAAGAGACTTCTATTTGTGGAACACCAAGGTTTCAAAAATAATCTACTGCAGGAAGAGGGATGGGAACAAACACAGACCTGGGTGTTTTCTGCAGTCTCCTTCAGATAAATAAAGATTACAGAAAACCAGGTAAATAGAGGCAATAAAATAAACATTCTACACCACCATTCCTTTTCCTTTTTAAGGTCTTCTTCCTACTTCAAAGTAATCTTCCGACTGTAGTCCAAGGTGTGGGTACAGAAATCATACCCACACTATCCATGTATACAACCTCAGGGATAAGCTCTTGATCTTGCATCTTTGAACACCAGTTCCAGGGTAGTGGTGTCTAAACAGAGGCAGCATTACCTTCTATATCCAGCAATGACTTCATATTAAACAATTTTTTTCACCAACCCACTGCCCTCGTATTATGGACTTCAAATGCTCAGCAAAGCACTCCAGACTTCAGAGCCTGGGAAGAAAAAACTCACTCTCTTCCGGATTTCTGCCAAACCAAGAAAGCCCCGAGAAAGAAACAAGCAGTCAAAACAAAATTAAAGGGGTGGGAGACTGCTGTCTGGGATGTGTATGGTGGTGCAGAATAGCTGGTGCAAAACCACTGGATAACAACAGAGCAGCTGAAGAGAAGGGCAAAATACAGAAGTGTAGAACAGCTGTGGTGGAAGAAACTTTGCAGATTGCTTTGCAGAGGAGAGCTGGTGTAGAATCAGTCAAAATAGAGACTGCTGGCTACGTGGTTGTGCAGAACACATGCAGAACAACAAGCAGAGATAGTAAACTGCCATCCTTGCAGAAAGGAGTCTTCAAATGCCTAGTTCAGGCAGCTGTACAGCAGTCTTGGTCAAGTGTCATGCTTGTGTATTTATATAAAATAAAATTTTTATTTGTCTCCTGAGAGGAATGTTTTTTTCTCTTGATATTCTGTGCTGTTTCCCCTTCTTGTTTTACGTCTCGCCCATAATTTGTCTTCCCAACAGCCTCCATGTCCTTTTATAAATGGTGTTTTAAGGATGGTATCATCTCACTCCTGTCATCTGAAGTTGTCTTCCACTTTCTCAGCTCCACAGCAGCCACAGGAGTAAAAGGGATGAGAGGGAGCTCAGTGGCAGCAGTGAGCCTGCTCCAGCACTGTGCAGCTTCCCTGAAGCATGGAAAGCTCCTGAAATGCTCACATCCTTTAGAATGCTATCACTGATCTCTCCTCTTCCTTATGTTAGGGACATGGTTTACTGGGCAATATTGGTTGGAGGTGGACAGTTATAGTAAATGGTCTTAGAGATTTTTTCCAATCTTAATTATTCTGTGATTCTATGATTTTGCTGTCTAGGCCTTGCAGAAATAATGAAGTAGTTTCAGAAATCTTTCATAATAATAAAGGATTTTTGGACAGATGATATACCAGAAATTTTCAACTTGTTGATGCAAACTTGACTTGTTGACTGGCAGTTACAGCTTCTGCTAGTTTCGTTGAAAGACTGCTCTGCCCAGTGTGAGGAGGCAAGGGGTACTTAAAATTTGTCCAAAGGAAATTGCTGCTTTATTTTCTAAAAGAAACTCATCTGATCCTTGTTCCCTCAGAGTAAAAGCTTCTTCAATGCAAAGGCACTAAAGACTATTAGGTGTGTGTGCTACAAGATTTCCAGAGATAACTTAGAAAAAAGGAAGTGCTGATAGAACACAACAGTTTTAGGTGAGTAAGGAAACAACCATTCTCCTCTCTGCAGTGTCATGCACATAGTCAATAAGTATACTATACAAGAGGTTAGGCTTGGTAAGATGTAAGATCAATAAGTATACAGATGTTAGGCTTAGTAAAATTATCACAGCGGAAAGATAATCAAAATAAATGAAAATGGTCTTGAGTGTTGTAGGCTCGCAGTAAACTCCACAAGGAATGATCTCCAGAGAGAGATCCTTCCTCAGTGGCAGTCAGCCCTTAAATGACATCTAGGAGAGGTGGAGCCAGGCTCCACACCTTCCTGGTAGCCCAGGTGAATTGCCTTCATCTGTGCTCCCATGGCTGACTCATTGCTTGCCTCAGGTGGTCAATCAGAGGTTCAGGCCATGATCAACAGTTCCCATACACATGCCTAAAAGGCTAAGGCACTCTACAAAGTGTATTGCTTAAACTTAAATGATGCTCTGTCAGTTATAGACTATTCAATGTTACTGTAATAAGAATTATTAAGCAGTTTATTCTGAAGTCAATACTCTGTTTTCTAGAAGCCATACAGCTTTTACTATAGCAAGAACCACCACAGAAGTGACTACTTACACTGTTATCTTCCCAACACACACAGTTGGTGAAAACACCGAAAAATTCAACAAACTTGAACTTGTTAATCAATGGATACAGGCAGCCTAGTGCACTTTACGAGCTGTAAAATGGTAATCCTAACATGGCACCAACTTACACATAGGCTTGAAGTTAGTCATGACAGCATCCTTCTGCATCTCACAGTTACCCTAAGGTCCGGAACATAATTATGTTTTTTGCAAACTGGGATGCAAGCACTGTAATGCAATGGAAAGGGCTTAACTCTTGGAAAGGGAATACTTAACAGATATGACTACATCGCTTTTGCTCATAGGGTGAAAACAGCTCTTGTTTTACTGACAGCATGGATATCATGCCATTATTAATGGCATGGGAAATGATGTGAGGTAAAGGAAAAGCATTCATTTTTAGGATAAATATAACCAATTTGTCTTTCAGCTGTACAGCTACAGTCACAGATAACCAGTAAGTAACAAGATTGCTCTTTTCACAAACAAGTCAGTGTAGCCTCAATGTCTAGATTTGATGGCAACTTAAAGAGAAGGTTGCAGTTGTGCCAAGAATTTCACTTTGATGCAAAAATCTGTTAAATAAAGACAACTATCAAGTTTAGTAAGCACAGCTACTGGCAGCAATATTTACTAAGAAAGAAAGAAGATCATTGTGTATTTTAGGGTGTTTAGGAGATCCAGATTTAGCCCTTAGCATTTTCTGTCCTGGGTTTATTATACAAGTCTCACAAGCTGTAGCTGTAAAACAAGGCTAATAGTGCTTCCTTTCTGCTTCTTGTCACACACAGGCAGAATAGAGCATAACACAATCCCAGCTAGATAGTCACTAAACAACACCAAACCACAATTCATGAATATGAAAAAACACAGTGTAAATAAATGACTTATGTGCAAAACATTTCTAAACATTGTCTAAATAAGGGCAGAATAAGTATCCCATAGAGCTGTGTAGAAGCCTCATAGCAACACAGCATCAGGGACTAGTTTTCTGCAAAAAAATTCTCTCCTGGGAGAGTCTACTCCCATTTGACATACTAGGGAGGGTAGAAAACACTTTAAAAAGAAAAAAAAAAAAAGGTTTACACCAGCATTTTATTTGTGTAAACTTTAATCTCCTTACAGTAGAAACTTATACAGTACAAGCCAAAAGTAGTATAACAATTTTACAGCAAAGCTTACCAGTAAAATGCAAAACTAATTTGTATCAAAAAAAACCAAACAAACAACTGTGCACTTTCTCAAACTTAATTTTGTTCAGCACATTGTTTTGATTTATATATAATAAGGCATTAATTCTATAAGAATCATTTACTATATTCCAAAATTGCATGACCTAGGTGTAACACTCTATAGCCTGATACCATTTTTGTTCTTTCCAATATTTACAGATTTAGTCAGCCTGCATTGGTATGTAGCGTACAAGCACTAAGAACAAACACAAGCTTCACCAATATTAGTTTCACATTGAAAAAGTTATATGTATATATAAAAGCTCAATTGCAATAGCATGTATCTGCATGACTAATTTATGAATATTTTCCTCTGGCAGAATATTTCCTCAATTCCAGTTGTATTTTGGTCTTTCTAAATGAAGAACTAAGCCTGCTCTAAAGTCTCCTTAAACTGGAGGTGGAACCCATTTCCTTCAGCTACCCAAACTTTGCTTTCTTCCCCCTCCTCAGAACTTAGTTTGCATTGAAAGTTAATTCTGCAATATACGGCATAACTGAATTCATTCATTCTAGCTACTATGTACAGAAATGGCTCAGGCAATTAAGTTAGTCCACCTTGTCATTAGTCAAAACAAAGTATAATTACTGTAGCTGTAAAGGAGGTATCTAGTGTTCCAGAGTAAGTGTGTTTAATTATGGTGGGAGTTTCCTCAGTTCTATTTACATGACAATTTCAGGCTCAATGTTAAATAGTAAGTCATCATTTCCTCTTCGAACTTCAAGTAGTAGAGGTGATTCATTCATCACAGCCTCTTGAAGGTCACTGGAAGTCATCAAAGGACGTCCATTGACTTTAACAATGATATCTCCATCTTGGATACCTCCTCTGCAAAGAAAGAAGAAACAGACAATAAAGAAAAGGTACCAAGTCTATTTACCACCTCTTTGGCAGTTGTAATAACTTTTTATGTATTTTGGTTTCCTTTAAAAGGGGATTTTCACCCTTCTGACTCTGTTAACAGTCTCCTGCATCTTCTCAGTAATTCCTGACATAATATGCAGAAATGTTAATTTATTTTTCAACTTTTCCAAGGCTAAAGCTTTGTCGTAGACAATAGTTCAGGCAATGTCTTATGTGAATACTATTCAGGCTAGAGAAGAATTTTAGAACACAATTTTTTTCTTTTTTTAAACCCAAAAGCACAATTTTAAATTGATTAAATATAAATCAAGATTGCTATAAAATATACTTGAATATGAACAGGAGTACTACCTACTAATATCTATTTAGAGATTTATTTATGAAGAAAATACAGCGCTCTACACACCTATGAGAAGGTGAATTTGGAACAACTTCATGCACGTAAATTCCACTTCTGACATCAGGAAAATCAGCATTATTGTGTTTCAACTCTTCCACCAAGCTATAAGAAGAAATATAAAGCGTTTCAGTTCACTACAAAAAGTAGGAGCATTCAGAAATTCTTATTTACTCTATAATATATTTATTCTTAAATTTTTGTGATCAAAAATGAACACAGCACAGAGACAGCAGCACTCTCTGACCTACATGCTAAAAGGACCAAAGACATTCCTGTCCAAAACAATTAACACTGGTGATGACTTAGAAATTTGTAAATGTTTTTACTTCTTTCATCTTGGAGAATACTCTTAATTTGTCTTTATCTAGAGCAATATTGCTTTTGACAGCATCTAGCATCATATAAGAGATTAAAACTGTGAGTTTTCCAAGGAAATTATACCTTCCTTAATTTTTCCCCACATACAAAATTGGTTGTGCTCACCTTTGTAAAGAGGAGAGGAACAAAGTGCAAAATAGAGACTCTAACAACATCCTCTCATTTCTGAAGAGATCACATCATTTTGGGTCTGTGTACAGTGTGGGCTCAGGCCCAATTTGAGAGAGATTTAAACTAACGCTGAATTAGTTTGCTGCCCATCATGAAAAGCTGGAGACTCTCAGATGAGAAAACTAGTCTTTTCCTGAAAAAAAGGCCTGCAGATCTTGCACTGCTTCATTAGACACCACAAAACCAGTGAAATCTCACACTATGTTCATAATATAGTTACACAGAAAACCATTCAGAACTCCTCTTTGTTGGTGGTGATCCAGAGATGTTAATACCATTCCTTTGATTTATTCCAGCTGAGGATCTGACCCTTTAGGGAGGATTGAAAGAGTAACTCAATAAATAAAGAAGGCTTTACTACAACACCAGCTGGAAATTGTCTTGCTTAATTTTGTAGTCTACTGCCACTTTGGAAAAATGCCTACTGCTGGGAATGAACACAAGTGTTAGAACCCTCATCTGTAATTCCAGCAGACATCCAGGTAGCAGCAAGATATGAAGCATTAAGAAAAGAATATAGAACTGGAGGAAGGTGTCCATATTCAAATTTTGTTAATATGGAAGCACAAAGATTTGAACTTTTGCAACTATTTTCCTCCCAGTTAGTGGTTAGACACGAAATCTCACATCACTTGGGCACTACTGGTACTGATAAAATTGCTATAAAACCCTCAGAGTCACCTGAATGCAGCAGCTTGTTTAAACAGCACCTAAAACCTGCTGTCACTCCAGACATGTTTGTCAAGAACTTAAGGAAGTCCTCAGGCCCTTCCTAATCCCTTCCAAATTTCACACGTTATGCACAATCATACAGATCACCTCTCTAAGATACTTACGCAGGTGTTATTGTCAGCATTCGGATGCCAATGAAACGCTTTTTGCTATCTGAAAAGAACACAACAGGTGTTTAAGAAATGCAGGCAAACATGGACAAAATAGCCACTTCATTGACCCAAATTCCTGTCTACTGAAACAGAAAGTACTTTAAAAAAAATATGTAATCACAAATCATACACATCTACACTGAGGTCATTTATGTTGCTTAACCCTGGTATATGGAATGGCAATCTTGCTCCCTGCCAATGAGAGTAAGAGAGAAGCTCATTTATTCTATGTAAGACCTTTCCTTCAGGGAAAAATCTAATGAGTTATTACCACATGACTTCAGTAAATGGAAGATCTCAACCAACTGCCGCTTCTTCTGAAAGTGGTTAAGACAATGTAATCATACAGGGTTCTCATTGTAACTGTAGAAACAGGATTAAAAAAAGAAAATTTCCAACTTTCAGAGAAAAAGACAGTCTTATAAACAGAAAAGTAAAAGGCTCACACCAATTTCTATTTCAAAGAGTGAAAAACAAGATTAAAAAACCAAACACATAGGCCTTACTCAAGACTCTACAGAAATTTAAATGGTAGAGATTCGCTCTGTCAGAAGGAGAGCCCTATTTCTGTAGTCAGCTTTTAGTAGTCATGATACCACACAGCTGTTTAATGAACAAATGCAGTTTGATGACTTCCTGGAGTGCTTCAGTAGTTAGTTATATCCGGTATGAAACAATATTTCCCTTACTTGTTCCAGCATAACTATCCCACAATTTCTTTGAGTTTCTCCATGTTCTCGTGTGAGGAAAAATATTGTTAAGGAGATGTATAGTTTCCTCTAACTTTTGTTCTTTCCAAGAAAAACAGTCCCAAGTAAAAGAATTAGCCCTAAATCTTAAGAGTGTCCAGTACTCACATTAGTGTCACCAAAAATGCTGAGTACCAAAAAATTCTATTTTCTACACTCTAGACAGTCTTATGTCTCTAACTCATCTCTGCTTTTCCCTGAAAACTTCTGGCTCTCTTGTATTTTATTGTTTTAGTAAAACTACCGTGATCAAAATCTGCAATTAGAGTGTCAATAGCCCAATTACCCAAAAATGTAGTCTCCAAAGCATCGGGCATGGCCATGAACGCTCAATTCTTCCCAAATCTACATGGCAAATACAAAAACTTAAATACAGATTTTCACTTTTATTTTAAAAAGCGAAACATGGTAACTGATACATAAAAAATGTTTTCCCCTTTCTGTGATGTTAGGCTGTTAAATGATGAAGCTCTCTCCCTGAGACCGCAGTCAACCACATAGATAAACACTCTGCAAACAGTTTACTGTCTGTATTACTCAGTTTGCTGCTGGTCATCACCTGTGGGATATTGAAGCATGTATACTCTGGGGGCTGAGTTCAGAATGTTTACACAAAAGAAAATAGAAACAAGAAAAGGGATAAGAGAAACTGATCTGAAAGAAACAAAACAACAAGGGAAAGAGTAGGCGAGAATGAAGAAACACTGTGTTAATAAAGCTGATCTAAAAGGATTTATTTCCCCAGTGGATAATAATGTAAGCAAAAAAAATAAGGCATTGGAAAAAGTAATCTGGTAACTACGTACTCACTGATAAATAAAGGTCTCATTTCACCTTTATCTTTAGGTAGTTTGATTATACCTTTGTTTATTCAAAATCACCTTTAGCCCACTCTCTGCAATGAATTTGACACACTTCAAATAGTGGTTCATACTTTATGAGTAAAGGTCTACTGTATTAAGTGAAACTATGAGCTGTGAGCTATGGGTTATTCTGACTGCAGAATCTTGGTTTCTCCCCTTCCCAGTCTGTGTCATTTTGGACATCAGAAAGCTTCAGGTAAGAGGTTAAGTAAAGAAATCTTCCTTCCATTTAATTTAACCCATGTCAAATGTTATACAAAGTTTTCATCAACAATAAGTAGAGGGATTAAAATTGATGACTTTATTGCAAGTTCCAGCAGAGACTGAATGAGCATAATAAACCAGTTGTACTATTTTAATAAGGGGCCTTATGGTGATCACATTGGATGTACTTATTCTTTAATATTTTAATCAAATTAATAATTTGCTGTCTTCCATCCTAGAGGATCTATGTCAAACACTTTCTGGTTTTATTGTTCTGCTCATGTCTAAACAAATTAAAGGAATAGATAACAAATGTAAGATTAAAACTGAAAAATTCTTATCCATTACCAGCAAAAGGCAGTGGTTAAAAAAAAAAACAAGGTATAAATGGAGACGCTTAATTTCATATGCCAATATAGGAATGCCTAACTGTAAAAGGAGTTTGATGCTATTACTTAAATTCAAAATAAGCTAAGAATTTCAGACCTTTCAAGCAGTAAGTATACAGAATGTAGAAAACTGCTGGTCAAAAATACGTTAGAAAATATCATGCATCACTCATAGTTAGGAAACACAGAGTGTTTAGATAATAATTGTCAATACAAATAATTAATTCAAGTGCCATTCTCTCCTAATGTTTCTCCCTCCCTTTCCTGTACATAGGTAGATCACACTTGCAGTTCTTACATGTATGGGACTTCAAGAATGTACACCTCCTATATAAAATTGGCAGTTATCTGATCAGCTGAGATTTAAAAGACTAAGGGTCAAATTTATTAAATAATATCCTGAACATTTCCTGTATGATAGAGTTAATCTGGAAAAAGATTTTAGAATTTTATCATCCTCAGGCAATGCAATATTTAGAGCAAAATGGTAATACCCTTAAACTTACTTCTATGACCTAATTGTACCATAAGGGCGGATCCCACTGAAATTACTGAAATGTAGTTGAAGCAAAATAAAACATGATAAAAGCATCCCAAAAATTTTGTTTACATAAATTCCTCATGACAAGAAATAAGACCTATACAACAAAAATGAAGACTACTGCTGAAGGCCTAAAAAATGCAAAATTAATTTCAGATATTATGAAACTGTCTGGTAGAAGTTCTCTTCCTCTATGCATGAAGAACTCTAACTGACTGCTTTTCTGTCTGAGATACTTTGATGAGTCAAAAAAAATTGCCTGTGCAAAGAGTATGTCAAGTAGTGAAAGTCACTAATGCTAAGTGTAAGTGTGAATCCTTCTTTGATTATACAGTAATGAGAAGGTTGGAAAAAAAAACAAACAAACAAGTAGTACATGCAAATCACAAGATAAACTTAAATCTTTCACTTTTAAGAGCTGCACAGGTAGCATCAGTTAACAGGTTCGCCACTCTGTAGAAGTGTGCCTGAGGATACCTAAGGGAACAAGGTGGCTTGTTTCAATGGCGACATATCCACCTTCTAGCCCCAGCTATCAAGAATCCACTGACTGGTTCCACTGGTGCTGAAAGTCCATTGGTGGACTTCCACTGGGTCTACTTGCAGACATGGCCCTAGATAAACCATTACTCTTCCTTGTCTCGAAATGAGCAGTTTGATTCTCTAGGGCCACCATTACACATTGCCTCTCTCAGAAGACAACAAGAATTAACTGTTAAAAACCTACACAAATAAACAATTTTTGGACTTGATTTTGTTTCAGCCAACATGTCAGCTACCTTAAAATGCATTATTAACAAATATTTCCATCAGCTTATTTTTCCAAATGAACAAGTGAAAACAATTTAATTTGGGAAATGTAGCACAGAGGCCCTTCCTCACAGATTTTTACTGGTAATGTCTACTTTTTAGGGGTGCGAATAATAAAATGTCACTCCTATTTCTGTGAAGCTGTTTTCTGTTTTCAAGTCCGAGGCATTCTATACTGGAGTAATTAGAACATTACTAAAGTAATGCTAAGTTTTTCAGTAGTAGGACCCCAGACACGTGCCTTTTTGCATTTCATTGACAAGATAATGATTGGCAAATGACAGCATCACTGTTTCTTGCAGACTTTACCTTTATTTTGTTTGTCAAGTGACTCTGTGAGGAACTGAGTAATGCGGTCTGATGGAATAGCAAAGGAAATTCCAGCTGTAACCTTCAAGGTGTTAATTCCAATCACTTCACCATCCTGTTGGGAAACAGTACTCAATTAATATGCTTTTAAGTGACAAGGTTCAGCTCACTTTCTAGCATTTCATTTTAAAAGCTGGAGTAAGTAATTCTGGAGAACTGTAATCACTCAAGAAATAAACATTACTTCTAGGGGAGGATCTGGGCTCTGATTCACAATCCTTCTCACATTTAATCGAGTTGATCAGAGAGATTACAGTACAGTTTGTTCATCCAAGGTCCATCCAACCACTCAGCAAGACATTCCCTCTGCAAGCGGGTGGTGGAGTCACATCTATCACTACAGCCAGAATTCACAAACTGCAAAACCAGGGCTGGTTTTAAAATCGGTTACATAGATTGCCCAGATCTCATCTTCACCCTGAATCCCAGGTTTCAGAGTGTGAAAGAATGTGACTTCTACCAGAACGTATTTTTCTAATTGCTGTATAAAGTTTCCAGTACCCTATAATGCAACATTTCTCAAAGACATATGAACTAAAACCTAATTTGCATTGTTTCTATTAGCCTCAGGTTATCTGTCCACCATTAGCTTGAATGACTAGAAACTGATATAATCTATGAACCTTTTCAAAGCAAAATTCTCCCACTTATTTCAAGCAAGCTCTTAAAAAAAAAAAAAAGTCACCTGGACTTACCAGATTAACTAGAGGTCCTCCAGAGTTGCCATACTGTAAAAATGACATAAGGGAACAATAAATTGGTGCTTTACTACAGGAAATAAAAATTGTACTTGAAGCAGTATTTTATTTGTAAGCAAATGAAGAGCAAGGCATTTCTTATGCAGCACTGAAGGACACAATTCTGAAGGCAGAAGATTACAAGTAGGTCCTACCATATTTGTTTACACCTCTTACAGATTTCTTTTTTCTTTTCAGTAACAGGCCTTAAATTACGAGCAGCAGCTTAACACTCAAAAAGTTCTGCCTTAAAATCAACAAGAATCACTAAGTAGTTAAAATGAGTGTTTCAATTCTGCTAAATACTGTTAGAACAAGGCTTTAAGAAGTTTTAAAGTTATATTTCACTAAGGCGCATTCAACATATGCACAGTTTTGAAACAGTTCTATTAATCACTTTGGTCTGTAACACTGTCAGTCTCTCTTATTCTCCACTGGAAAAGAACAGCGCTTTGTAAGTTTAATCACAGAGCATTGCTATGAGGTAGGTACTACATAAGGACTGATTTAGTAAACACAGAGATGCATACCCCTCTAGGGAGAGCAAATTACAGCTCTGAGCAGTCTGAAATTACCTAATACCTAATGGCCTTCAAAAGAAACATCGAACAGGACTACAGGAGAAATTCCTTGTTCATCTTCATGTTGGCTCAACAAGTTTGTTTTTGAGTGAGGCCAGAGTTTTCAAGTAGATCTACTGAACAGCCAAAAGCAGCAACTTACCACTCAAAATAAACCAAAGCTAAGTGATGCATGATAGCAACATGAGCCATATAAACTGTTTACACTTAGATAGCACTGGGCAAAACTTACAGATTCTCTTAAGAATAAAACAGACATTAAAGTTCTAAAAACATCTTTGAAGTTTGTGTTTAAATAGAGATCGGTTTCTTATATTGTATCTTTCCAGTGATCAGAAGCCATGCACTCAATTTTTATGTCTCACACACAAAGGAATTGAAATTGACTTTTCAGTCTTCCTCAGCTATCATCTCTCATTCACTTTTCGTCTGTTTGAATGATCTTTTTATGGAAGGAACTTTGGTATAAGCAATACAGCTCCATTTAGGAACTTATGGCTGCATTTTCTCCAGCTCCATGTTCCTGCTGTCCTAGCATTTCTCAGAAGGCAGCTGCATGCACATTCCTACAGGAAAGTCTTGGCTGAGCCACAGGAATGCTCTGAGTAGACCAGCACTCAAACTCCTCCCATTCTCAGGAGAAAACTAGTGCATTAGCTAAGTACACAGCATCCCTATGCCAGTCACTATATTCATATTTTGTGGTTTCATATAGCAACTCATGTGTTGTCATTTTCCTTACCTCCTTTACCATCAATATTCCACTTGCTCAAGTATCATCCAATACACTCTGCTAACCTAAACTTGCTCACTAGCTTTTCTGAGCAGTGAATGCCTGAGAATATGCAAGAAAACAGTTTGATCTTGAGGAATGTGAACAGGCGTGAAGTCAAGAATCCCACGTTCTAATTTCTTCTCTGCAACCAAGTCAGACTAAACTCCCAAGTAACACATTTATCTTAAGTTTTACTATCTTCTTTTTACATATTAAAAAAACTAATTCCAATTCAATGTCTTTGGAGTTTCAGCTTCCGTATTATTATAGAAACTTATTGAAAAAGCACATTTTTAATGCCATATCATAGCACAAAAATGTATTTACTCTTGTGTTTTTTTTCTGCTCAAAACTTCTCTCAACAGCTCTGTGAGGATAAGCATGTGCCAAGAGCTTTGCATGCTTAAAACACTGAGCATTATGAGTTTTTATGTGAAAATTGGTATTGAGGCTCAGCAAACAAATGCTGAAAACATTTTTCTTTTAAAGTCTAACAGATTTAAGATGTAAAGTGTCATGCCATTTTCTACCTCAGATATGCATGCAATGCTCTTTTTAGAATTGCTACAAGTTATATACACATCCAAGGATTTCACTGAAGCATTTTCAACCTCTTCTGGCTGCTCTGAAGGATATTGTTTTCATGCATTTCTATACAATGTGCAATGCTAGAGGGATGTTTAACTTTATACAGGGTTTCAAATTTTATGTAATTTTAAATCTAGATTCTTATATGAAGTGTGTGACACACAAAGGGGAAATAAAAACAACAGCCCCCGTATCTCCTTAAAAATACAAGAACAACAGAAAGCTCTCCTTAAGATCTTATCTGGCTGTCCTGACATTACATTCTAGCAGATGCTATGAACTTGACTGCTCCATCTGGTTCTAACGGATGGAGATGAAAGAAACTTTTGCTCTATTCAACAGCTTGCTGGACCAGACCAGCTGAACAAGCACAGAGAAAAATGCATTGGTTTACTGCTGGTCTGTATAATCACATCTTACTGAGCAAGATTCACAGAATGAGAGGGGTCTGTCACACATAACATCTTTGCAGACAACAAGCTCATAGAGGTCCATTTTATTTAACATCCCTTTCACAACATTAATGCCTGAACAAAACTGACAGGCACTGCATAGTCTTCTACAAAAATAAGAGCCTATCACTGATTTCAAACAAAGCAGCTTTTATTTGGTGGATTCATCTCTCTGCTGAATATGTGGGTATTTCAAGGTCCCAGGACTGTGAAGCTCAGCTTCTCACATACCTAGTACTTACATTGATAATAGCATCAGTCTGAATGTAATCCATATCTGAGTCCCGCAAGCCAAGTTCTTTGCCATCTCGCTGAGCAGTGCTGACAATACCTGTTGTCACAGTGTTCTGAAGGGCAAATGGGCTTCCAATTGCCACCACAAATTCTCCTGGTCTTAGATCAGCTGAGTGCCCCAGTAACAAAACGGGTAATTTTTTCTTAAATACAACAGGAAGAAAAAAAAAGCAGTCATTAGTTTAAATTGAAAATAACTTGTCTAGAAAGATTTGAAAAAAACTAGTTGGAAGTTAGGAACATATACTTTCCATTATATCAATCCATCTCACTAGAGTATGACCCCAGAATCATGCCTGATAATATTAGTATACTGAAGGAGATTACTGCCTTAACCTATCTTCAGAAACAAACTGCCATCAGCATTATCTTCCAGTTTCATCCAGAAAAATGCTAGCAAGATTCTGAACAAGATTTCCCTATTTTCCAGCAGATTCTTCCCTCCCCCTCCTAGAAATAACATACAAGCCTGCCACTTCTTCTACATTATCTGCCAGTAAATGTACTGGACACTAAAGTACAGTGAGTAAGCAGAATGGCCTGTGTGTATTCAGGTAAAGGTAGCCAAACCTGGCCACATATTAGCTGAGCTGCTTTTTCTTTTATAACAGCTCATGGAATCATTTGAATTAGAAGGGACCCTTAAAGGTCATCTAATCCAACTCTCCTGCAATGAACACCTACAGCTAGATCAGGTTGCTCAAAGCCCCATCCAGACTGACTTTGAATGTCTCCAGGGATAGAGCATCCATCACCTCTCTGGGAAACCTGCACCAGGGCTTCACTGTTCTTACAAACTTTGTCCTTATATCCCATCTAAACCTCCCCTTTTAATTTGAAACTATTTCCTCTTATCCTACACAACATGACTTGCTGAAGTGCCTGCCCTCTTCTTTGCTATAGCCATCCCCTGCAGAGAAGACTAAATTATTCAGTTCTAAGATACAACAAAATTTCCAGGCCTATTGAAACAGTTTGTTCAGTACATTGTTATCTCCAGATACATTTCCAAGGAATCCTTAAGCATATATTCCAGCCAGCACGTCTGTACTCAATGAAACTTAGATAAGGTTACCAAATTAATTCAGCTCTTTATACCACTCACCTTAGGGTGGATCTTTATTGTTGCAATGTCAGACTTCTTGTCAATGTCTCTGATGGTTGCTTCATATGTATCTCCATTCTGTAGCTGCACTTTCAACTGCTGTCTCCCTGATATAGCATTGGAACTTGACACCACGTGTGCATTGGTCACAATTAATCCAGAATCAGACATAATAAACCCAGATCCACTGGAAAGTGGGACATTTCGACCAAACAGAGGGTGCCTAAACAAGAAACAAGTAACTGTAACTCATAAGGGAAACACAACTTAGAGAAGATTACATCAGAGATTATTTACCACCTTTCAGCCAATAACAAAGCATTTGATGACCAACATTAAAATCTTCACAAAAAAAAATAAAATAAATTGATGCATCTCTTTCTGAAAACTGCACTGCACACTGATTTTAGTCAGTGAGACAGGAACTGATTTTTTTTTTTTTTTTTGAAAGCTTTGTCCTTTTCCTTTGATTTCCACGTATTTCTTTATTGGTTTCCTGCAGAACAGCTAAATGATAAAAATGGAAGGAAGAGGAACCATCTGACCCAAGAGCTGTTTCTTCCATGTGAGAAAAAAATGTTGACAGAAAATTGTAAAGCTGATAAATGGACTGAAAAATTCTGATGAAGAACAAAGAAGGAAACTTGTAGCTAGGAAGAGGAGCCAATGAAGAGGGAATGTCTCAGGAAATCATGAAGCACAAGGGTAGACTGGCAGAAAAAGAATGCAAAAGACAAATGAAATGAAAAACACTAACAATGGGTAGATTTGGTGGAGAATGACGTTTGCTGCAATATAGACAGTTAGGACTTTATAAACTGTTTGGAGTACTACGACTTTTCTGTGTGAACAATTGCTGTAATGACCTTAGATTTATTAGGGGAACAGAAAGTGCTGCAAAAGATGAGAAAAGGTCCACAAGTTCTTACTTCTTTTAAGATGTGATCCTTATTAGGAAATTATTTGAAAGTTCTGGGCTATTCAGCAGTAAAGAACTGGAATCAATCCCAGGCAGAAGGCAGTATTACAATTAGCACCCAGCAGGCTGTTGGACAAACATTTACTAATAAAGAAAAAAAAAGCCTTCATATAGAATGCAAAGATCTTAAAAATATTTGTCTGTAACATTCTCAAAAAAGACCAATCACTATGTACACAAAGTCCAGGTTTCAGGAAAACTGACTATTTTAATAAGATGACCTATAAGAATTCTCCAAGAAATGCTTAAGCTTATGCAAATAATAGAACATCCTGGGTAGAAGGACATACAGGTAATGAAATATCTATAATATCTGTAGTAATTTGCTCTGACAGTTGATAGGTTTGAATATTCAATGTCAAAACTCTCTACTCAGCTTCAGTTATGTATGTCTTGGACAGCAAATTTAGCACATTTTTTCCCCTATCAGAAATCATTTATGGATTTTGATAGGTTACAGATAGTCAACAAACTGCCTCTTCATGTTCTCCCTGACAAAATAACTGACATTAGATATCATTGAAAATGGAACAACCAACAAGGTGATATATTTCTTCAGCTTGTTTTTGGTCTTGTTTTTTAAAATTTGAAATAATAAAAATAATTGAATATGCAACACATGATAGTTATTTTAATTAAGAATGAAGACACATCCAAAGACGAGACACATATTTCATATGTAGAGCACTCTAAAACCAGTACAACTTATCTACTAAACTGGAACAGAAACACAAATTGGTAATTGTATTATTCATGGGATATCTCAATTTCACAATCTTTAGATCTTCTTTCTCCAAATACATGAGTCTACTGTGATGTTTCAGAGTATTTTGCAAACATTAGAAACTCAAAAGCAAAGTCAGTACATTGTTCTGTTTAATTGGAAAGGGAAAAAAGGAAAGTATTGGTAGACTTTTGTAAAACAATGCAATTACAACTTGAAGAATTAAAAGAGTTACCTGAGGAAAAGTTCGATGTGCACAACTGCAGGTGCAATCTTTTCCACCACATCTGCTATGAAGTTGAATTTGTATCTCGGACTGCTGGACTGTAGGTGACCTATACTAGCAGAAAGAATTGGATATGTTAGTAAGACTATCCCCTTTTCACCAAGCAGATAAGATAAAGATGATTTGAAATCTGTTTCTCCTACCAAGACAGCTTTCAACTAGATGCTGGAAAAGGTACTAAAGACATTAAGATTTGTTAAAAACCTTGTTTTGCTTGATTCTTAAAAAATTAAACAGCAGAATTACTTGATTATAATTTCTTTCACTTTCTTAGAAGTCTCTTTGTCCACAGTATTTTTCACAGGACAATGATTAATTAGTACATAAAACGTATAGGAGCATAAGGTAAGTCAAGTTGGAAAGCATCTTGGGAGGACTCTGGTTCAACCTCCTGCTCAAAGCTGGACCAGCTACTAAGGTAGACCACTTTGCTCAAATGCTCTGTCTAGCTGGAACTTGAAAACCCCCAAAGGACAGAGACTCTATGGACTCTGTGGGTACTTGTCCCACTGCTCCACTGACCCCCATGAGATATAAGGTTTTCTTATACCTAGCCTGAACCTTTCTGGTAGAAATTCATGTTTCAACTCATACCCATGGTCTCTCATTCTTCCATTACTTGCTGCTGTGAAGAGCCTGGGTTCACTTTCTCAATTACTTCCCCGTGAGTATCAGGACTGTTAGGTCCTCCTGAAGCTCCCACTTCTCCAGGCTGAACAAGCCCTGTTCCCTTAGCTGGCTCTCACAGCACACACAGGCCCATCCCCACAACCATCTTAGTGGCATTCTGATGAACTCGCTACAGCTTATCAAAGTCTTTCTTGTATGGAGAGGTCCAACAGGATGCAGTTTTCAATATGTGGTCTAACAAGTGCTGAGTAATATAGGTGCAGCATTTGGGAACTGCTCTTACAGCCCAAGTTTGGATTTTTTGAAGTAGGTACACTAAAAACTTGCTATAAATGATAACCTTTGCACCTAAAAACCTTTGCACCTAAAAAGTTTGGCAAGCTCACATTTAAGCTGTCACAAGTAATTCAACACAGCAATAGTTTACTATAAAATAAGCATTCATCTGATAAAGGTCTGTGCAGAACTAGGTCAAACAGCATTATACACAGCAATTAGAAGTACAGAATATAATTCTGTGGAATAGAGATTTTAGAGGAAAAAGGCATCATGACTTCTAATGTCACAACATCACAAACAAACAACAGTATTTGTGGTAGAATGCCATGCTTATTTGCAGTTCTAATACATGGAAACACATCACCACACATCTTAAACATATGCTAGGGGACA
Organism: Phasianus colchicus; assembly: GCF_987193195.1. Taxonomy (NCBI): domain Eukaryota; kingdom Metazoa; phylum Chordata; class Aves; order Galliformes; family Phasianidae; genus Phasianus; species Phasianus colchicus. The sequence goes on along the minus strand of NC_143439.1, from coordinate 62,241,771 downwards.
TATCACTACATTCAAACATCAGTGCCAACTATGGGATCAAGGGCACGAGTAGACAAATTGTGATTGGATACAGCAATATCATTTTTTGCTTTTTTTCAAATCTGGTGCTACAGCACACTATTTAGCCCAGGAGTTAGAATTCTATTTGGTGAAGAGGGAGAGTGTCTACATTTTAACTTCTACTTTTTATTGTCTAAACACCACCAACTATACAGAAGTGATGTTTTGTGCCAACATAATTTGCTCCAAGTTCAACTCATGCTGAAGAATGAGCTCACAGTAGGTCTTATACTATTGTGTGTAATTCTCAGTTCAAAGGTTATTTTCACCACTGTATCTAAGGACTCGAAGCAAAGACAGTAGCTTTATAACTTTTGGAACAGACAACACCACTATGAACAACAACAACAACAAAAAGTAGTAAAGAGATCAGACTAAGACAACTAGGTATTTCTCCAGGAAAACCTGTGACTAGTTTTCCCTGTTACTGGACATGAAATTTACTTTCAAGGGGAAAGAAACCGTGCTTACATTTAGCAAGCTAAATTTATATGATACGGTATAAACAGATGGAACTTGGCAGGACTAGGTTCAGTCTATTATTTCTATGTACATTCTCACGCACTCTGAAAAATCACTCTAAACAATTGAATATACTTCTTTCAGTACTTGGTTTAAAAGAGACGATATAAGCAAGAATTAAAAAGTCAGAGAAATGTAAACATGATATGTTGTCATTTATTTTGCTTTCTGGTGCACTGAAGATTGATCTTAGCTTCAGCTCACAAGAAGCTTGCCTGATTACACAGTATGTCCTTTGAAGTCTAGTAACATGACTTTAAATGCTTGCATACACAGCGGTGTTCACTGGTAGAATGCAACACTATCATCAAGTGTATCTTAATACAAATGACTACATATCTGTGAAAATCAGTTGGACAGACCTTCAGCCACTGAACTAGAATAAAAGTGTGTTTGGGAAAAGTACTGTGAATGCAGGCTTCCTGTTGGTGTACATCAGTGTGGCTCTGCATGAGTAAGGGCAACTAAATCTCTTTGTATCTGCTGAGTGCTGAATTGTTCCCACCCATGCCAAATTGTCACAGCACTGTACATGGCCAAAAGCAGAGGAGGAAGCCTGCCAAAAGCTCAGCTTCACACTGCTCCTAACCCATCATGAGGCAAACATTATAAGTGGCAGCAGCTTTCCAGGTATGATTTGGGGTAAGCAGAAAGAAAATCTGAATAAGACAGCAGATGAACATAAATATTGAAAGAGTGGAAGAAAATACAATGCAATAAAATGGAGATGAAACTGTAAAACTGAAGCAAAGCTTCTCTTCTTTCCATATCTCTGTTAGAGTATTTCTTGGTCAGAACACAAATCCTGAGCCTTGCTGCTGGGATCAGAAAATAGCAATAGTCAGAAGGTGAATCCCAACTGGCCTTCCCTAGTGGAAGGGGAAAATTAAAACAAATGAGGATTAAAAATAATATACATATGTAAACTTCATAGGAAAGGTCTAGCTGAAGATTATTGGGCTGATGAGAGATGAGCTGTCCTTATTATTAGTATCTGCTGAGGGCTAAATACTGGTAAAAATTGACTCTCAATTTGGATATGCTTGCATAGAAACTGACCTCTCTTCAATCCCATTATGGAAGCCAGGGGTGCAAGAAGTTACGTGTCAGACCTTCAATCTGCCCTTTAATTTGCATTAGCTGTTAGAGTACAGCTACTGCTCTTACTGAAACATAAAATTAAATGTGACTTTTTCATTCTCCTCTTCCGGGCCAGACATTCTTGCTGTCTGGCAGTTCCATGCAGCTCTCAGACCTCTGCTGGACTGTGACTGTAAAAGCTCTGAGTTTCATGTTTTTTGACCTATTGACCTACAGAGATCTGCTGCATATTTTTCCAAAGGTTTCTCAATAGCATCCATTATTTTCCATGTTGTTACTGCATGTTCAAAATCATTTCACATTAGCCAAAGCTAATTTATCTTGGCAAAAAGAAATAATGTAAGCCAACTATCTATAAAATAACCAAGACATTAAAAAGTGCTGCAGACCTGAAGCAAAAACAAACTTATACTGGACAAGTCCTTAGATTTCTGTATGTTTCTTATTAAAAGAACTAGATTTGTCCAATCCATACCCTCAAATCAACCAGATTCAGCAAATCTGAACGCTTATTCCAGCACCCCTCACAGAGCACTTAAAATCCATAGTTGGGTATAAGTGCATAAGCTAGAGTTTAAATCACCCAGTCTGTTTTGTTAAACTTGATCTCACAGTTCCAATTCTATGGGCTCCAACTACATTGGATTTATATGGCTAAAGCTAAGTGACAGTCAGGTAGGAGTCACTTATTTTCAGCAAAAGACTTGACTAACAGCATTACCTACAGGATATGAGTTCATTTAGTAGCTTTATGTTTACTTTCTTGCAGAGGCAATAAACCCACTCCAATCACATTAACACTGCTGTAAATCAGGAGCAACAACAAATCTGTGGAGTTGAAAAAGAACTGGGAAAAAAAAAAAATCAGCAGAAATAAATTGTCATTATTCCTCTGAAGACAATAAAATTAGAACCATTTAGAATTTCAGAAGACTGAAAGTTTCTGAATATCTGCCAACCTACTGTAGAATTTAATCAAATCACATTCAATGCTTTCTTAAAGACAATACTTTGTACTAAGAGCCACAATTTTAAATTTGTTAGGAATTTGTGAGCCTGGGAAACTTATTCTTTTGAGACTGCTCTCCCATTCCTCTTCTAAAACCAACTTCAGAAAGGATCTGTATGTTCAGCAAAATTATTATGTCTAAGGAAAGACTGCAACCTGGCAGATCTGATCTCCAGGGATAAATATTGTCCTTACTGTGCTTTCATGGAAATAAATGAAAGACAAATAAAAGATTATAAAGTCTCTACTTAAAAAACAGAAACATCTGCTGGAAATGTAGGTTCATGGGCAGCTTTTCTGATGAATTCAGCATTAAGATCAAGTTGCATAGCTGTGCACTGACCATAAAGCCTTGATGGGTTTAATGCCACTTTATGGTTCAGGCAACTTGTTTATACAATGGATGTCTACCATGAACAGATGAAAACAATTTGGTGAACCAACACCAAAGTTGCTTTCTTGTGCAGTACAGCAGTCACAATGACTAGACAGAAAAACTAGTGCATGCCTTCCATCAAAGATACTTAACCACCTCACTGAGTTCAGAGGCTTGTTATTCCTCCTTCCCAAGTGACTCTCACTTGGAGACACTATGAGAACATCTCTTTTCTGATGGATATCTTTTATGAGAACAGTAAAGCACAGTACTCTCAAAATACACCAAACAGTGTACAAGATTCATCCTCACCCGCAGGAACTCAACATAATCTCAGACATAAGGAAAACAATCAGTAAAGAAATGTAATTGGAGTTTACTTGCAGCCAATATCTTGCAACACATTTCTCTAAATGCAGCTGGAGGCAGTTGCAAAGCTTTGATGACAGCAGTGCTGGTAGGAGACCTCAGTACCTCTTAATTGGACAATTTCTCAGAAATGCAAGCAATGACATGCTCAGTTAGTTACTCCTCTGTATCTTTATGGTTACACACTTCCATATTCCAAATGCCCCAGGCAGAACTACTAGCATTTACACTCCTTAGGCTGACTGTATTTTCAATTGTTTTTTTCAGGAACTGAACTTGACTCCTGTCAGTCAAATTTTTGCAAGACAAGGGTAAGGCTTTACATCATGTCCACTTTGCAACAGTGACTTCAGTTATACAAGGCAGAACCCTGCAAAAGATCAGTTTTAAAAACAATGGGACTTGCTTCCTGGAATTCCTTTTTCAAAGGTTTTCTAATCAGTCTTTTGTTTTTTCTTAGGAGAGAAAATCCAAATCTTCTTTTGACATTTGGCCTATCTTCCAAGAACCCATAAGCAAAATAAAAAGAATTATTAACTGTACTGATAATGCTGTATCGAGAGCTCATGAACATCCCTCCGTGTAAGAAAATATCTGAGATAAATCAGCCATAAATTACACGTGAATACTCAGGAATACTTTGGGCAAGGACATTTTAATAGATTGATATGCAACACTGTCAAATCTTGTATTTGCTACAGTGGGAAATAAAGCTCTGTAGGAACAGGTCTTTGACTATAGAGTTTGTCTTCCATAAACATTTATGACATTACACTCATCTATACAACTTTGTGACAGAAAGTGACAAATGGAAGGGAAAAGCTAACTGTTTCAGTATATTACCATATAGTATGATATCTTAAGTTAAACAGGTGGGAAAAAAAAAAACACCATCACAATTATTTGTACCATTTAATTTAAATATGTCCAGAAGTTCTGCATACCATTCCTATTAGTGTCTTTGATAAGTCTATGGGTCTGCTCAGATGCTTAAGACTAACAGCACAGGTAGTGGCTTTCAGGACGCAGGCATATACTGAAGAATATCTCATTGCAGCCTTCCATTATTTAAAAGCTGACTATAAAAAGGAGGGGAATCGACTTTTTACAAGGGTAGAGGGTAATAGGACAAGAGGGAATGGTTTTAAGCTCAAAGAGAGAAGGTTTAGATCAGATGTCAGGGGGAAGTTCTTCAGAGAGAATGGTGAGGTGCTGGAACAGGCTGCCCAGAGCAGCTGTGGATGCTCCATTCCTGGAGGTGTTAAAGACCAGGTTAGATGGAGCCCTGAGCAACCTGGTCTAGTGCCAGATCTGGAGGTTGGTGGCTCTGCCTGTGGTGGGGGGGTGGAGCTTGAAGATCCTTGAGGTCCCTTCCAACCCAAGCCATTCTACAATTCTGTGATAGAAGCAGAAGTTTCTAGAGCTACTGCTCAGAGCCACTGAAGGTTCTGAAAAGACCTAAGTCATGCTATGTAAGGCTACTATTACCTATGATTGTTTTAACGTATGCATGGGTAAGTAAAACTGGATTGACTTTTTAACTAGATTAAGCCTCCAAACTCTGAGTCATCTGAGGCCAGATTTCTTTCACCCGTGGGGAAAATAGAGACACTCGACAGTAATTTCAAACTGTTGATTTTCTTCTAAAACCTCTCATTACCGACACTGCATGTTATTGTTAAAAAAAAGAAGAAAAAAAAAAAGTACCATATCTGAGTTCTATTCCTGGCTCAACCACCAGCCCAATATGACCTTGGGCAAGACACTTAGTTTCTTTGAGCTTCAGTTTGTACAGCTGTAGAATTGAGTAAAAAAAAAAAAATTAAAACTTCAGAGAACCAGATGCTTCAACTAAGCTGAGGTTTACCAGAACAAAACATAAAGCCAAAATAAAGTGAACACTAAAACAGTTGCTTGAAAAAAAAGCTTTACTCAATGCTCTGAATTCCTAAGCCTATTAAACAGTAGGCTCAGGAGGATTTCTTAAAAAAAAAAAAAAGTCATATATTCCAACCCCCTGATAGTATCTAAGCCCCTAGATGCAGGCTAGCTCACTCATTTTGGTTAAACACTCAAATATGTCAAGCGGATCAGTTCCAACCAATTACTAGGAGTACTAAAGCTAATGGATGCTTATGGGGAATACAAAGAAAGAAACAGCAATTTATAACTGCAAAATACTGGAGAGACTCATCATTACAGCTTTGGGCTAGCACCCGAGCAATTCTGGGCTCTGAAAAGATACTCAGAAAGTAAATTTGGGAATATCGTTTGACCTCCTCCCTCCTTGTGTCAGTTTGCTTTCTTTGAAGAGTGAATATATGAGAAGTCTCCTAATTACAGAAAAGTTTCAAAGGCCATCAATAGCCCTTTCACCTCTCCTAGTTTTTAAGAAGTTTGCTATCTATAAATAAGTAGAATGGTTAAGTGGTTCACCTGCCATTATGGATGCACTAATACATGATTTAAAACCCTGCTACCCATGATTTTTCTTTCCAGGAACAGTATTTGAAAGGATGTAGAAACACAATCTTAAAATAATATACAAGGAAGTGTGTGAAAATAAACTAGAAATGTTAACACTTCCATGAAGTGACCAATTTTAGTAACAACGACCAAAAAAATTCAATGTAGGTGGTTACTAAGGTTTTTAAAGTTATACCATCCAGCCTGAAGTTATCACAGATTATTACAATAGCCTAGGACAAGCAAAGGCTGTAGTATGCTAATGAAAAACAAAGGACCGTCTGATATCCTGACTGTGCATTTTAAACCGTAAGGAACATTTGTAGGCATCCATTCCCCTTTCAATTCCACAAGACTATGGCCATAAGATTTCCTGTCAGAGGAAAATAAAACAGACAAAAGACTATACTTCACATGTCCTGTCTGGTGCTTTTTCTGCGCAGTTTAAGCTACACAGCCTTAACAACCTTGCTAGAGATATTCATCTGGTGAATAAATTTAACATCTGCTAACATCTCCAGGGAAGGTCTCAGAACACACCTGCAGGGCTGCGCTCTGTGTAGGATGTGCCGTAACGACTCTGCAGGGCAGCCCAGGCATGTAATGTCACTGAGAAGCATCAATAATGAGTGCCAACCCTGGGATGGTTCTGTCTGGAGAAGAGGATGCTCAGGAGACCTTATTGCTCTCTATTACTCCCTGAAAGGAGCTTGTAGTGAGGTGTGGGTCAGCCTCTTTTCCCAGGTAACAGCAATAAGACAAGAGGTAATGGCTTTAAGTTGCACCACAGGAAGTTCAGGTTGGATGTTAGGAAAAAGTTCTCAGAAGAGTGAAGTATTGAAACGGGTTACCCAGGGAGGTGTTGAAGTCACCATCTGTAGAAATTTTCAATAAAAGAGCGGATGTGACAGTGAGGGACAGGGTCTAGAGAGGTCACAGGCATAGGCCAATGTTAGGTCTAGATGATCTTAGTGGTTTTTCCAACCTTAATGATTCTAAAACAAGGGTGATGCAGAAGGTATCAGGAGAAGCTTGTAGTGCTGCCTGGATGGTGATTGTGAAGGGTGTCAGTGCTTTACTGACCTAACAACTGTGCTTGTGCTCACTGCTATGCACTGAGCACAACACTGAGGTATCCACAATCATGCCACCACCATGCAACCTTCCCGACCTCTACCAGAGGATCAAGAAGAGGGATCTGTGCTGTTCAGAGAGGACCTGATCCTCTCACATCTCCCTGACCCCCACCACAGCGACTACCAGCAACAGGACGGGTTGCTTTGCCCTAGGGGAGCCCCCAGCCCTCCCAACCACCCCAACCCTCACCTTTTCCCACCCCGCTGCTCACACCACCCGCCGCAGGCCCTGCCATGCTCCTACCCGATTCGCAGGCTCCTTTCTGCACCTGGGCGACGGCGGGCAGACCGTGCTGCAGCGCCTTGCGGCTCACCGCCTTCAGCTGGCAGATGTTGTCGTAGGTGCGGCCGTCGCTGCCGCACACCTGGGCGCTGAGCTTGCACTGGCAGACCCCCTTGGCGAAGCGCTTGCCCATGGGGTAGCGGCAGTCGAGGCTGTCCCCGCAGGGAGGGTCTTCCTTGCGGCCGCACGAGTCCCCCTCTCCCGCGGCGCAGATGAGGCAGCAGTTGCAGCGGTCGGGGACGTAGCCGCTGGGGCAGCTGGGGCTGGGGCACTTGGAGACATCGCAGCGGGTCGGGCACTTGGCTCGGGCTGCCGGGATCTCAGCGGAGCCGCGGCTGAGGCAGAGCAGGAGCAGCGGGCTGAGCAGCGACAGCCGCATCCTCGGCTGCGGGGAGAGCGGCGGGAGGGGCGCGAGGGAGGAAGGGGAAAAGCGCGGTCGCGGTGCAGCGAGGGACGGGAAAGTCGAGCAGCGCACACGCGGGTGGGGAAGTCCTCGCGGAGAGCGGCAGACGGGAGGGCAGAGCCTGGAATACGAAGCAGCGGGAGGGAGGGTATCTCGGTCCCCGGGACTAGCTGGCAGCGCTGAGGGACCCGGCCATGGCCCAGCGGCCGCAGGACGCAGCGAGGACAAGCCGGGACGAGCGGAGCGGCGGGGATATATGTGGGACGAGCCCAGGGCTGCCGCCGCCGCCTCCAGCAGCGGCCGCGGGAGCACCGCCACCGCCAGGCCCCACCCCGGGCGGGAGGGACCGCTCGTGCCCCTTGGGCGGGGACGCCTGGTGAATTCGTGGCCCAGGGGCAGCCCCGCTGCAGCCGTCTGGAGTGAGGGAAGAGGATGCGCTAAGATAACGGGTATATATATGTACACACACACACACGTGTGAAGGTGTATATCTGAAGTTGTGACCTGTGGGAAAAGAGGGGTAGAAAGCTATTCTGTCTCCCCACGTAGAATCCTTTAAGTTGGAAGAGACTCTGAAAGATCATATAGTCCCCTGCAATGAACATCAACAGTTCAGTCAGGTTGCTCTGAGCCCCATCCAGCCTGGTCTTGAGTATCTCCAGGGATGGAACATTCACCACCTCTCTGGCAAATCTGTTCCAGTGCCTCACCACACTCACCGTAAAAAACTTTCCTTATATACAATCTAAATCTCCTCTCTTTTAATTTGTAACCATTTCCCCTTGTCCTATTGCAACAGACCCTGCTAAAGAGCCTGTCCCTTTCTTTAGGTATAGCTTCCAGAATCCTTACAGTAACTTAAGCAGAAAGACCTCTGATGTGGCTCATCTGAAGACCACACGAGCATGGCAAACTTTACTTGTTGCATATGACTCACCCTTCACTTCTGCCCATAGTTCCCTTTTCATTCTTCACATTAGACATACAACTTATTCGACTCTGCAATGTAGTGCTTTGGGCTTTCTCTTGATACCATCTCACAAACTGGGTGTAAGTAGGCAGTGGATGACTTTAATTTACTGACCAGCTGCACCTGATCTCACGGCCATTTAAAGGGAGAAATGCTAGTACTGTCTTAAATACAGTGGGGAGAACCCTCAGCTACAGAATGTGTTCTTTTGTTTCCTGTGTTACAGGGGCAGAATTCAAGACTGGATTTTACAGAGAGCTACAATCCCTCTTACAGAAAGTTATAGGTGACAGCTAAAGACAGTTTTAGCTTGAGATGAGAAAGCCGTAAATTTTGCTGTATCTCATCCTTTCTTTAAAGGTAAGATTGTCTGTTTTATTTGCAAAGCTGTACATGAAATATGAAAAAAAAAAAAGTGTATTTTAATCCCAACTTGCCCTTTAAGGAGACAGGAGATTCCTGAAATGAAGTGTTCAGTCTGAAATGTAGATCAGAAGGAAACAAGGGCTCTGTGTGTATAAAACATGAATGTTTTCATTATTTATGATGACATTTACAAGGAAGAGCTTGGGGAAAATATTTCAAATTATGTACAAATAGGAGTCTCTGTGTTACTGCTGTTAGAGTACAGAATCTTTCATAGGTATATTGATATTCTTATTAGTCAGCTTCTTTTGTAATCCCATGTGAAGATTTCAGACAGCGCATAGGAAGTAAAAGAGAAATACAGAGACGAATAGCACAGCTTCGTCTCAAGTTCTTGAGGTCTAGGATAAGTACAAGAAGCTTCACAGAATCTTTCACAGCTTACTGGTTTGCATCTCATTGGATGAAAAAAAAAGTCTGAAAGGTGTTTTTTTCTTGATTGCTGGCTCATAGCCAAAATAAAACAATTTCTCTTTGATAAGCTTATTGCATAATACTTCCACTGTTTAAGTGACTCATCAGTTATATTCTGAGGAGAACTCATCAGGCTCCTGTTTATTACAAGAGGCAAAACAAGAACTATAGGGGGTACATAAGTCTCTGCATCCACTTTCTAAATTTTCTTTTCAATTCCATTATTCCCGCTAAAAAAGAGTGCCACAGAGATCAGGGCTAGGAAAAAAGTGAAAGGTGTCAAATATGGAGTGGTCCTCTTTGGAATAGCAAGTAAGAGGTTGCTCATGTGCTCAGTGCTACTTGTTGAACTTCTTTCACTTGAATTTGAATTCATTTAAAACTTAAAAGCTGTTTAAACCATAACTCATTCAGTGGGAGTCCTCCATTCCTTGGAAAAATGACTTTTTCATGGGTTCTGAATCACCTCCTGGTGAAAATGATGCTTACTGCATAGCTGGAAGGGAGGTGTCTGAAGCAATGCAGGAAATGTTACTGATGACTCAATGGGTATCTGTCCTCTTTCTAAGGGCCAAATTGTGGTTTTATGCAAGCCCCAAAGGACAGAAAGTATGTAGCTCTCTTGCTCTTCAGAGAATACTATGAGTTAGTACAAAATTCACCTACTGCACTCTGAATCTTCTTCTGTATCTCAGAATAGGGAAAATATCCTTGCTGACTTTTTATGATATAAATCATGCTATTGTGCTAGCTCACTTCCCCCTGGTGTATATATATAGGACAGGTATAAGAGCCTTGTATGCATTCTGGAGTCATGGATACTGTTCTCTTCTGTGCTGTGTAGTCCACGTAGTTATGGCAGAAAATCAGGGCATCGCATGTCCCTGTACAGAATTAACAATGAAATAATGTCTCAGCAAAACGCTACAATAGGTTTAAATTTTGCTGCTGGTAAGGAAGAGCCATTTAATGGTATCTAAATACATGACCCAGTAAACATTAAAATGCATACTGAATCACTGGAGTCTAAGAATATTTTCCACTCTGGCTTGCCCCAGTCCAAACTATATAGTTATGTATCAGCTAATTTAAACCTCTGATTGTTTCCCTGCCTGCTTGTCTCTTTCTCTCAGATTAAATTGCAGCATATTTTACATCATGCGTTGTCCTAAATCCTGTTATTCTAATTCATCTTTGTGTATTCATAGGTCTTATAAGCTTTTTTTGGAGTAAATTTCTATGTAAATAAAATTTGTTGTTATTGTTTCTTTAATATAGTTAGAGTTCAAGGACCTTCATTTGCATTATAACCTCGCTATACAAATTGAGTACATTAAAGACCACTCTGACCTTGACATTGAGGTCTCTAAATTAGGAGCACATGTTTAATATTCATAGTCAGTTCCTTGTAGGAGTATTTTGAAAAGAAATCCAAAGCACACTCCAAAGCTGGAGAAATAAACACTGTTTGTTTATCAGATTGTCTGTATTTCATTTCCTGAACTAAACAGCTAAAGTCTGTTTGCACTTCTGACGTTGCAAGTCTCACGTTGCAAGCTGATCCAAAAGAACATCTGTCAGCTTGTTTTCAAGACTGGACATTGCAGGAGAAAAGAAGGAGTGGGTGGGCAAATTAGACTTTAACAAACACATCAATTTGAACATAGTGAGAACTTCCTTAGCTGCCTTCATCAGCCAAGCAAGTTGTATCTTAGAAATGCACTTCTAAGGACCTTTCCCCCCAACCTCTAACAGCAGCAAGGAGTCTTTTTCTTCATGTTCTGCTCAAACCAGTGCCAATAAATCATTTTTTTTTGAGGTGTTGATGAGTCCTAAAATGTATTCCAGCAATACTTTCTCAAAGTATACCAAAATCAAATTTTAAAAAATCAGGAGCTTACTCTCCTTTAACATGAGCTACAGCTATTCTGAACTCACCACGTTTGGTATAAGAAAAAATAGGTAGGCTTTTGGCACAGACACGGGTTTATTTGAAGGAAATGCCACAGCCTGCTCTATTCTTCGCTACTTCTGGCCAAGAGAACAGTTTGTGCATTTAAGGAGAGGAAATTCAGATTGTTAATAGCAGAACTGGCTTAGAAATCATATGATTTAAATTCTTTCATAGCTTTAATAGATCTTTTTCTAGCTGTTGAAGAGGGGATTCCATCTTAAACTTTAATCATTAAAGGATCTGCAATGAGAAGATTCATGTGCTTTTCAGCAGTAGTCTAGGATAAAACTGTCATTTTTTCCTAGAAAATATGATTCATAAAAATGAAGGGTATTCAGAAGAACAAAAATAGTGCTTAGGAGAACTGTTCAATGTGTGACAGTATGTATAAGCAACATGGGTAGATCTGGTCAAAGAGTATGTTTGAAGAGCTGGGAATAGAGAATGAAAGATTGAAGGAAAAGACCTCCTTGCCTTTCCTCTCAAGAATATCCAACAATCAAAATTTTGAGATTTTCTTTTGAAACGTAGAAGACTCAGACTCAATTTTTTTCATCTTTATGATCAAGAGATAGGACTTTAGAGTTCTTATGTTGGAGGTAAACATTCCATCTGCTGTGGAAGATACAGTTGTCTTACATAAAGTGTCCTAATTTTAGGTCTTTTGCAGAAGAAAAACAAAAACAATCAAACTGTTGCTCAGATTTTATGCTTTGCCACCCACCCTCCTACAGGGACTTCCATACCATTCTGTTAATTGGGCACAGATATTGTATGAAGGTTCACTTGAAAAGGGCCATTTGAACGTGCTGAAAAAGATCTCAACTATAAGAGTATAAAAGACATTGAATCAGGTCTATGGTACAACGTGCAAACTCAACTAGCTGCTGAGGGGTTTGGTGGTCTAGGCAGACCTAAGGACAAGCCATTGCTAAGCAGGTTATGTATGTTTGTAGTTCTCTAAAAATACTGCTGTAGTTTCTTACTACTTCTCTCTTCAAAGGGACGTACTGTGACACCAACTGCTATCAGTTTAGCATGCATGGGGATATGTGAAAGAATAAGAAATTTCTTTCAATTCAAACCACACTTTTGTGGGTTCCTCAGACAAGATGTGTCGCCAGAGCCCCACCACAGTCTGCTCCAGCACATAGATTTGTGTTTGTGACTTGAACTTGTGGAATCGAGAGTCGCATGGAAATGATCATGAGTCATAGAAACTCCTCATTCTTCTAATAAACAGCTATAGCGTGTTAGAGGAAAACACAAATGTAAGTGAAATTTTGTTTCTTAGCTGCTGAGAAACTGCCTAGAATCATAAGGAACCTCATCCCTACTGATGTGCTATGTGAATACATACACCATGCAATACCCTGCCACATGCAAAAAGGACACAGTGTGTTAAAGAAAGAGGATTGAATGTGAATAGAACTAGCTAAGGCAAACAGTCACTTTCAGATGATTTCTACTCTTCTGAAGCAAATTAAATTCACCTTAGGATGCTCTTAGTAGTCAGAGGCAACATAGAAGTGCAGTTCATAGTAGAGTGAAAATTAAATGAGCTCATAAGCCTCCTGAAGACAAAGTTATGTACAACAGCCATTATGATTAAGGACATAGAATGTCTCAGCAATCTAAATTTGTCTGTAATAATAATTTAAAAAATGGAATGATTGAGAGGATACAAGCTGTGAGTGTCATAAAAATACATACTGACATTAATATTTTTGATGCTGCACTTGATAATATTTTTGTAAGCCAACAGTGAAATATAAACCTAGTGAAAATTCATGATGTATATTTTCTGCAAACTCTGTTGTTCAAAAATTCATATTTCCTTTATTGTCTACATGGATGGATGTGTCAGGTGTTTCCACAAGGGTATATCCTGAGTGCAGCATTGTTTATATTAAAAGCTGACCACGAGATGAAAGAACAGAAAAACTGAAGCTTAATTTTTTATTTTTATTTTTTGCCAAGTAGAGACATTGTTCTTTGTAAAGAAGATGCAACTCAATAGTGATAAGGATACAAGTAATGAACAATCCAGTAATAAAACAGGGAATGTCTGATTAAATACAGGTCTGCAGAACAGTTTTTGAGCTTATGATAGATCATCAGCCTGCACATTGAGTGGGGGAAAACAAACCAAAACCAACAAAGCCTGTTCCCTCATTGAAATACATAGATCCTTTGTATGTTTTACTGAAAAGAAAAAAAATAAATCATCTTTCCCTTTTTCTTGCTCCTGGTAAGGTCTCAGGTGGACCTCTGTGCCTAGTTTTGTACGTCCCACTTCAAAAGAGATGTGATTCACTTGGAGAGAAACCCCAAGACTGCAAAATAATTAGAGATCTAAAAATACACCTTACGAGTTAAGATTGAGGGAGCTTAAATTGTTTAGTCTTAAAAAAATAAAAAAATAAAAAAAAAATTGCAAAAAGAGGACATGATTTCAGTCCTCAAATATGTAAAAGGTTGCTGAAAATATGAGGGTAACAAGTTGTTCTCCATGTTCACTCTGGTGGGACAGAAAAAAAAAGCTGAAAATGCTGCTAGGACTTTAGGACTGTTATTGGGACTAATTTTTTAAGCAGGAAAACAGAAAAGCACTGGAACTGACTTTTCAGGGAGAAGATATAAAACACCAATTTTCAAGGCCTTTTTTATAAGAAATCTTAAAGTTATTGTTCAGAAATTATTTAGTAAGAATTGACCTTTCCTTAGGTAGGTGAAATCTTGAGTTCCCTTCTCACTTTCTTCTGATTTCATGACATTGATGAATACAATCTGCCTGAATAACATGTATAAAATTAGACAGCAAAAGTTCTGCAAAGAAATTAAGAAGTTAACTTGGAGTATCAAGATAAAAGGAAGAAAGAGTTGTGTTAGAATTAGAGATGAGGAAGGATCTGGTTGAGATGATTGTTGGCTAGCAGTTTCAGTAGTATGATAAAACCACAAGGCAAAACCTAGGTGGAAATACAGCGAGATTGAAAGTGAAAATGATTGTACAGCTATGTGAATGAGCACACACAAGGGAGTTTGAGGTCTAGAGATGATCACAGGATAAAATGCTGGGGGTGGGGAAGATCAAAGAGAAATATATAACAGATGGAGGGTGGAGGAAACAGAAACATTTCCTCCAGATGGCATGTATTATCTCCTTGAAAGATTGGCAAGATTAGAGTCTTGCCAAAAGGAGGATATACTGTGAAGAGAGGTATAGCGAGTGTATTATACTAAATAATTTAGTACTATTCAGCTAGCACTAAAAGACTCTAAATATGCAAATTCTTTGTCTTAATCAAACTTGTTCAATGTGGCTATAATTACTGATATCACTTGGTATTTACTATATAACTAGAGATATTATGTCAAGTATCACAAAACCAGGCTCCTTCTGTCTTCCTTCTCTTCCTTAATCTTTCCTGTTGGTACCACCCCATTTTCCATGACTGCTTTTTTCCTTCCCTGGCAGTGTAACAAGATTTAGGGGCCTGCAGATTTTATGAATCTCTTTATGGTGTCTTGGCATTGCAGAAGGATGGTGTGAATGTCCCTGGATTTCAGCCAATCTTTCTGTGAGAGGGTCTGCAAAATGGGTGCCAAGTGAGTTGAGGATCCGAAGGCTAAAATAGAAATATAGAAGTAATTGTACGTTTCTTTCTGTAATTAATTATAGAGATCAGGATAAACAGTTTAAATTAAAGAAGAAAGCTTTATTCTACTTGATCCATGAATGGATAAATGATTCAGTCTTTGAAAAGACTATGAGTTTTACCAAGAGAATATTTCCTGGTTAGGGTATACAAAAAGGCACTATATGACTAGATGCTTTTCTCATCAAATGTATCTACTTAATCAACCTAAAGGAAGATTGCTGAAGAAAAGTGGGTTTAGGAGTACTGCCAGCTTTAACTTTCCAAACTCCTGACCCTTTTCAAATTATAAATTTTAAAATTAATATTCTATATTTTATTTATAAGCTCAGAAGTTGTGTTTTTGAGCTCCATCAAACAAGAGCTGGAAAATGGTTTAACGTAAGACTCTCAGGTTACTGCAAGAGAAAATGTTTTAAGAGAACATCTCTGCATTTTCATGTTTTGCAGTAAAACTATGAGTTGGAAAAATTGGTTTAAGTTAGAGGACTAGAGCTTGGAGATAAGTAGAACTATTTGTAAGAAATTAAATAAAAAGTCAGCTTCTAAGGAAAATTGTAGCAGTGCCTGAATTTTCACTGTGAAGGCTGAATGATGGCCAAGGAGAGCAGCTAGTCGAACTCCAAAGCCAAGGTAGCGAAGTTGATAGGATGGGAGAAACCATAAAGTGGAAAGCAGTGATTCATATAGGGAGGAGATAAGAATATAATATGGTATTAGTAGACCAGTCTAAAGAGTTGGTGTCTTCTCACTTATGATGACTTACAACAGACCCCTAGAGAAAAACAGGGCAGGCCTGAGCTAACATTTGCCCACCCTAGACAGTACTAATTTGAGTAGCAGCAGTTTTCTCACATTCTGCTACAATTCTCTCATACCTCCTCTAAGCTTTATACTGGAATTCTCCGCTAATCCTGTGAGCCATGATAACTTTGAACAGGGAAGTTATACCGCAAAGGAAGATGGTCATTAGAACATTTCACCTGACCTACGTGCATTTTTCTCAGCTGAACCCTGTGAAATAATTGGCCAAAGCAATTTAAGAAGACAGGTGTCACTGTTAGATTAATCTGTTTGCCATAGGGTTTTATTTGCTTACCCTGGCACAGTTTATATGATGTCAGCACACAAAGAATGCTTCTGCAGATAAAGCTAACAGCAAATGACTTCATGAGCGTGTTTGTGACAGATGTGTGCAGTGGAAAGGAACACTGTAGCACAAACTCCAGTACTCATCAAGATGGTGTTATTCCAGCTCATTAATCACATTTCTCTGGTTTGTCTCCATGGATGACTATCTGTGTAACTTCACTAGCAGTCATGACAAGGCTTTCTGCTTGCCACTCTCTCTACAAAGTTCCCTGTTGGAATTCTGCGTATCACTGAGCCACAATGAAAGACAAATGAGTGTTCCACGTCTTTCGTGTCTGCTTCACACTCCTTTTTCATTCAAGGCCAAAATCTTCTCTGTGTTTGACATCTTCCGCAGTTTTTCATTATTAAAAAAAATGTTTTCTCAACAAACTCTTTTTATTATGTTTGGTTATAGCACCTGTTTATCTGTTAAAACTTTGATGATGACTGGAGAAAAGAAGAGCACTGTAGATAAAGTCGCCTTATGAAATTACCAAATTGTATTACTACAGTGAAATCATACAACATTTTTTAGATGTGCAGAAAAAAAGAAAGATCTATTTTGATATGAGGGAGGAAAACAGGAGATGCCTTCTTTCTCTCCACTCCAAAGAACCCAAGGGAATTAATGCCATCTCCCAGACTTCTGTGTTCTCCTGGCTCAGTCTTTGGAAAATTTTACTAGTCAAGGAGTCATGCATGCCTGTTTTCTCATCCCTTACTTGTCATGGTGCAGCTGCATTTTGGAGTTGTGAGAAAAGAGCAGTGGCTACATATGGAAGAAAATGGGATGAATATATCAGCATTTGCAGTGGAGATCATATTTGAAAAGAAATTTAAATAATGTCATATTCATTGTAGCAAGAGAAAACAAGGATTCAACAATTCTATTTTTAGCAGTACACATATTCAAGAAGCTTTCAGATGTTTGGCATGATGAGCTTCAGCTGGAAAGACAGGTTCTTTTTCGCATAATTGCCAGTGTCATCTTATTCAAGGACAACAACGACCCAGCCAGGTCACAAATCGCTGACATTTCTCTCCATGAAGATTTCACTCATCTCAAAGTCTCAAAGCTTTATGTTTTCTCAAACTGTTGGCCTCTATTATGAGAACTTGTCTAAAATAAAAATATGCTTTAAAATTCCACTCAATGTCTTTGTGTGTATAAGAGGGAGCTAGACAATGTTCTAGCAAGTTTTTGTTTGTTTGTTTCAAACTGAGTGAAAAATTAGAATTTCATTCTATCAAATCTTAGTAAAGGCTTGAGTCCACAGCAAAATCCATGTTTGGGAGTGACTACCCAGACTATGAATCACAAAGTAACCTGTACCAATAGTAGCTTAATTTCATTTATTACTGAACATTAGGTGTTAAGATGATCTTTTAGACTATCCTCCCAGTCAGTGGTACTTGCTGTTGGTGCAGAATTGTGCTGTCTTTGTAGCATGACTACCTCAGCTCTCCCTGAATTATTCTCAGGCATGCTTCTTGACTCTTCTCTACTGCTGGCCTCTCATTGTACACTCCTACTCCTTCTCCACACCTGCTTCTCATAGTTCCTACTCTACTCACTCTTCTAAACACAATTAGCCACTTCAGTATGTTCTTGAGAGGTTGCATCTAAAGAGCTACTTTAACCTCACCTTTATCTTCTCATTTGACTTCTTGCAGAATCTTCCTCTCTCTCTGTCCCATTCCATCTTTCCCCACATTCAAAGTGGTTTCTTATCCCACGTATCTGACTTAGTCACAAGGAACACTCAAGTAAATTAGTTGTTGAAGTTAAATCTGTTCTTTTTCAATCTTTAGCTGTCTTTCTCCAGAATTCTGTGTAATGATCTCATTTTATAGTATTTCATATTAACCTGAAAAGTTTTTGACTGGTAAAATCTCCATGCATTAATGAAAAAACCATTCCTATAGGTATGTCAACTAAGGGACAAGTTGAACCTTTTAGGGCATGTTCATACTAGAATCTCAGATGCTTAGTGTAAGTATCCCAAAGTTTTACTTTGCCAAAATAATCAATCAAGTTTGACTGTTGCATCCAGCCTCCAGAATATAATCACTCAATTGAACTGTGACCATATTTGTCCCTAAATTTTATATTCAAGATATTAAGAAGCTTGGCTTGTTCAAATTTAAAAAAAAAAGAGAGAGAGAGAGAAATGAAAGCCTTTATCATGTTGAAGTGTTTTAATCAGCAAATGTGAACTCATCTGATACTAGTATTTAGTAAGAAAATATGATTTAGCAGCACAAACCTAAAAAGTTTTTGTTTTACTCCTACTTTTATGGTGCTCTTTTCTGGGAATACACTAAGCGTGCACTAAGTGCCAGCAATCTGTTTTTTTACTGTAATTGATGCTTTCTTGCACAGTCTTATTAATTGCACTATTCTAAAACATCTGCTTACAGACACAGTCAACTGGGATTTAGCTGGCTTCTTGATTTCCACTTCTGTCTTTGGAGTTCAAATACCTCCCACTCAAATGACAGCATTAAAACCAAAACAAAACAAAAAATGATCTGCTTCTGGTAAATTTCCCAATGCCTTCTCACAGTCAATCTGAAAGGAAACTGATTCTAGAGCCAAATTCCATGCAGCTTTAATCCAGTGGAACTCATTTGAGTTCAAAAGACACCAGGAGAGATCCAAGCACCCAACTCTGAGCAAGGAATGTGCAACTAGATCCAAAATGTTTGGGACTTGATTTTATTAATCTTGTATAATTTGGCCAGGAGGCAGAGGTTAATGTCTTTGCACATGTGAAAGGTTCCACGAGTTCTTTAATTGACCACAAGTCAGTAATAGTCGGGTTTATCTTTGTCAGCAGTACAGGGTCTCTTTGAAGCATACCAGGCAGTGTTTCGATGCTGAACATAGAGGGAATCACAACCCTCAATCCTTTTTGATAAAACAGCCACTCTTTTATTGGAGCATCTGGAAATTCTTTG
The DNA here is from genome assembly GCF_987193195.1 of Phasianus colchicus. Taxonomy (NCBI): domain Eukaryota; kingdom Metazoa; phylum Chordata; class Aves; order Galliformes; family Phasianidae; genus Phasianus; species Phasianus colchicus. The sequence continues at coordinate 62,222,525 of NC_143439.1, read as the reverse complement.
AGATCACAACTTCACTCTGTTTTTAGCCACTCTGAGGCTGCATTGCTTTAGAGGATCTAGAAAGATCATAACCAGTATAGCGACTGACTTGAAGTGCTTTAAAATTTAAGAAATTTTTAAATAGAAAACTGATAACTACATTCCTTATTATACAGATAGCCTGCTAAATTTTAGCCTATGTACAAATTCCACATGGAAATATAGCTTTCAAGGTGCAAATGCAAAGATCAAATGATTTATCTAGTCAAACAGCAAAATGTACAGGGAACTTATGTATCTTATTCCAAAGTTTGTCTCTTGAATCTGACCTCTCCCTCTTAGATAACTAAATCTATACTTAAACTGACACAACTTCACTCACTCTGATGGAGATACAGAAAATTATATGAGCTGGAGAGCCACGACAGTTTTCTGAGGAGAGAAAATCCTTGCATTACAGTCTGGAGGCATTGGGCAGAGAAATGAAAACTTCAGTATGGTGTTGGTGGTCAGCCACGAAACACAGTTTTTTTAGCTGTTTTTACTATTATGGACTATGAGTTACAAAAGAAAAGAACTTTCAGTTCTTCTTATCAATATAGTCAATAGGGTATAAGATGCAACTGATACGATCAAATCTGAGTGTGTGCTGAAGGGTTAGACAAAACATTGTGTGTCCTTCAGCACTAAAGTTTTTCTGCAGTCTCATGCATGGTTCCTGCTTTGAATGACCACAAAGTGCTTTATAGTTTCTCATTCTCTCTGTGATATGACTGTGTTGTTATTTCTTTGCACTCTTGCTCACATTCTGTAATCACCTGATGTCTACAGCTTTCATTTTATTGTGAGTAAAAGGCAATACTAACAATAACTGAAATAACTAACTAAAAGTTCCTTCAAGCATTCTTTTGAAAAAGAGCTTACATATGAACTAAACATTTTGCTTTTTCTCTTGTTGTTAAAGAGTTGTTCACACAGGATCATACTGGCATTGTTCACATGAGATTTAAGAGAGTTATAAATAACTATGGTGTGTGTGTATATATAAGGAATATGTATAGTAACCAAAAAAAGCAACACGATGAATATATGGAGCTTAAAGCACAATTAGTTCGATCAAGTTTGTCAACAACAGAACTGAACCAATGTTTCTCTGTATTTTACTGATGTGTTAACTCCATTGATGGTATGAGTAGGCTAAGACACTTGAGATACCAGCAGACATGTGCTTTGCTACAAATTAAGTCTCAATTCAATTGCACACATATGGATCAATGCCATTTTAGATGCTGAAAAGTATTCTGCCCAGTCTCCAAAAGGGCTCTGACACCCCAGAAGAACATAGATCTCTCATATCTTCTTGTATCATGCAGCTCTGTGTAGGTGTCTTGAATAACTTAAAATCGTAAAAATTACAATTTCTCATGGTATTTCACAGAATTTGAGAATTGTTGGGGTTGGCAGGGACCTCTGGGTCCCTTTGACCCAACCCCTGCTCCAGCAGAGCCACAAAGAGCAGAGTGCCCAGGCCCATGTTCAGCTGGCTTCTGAAGGAGGAAGCCCCACAACCTCATTTTGCCAGTGTTCCATAACCTGCACAGTAAAGATCAGTTGATATGTGCCATATGTTATTTTCTTATTAAAACATTTTATGTGTATAAAGTTGTGTTGCTTGGGATGTGTATGATTGTGCTGTCCTGGCCAAACTGGATCTCCCCGTTTCCTGATAAAGCCTCTTGTGATTTGCACCATTGATATCTTCACGCTAAATTCCTTTGATGCATATGTTTTACTAAACATGTGCTTATAAATACAGAGAGCGATGAGCACCAGCCATCATCACATTCATTCATTAGTCCTAAATGCCTGGGAAGATTCATAGAGAAGAATATGGTTTTAACAGCAAACCAATATCTCTTTTTCCTTTTGTTCTAACTGTATTTCAGATTTGGCTTCTCTTTGAAAGAAGAGAGTAGTAGAATACGTGGGGTTTATGAATTGTACCTAGCAAACTTGTTTCATCATTTAACTACATTTTTTTACATTTGAAAATAACATCTGCTGCTTCCCCCTTATTCAGTAAGTCTTTTAGAAGAAATTAAATGGGACCATTTTCTAAAAGATTGTGTAGTGAAACAGTTGAATGAAAAGCTTAAAAGAAGGCAACTGAAAAAGGAATGTATTTCCAACCATGACTATAACTCATATTTTTTAGGGAACTCTAACAAGCTAATCCATCTGGTTTTGGTTTTCAGTCACAGATGAACTAATATCCTCTCGTTTAAGTTACTGTATGGAACCACTATAAGCTTAAGGAAGCATTAACCGTTTTATTTGCATTCAAAGGGTTGGGTTTTTTGAGTGTGTAAGGAATATCTCTTCCCTTAAGAAAGAAGCATAGCTGGAATTGCAGTGATTACCAGAGAAGCAGGAAAATCTGTGTTAGCTAAAAATAATGATTACATAGACTCATTTGGTTTAGACAAGGCTCCTACTGTGTCATCAATTCCATTCTACTGTACCAGTACGAAACTGATAATACCAGATGGATTGTGGGACCAAAGAAAGCATGATTTCAGCAAAAATGAACCTAAAACTATTTAAATGTGTGTGTATAAAATTAATGACCCTGAACTCTTCTGGTATCTCTCCTGCAGAAAACACTAGCAAGATTTGCATCATCTTTTCCATCTAATCCAAAAGGATACTCCCCAGTATCCTATTTTGATATTCAAATTATACATTTTAAATCTTAATAATTATCTTTTTTCTCATGATTTCCTTCAAGAATGTTACAAAAAGCACTTCAATAAGCAGTTGTGACTAAATTGCTTGAGATGTAGAAGTTATGCTTTTGCCACAGAGAAAAGGAGGTGATGTAGGATCTTCAGTTTTTCTGCTTCATTCAGGCCCACAGCAATTAATGTTTCTTATGAGAACATTTTTTTCTTTTCTTTTCTTTTTTCTTCCTGTGGACATGTGCATTCATTCAAGGAAAGTCATACCGTAAGGAAGGAGCTTTATTCACAACAGACTTCCTCCTTTAAGGTCTATTCCAACTCTCCTTAATGGCTGTCCTAGTTTTTCCATTACTTCTATTTGGTATTGAATCAGCCCTCTTCACTAATGATTTTGAAAAATGATAGATAGGAGAATATTTATTCTATGCAATAATAATTCCAAAAATTACCATGTTACGGTGGAGCATGAAGAAGAATTTTGCTGTCATAGGAGTTCTGGTCCTTCATTTTGGTTTTGACCTAGAAATTATCTGACATGCTATAGACTGACAAATTGCTGCCAGTTTTTTTTTCATTGTATATATGGTTTTAAATAGATCTCATGTTTGCTCAAGCAGCTGGTTTTTAATATGCTTTCTATTTCATCATATTAGCCTTATAATCCTTTAGTCCAGTGCTATCATTATAGATTTCGTAGAAAGGCAGAAATTATCCTAAAAATAATTTTCAAATGATGCTATCATAAACTTACCACTAATAGGTTCTTCATTTGAAAGAATGATATTTTCTCAGAGGCAGATAGATCTGTACTCAGCTAGTCTCAGATGCATGTTATCTCTTAGTCAATACATACTTAAGTGAAAACATACTTTGCTTTCCCATGGACACAAAACCAATCAGATACGTACACCTGGCAATCCACTTTTTTGTCTCCCAGTCTGTTAAACTATAAGACATATAATTTTCCAAAGAACTGTAGGAGATAATAGCTTTAATCTCAGTCAGCATTTTTAGGACATCGTGTGAGGTCTCAATGAAGACAGTGTGTCTGTCTTCCCAAAGATCTCATGGAAAATGTTACCTTATGAATAATTTAAGTCAACATTCCCAGACTGCTGAATGGAAGGGCAAAACCATTTTCTGTAGCTATAAACCTGTGTGAAATACTGATTTCTCTCGTACATCTCATGGCATTTCTGGTGATCATTTCTTCCGTTTTGTTATTGTTTTCATATGTTCCTTACAAATTTTGCTCACTAGTGACTCTGTGACTTTCTTAGAAGCTTCGGTATGGTTTGACTTCTTCTGTGGCTCACATCTATCATTAGCTGCTATTTATAATTCTTATTTAGTGGTGTCATTAGGGAAGGGTTATGGTCCTCAATCTACAGAAGCATTTTTTGGGGGATGGACCCAGGAGTGCATGCACAGACATCCACATCAAGGAATTTCTTTTAGGATTTCAAACATGGTATTTCTTATTCTCTTTGCAGGCTTCAGGGATCTCTCATCTTTGTGGTGTCTAATCTGGTATAATCTGGGTAAAATTGGTAGAGATCCCAGAAGCTGTTTATGTGGGAGGTTAGAAACTCGTTTACTTATTCCCACAACCAATTTTCATAGTTCTCTATTACAGAATATGTGTTTTGTTTTGCTTAGCTTTAAGCTTCATGACATAGGTCAATAATTTCCATGGACAAATATAATCAGCACTGGTATCATTTTGTTGCTCAAAAGGCCTCATAAATCCACAGAAAATTTCCATCAGAGAAAGATCAAATCATTGTCAGAAATGCATATGTATGAAATATGGATAAAATATTCTTGGAAGCATCTCCTTTTCTGTATAGGATAATAGCCACGTTATCTGTGTGTGCTTAGAATTTTAAGATTTTCAGGTTAGAACTTATTGGAAAAGAATTAATTTTCAGTGAAAATGGAAGGGTGAACAAAGGAGTTCCTTGATCTTCACTCCTATGTCCTCATTAAGAGGACAAATAGGAATTTCCATTAAAATTAAAGGAGTTCAGTAGAAGTAATTAGAAAATAGTAATTAGGTTCAAAGGCTTCTGAAGGGCAAATTCGTTCTATAACAGCAAACAAAAATAACAAATGAATCCAGTAATTAAAAAAAAATATATGGCTAAATTAAGTCCAGCACCTGTGAAAGATAGCAGTCAGCAGCCCAGACTGTAAATTTAATATTTTTTTATCCTTATAAGCAAGTCTCAGTTCTTGAAGACTTGCTTCTTAGCTTTGCCATTACCTCACTGTGGATTTGTGCTCACGGGTGTGTTTGTGTAGCAGTGGAAATTTTTTTTTAACAAGTTTGAAAATAAAGCCTGCATGTTTTTCAGTTTTGAAAATATTTTCCTTGGCAATGAAAGTGATAAACTCAGTGGCTAAAAATGGGTATATTTCTAGGGTAAATTTTTTGGTTTATACGTGGTTTATAGGACACCACACTCACTGACAACAAATCTCTCAGCTGGCAGAATTAGTACAGTACAATGGACTCTACCAATTAAACACAATAATGCTGACATTAGCCTAGATTTTTGGAGGTATTTATTAATACAGATGATTTATTGCCCCTGTTGTTGATTTGATGGCATGAATAGTTGATCACATCTTTGTAAGCTTCATGGTGATACTGGCACAAATACCACTGACCAAAACAGTCATCTTTCAGCCTTTAGAGTGTTTACCTGAGTTTTCATCAGCATCAAACCACAATGCCCAAAGCCAAAATGCCAGTGTAGGCCAATCAACAATGCCAATTGGAGGTGTAATGGAAATTTACAACACTGGCAATTGAGACACAGCAAGGATAGGTATACAGTAATTACCTCACTGTTTTGCTGGTGACCTTCCTCTTCCAAACTAAATGTTTTCTTCTGATAAGAATCTTCTTTTTGAACTGCTAAGTCTACATACATTTGTCTGGAATCTTGGGATAAGTACTAAGCTATTCAGTAGAGATACCTATATTTTTATTCTAAAGGTATACACAAACCACTAAGCCACAGAAACTCACTCCACTTGATTTCTCAGTCTTATTGGTCTTTTGGTGACACACTTAACACATTTTCTATTAGCTGTTCTCCAGTATTAACAATGTCTGATGGTTAGGGAGAGCAATCTCTTTCAATTATTCTTTTTGAAAATACTCATTTATTTAGCAAGTTTTAAATGTGTTCTGGATTCTGTATTCTCAAACAAAATAAGCAAAATAATGTCTTGTTAGCAGCTTCCAAAGGAACTTAGGTAGTAGAAAGGTTTTGAGTTCATCGTGATGTAGGATCTATGTATCACAAGAAGAACATCTAGTCAAGGGAATGCAATGGTCAAACCCATAAGTATCTACAGGCTTCAGACTATTTTAGTTCAGCTCATAATCAAGAGTTGGAGGACTGCATCTTTGGTGTCAGGTGTCTAATATCTAATCTAGTTATTCATATATCTAACACACTCTCTAGTACTTTGAAGTATTTTCATTGAGAATGACAGATGAAAAAGAGGTGTGTGCGAGCAGCAATATGTAAGACAAACTATTGGATGAGCTTGTGTCATGTTTGACCCACTATTTATTCTGATTCTTCTTTATAAATACTGTAAAAATCTGGATCTCTATTTTTCAGTAAAAATTAGTGTACTATATTCTGTTGAAATAAAACTGTGTGAATAAAATAATTCTGCTTATAAGAACTGTGGATAATGAATTTCAGAACAGAACAGTAACAGGTAATGGATGTTAGATTTTTTTTCTAAATGGGTTTATGTCCTGTCTGAGATGTTAATGATTACTGTTTAACATACTCTTTTCAGTCTCATTTACTAGTGGATGCACGCCCTTATCAGAATCATCCATTTCTCTAAGTAATTGTTTCTGCTCCAGTCTGAAGGCTAAACTGTTCTCCCTTAAACTGAGAAAGTCTTTAGCATTAACACTGCCACTGTAGTTCACACTGTGCTTGTGTAGATAAAGAAATGGTGCCTGTCTCTTCTGCTGTCATATCTGGTTATATTCACAAGCACTAATCTTGTCTGAGCACAGCAAAATCACAAGAATAATACAATGAATATGCTAAATCTTTCCAAATGATTTTGTATTGTTTAGCTTGAGTAGACCAAAACCCACCCAGTCGCTCCAGGATACAGGATTCCTTACTATCTACCCAGTGTTTTGTTATAGCCAACATCGAAAATCTCGACTCTTTAATCTGATCAAATCCCACTTATGCTTACAGTTTTAGCACTGGTCACATGCACATCAGCATTGATAGTGCCAAAGAAGCATCTGTATCTTTATAACTTGACAGAAAACAGGTTTCCCCTTGATGAGGGGTTTGTCTCACAAACACAACCTAATGAGATAATGCCTTATTACCTAATGGTTGGAGGACCAGACATGAAAGACTTTGAATCATCATCTCCTTTGGTTTATATCTACTATGCCCCAGGACTTTTACAGATGAGGCTTTTTAATCCCTTCATATTTGAAACTGTTTTATTTTGTCAAATGAAATCTTGGAAACATGCAAGTGTATAGGATCACAACAATCTCTTAAGGATCCACTGCAAACCTCTTGCCCAGTGGCAGAAATAGGTATAATCAGGTTATCAAATATCTGAAGATATTTATCTAATCTGTTTTTAAAAGCTGTAAGGAAAAAAATTCTCATTACTCAACAGATCCTAGTGCTTCATCACTCTATTATTATGAAAATGCACAACATGCATCTTATTTTTCTTTCCCTTGCAATTAAGAAGAGCTGTCATATAAAACACTTTTGCATTGTGAAGACTGTTGTATCTACACTTATTCTGTTCTAGACTAAACAAACATAGTTCCTACAACCCTTCTTCAAAGTTCATATTTTCTAAAGTTTGTATCAGTGTTTTTGTTCCTCTTTGTGCTCAGATTTGTTAACATCCTTCTTGTAGTGTATTGTGCGTAAACTGGGCAGGATTCTTTATCCAAGGTCTAAAAGGACAGAGAATAATTTTCTTTATTGTCCACGACACTTCTATTGATTGGAGTTTGCATTTTTTGCACTACTACCTTTAATGGTGCATTTAATCTTGTCCAGTTTGCCATCTTCAGATACTTATAGACAATTAGATTTCTTCAAATACTTTAAAGAGGCCTTTTCTTTTTCTATTCATATTTTTATTTGAAATCTTTTCTCTTTTGACACTATGAAGTCCCATTAACTAATTTTGCAATTTTTATTTTATCACTTATTCAATTAATGGAAATTTTGAGACCACATTCTATATACTTGTAGAGGAGAACGTGCAATGTGACACTCTTATGCCCTGTTTGGCATTTATAATGTAACCTTCATCCACTGTTCCATTAGAGCTGTTAGAGTGAGTAATCTAGAGAAAAGAAGACTGAGGGAGGACCTGATCAATGTTTATAAATGTCTGAAGGGAGTGGGGAGGCAAATGTATGAGCCAGGTTCTTCTCAGTGGTGTGTAGTGATAGGACAAGGAGCAATGGCCTGAAACTTGTACATAGGGAGTTCTGTACAAACTGTGCAAAAACTTTATGGTAAGAGTGACAGAGCACTGGAACAGGATTCCTGCAGAGGTGGTGGAGTCTCCTTCTATGGAGATACCCAAGACCCATCTGAACACCTACTGTGCAACACATTGTAGGGTGCCTGCTTTGCAGAGCAGTTGGACTTGATCTCTGGAGGTCCCTTTCAACCCCTGCAGCTCTGTAATTCTGTGAAACTTTGACATGTGAGCTCTAAGACCATTTACCATTATCTTGTTATTATTAACACCAGTGACAGTCTCACACCAATGGCTTATGTTATGCATCATATTATTATTATTATTATTTTTAAATAAATCTCACTCCTAAAGTCCTTGCGGTCCGAAGGAAGGGTGGCTACCTAAATTGCTACTACAAATTTCATGAACTGTAAGGACAACAGTAATCTAAAAATTGCAAAGTTGTTGTCGAATCCAAACTGTTTAGACTTCGTATTTTTGTAGTGAGTTTGTCTAACACCAGGCTTCTGAGACTGAATCAGATTTGAAAATTCTCTGGAAAAAGGTGTGTGAAACAAATCTGTAAAAAGATATTTTATTTTAATAAGTTCAGTTACTTAGAACTTAAATATAAGTACAGTCACTTATTTCTAAGCAATGTTATAAGTATTTGTAATAGTGAAATGTTTTATTTGCATAGTGAGTTTTTCCATGAAATTTTATTAGTTTTTATTAGTTTTTTTCATTCATGAAAGATGAAGTTAAGGAATGGACATGATTTTAATGTGAAGTTCAGACTAAATGAAATGTGAGCCATATCGTCTTAAAGGATTGAGAATTTGAAAGAAAGAAAAATAGCTTCAGGTTATTTGCAGATGTTTTCTAAAACTGCATGAACGTTATCAATCATGTTCTTCACCATTTATTCAAAAATAATGCCTGAGGATATGGATGATGGGATACAGCAACTAAGAATACTAGTAAAAAACAAACATTGGCCAAGATTTCTTCCATATCTGAGAAACTTACACTTAGCTGACTGAACATGTGGACCTTGGCAACTCAAGAGATGTAACTCTGCTATTTCATTTTTGAGATATAACAGTTATTTAAATTTTCATATATCTTTTCCTGCAGTAATCTAGTCCCCCTTCTACTATTGAAAATAAGATCTGCAGTCACTTAAACAAAATCAAAATAGTGCTAAAAATCTTATTGTGAATTGTACGTTTGGGTGAAAAACAGAATAAAAAACAGAAAAAAAAAGTGTAGAATTTTTTAAATGGGCAAATATAAGTATCTAAGGTCTTGAAAACAGGTTGTCCCAAATCTTATGGGTTTTTTTGTACACGTAATTTTTACCAAAGTCTTTATTGGTGAATGTAGCTAGTAGACACTTGAGTCTTAGTGGCTGTATACTCCAGTTGACAATTTGATTGACTTCACTACAGACTGTGGTATAAATGGCTTTATTCTCTTCTTGCTCTGACCTAAGTAATCAAAACCCTGAGAAAATTTTTTACTTTTTTCTAAAGAAGCAATGAATATATTAAAGATGTGTTGCCCATCAGTGCTTGTCTAGTTCAAAACTTTAAACGTTTTTTACAGTGATGTGAACTGTTTGAATAATTTATCCTAGACATCTATGCTTGATTTTCATTATTGAGCAGTAATAAATCCAAAAGAAGCAGTGTAGTAGTACACTGTTAAATTAAAAAAAAAAAAGAGAGAGAGAGAGAGAGGATCACCAAGTGTCCTGAGATTGTTTTCCTTTTATTCGAGTTCTCCAAACTACTTTGACCACAATGGAAAAACACTGCTGAATATCCCACCCACATTGTTACTTTAATAAAATACCAGACTAGACACATATTCTACTTGATGCTTACAAGACTATTTCAAACCAGCTGAGTGACATTGAGAATATATGTACTTGCTTAATCTGAAACTTTATATTAAGCTGTTTTAGCTAAAATTACTAAAGCAAACATGAAAATATGCCTCAATTGCACTTTTGAGAAAAGAAAATCATTCACAGTTTCCCTCCTAACGTAATTCAGGAGAACTTGAGGCTCAGTTTTACAATTCCCTTCTTACAAATATTCAAAATTAAATGCAGGATGATTTTATGCTCTCATTGATGGCATATTGACCAACTGAGCAAAGTTTCTGCATAATGTAACAAATGAAGCATGGAAGAATCAAAGCAGAATTCTTTAAAATCAAAATACAGTCGTATCAGCCGTGTATCAATTTAACGAAAATGTGAACAAAGCAAACAGTATCATGACTTACAGTACATGGTATATACAGAAAAGACAATGAAGGGTTCCAAATTTTTTCAGTGGATAAAAATAAAGAGTTCTGTAAGATCTTGAATAAGAAGAGAGAGAATGATTTTAGAGCATGCACTTGTAGCCTTCTTCCAGAACTATACCTCTCTAATGCTACAAAACGTGTCCTGCTGTAGCCCTTTCCAGTAGAGCCTCTAATACTTTACACAGCAGCAGTGAAGGGGATGGAAGGGTCATGGAGAGGACAACCAAGGAAGAGGATTTGCAGGAATATGCCTAAACCTGGACATCCTATGGAGTTGTGCATGGCTCAGTGCAGACATGATGTGGAGAAGTCTGTCCTCTTTGGCCATACCCACACAAACTGTTGCTCCAGACTCACATGGGAAAAGAGCCACACAACAGAGCTGCTCTATCAGATGGGAGGAAGATCTAATGTCTCAGTCCACATCCAGTTACTGTTTCCATGAGTCCGTTCAACTTGGATCTTTATTCGCGACCTCAGCATTTTGCTCTAATCTCTTGTGGCAAGGGAATGTCATGTTAGATATGGCCCTTGAGCCAAATTTCAAATTGCTAACTTAACCCAGGACTGGAGCTTTATTTGAATGGAGCTTAGCTGATTTATGTGAACTGAGAAAGTGGCCTATTGTCCGAATCAAAATTCCATGTCTCAGCAGCCGAGTAAAATAAAACCTTAAATTGTGAGTGCAGAGGTCCAAAGGCAGCAATCTAAATATTTCTAAATGCTCAATCTAAGTTTATATTACATTTAACTTGTTGTAAACCATATCCAGTACATTTTTAAACAGGGTCAAACAATAGTTTATCAAAATTAATTAAAAAATAGAAGGGAGTTTGGAAAACATGAACAAATACATTTGGGTAATCCAGGTACAGCTTTAAAAGTAAAGTTCAGAAGTACTAAACAAGGAGCTTGAAAAATGGAAGATATTTGCATGATACAAAGACCAAGACCATGGAGAAGTTTCTTCAGTGCTGCTTTATATTTTGTCTCTTGCCAATTCGAAAAGATGTATTTGGGGCTTTTCTGAAGTTTCTAACATATGATTGTTGTAATTGTAGGAAGCTGGATACAGTGCATCTTCAAAAGTACCATGTTTAAATGTAGTTCCCTTCCTGTTCAATCTTGGGATCTTCTACTTCAAAATTAATACCAAATGGAATGTAAGGGGAACGCTAGGTAACAATAATGTAATAATATAAGTAAATATTGACATGAGATATCTGTGGTCTATAAATGCAATTATGAAGAATATTAAGTACTTAGAAAATCTCCAAACTAATGCAGTTTTTGCATGTTTACTATTGTTTAATGTTGTTTCTGTATTGTTTACTGCCAAGATACAGTTTTTGGCATCATAGTCAAATATTTTCCTCTGAAATTCTTCCTTATTTTGGGTAGAGGTTAAGCTACATTCTTATCTCTAAAAGTGAATCACTTACATATTGCAAGGCTCCCAGCTTTTTACCCTTGAAATGGCTTGAAACATACAGGCAGATCCTACTGAATTACTAAGATGCAAGTAGCTCAAGATTTCTTCTAAAATATTGGTAGCACATGTCAGAACATCTTTATTACACAAGTCATAATTCTAATAAAAGCTTATAACAGGAGTACTTTTAGATGGGAGAAAGTCCATCCCTAAAGCAACCCCACTTTGCTGGTAGATCCCTGATCCTCACTGCTAAAACTTTGTAGAAAACAGGTAACCAGACTTCACTTGGTTTAAAATAAACATTGACCAATTAGTGCACTTTTTTCCAGACTCATTCTTAGAAATAGAAGTGATTTGTTTCCAGCATTAACTGGTATGTGGCAGACACCCAGGATTCAGCAAGGGTGATGAAAAGTCTGGCAGACCTAAAAACAAGTAAAAATTGTTTCTAAAAAAAAGTAAAGCAATAGAGCAAACATAATTGGTAAAAGGTATAACAAGGACAGCTTTTCTCTACTTTAATAAGAAATTGTGATTCAGTGACCCAGAAAATCCCAGAGATGAACTTATATCAACTAGCAAGAAAACAACAGAAACATTGAATCACTTTGTTAGATTATCTCAAACAATTCCACATATCTAACAAAGAAGAAAAAATATGTTGGAAAGAAAAGAATTAATCAAAATGTATTAGTAAAGGACAGAATCTTAGGCTAAGATACTTGCTCATACAACCTCAATTTTTCTGAAGCTTCTCGTAACAAACCTATAGCTGTTGACAAATAAGAGAATGTGGGAAACTTAAAAAAACTTAAAAAGAGTTTATGATCTGAGATACTTTAGTATTATTCACATTTTATTAATATGGTTACCTAAACTTCATGGTGAATAACGTTTACTCAGCTGTATGTTTGTGTAGAGATTGTTGTTATATCTGGTATGCGAGAAAAACAGAAAAATATATTTTTTTATACAGTGTATAATTAACAAACCTGCAGGAGAGCACAAAATGAAATCACTTTTCAAGTTACATAGCAGGCATTCTACATGTTTTTTCTTGAGTTTGATCCATCAGTATGAAAGTGTACACATTTTAACTGCCTTTATGCTATGTAAATCTTAACCAACATGGGACAAAACTTCAGGATTCAAGAAAATTGCAGCATGTATCACATTTAATCTACCAGAAAAATAAATGCAGGACTATGCCTTGAGTTATAAATGCAAGAAGTAATAGTTTCTAGTGTTCAATAGACAGTGGTGATATATTTATTTTTCTATCTCAATACTTTATAGTTTAGTTCCTTCTGCCTGGTTAGTACTAACATCAATTTTGAAAACATGGACAAAAAAATATAGAACCACATTTTATAGTGATGCTCCATTCTTCAGTTATGAAATGAGAATCAAGTTACCACTGTAAACAGTAAGTTGTTCAAGGCTGAAGATACTCTTCAAAAGGAAAGTACAAATAATTAGAATTTACTTCAGAATATCAAGAAAATATGGATAATTTGCTTCACTGACACTGAAAAACAGCAGTTAGATAAAATTTAGATCAACTTTAGAAAACATTAAGAATAAAAGATATGTTAATTTAAAAGAAATAGAAGTGCTCCATTTATTATACTCATTCCAATTTCCAAAAAAAGTTACATATTTTCCTTGCAATCATGAAATTTCCCTTCTGTTGACTTGCCAAAGAAAGAATTATTTGAGCAGATTTTGTACATCTGCTACATCAGGAAAAACACCTGCTGAAAAATTTCAATAGTTTCCCAGCACATAGCCATCTAAAAAAAAAAATCTCGAAATAACATATAAGTTATATGATAATTTAAGTCAGATTAATCTCATTTAGTTTGCATTTTCATGCGAAGATACAATCCATGTAGTATGTCATTGTGCAGCAAGAGAAACTTAACCTATCTTTTCAGTGCCAAAGTGCTAGATAGAGAAAAATCTCCTGGGAAATTCAACATTATCTTTCCTCACTTCGTTATCTGAAATAACAAAATGAAAGCAAAAATATTTAGGGGCACATCTCCTTTGAACATCAGCTGAGAGTAACAACGAGAGGGAAAATTATATATTAAAACTCTTTCCAAGTCTGCTAATATTTTTTGTACATTATCAAGGAAAGTGGTATGTCTGGCTTTCATATGTTAATTATTTTGAGTATCACTATCTAGAGCACCATAGCACCAGGTTCCTTCAAAGCAGTTCCTATGACATTTGTTTTGGTACCTGCCAGAATTTTACCATTTCCAAGTAACACCAAGTTTGCTCTGTGTACCTGCCTCTGGCATCCTTTTCTAGGTTTCTTCTCCATTACTAAATATTCTTTATTTGCACTCCAGATGATGACTTTATCTATGTTGGATGAAGACAGGAATTTTAAGTAGTATTTTAGAGTTGCTTAACATGATTATTTGCAACTCATTTTACTCCTTCCAAGTGCCCCATTGCTTTCTTGGAGCATACTTCCCTCATTGAAAAGCACGCTGAACAGTGTTTCTTCTTTCCTAGTAAAGGGACTTGAAGCCACAAAAGGACTTCAGGCATCATTTTGGAAGGACTTGGTTTGATTTTAGTAGCTGTTACAGCTTAGAAAAGAAGAGTAGAGAAGGAAGCATGTGCAACATGAGGACCTTTATTTAAAGCCAGAGAGTGCCACCGTGTGGCTGCAAGTTTTTAGACTGGCAATGGTTTATGTTTTCGTCCTGGAAAAACTTAAGAATGAATGGATTCGACCTCTCTAAAACCAGCATGAACTTATCTGAAAAGGCTAAAGTTGCGAATATAGGGAGATGGAAAAAAAAAAAAGGAACTCTTAGTCAAGTAATAAAGAAATAAACAGATGACTGAACACCAATATCCAGGAATCCCATGTTAATTTCTAATTCAGAGGCTGTATTTTATGCAGTAGTGTTCAAAACAAGACTTTCAGAGCACAACCTGGAGATCAGCCTTCTTTTACTCCCTGGTGAATCCCTTAGCCCAGAGAGAATAGAGTTGTTCTTCCTTTTTACACACCCCCAGAGAGTACACGATTAGACATACCATTTTATCTAACCAGGAGAGATGGACTCAGCCTTCTGATAAGGATGCTCTGTATTTTCCTCTTCGGAAATGGGAGCTTCTCCAGGCTGAGGAATGCATGGAGAGATCGAGGAGATCCTTTTCCAGTAATTAAGTATTCCATACAAGAGCAGTAGTATCAAGGAAAATGAAAAACACTACCACTCCCTTCTCTCTAATCCTCCTTCCTAATTCCTATTTGAAAATGCAGGAAGGACACCTGGAAACATATGTCCTTCATGGATAAGAAAACACTAGTGTATAACTTGGAATCTGACAGGGTTCTAGGTATGCAGCTGCACACCAATCTATGCCTTCCTGTAAGCTGAAGTTTGTTCTTGTTTCAATTCAGGCAGAAATACCCTATGTGCCAGGGCCTGCAGAGCTTTTAACATCTCATCAGGGCTTTTTTGGCTCATTAAACGAGTATCAAACTTTTTTTTCTGTTCAGTGGCTATATAACTAGTGCTAAGTATATGCCCACCGAATCTACATCTCCTTTCTGTGTCTTTTCTCAAATGTCATCCAAATGTCCTGTTCCTCACTGTCTCTTTAACAAACACTTTGCAGAGGTATGCTTTTTATACTCTTATTAAAGAGGCATCCAGATACCATGCTGTTCCACCTTTTTGCTTCATTAAACTTGAAGAATGTTCTGCCAGTCACCTAGCCAAAACTGATAATTTACAAAACAATTATGAGAAAACAGAGCAGAAGTCTAACATTCTCTAGACTTGCACCAGCAAACATGCCAGGTGCGATTCATCTCATCCACCTGTAGCATTCTTCATTGTAAGCTGCTGACCATTCTCTGAAGCTAGGAGGCAGTATGGCCTTCTGACTAGTGTCCTCCTGAAGGGAAGATGAATCCTATCACTCCTAATCAAAGGGAACAAAGCTTAGTAGTAAAATACTTTAGCCCAGATTCGATTATTCCCAGAATGTGTGAATTTCAACTTTGCTGTTCATGTATCACATTTCTTGCTGCAGCATCATAAAATGATTTCTGGGGACAAAGGCATATTTAAAAATCAAACAGGTTTTGAAGCAACTTTTGAAAATCTAAATGCCATTTAGGCATCTGGCAGAGATGAAGTTCTTCGAAGTTCTATGCCTATGACTTGCTTTAACCACACTAAGTAGGAAAAGTCATAATTCCTCTGTAATCAAAGTAAGGAGACAGTATTCAGGTGCTGCTTTTTGAAATCTGGCTACATTTTTCATGCTGTACACCTGGCTCAAAGGCAGTGCCCATGAAATCATATGCTATAAACTGCACAAACTCGATTTGATTTTCAAGGGTGATTTAGTAACAAAGGACTGTATTGCCTATGGAATTCTGTGGAATCAAGGCAAGAATATGAAGTAGCAGTGCTAGAAAGAAGGCAAGTGTTATCAGAAGAATAAAATTGTAGATTAGAAGACACAGCTTTCTTTCCCAGAATACAAAGAGACTACCTGTGGTAACAGTAATCAGAACCAGAGACACTGCCAAGTACTAAGAAGCAAGTTAATTAACAGAGAGTAATATCCACAGTTTTCCCAGCTCTACAGAAAAATACAAGACTTCTGTTGAATTTTCAGGCCCAGGCAAGGAAGAGGACATGAATTTCCCTATTCTTTTTGGGATAGCATGACACCAGTCTGAATCGAAGTTTCCAAGCTACCTGCACATTAAAACTTTCAACTTTAATGCTTAGTTCAAGAATGCATTCAGGAAAACTGTGTGCAGAATTGCAATGGAGACATTTAGGGTCTTATTCGCTCTCCAACTTAATGCTTTTTTCTTTTTTAAAATCAAAGCGCTGAGAGATATTTGATAAGTGCCACATATTTACAAACAATAGATTATCACTTTCATAACTTATAGCATCAAATCCTCTGTGTGAAAGTAAAAACACAGGCACATATAAGTTCTCTTTACAGTGTTGGAATAAAAAACCAGAGATACGCTTAATGTGCAAGAAGCTTTCTAGAACTACCAGATACGCAGAGCTTAAGTCCAAGCAGCTAGAGATGAATCTGTAATTCACTTTCTAGACCTTTGAGACAAAAACAGATCTACAGATTTTTCTTGTATACCTAGATAGTCAAATTTTCTCTTGTAGGTACTTTCTCTAGAAAGTATTCTAAGTGTCATCTATCTTCATATAGTTAAGCATACTGTATTTCTTTAGTGGAAGAAGTCAACAAACTAATAAAGAAATCACAAGTTCAGAGAGATGACAAATGTCAGATATCTGAATGCATAAATGAGAAGTGTTCATTCTGCTGTGAATGACATTTTAGTAAAAGAAAGATTCCTGGGCAAAGAACCAAGGTAATGAGAATATATACAGACCAGAACATGTAAGTTCTTTAAATATGAATTTTTTCTTGCACCTTTCACTTTCCCCAGGTTTGACAACATAAAATATGTAACCAACAACTCCCAGCTGATTTCTGACTTCTTCCAAAGAAACTTCTATTCTTCATAAAGTCTCTTAAAAACGCAGTAAACTGTTTCTGTATGAAGTTGTTCTACAGAAAGGAGAGATATGAGATGATTCTCATCATCTCATCAAAGTTTCTCAGAATGCATAATTTTATCAGACTTCTTTTCTTAGACATGCATATTCAATACATGCAACATAATCCACTATGTCATTTCTCATACAGCTTTGATATGAAAATATTTTGAGGAACAAAGATTTAGAACTACTTTCAAAATTAACAATGTAGTATTTTTGCAATGAATGTGAAGGAGTACGTTTTTCTGACTATAACGTAATGATACATGGTAGAAGATTCTGTATTAAGTCACTGCAGACAATGCTGACAGCTCTGAAAAAGGTCAATTAAAAATGTCTTTGTAAAGAGGAGGAGAGCCTTCACACATCTGCTGAAATGAACAGAATTGCAACTTAAATATATATGTATTGCTAATGACTTCATTTCTGGACACTAATTAGTGCTTTCAAGAATTCTGGGATAATTAGATTCTTCAGTAGGTGAGTTTCTTGACAAATGAGGGATGGTGGCTGGGCTGAGGAACTTGATCAAACCAATTCTGAAATATCTAGTTTACTTGATGATGTAGAAGTATTTACACAAGCATATAGTGAGGCCATATATGAACAAGGTCATGCAAAGAAAGTCAGTGCTGAATGTTTCTCTACAATGCTTTATTAAATACTTTTCATTCATATATGTATTTATCATTTTCCAATATGCAACTAGACAAAAAGAGATAGGTTTTTCTTTACTAACAGTGAAAAAGAATAAAGGCTTTTTTTTTTTCTTTTTTTTTTCGTTTCTTTTTTTTTTAGTTTACAGGCTGAACCTCAAATAACAGGTACAAGACTGTATATCTTAGAGACAGTGAAATGCAGTCCACTATCACAAAAATAGATAATTTCCCCTGGGATGGTAAGATCTCACTCACAGCATGTGCTGTATGAAACAATACATTCTTCATGCTCCAGCGAGTGCAGTGTTTCTGCAGTTACTTCTGTAGTAAGATTATAGTTTTCAAAGATGCTTATAAACTTTTATAGCACTGATCAGGAGCTAGATTTATTCTTCTAACATTCAGCTCTGTTGCAAAGGTTCTTGCCTTTTGATAGAAGAAGAGAGACATTTCCCGATCCACAAGGAAGTTGTGGTAGATTATTGCAAGTCTTGTGTAAATCTTCAGTTGAGCTTTCTTATTGCCCAAGTCCATGGCAGCAGCGAGTGCTAATTGATAATAGCCTGCTGCATCAAAGGGATCCTGAAATAAAAGAAAGAAAGATAGCACTCCCTCTAGTACAGCTGTGTAAGAGGACACCCAAGCTCAGTTTTAATGCAGCAGAAAAATATAGTTACTGAACTTCAGTAAGTTCTCTCACATTATTATTTAGTTTCTAAATGCATAACAATGAGTAAAATGATATGAAAAAGCATTACTACGTGTGATCATTTTCCACAGCAGTTTTTAATTTTTTTTACCTTAAGATCGTAGAATATAATGTCTCCTAAGTTCAAGTACACCTTGACGTAGTACAGAGTTTCCTCCTCAAACTCCAGAGGAGAGGAACAGAGGGACAAAGCCTTTAAATAAAAGTGTTCAGCTAGTTCACAGTGACCCAAATGATGATGGATGGCAGCCAGCCGATGGTAAGCTATTCGTTCATTTAGCTGATTTCCTAAGATAAGAGATAAGAATTGGGATAAAACCAGGGAGACAAAGAAGTCAAATTATCTCAAACCAGAAAATGTCCATTTTGTTTTGTTTTGTATCTACATGGCATTTTATTGAATATAACTAATTGACCCCAATAACATGCCCTAAAGCTATCCTTTCTTTTAAATAGAAATCCCACAAAATTTCTCTACTTCAAACTGTTTTATTTCACCAATGCTAGGATTTTCTTAAGAAATAACTATATACATACCTTTCATGTATAGATATATATGTACTGTGCATATTTACAGAAAAATAAGTAGATTATCTTGAAAATGTAGTAGATAAGGGGATTAGAAACTCCCTTATCCTTTTCAGTAAAAACTTTCTATCAGAAATTATGTCACAAAAACCAATTATCAGACTGATCAAAATGACAGATCTGTGCAGGTACAGAAGAATTAGACCATTCTTAATCAGTTGAACAGTTCTCAAAACTTCAAAGAAAATTGCTTTGGAAACAAGCCATGTTATTTTTAATTACTTTTTCCTAGGTGTGCTTGCTAGCAAGGCTACTAGCAAATCTGAAAAGAGTACACTGACAGTTGAAAGCCTCTTGGCACACCATTCATGAGTATTACAGCTTGATTGTCAGAAAGCACATTGAATTTGGACTTGGAATCCCAGGCTTAATTCTGTGCTGTACCAAAGATTTTCTGTATGATCTTAGAGTTTGAAGGGGCAGCAATAAGTTGCTCTTTTTTGAAAAGAGGCAAAAATATCAATGATAGCATTATTATGAAATCCTGGCAGTAACTCTGACAGAATTTGTGGAAGAAAACATGTTTAGAATCCTGCCTTAAATTGAAGATAATTGTAATATCCAGATGTAACTGAAATTGGTCTTACCTAAATTTACACTGAGCATAAGAGATGCTTTTGCATATTCCATACTTTCCTCGTAAACCTTTAGATTCACCAGCAACTCCACCAGTTTATTGCATAATCTGAGTTCAGTGTTTTTGTTGCCAGTCTCAACAGCAAGGGGAAGAGCCCTGTCCTGAAATGCATAAAAGCAGCTTAGGTATTGCAGAACCACTGACAAACTTCCATTGATGAAATGTCAAGCAACTTTTGCTTTACTTTTTGAATATTCTACATCTTAAACCCAAAAGAAGGGTTTGAAACAGGTGAAATCTATTAACACTAGGGCATAAGATAAATCTCAGTAAGTTTGTTAAGAGGTTCAGGATTTCTAGAACATCTGTTACAAAGGGGAAAAGCATGTAACTATCAGCGGAGGAAAAAAAAAAACAACAGCACAAACCCTGTAGAAAGGCACCGCTTTCTCCTTTTCCCATTTACCATTAAAAAATATGTCTCCAGCAGCTTCAAACAATTCCATTGTTAAGTTTGGATCTCCTGTGCATAGAGCAGCATCTTGAGCAACCTGAAAATGGAATTAGGTAAAAGAAAGTTTTGGTTACTTCTTTGTTTAAAATAAATGAGTGTATATAAATATTAGCAATTGAAAAAAAATGTTTTTTTTAAAGACTCTCTTCTTGTTAAGATGTAGGTGAAGCTATATTGTTGATACCATGTTTGTTCTTTTTTGCTACACACTCTTTTTAAGGAGCTCAATGTTGAAAAGTTACTATAGGAACCAGTCTCCCTTACTCTGGCAATAATCTTCTGCTGGCTTGGTCAGCATGCACACAAAAACAAAGAAAACAAAAACTACACCAGAGAACCAGTAGTGCTGTCGATAATTGCAAAATATTAAATTTGAGATCAAGTTTATCATAGGAATAAATTACAATTACAGGTTAGATATAGCAATTGAAGAGTTTATGTATATTTTTATATATTTTAAATAAACACAGCTCCATTATCCTGCTGTTCTAAACTAAGTACATACCATATCAGCATGAAAGATTTTGGGAGAGGAAGCATGTATGCATCTGCTCCAAAGCAAATGAGTGTTGCCAGGACACTCCAGTACTGATATTGATGGGAAAGGGGATGTATGCACAAAGCATGATGACTCTTGCTTTGGCTTTGTGGTTTTCAAATTGTGTTACATTAATGTAAGTCCAGCTCCCTACTTCAGCTCGATGGCAGTGATCCTTTTCAGCTTATTTTGGCTTCAGGCACCCTAAGAACTGTATCATATTTTTGGAAGCTGTACATCTAAACAGTGGGTCTCAGTTTATTTTTTATCTTATGATCATATTTTTGCTACAACTCAAACACCACTCACTCAAACAGCCAAGACTCAGATCTTACTAAGGTCAAATTCTACATACGCCCTGTTCTACAGGGCAGCACTCTCCCTTACAGCAGACAAGTATTTTTAACCCCTTTACAAAAGCAGGAAGTGATTTGCCAAATACCTACACAATTGGCTGGAAGCAATACAGACAATTGTATGGCTCACATGTACACTGCAGTGTGGCTCTGATAGACACTGGATGATTTTGTATCAGCAGTCACAAGAGCTAGATCACCACTTCAGGCCATCTTACAGTCTGCTAACACAGCAACAGAAGTAGCAGCAGTTTTCCTGGGGATCTGGCCCACCAGCCTGCACACTGCAATGATTAGTATCTGTATCTACTAGCATATAGAAGCATATAGCAAGCATGTATAATATGCTTGCTGTACTGGTAGATAATGATGTAATAAAATGAAGAATTGCACAGAACACAGAATTTGCATTGAAACAGGCAGTAAAGTTCATCACTCAGAATCTTCATGGAGTCAAGCAACAGATTAAAATGGACCACAGGATAACACTCAGACTTTCAGCTGTTAAGCTTAGTACATAAATGGTGGTGTTGTGTTCAGAAGGTCAGTTGGTAAAATCTCTGGAAATGTTAAAATTACACACTGTTTTACCATGCCACCTGCAGCATGTTGACAACATGTGCATAACTGTGTTGATAACATACCTGAATGTAGAGATCCACAAGCTCATTCTGCCTCAGAATATAATATATCTTTCCTGCCCGTAGCCAAGCATATGCCTCTCTCTCTTTTTTCTGGAGATCTATAAATATTCCAAGGCTTCTTTTGGTATATTCAAGAGCTGATCTGTAAGCCCTGAAATGGGGGAAAAACTATTCATCACAGGGTGAATCAGGAAGGTTTGTCTTCATAATTAGAAAAGCTTTATGTTCATGTAAAGGAATATTTCCTCCATTCAGTACACAACCATAATTTCTCAACTATCCTCTGTTAGCAATTAGCACCTCAGTCTTCTCCCTCTTTCTTTTGTTTGGTCTATTTTCTTCTAGATCGTTATCAAGTAATTTGGGGGGGAGGGAGGGGGAATCCTCATCTTAAACTCTTGTATAGTTTCTGCTTTTTCTTATAAGACTCAGAAAGAAATAATGTCTGAAATACATATTTTCTAAGTATCACCTGGGCTATGGTTTGAGCAAGGTTCAGACTAATCCACACTTGAACAAAATTTTGAGGTGAAGCACCCAAATTACAAGACCATTGGTGAGTACACTTTTCTTTAGTTGTAAGGGCACAGTTGTAAGTGCTCACAGTTCTTGTTGGAAAGACCTGCCAGATTGGCTAAACTCCAGATTTATTTACCAAATCCTTCCCTATCCATCTTGTGATAGACTCCCACTGCCTTGACCCAATGCATTTTCCTCCACAAACAAGATAAGCATTTTAAAACGTACCATAAAAAGCAAAGTTGCTTTTACAGCAGACGGAAGCATATAGTAATGCATAATGCAGAACAGCTGATGGAACAGGTCAGGCTGTGTCTAATGTCATATTGAATGCCAGCTATTATTCAGTAGTGTTCTCAAGTCACAGAACCAGTGGTCTTTGGGAACCAGAGTCCTAGCGCGTGTGAATTCCATGCACACAAAGCAGCAAATTTTTCCACCTATTTTAAATGTTCTACACATTTCAGCTAACTTGAAATCTTGACCGACTCCTTTGTATTCAGTCTTTCTGAAGTATTTATTTCTTTTTCACCAACTATATAATTCAACAGCGGTCAATGAAGCAGAATAATTTGGATATCAATTTGAAAAATTAGAGGTTTCAACTTCAATTACTTAAGGCTAAAATTTGCATCTACTTTCTCTCCACAAGTGATATTTTCCCTACCCATAATTAGGTATACCTGAAAATATTCAAATCAAAAATGATTCTGTGTGATATAGCAAGAAAAGACACAATCTTTAAAAATCTTTTCTTTTTAAAGAAACTGCTGCATTTCTACAGCACCTGTTAGTTACCGTAGACCCCTGCAATCTGTTTTTTCTTTAATGATAAAGAAAAAATTAGTATAAACAAGAAGAGCAGGGTAGAAATTTCTGTAGAATGATGCTGTGTAGTTCTGTAAATAGTCTTTCTGTTTACAGAAATTCTGAAAAATTTTTCCTCAAAGAGAAAAACCCATACAGAGACAATTTACTGTCTGACATGGAATATGCCATTCAGTTTTCCATAGAAAAATTGTCATGTGAACACAAATGAGTTACCCACCAGCAGTAACCCTAGAAATGTTAGTCATCTAGAACTGCATAGCAGATAAATTTTTTCAGTCATCTCATTACATTTTAAAAATAATTTCTCTTTTAAAGTAGTGTTATAATCTCTGCTTAGTATCTTGGTTCCTTTAAGAGATAATAGTTACTTAAAAAAAGAAATTTTTACAAAGCAGACCAGAAATCTCCACTACCATAGGAGCCTTCAATTATAGTGAAGTATGTTGGCTAAACAATATTGGTCATATACTACTACTGCAAAGATTGAGATCCTTTACTGTGATATAAAAGTTCAAATCAGGATAAAAACAAAAGTTATTCAGCATGCCTTACCTTTCTGTTCCTAAAGACAAATAGAGCTGACTAATGGTTTCCAAAATTTGTCCCTCCAGAACTTTATTGGACATCTTTCTAGCTAAAGATAGTTGATATTCATTGTAGATGACACACTGAGCCTCATTGGGAACGACTGTACTGTAGAACTGACACAGCAGTTTAATTGCTTGAAGTTGACCTAGGGGAACAGACACACAACAGCACTATGAATCTCTATTTTAAATTGAAAGTCAAGTTACCTTTAAAATAATTCATTCCTATCATTTCACATTTCAGCACAGTCGATGAATAAAAACAGAAGCAATGACAAAAAGATTCCACCAGCAACTTCCTCAATCTCATCAAAATTAACAAAAAAAGCTAGAAGTTACTTTATCTCCAGAATAAAATAAATGTTTTATCATTAATGTTTAGGTTACCTAAATCACAGTAGCAAAACGAATATAGCATAGTTCTTCTAAATAGAACTATTTTATGCAAAATTAACTCAGATTACCCTTGTTTTCATATATTTAACTTGAGTCTAGTTCTTTTTCTACTACCAATGATATAGCTGTTATCAGTATTACTGAACATAGAAGTGAATGGATTTTTTTTTTAAACTATTTAGTTGTTTCTTAACACTCTTTTTCTCCATCTCATGATTTCTGACAAACCTTAGAAGTACCAAAAGAGCAAATAAACATGCATTTATGACTTCCCCATTATAGAATGAAACAAACATTCCAATCAATTTGATAGCTGTAAAATAACAGAAAATAAAACACCGTTTAAGGAAAAAAATGTAATACACCCCTACAACAAACACTGCTCCCAAAAGCCCCAGCACTTACTTTCCAGATGACTTATCTCCATTGCAACTAAAAATGCCCATTCATAATAAAACCTTCCTTTTTCTCTTTGAGTTCTACTAACATAGTAATGTCCCAACTGAAGGAGTGTTTGGATAAACTCTTGACCACAGTCCACACTTGGAAGTTTGGCAAATAGCTTCACTGCTTTGATATAATAATGCTCTGCCAGTTTACTGGCTGCTGCACGTAGACAGAGTACTCCAAAATTAGCCAGGGATATAGCTTGGTTATGAGTCATATTGGCTTCTTCAGAAAGACGCAGAGCTTTGTAGCAGCTTTCAGCAGCTTTCTTGGTATTGTTTGTTCTTTTCAAAGCAATAGCAAGCATGTTATAAGCAACACCTAGTTGTTGTGGATTGCTCCATGAGGAGTCCACAACAGCATTTAAAATGGTTGCTGCCACATCATACTGCCTGTAAAGAACGTATAACCAAGCAAGTGAAACCAAGTAGTTAATAGTTTCCTCTGGCTTAGCAGAAGTATCAGAGTCCAGGGCTTTCATCATGTAAACGATGGCTTTTTCATACTGTTTGTGGTGGCTGTACAGTTTTGCTAAACTAAGATAGATGGTGCTGCATAGTTCTTGCTGCTCGTTTGTAAATGCAGAGGAAAGTGCTTGTGTGAGGTAAGGTGCAATTTGGGATGGAAGTATTTGTCTGAGTTTTCTCAAGCCATAGAGTTTGGGAGCATTTCTGATGACTAAATCAATCCTTTTCAGGGAATCCATTAGAGTACTTGAGTTCTGGGAAGAAGAGACTTTTATGCAGCTTAACACAATGTGTGGCAAACACTTCTCATCATAGGACTCTGCTAGTTTGAAATAACAGTTTTTAGATAAGTTGTTCTGTAAACCCAAGTCATTAGACAACATTTGCAGCCTTTCTAGGAAGGGAAGTGCCTCTTCATGTTGTTTGCGTGCAGTGTAGTGTTTTGCCAGTAAAAAGCATGCCCTAGCCTCTGCATGTTTGTTCTGGCTCAAAATCGTCCTCTTCAGAGCATACTTTAGAATATCTGACTCCAGGTCAGCACTGCAGATGTGGTTGGGAATTCCCATGAGAAGAGATGTAGCCTTGTCAAAAACATGAGAACATTTTTCTTTGTTCTTCTGTGTCAAGTAGATGACTGTTAGATTTGTGTAGAGAGCAATTATAAAGTACAAATCGCTAAATTCTCCAGCTACTGCTCCAAAAGCTTCCTCAAAATAAACCCGAGCTTGGGAAAACTTCACTTTTTTAACACTCAATCTTCCTAAGAGAAAGCAGAGCCTTGCTAGTGCCCATGACATACCTGCTTTCTTTGCTAATTCCCTTGCTAAACTAAAAAAACTGAGCAGTTCATCTTCCTCTGAAAAACCATAAAACATGCTATTAATAAATGCATAAGAGAAATCATACAGGTTTTTGAAATCACTCTCATACTCTTTGCTATTTAAGAAGAGTAACAATGACTCAAAGACATCAGATTCTTGACCATCATCTTGATATATGCAGAAGCAAGGTCCTTCGGGTGAAGGAAAGATTTCCTTATGTGAAGAGCTGGCAGAATCCTTTTCTTCTGTAGCTGGCCCTTCTGCCTTTGTGACCTCTAATTTCTTGAACTTCTCCACAAATTCTTCTATCTTGCCATTCTTCTTGCTAGTAGTTACCATGTCAGAACATGGACATGGCATTTCTGAAATTCAAAAATAAATCCCAGGTCACTATTTCATGTGTATATACACACACAAAGATCTTTCTTAGGCCAACAGGACTATCTATCAGTAGAAGACATTATGAAAACACTAGCTGTTAGGAAAGCAGTATGTTAGGGAGACAAATGAAAGCTAGAGAAAAAGAAATCAAGATGTATCAGAGAGGAACAAGCATGGGAAATGGAGGAACGGGGATAAAAGGAACCTGACACATGTAAACAGGATGCTTATCAGTATGCTAGTTTCACATATGCCCCATCACCAAAATCTCTTCTGTTTTATTAAACTGATCCAAATTACTTTGTATTTGAGCGTATACTTGAAATATACACTTTGGGTCCATATCTTCTGTTTTCTCTGTGTATTTATGAGAGAGAAAGAGAGAGAGAAATCTGTCAGAGAATCACAATTCAGACTAGGTGATAAGCAGGAGTATCACCAGAATCTGGAAATGTCCAAGGTCTGAATTGGAGGCTGGATAAATGATCGAAGGTCTGGGCATGAATTTAGAAAGGATTTAAAGTCTCAAGGAACCGTTAGTGTGAGCATGTGAATAAATTATGCTTAAATTCTTCTAGGAAACTAAGACAGATTAAACAGGGATGGTAAAAATTGAGCTAATTGTATTGTTGAAGTCTGAAGCAGGTGCTGCTTTGCTGGTACAGGTTTTCTGCATGCAATTACAATGTTTGTGGCTAACATTGTGGTCATTGATCTAAATTCTACTATAGTGTTATTGCTGTTATTGTCCAAATTAAAAAAAAAAAAAGACATTTTTCAGTTTCCCCATTGTTATCAGGTTGTGATCATAGTGTAAAGCTAACAGCTGAACACCAACAGTAGCTTATTGAAGGTACAGATTTAGAGAGCTTTCATTAGAACTCAATTTCTGGAACTGCTCATCAGAATCAAATACAAAAATTGGCATTTAGAATAATGCAATGATAGTAACAGCTTAGCAGCTAAATGCCAGTTAGAAATAATTCTGCATTCTGAAAGTATCTCCTTTGGGGAATATATTTATGAGATGTTTTCTAGCAAACTGAAGATCTGCTGGAATTTAAACTATACACTTCCTAGGTGTCTCATAAACAATAATTTATAGGGTGGTCATAGCAGTAAAAACAAGTTGTACAGTTGACAACTGGATGGTAAGGTCAATTGGATAGAAAGGCATCTAATATTTGTAAAAGCCCAAAACATCTTACAGTGAAACCTAGTGAAAAGGTAGAGAAGCAACGAGAGAAAAAGAAAAAAATGTGGAAAGACATTAGAAAGAGAAAAGCTGGCAAAGATAGCAAAAAACTATAAGTAACATTAATTCTACATTGAAATCGTATTATTACCACATTCACACGTTTTCTGAAATTCTTGTTCTTCTAATTGGTCTGTAGGAAAGAAAAAAAGCCATGCAAGTTATGGTATCTTGGTTCTTTTTCAGCCTTAAATATCCTAAAATAAGACTTCCTTGTGGTGGAAGGATTAGGAAAGAGATGCGATGTAGCAAATCTCCATTAAGCTCAGAAGACAGTTGTAGTATCTAGTACAGGTCTAAAATTTTTCTCCCAGGTGTTTTTTTTTTTGGAAAGAAGAAGTGAGAAATAGAGTTGTTTGTTTTGCACACTGACATGAGTTGTGTTCTGCAACTGAGTGCTGGCATGCCTAAGTTATTGTCTGCATGCACACAGACTCACAAAATCCAGCTAGTGCATGAGTCAAATCTTCAGCACTGGCTCCTTTCACTTTGGGACCTATGGGCTCTTCAGATGGCACTAATGGAGATAAACCTGTAAG
Source organism: Phasianus colchicus (assembly GCF_987193195.1). Taxonomy (NCBI): domain Eukaryota; kingdom Metazoa; phylum Chordata; class Aves; order Galliformes; family Phasianidae; genus Phasianus; species Phasianus colchicus. The sequence goes on along the minus strand of NC_143439.1, from coordinate 62,194,124 downwards.
ATATTTGGCAAATGTACACATGACCACAGACCGACCTGTGGCGGGGTAAGAAACTGCTGCTTCTGGTCAGCTCAGTGAGACAGGTCTGTTATACTGCCTTACACTAAGTCTGTATAGAGGAAATCCCAATTGTCTCAACTACATTATGTGAAGCATTATTGCTTAGAGAGATGGTGCAACTAACAATGTTATTTCTTTTACTATTTCTTTGATAGTTAAATAAAATATGAAGAGGTGTATATTTGCATTAGCTGTCAATATCATGCCACCGTTCTTAAGAAAAACATGAAGCAGACAATATTTAGCTGAATGTGCTGTCTTGTCTAATGCACCACTCTGATGTTTGAATGCTTGATCTGTTCAGTTCAACAGCAGAATTTGAAAGTCATGCTGTTTGATTCACTTGAAAACGGACAAAAGACGATTTGTAAATGCTCTGCAGGGAAGTCATGCATCAGCAGGAAAGTAGCAAAGATTATTTAAATGCCATCTCTGTGATCAAACAGAATGCCAGCATATTTCAAAGTAGCTAAATGGCTGGAATTTCATTAAGAGAAAGTTACTTTTAGCATGGACAGAGGAATTTCACATATAACTAGTACAGTGAAAATGAGCAAAACTCACACTTACCTATTCTATACACAGAACAAACATCTGTTATAGAGGTTTGTTTCAACAAATGTATCACTTCTTCAACATTTTTTTCTTTTGGAAAGAAAGATAACTCTTCTGCTTTAAGAAAATCCAGGTCTGTTCTAACAAAGAAAGGAGCAAATCAGAAAGCAGATTTGGTTTGAGTAGCTCACTGTGGCATTGAAGTTTCATCTTGCTGGAGATACTAATGCATGATTTGCAGATTCTGTTGTGTTCAGTATTGGTAATGGTAATCCTACTTACACAGATGGGGTCTTCTCCTAGACCCCATATAAGGGCTGACTGACACTGGGGAAGGACCTCTTTCTAGAAATTCCTCCTGTTGGAGTTTTCTACTGTGAGCCTAGGACATGGGTGAGCATTTAATTTCTGATTGTCTCTTTCCACCACAATAATCTTTTTAATACCATCCTAACCATGCCACTCTTCTAACTGTACATTTGTTAATTGTACACTAAGTCTTTTTTGTTTTCTGAGTTATGTCACTTACTTATTTCCAGGTAAATCCAGCTTAACATGACTTGTCTTTACAAAGCCTACGTGGCCAGTAAACAAATGTCTTCCAACAAACCATTCCATGCATTCAATTAAGTAGCCAAGGATCTCAATTTTGTCCCCTTCCTGGAAACTAATCTCTTCAGGCACAGCACTATTGTAATTCATCACAGCTAGACAGGATCCTGTTGCTGTGTAATAAAGAGATAGACAAATAACATTTGCAGTAGATACAGTAATTTAGCAATGCATTTAATAGAATAGCAACTTAGCAGAGAAATGCACTTAGCAAAAGACCTTCCTGGAATCCCTCAGTTGTACATCCAATACAGCAAGATTTGAAGCATCTAAAGATGATAAATTTTGTTTGAGCAATTACAATTGTGAATGCAACATAAAGCTCACACTGGCTGTTTCCCAGCCATTAGATGGCAAGGTCTAAAATCTTTTCAAAATTGTAACCTATTCCATCATGAATGACAATAGGAATTTCTTTAAGTCCCTTTTCCCACTTCTTGAGGGAAGCACTAGCATCTGAACTAACTTATAAAATCAATATTAGATAAAATGCAGTTATACACCAGTCCATGCAGTATTAAGACAGACATATGGCAGAAAATAATCCATATGTACTATCTAACCTGAGCCCACTTGCATGAGTCTTATTCTTGCATGAGTTTTATTTCTCTGGCAGTATTAGATAAAGCAGTATGTGTGAAAAGGGCACAAAAATTACATCAGTGAATATTTTTATTGTAAAGTTTATTTTCAAATCTGCAGAGGCAAATTACTCTTTTCTACTTTGTATGTCTGCTTTACACAATATTTAGGACAAAAAAAAGGAGAGAAGCCTTCAGAGTTTAGACTCAGATTAGATGTGTGTAGCCATATAGTTTGTAAACCTCCTTTGTCATATGCAGAGATTTATGCCCTCATTAATTTGAGCACAATGCAATTTGAAAGTTGTTTTCCTATCCTAATACAATGAAAAAAGATACTGAACACTTGAGAGGTCCTAATGAAAGCATAGAGCAAGTTAATTTTCCAAAATGCTGATGTTTTATTGGAACATCTTACCAACTTGTCTGATGGATTTAGATTCAGTTTTGTATGTAACATCGATGGGATCAGAATATACTTTAAGAAACCACCTGAAAGTAGAAAGTGTAGTTTATGCATGAAATGTTTAACTAGAAGTTGCAACAGCAGCAGTGATATTTTAAATCCATTTAAAAACAACAAGATTCACCTCTCCCAATCAGTATCTTTCAATTTCAACACTATAAAGTTCATACACAGCTATATTTTGAGTAATAACAACTTAGAGTGATAGTAGTTCCTAGGATTTTTTTTTTTTTTTTTTTACTTGCAGGCTGTATCCAACCTAAAAGAATGTAAACCACCTTCTTTAAAAGCTGCACTACAGGCATCTGAAACTAATTTCAGTTACTTAGTATGGAAGAAAATAGAGCATTTGTTCTCCTTGTTAATGGAAAAGGGATGTTCATGTTCACTGCCATTAGAGACACCTCTGTCTCAAAGTAGGGGCACGCATATGAAACAGATATATATAAAGTAGTTGAATCGGGTACCTACTGATGAAAAGGGATCAAAGGCTCCAGAGAAACATTAGACAGCATGGTAACATCACCATCCACAGATCCACCTGCTACATTGGCAGTAAAAGTCCCAGTCTCGAAGTAAGCATTTATTTTGCAGTCTGCAGCCATTATCTTTCTTACCAGATTGTTAGGACATAGAACAAAAAACGCCCCTAGAAAGAAAGCAGTGCAGCAAATGCCATTTATGTAATATTTTTGTGTCATACAAGCTTTAAAACTTGCTTCAAGAACAGTATTCAATTAAAGACTGAAAATCTGAGACTTCACAGGTATTTTCTTTCCAGTTATTTGAGAGATTTTCATGCATTTCTGTCTAGTTTCTGTTTTGGTACAAAATCCTACGAAGCACAGAATCCTCTACCACCTTCTTTTTGCAATATTTTGCAGCAGATTACCTGGATATATGCATTTACATTCTCTAAAGGATACACAAACTGTTTCTATTACATTGATTGACAACCAATCTACCCCAGCATTCTGCATCACAGTAGCATCAGATGATGCTGTTCAGGAAAAGCATATGAGCTTGGCAACTATCTGTAATCTCTTTTATGCCTACAGGGTCTAGCATAGTATTAAGTAATTTGAAATGCACATCCCTATCTAATCCTTTGGGCATCCAATTCATCGACCAGTTGTACATGATTTTCACTAATCCGCCTTTGATTCGACTGAATTCTTTCTGTGTTTGTTCCTTTCTCTCTGCGTTCCTATTACATACCTTAAAAAGATTTAAATTTCAACTTCAGTAACTATTAAAGTGAGTTTTAAGATTTGCTTGTAGGATTTTAAAGAAAGATGTTTCTCTCAAATTAACCTTTGCGCATAGAATCCTCCTTACCTTCTTGTACTAGCAGACTTCTGTACATTAAATTTAATGATTTTTCATTTATACAGACTTCAATGCCTGTTTCTTCCTCCTCTTGAGAATACAGCCAGAAAGATTGATCTAGGAATAAGTTTTCCATGCAGTGATTTACAAAACCTAAGGGGAAAAAAGAACTTCAGACTTTGGTTTCCTTGCAGTATTACTATATTATACAAAAAAACAACTTTCAGAAAGACTGAGACTGGGATATGCATTTATACAGCACTATTGTTGCTTATCCTATAATACATGACTCTTGTTACTACATAATAATGTCAAAATTTCATTCATTGAGTTTCGTGCATGACAGCTACTTTGGGTGCTTAGCTGTCACACATTACATCTGAACAGTACAGAAATTCTTTGTGCTACTTTTGCTGAAGTAGCAGAACATATCCTTACAAGAGTTCCCCATTGTTCAGCCATATTTGAAAGATTTATAGTTAAACAGAAGTAATCGCTAGCAAGCTTTGAACAACAGGTGCTTAGCATCCTGTATGAACAGGTAATTGAAAATAATCTCAAAATATAATCCCTTATAAACCTGTTGCCCAAACCAGCTGTGCCAATTTAAGCAGTTACTGTGCCTCAGTATCAGATTTCTGAAGTTTCTTCAGGACAGAGATGATGTTAAGTAAATCACAACAGTGCTTGATCTTGGAAACTGGATCTCTTTATATTAAGACTCAAGGCTTTCAAAATTATATCACAGTTACAGGAACATATGGGATGGTTGTAATAATCAGCATATGGTAGTTGGTAAATTATTTAAAGGATTTGAAACATTAGCTAATAGTTTGAGTCTAAAGTTACAATGAATAGGAAGGATGAGCAGTCACTGAAGTGCTATTCTGAAGTTTGGAAGATAGCATTTGTTACCTGGCACTGGGACAAAGGCCGGGTCTCTTTGAGGTGGGGGATATCTCTGCCTTATCACCAGTATCAAGTTCAAGCACATTATTTATCGCTATTAGGAGTTAATATTTTAAAGAATTTTAAAGTACTCTTCAGCAGGTTCCCAGTCAAACAGAAATTCTGTGCAGAGGAATAAAAAAGCATATTTGTATGGGGAAATAGCTTTACCCAATGAGTAGTAGGTTCGAAACTTCCATATTTCTTCAAAAGTTTTAAATGTTACCACTATTAGATCTTGATCACTGTGAATAGAGAGCAATCTAGCAGAGAGCTCCTAAAGAAAAATAGCAAAAAACAACATTTTAATTATAGTTTTACCAGAGTTGAGCACAATTTCTCACTAGTTAACATATATACACTAAGTACATATAATGTACTAAGGAGGTTAAAAAAAGTCATCCTGGATTTTGCCTGTATAAGATACCTGTTCTTCCACACATACGTACAACATACAGCCAGCCAAATTTTAATTTGATTTATTGTTAACAGTGATGCCAACAATTCCAGTGAGGTTAATTTACAGAGAAAGTAGGACTGACTGAGACTAAAGGCCTCTCTGGTTCAGATCTGCTTCTATACAGTGGCCAATATTCTCTACATGGAGCATGAAAGCCAGGCAAGCATCCAATGTTACTTTCCAAGAATACCCTCCTAGCCCAGAGCAATTTGCAACTTAGGAATTGCTTTTGCCAAAAGTAAGGGCAATGATAGTAAATAGCAGAAGGGATTTTTTGTTGTTGTTGCTGTTATTATTGACGTTTAAAAACATCTAAGTCATCTGAGCTTAACTTTTAGGCTACATAGCCTAAATATTTTAGATCTGCACCATCCTTCTGCAGAACGCCTCAGAGTTCTGCATGCATATTAAAACATGCTCTTTGTTATATCTGAACTTGCTACAGGACTGCAGGTCCTGTGATACAGTAGACATGGGACAGTCATTCCCTAGTTCACTCTTTTCACGTGTTAAGACTAATGAAAAGCATTTGAATGCTACTTTTAAAAATATACACTAACATCCTTTCCTCCTCAATTGTAAGAGTTCATGTTGCTAGGGAGACATTAAGTTGTGAATTTAACTAAGATGGGCAATGATGACTGTTATAATGTTGGATTTTATAAGGTGAGAACAATATTAACATTCAAATAAGTGCAAGAAATGTATATTTGCACATAGACTTATTTTTGACAAAGACTGTTAATATACAGGCTAACTACACATTAGCTGCTTAAAAACGGGGCTCTCTGATGATACTGGATGTTATCTTTCAGAAAAATAGAACTGTCCAATTTTGACTCAAGTATCTGAAGCAGCATCTCAGAAGTCAGACACACAGCTGACTGGTATCATTTTACTGTATCATTTTCCACTGCTGTACCTTTGATTGGGGCTCATCACAAAATTGAAGTGCATCTTTTAAAAAAAATAGAAACTAATCTGGAATCTACAAAAAGTTCTGTCAAACACTTTGTTATCTACAAAAAAAAAACCAACCCCACAAACAGAACTTGATCCACTGTTTATTACTTAAATAATTTGAAAGATTTTTAAAGATCACCAAATTAATTCTGATTCATCTGTATATTTGTAATTCACACAACATGAGGGGATTTAAATAGTAACTCCTTTTTGAAAATAAATGTCCATCTCAAGCCTCTTCTGAAAGGCATGTCTCATCACTGCTTTGATCTTGTGAATACTTCACCAGATTAAATATTAACAAGAGCCTGAAATCTATTAATAAATTGCCAACACATGCTAAAATATCTCAGCCTCAAGGGCTTCACGCACTGCTGAATATCAAAACAACATTCTAAGGAAACTTACCATTATAAATCTTGCTTCCTTTAAAGTCCTTTTCCCAAGTCTATTTCTAATACAGCCACAACTCTAGCCTATTCGTATGCTCTTTCCTTCCCCTTCTTACCCCTCTCCCTTCCTCCATCTCCTCCTAAACAAAAGCAGGAGCAGAGCAGCAGGAGTACAGACTGTTTTCACAGCCACAAAATCAGCAGGTTGATTTTCCATGAACCCTCTGTCATCATGTAGAAACAAATACATCTAAGACAGTCATAAAGTCATAACTAATTAAGATGTCAGTCGTTGGCTTCCTAGGGATGGAGTCTAGGACAGGGAAAAAGAACAAAGGTCAAATTGTATCAACCTACTTTTTCCATTGGAAGGAAAAAGGAGACTTGAAACTGTGTTTCTAGCAAACCTCATTGGTTGTACACAACAGGGCTTCTATATAAAAAACAAATCAAAGACAGTAATAAAAAAAAAATGGTTAACCCTCTTCTGTGCAATTTCAACCTATAGCCTTCTAGCATTAGGAAGCCCAATATTTATATTATTCTCCTTCAGATTTCCTCTTTGGCTGTGTTCTTTCCAAGTAAATTACATGCCAAATAACTGTGTGCAATTGGAAACTGAAGTGAAGAGCCAGTATGAGGGCAGATCAATAGAGCAGACAAAAACAGTTTCCTGTGATGCAACTCAAAGAAGAAAAAAATTGGTTAAAACCTTTAAATATTTTATTTAACTGGACTTATTTTGCATAAATTCAATGCTACCACCTCTTTCAGTGATTTGGTATTTCTAATGATGACTTGGGGAAGCAAAATGAAATTATCATTCAGATTCAAGCATACATCAGCTAGACGGAAACTGAACCCAAGCATCTTACAGATGAATTCAGCAGCATAGAGCTGTGTTCTCTGAATGAAAACACCTGCCAACTCCAAAACAATTCACTTACACTGAAAACTGCTGTGACTTCCCTGCTGTCATTTTCCAGGAGACGGAGCTGTCCTCTGAGCTGCCTTTGGAGTCTGGGATCAGGACATCCACTCTTGCGTCTCACCATCGTTAGCTTCAAGGAGATATCTGAAGAACATCCATTTAAAGTGCTAAAGTTTGGTCATGAAGAATCAGATTTGTAGAACCAGAAAATCCCTCAAAAATCAAGTAGTCTATGTTAAGAAACATTTTTATAACTTCAAAAGCAGACACACAGAAAATTGAGCTGCTGTATGGGCTGACTTTTTTTCCTTCATTTTTATTATCCAGTAGAAATAGAGATCTAGCATAAGTCATAAGATTTTTCTCAGTTTTGTATTAGAGGCCTCAACTACACAGAGGAGCCTGTAGAAAACTTGTAAAACAACTGTCGAACTTGGGGATGGAGAAGAGAGAAGAGGAAAAAAAATCAAGCAGATTGTTAAGCACAGACAGCTCTATGGACATCAAGAACATGCCTAGATTCCCAAATTTCCTGTGCATATTTTTAAAGTCGAGGCAAACATACTAGATACTAGAATCGCAGGAAAGAAGAAAGGCCACTGTATATTACAACAATTCTTAATGCTAATTTTAAATTCATGGTTATCTGACACATCACTTCAGAAGATAAAGCAAGCATGGGAAAAAAAGCTGTTTCTCAGCTAAGCTTGTTGAGTAGTACAAACCAAGATAAAGGAAAAACTACATGCACTAGAACAGGTTAGGGTCTGACTTGATGGAAAAGAGCTCTGCAGAAAAGGACCTGGGTGTTCTGGTGGACAACAGGTTGGCCATGAGCCAGCAGTGTGCCTTTGCCATCAAGAAGGCCAATGGTATCCTGGGGAGGATTAAAAAGAATGTGGCTGGCAGCTTCAGGATTGAGATCCTCCCCCTCTGCTCTGTCCTGGTGAGGCCACATTTAGAATACTGCTTCCAGTTCTGGGTTCCCCAGTTCAAGACAGACATGGATCTCCTAGAAACAGTCCAGTGGAAAGCAACAAAGATGATGAGGGGCCTGGAATATCTCCCATGTGAGGAAAGGCTGAGAGATCTGGGACTGTTAAGCCTGGAGAAGACTGAGAGGGGATCTTATCAATGCTTATAAATATGTGTTAGTGCATGAGTACAGAGAATGGGGCCAGGCTTTTTTTCAGTAGCGTCTAGTAACAGGTCAAGGAGGAACAGACAAACTAGAACAAGGAGTTCCATCTGAACATGGGAAAGATCATCTTTACTTTGAGGATGGCAGAGCTGTTACTAAATTCCTTTTCTCTTTTCATGAGAAATTCTCAACAAATTTTATATAAAAGTTCCATTACTTCGTCAGTGCCCATAAAATGTCAAAGCTGGAGGAATGACAATTGCAAGCAAAGTTTATTTAGTTGTTTCAGGAAAAGCAATAAGAAAGCCTTGTAAGATGTAAAGGAAGAATTCTTACCAGTTGGAAAATTCTCAGCTTGACCGAGTAGGGTTCTGGAACTGACATTCATGCATTTTTCATTTTGTGGATAATCTATTATGATAAATAAATGAACAGTTAAGTGCATTTTTGAAATCCACATAAAACCAAATCACACTGTCATTTGACACACTGGAAAAGTACTACCACAAATTTTTTTCCACTTCCTGCTGTATAATTCCCTATAGATATGAAAAGTATCTGAAGATCAGGTTGAGGTTGGACTTGAAGATGTTTTCCAACCTGAGCTATTCTATGATACTACAATCATTTTTCTCATACCAAGTTATTAAATCTTGATTTTATCGTTTTAACGTGAAGTTTCAAGATAACAGAGAATTGATGGGAAGAAAAATTGACATCCAGTTTGAAAAAGATTCAGACATCATTTTCTTTTCATTTACACCTCTACTAAGTAGTGACCTCCACTTAAGCTTCAGTGCTATAAATAGACGAAACCATTGCTTATAAAGAAATTGGTATATATATCCTAAAAACTTTTCTTCTGCTCTGCTTTTAAAAAAAATGCTTGTAATATAGCTGGGTGCAAAAATATCTTCCCTTTCAGAGTCTTTGTCCACATAATATCAACAAATGCAAAAAACTAAGAATACATATGCACAGCATTTTCCTGCTTTAGGAAAAAAAGCATAAAAGAATCAAATTTAAGGCTAATTATTGAACTATTTCTATATATCTTTCAATATATTGTCTGCCCAAATTGAGTTTCAGATCATTTAATACACCACCATGTTCCACATGGGAGAAATTCAGCAATTTGTTTTGTTCCATTTCACAGCTGTAGATGCTCAGCAGAAAAAAACCATGACAGCTTTCTGCTTGCTAGAGCAAGGCATGTTTAAAAAAATAAATAAAAATCCATCAATTTAAACACAAAGAAAAGTCGAGAATAGAGTAACCAGACAGGGTAAGATGGAGGTTTTACCCATTTGTTCTTGCAGTGCGTTTGTCTTGTCTCCGCCCCTGGCAGCGCTCACTGTAGTACTGGTTGCCTCACATATCCAGCCAGGCACAAACCTTCCCTGCTCTGTTTCTTTCCTCTCAAGGTTGCTGTCTTGCTTTCCCTCTAGACTAGGAGCAGGGTTCCCCACCTCCATGGTGGCTTTAGAGCTGAGCACAGACATACTGCCTCCAGCTGCCAAACTTGACATTATTTGCAGTTCCTTACAGTGATCCAGTAAACATTATCAGCAATCTGAGGAGGGAAAAAAAATCATTACATGTATTAAAAACAATCTTGCTATACATGCATATATTCAAGAGCTTTCCATCTCCTGGGGGAGTTATTTTTCATTATAATATATATTGTTATTTCACAGCCCACCAGGATTGATAACTCATCCTATTAAGTAACAAAAGAGAAAACAGAATAAAGGAAGGAATATAGATCAGAAGATGCAGTTAATATGACAACAGCAGTGTATTTTTGCTTTGTTGCAAGGGACATTTGAGCTGGAATCAGCTATTCAAGATGACAACGAAGGAAAGAACTGCTTGGAAACAGCAGCTGCCTGTGAAAAGCTCTTCTGTTGCTGCTAGAATCTGAAGATATAATAGTGATGGGAAGAAGAAAAGAATGCTTCCCAAAGCCAGCTGTTAGGAAATACCTTTTGATAGATATCCAAGTTCCAGATGTAGGCAATCTGAAGTGTTTATAGATGTCACATCCTTATTGTTATACCTTCATTTTAATCAGGGCAAGATATTTTACCTTGGAAGTAGGTTTGAATAACAGCAACAATGCAAGCCATAAGTGTACTTGTGCCCAATGATAGTTATTTATTTCTGGCCAGCTTTAAGGCAAAGCCTCCAAGGGGAGCATCATTCACATTAATAAAGGTAACACAGGGGAAAAGCATCATTTTCTAAAGGTGACAAGAGTAGACACTGCATGCTTGACTGATATGAGCAGACTGAAACCAGTTAAAGAATGAATCCTCTGGAGGAATTCAGTGTAGGAAGTCTGGTACAGAAGCATTTGAATTTTTCCTTGCAGTAAATCAGCACCGATCCATTGCAGCCCAAGACTGCCTGGCAACAATACTGTACTGGCATGAACACTCAGAAAAAGGAATAGAAATGAATGCGTAGCATTAGTTGCAAGCTTCCGTGCTTCCTTTAGAAGGTGCTGACTTGAAACATTCTGCAGGTCACAGTTCTTGGGTACAAGCTACTTCAGTTTCAGAAAAGTGTAACTAGGCATCATTGATTGCACCTCCAAAGACTTTGACTTTTGAAGACAGTGTCACCCACTGACACTGAGGTTCATTTTCTCAGTAGACTCTCCTGTACCTTTTTGATTGATTTCATAAAGCCTGAGGATAGATTTTCTGTTAGTTCTGTCACTTCAACTTGAATCCAAATCGCTCTGTGCTTATTCTAGCCATACTTGTTAACAAGCTGCTGTCATAATAAGTATACTGAGCTTGTAATCTTTGTGAAATTTCCACTGCTATTTGTTCTCTAGAAGAAATTGGCTAAAAATTGAAGTTGATGATGGAAATTTGCTTTTCCAGAACACAGACCACTAAGCTGAGTGATTTCATGTCCTTTTATGATCTAGTCCCAGACCAGTCTGGAAATTTCTCCCTTCTCTTTCAGTGATATGATGAGATATCTTAAAGCATGTTGCTCTAGCTTTCTCTTTCAAACAAACATCTTCCAGCACTTCTGTCCTTAACAAGTGCCATGACTTAAGTCTCTAAATCTAAAGAAATTGATGGCCCATATGACCAGTGGTATCAGCTTCCAGCTGTATGCCAAGCAGGACAAGGCAGGGATGTGTTTGCACAGCTTTGACTCCATTCTACAGTAACTTCTGTCTTCTGCATCAGAGTCTGTATGGTAGTAAGGGTAATAGGTTAATTCAGAATCTTGTTTATAGGGGACAATACTGCAAAGGTAAGAACAAGTGAGACTTTTGAATGAATCAAGATGGACTGATCTGCTTAAATTATAGCATCTTAGAACCTAGGCCAACAGAAAAAAAAAAAACAATAGGAGAAAGAAAAGCAAAATGATGTGTTCTGAGCAATGTTTTCTTGTGTCTTTTCCAAAATACACAGAATGAAAATTAAGATCTCAAAATATTTGACAGCTATACTCATCTCAACAGTTTCTTTTCCCATCTTTAATGTTCACCTCAGCCAAAGGCCACCTAACTTGTGTACCTCCATATAAGTACTGAGAACAAGATAGTAAATAGCCTCTCTAAAGCTGGACAATCTCTAAGCATCTACATTTATCTTAAGGGATACAAATCTAATCCTAAATGAGAAAAATGTCATTGAACTTTGCAATGCATCTCTGCCCTTTAACATGATCAAAAAAGGTGAACAATAAGTACCCCAGGGAGAAAATTATAACTATATATGTAAAGCTGAGGTGATCTGTTCTTGTCCATTATCAGATAGTTCTAACACAAGTTGTAAGATTGAGAAACACCAAAGCAGAGGAAAATATTCAACCACTCTAAGATTTAGAAAACATTGATCTTCAGTGCTTGTGTCACTCTCAGAGATTTCTTTTAAACGTATAATGCTAAATTCTACCATTGTTGCTACAGGAAACTAGCTTTCCATTGATACAAGAAATGTAAGATGGGGAATAAATTGATTAAAGTTTCTTTTCTGATACCTTGAATAGTTAGTTTGTCCTTTATAACTAGTTCCACTGACAAAATATTCTATTTACAATTTAGAGAAAATGATCATCTGCTGTTCTTTGAGGCTCAACAGAGAAATTAATATTTGTGAAGGATGTTGGCCAAAGAAAGCTAATGAACTTTCCATTTTTCCTAACCAACCTCTATTCAAAAGGTGCGCACACAACACTGAGCTTATGAGGCTCTCAAGGACATTCTGCCTTCCCCTCCCCTTCTCACCAAGCACAGCATTTAGAAAGGCTTGCCTTCAGCTGTTCTCAAACACACAGTTCTTCTTTTCCCTACTGGAAGTTAAATAGAAGATTTGCATTATCATGCTCTCTTCCTCTGTTGCTGCTTCCTTTTCTTCAAATGCCTGTATCTATTTTCAAAACATAGCTAAGCAGAAGAAAAAGCATATCTTGACCAATTCCGTTTTCCTGACTGTTTAAGAGAGGGCTTCTTCATTTCTGCTGTTCTAATAGGAATTGTGGATGACAGGAACACTATTTATCACTCCAGTTATCTTCCAATTAAAGCGAGTTGAAGAACAAAACTAATAACATCTGCTGAAAATCTTCTGTTTGTGTCTTTAAGTAAGTTTCTAAGTATGAGAAAGGTACTGAGTATATGAAATAGGTGATATTTGAAGTTTTTCCCAAAACTCACACACAATGCAGTATTTCCTTTTCATTGATCACCTACCCTTTCAGAGGCTCAAGACAAATTTTCTAACATCTAACTTCAAGGTTACTGGTACTAATCATCATCATTTTAGTTTTACAGAGTTGAGAATCAAGGACTATTTGGGAGTGCTGTAGAAGTGAGAAATAGCTAAAGAATCCAGAAGTCAATGTAAAGGTGAATCAGTTTATCCCAAGAGGACAACTGGGAACCTCATGGACAGTACAACATTGCTGTCATTAGTCCTCTTGTGCATCTTTTAGGCAAAGGAGCAACTGCTACTACCTGCCTCTCCCCAGTTCACCTGAGCTCCAGCTGATCACAGGCAATTGTTCCACACTAGAAGTCTCCAGCCTCTTTTGCACCTGATGCAACAGAGCACCAGCAGCCCTAACTTATCTCATGCCGTGCTGCATTCCTCTGGCACTGCAGACCAAACGAGGCAGCTAGTGAAATCTGCATTATCCTCAAAAGAAGCACATTCAACTGTATTTATATCCTTGATCTCATTGCTCTGCTTTGTCTCTTGTATGCCTTATGCATATGTCACACAATGCCTCAGACTTGTAGTAGCAATATGGTCTAAATAAGTCACTTTTCAATCTGATGCCTATGTAGTTATTTTATTATTCCTCCTTCTGTTTCTCCTAACCCATGCTTACCTCACATTTTCTCTATTAGGCTAGAAATATCTTACAACTAACACCATTATTACTTTATCCTTGGAGTAAGACAGCCTTGCTCTGCTTGAAATTCAGTCATAGCCATGAATTAAAAACAGAATTCATACTACGGGCTGTAGAAACAACACTTAAAACAGCGAGATTTCTTCCTTCACTGTTACACAGAAAATTAAAGCAAATCTGTGATAAAGTCACATGGATTTAGGCATCTGAGTGCCCTCCAAAAATGGAAGACAGACTTCTTTATCACCCAAGTAACTTTAGTTTACTAAGAATTGATAACTAAACTATGTTGCAAGCAGTATCATTGTTCATGTTTTGTCTACAAACAAGTCCCAGCAAGCTTCAAGTCTGAAAGTGGATTGCCTCAGGATTTTAACCCTCTCGTGATTCATTTCTTCGTACTCCAGTAGCACTGAAATATACTTTCCACCCACGCTTCAGATATGAATGCTCAGTATATCCAAAATTTCTGAGCTTTGATAGTGTAGACTCAGAACTAATATTGCTGACTAAGAATACACAAGCTTTTGGATAATTCAAATGAAAAATAAGATTATTTTTAGAAGACTATAAAAGACATCCGTGCATCTCAGCACTTTATTCCGGGTGCTAGATGGGACAGTTTGGACTGTGGCAGCTGAAGCAGGAGAAACACTTCTATCACAGAACAGAAGCTCAGCTCATGAAGTCCTGCCCAAAACAGCACAGGAGCCCCCAGCAGATTCTCATAACCTCAGGAGCCCTCTCACAGATTCTCACGTGAGAGATCACATACATGTGTTTTTCAGTGATTTCATTATTGGTACAAAAGAGAATCAAGATATCAAGATTATCCCCCTTAAGTGGCTGAAATTCTAACATAACAATAGTAAACCTACAATCAAATGCTAGACCACAGTACATATACGACAGCAAGACATACACATAGACAGAACACAGGGGTTCTCCTACCTTTTCCATGTCCAATTTGCCCATAAACAGCAGGCAGCTCCATGCATTCCTCAGCTCTGCTCAGCGCTGACTCCAGCACAGCTCTTCCTGTTTGACCTTCTTATCTTTCCTGTTGATTGCACAGCCCAGCTGGGATGTGGTAAGTACAAAAAGTTGTCTATTAACTGATACTGTTAATTGAAAAGCTTGTTTGGGGGGGGGAAAGACAACAACAAAAAAAATTTTCAAGAGCAGGGAATTGAGCTACTAAAGTTCATTATGCAAAGCAAAAATGTATCAAATATGCTGGAAGGCTCATTCACTTATCCCTGCTTTTCAAAGCAATAAGTCATTTTGGCATTTTGCATTAGCTACTAAAAGGTTTCATGGGACGTATCCAAGCCATTGTTCAGACAAAGCAACAAATAGACCTTCAAGTGCAGCACAAGGTTTTGTTTCCCATTTGCTTTTGACCACAGACTTTGATTTTTTGTCATTATCCCACCTTGAAAAAGCCTTGTGAAGAATACCTGACAGTGATCTCTATCACAAGACTTTGTCAATGATCCTCATATCACAAAGGGGAGGGAAGGAAAAAGAATCCACTATACTCCAAATTTGTTGGATTTTTGCCCTCCAGACTAAGACAAAGATACTTAGTTCCTACCTTCTCTTCCTGCCTTATGTACTGAAAGTTCCACACACCGCTGTGTTGTGGGTAAGCACTGAGTACCTCAAATAGCAGTGGTATGGGCTGTCTTCAGTATCTCAGCAGAGGACAGAACAAATAGTGCCTGCCCACAACCTGGCATCACAGACATCTTTAGTCAGCAAAACTGCAACATGCACTTAAGTTGCTTTTAGACTTTATAAAAAAAGTGATTAATTACAAATCATACTCTCACTTACCTTACATCATCCTACTATGCTAAATTAACATGAATTACAAATGCAACTTCACACAGATCAGCCAATCTGTTCCTGCAGTGTGCTTGGGAACATTTCATCCTTCAAGAAATTATCAAGTTGGAAGGTATTCAAGTAATTGTACAAATCACACCTAACCAGCCATTCCACATGGCTTTTCTCCCATTGGAACTGATTCAATATTGCTCCGTGACAGAGTATACAAGCTTCTGTTCTAGTGCCAAGTAATTTGTATAGTAGCTATGCCTAGAGCATGAAACATCATATTTCTGTAACCATTTTACAAACAAGTTTTCTATTACTTTTTCATATGTCTAAATCTTTGTCACATTTGTATTATTTTTATACTATAGAATTATTTTCATTCATATTTTGTAACTTCAGTTCTTCACTGGTATTCCCAACATCATCTTGCCTTTTTTTTTTTTGGGGGGGGGGGGGGGGGGCGGGGAGGGAGGAAACCTATTTTCCCAATAATGAATACCAACCTTCCACCCTCTGTTTCTGCAGTGACATCACTGCAGAATCTGTGCACATATACTGCTGTTTTGTGTGTCCCTAAAAACCACACAGTTATTTTAGAGAAGTGAAATCAGGAGATACACATCATCTTTAAAGAAATGATAAAGGATCATTTTCTTTTTATCATCTCTAAGGATGATAAAAATATCATCAAGCAAGCTCCAGTTTCCTTGGCTCTCTGTCCAGTACTTCAGCTATCTTCTGCTATTTTACTTGAGATGTCTTGCTGACACATAGAAAAGTGGAAACAGGAAAACAAAGTTTTCAGCTTCAGGATAACGCTATCAAATATTTGTCCTTCTGCCTTCTCGAAAACAGGGCCAACCCGCATTACAGAAAAGTAACTCAATAGCCTTACTGAAGTTATGTAAGGCCAATCCATGAAATAACTGCAGAGATAAATATACCGTAGCAAACAGGAAAAACACAAAGGTATCAGGGTAGTTTCTGTACCAGTGATCACATCTAGTAGGCTACATTTTAATCACACTGAGATTTGCTGCATGTGAATTGTGCCACCTGCTCAGGTTTCCTTACCTGAAAGAGCAGGCTTCAGAATCTTCATTAAAGCTATTAGAATTACAAGCTGACTTAATGGGCCTGTTTACATGTGTAGCCCCCATTCTTTTCAGAATTATTAAAAGAAGCTGCCAGGAGGACATTGCATATGGGGGAAAAAAAAAAAAAAAAAAAAAAAAAAAAGACTTCCTCTAATTGTCTCTCTCTAGCACTGCTGTTCATCATCCTGTTTGTCTGCCCTTCTGCAGCTGTGTGTTTGTCCAACAGCTTTTCATTGCAGCAGCCTGCACTGGGAAAAACAACACATTTTAATATTCAGGCCAAGCTACACCTTCCATTGTAAGTACTCTTCCATCACAGTTGCAGACACATGTATAAAGGAATATTTTGGCCCTCTACCAAAGGGATCAAGTCTAGCACTTCAACACGTTGAAATGTAACATATTCATAACCAGTAACTGCTAACTGATAGCAAAGAACAAATCCAGGCAGAAAAGAGTTTATGTGCTTTATTAAATTGCTGCCTGATAGTCTCTCATCTCAAGCCCACTAAATGTCACAAAAGTTATTTTCCCTTGCTTAATCCTATAACAAAGAGATCCTCTTCTATACACTGCTTTGCTCAGATCAGTATTCTTCACTACATATGGCTGGCACGACAAGCTAGGAGTCATGCAAGATACTGCTTTCTTGCCTAAACCAGCCTCTTGATTTCTATTTCATCCAGCAGCTGAAGTACACTCACTTAAAAAAACAACCAAACAAACGTACAAACAATATAAATCAACAATGTAATGCAACCAGAACAACAGTCTTAAGACAAACACCAGCTGAGCACATACATGTGAAATCTATACAGTTTGCAGCATGAACCTACAGTAACAAACTTGCAAAAATAATTATATATATATATATATAAAATATAGACATACTTAACAGGGTTATTGATATTCATGGATGTTATGTATTGATGTTTCACAAGTTACACAAAGCTTCCATAAAAATAGGCTTAGCCATATGTTTCCTTTTGATTAAGGCATTATCTCTCCATGGTGACTGCATGTGTAGTTGGGTAAGGAGTTTTCTCCCAGAGTCCTGTCATCTTTTCCCCTGCCTGTTTGGAACCAAGTAGTTTTACTTTCCCCAGGCTTTGAAAAAACATCATTCCAGCTCCTCAGGCTGGGCTGGAAAGGAAAAATAGAAAACATGAAAAGAAAAATATACTTTCATCCATCTGCAAGGAAACGCTGTCGCCTTGTAGTCTGCAGGAAAACGCTGAGTCAAAACATCCAGCTGTTGCACTGCTTAAGCACTGTTCCTCAGCTATTTACCTAGCTCACCAAACAACAGTGCAGAGTACTTACAATTACCACGTGCTAATAATAGATGCTATTAAGCTCACTATTCCTAGCCACAAGCCACAGCTTTGTCACACACCTGACAAAGCTTCTTCCTAAGTTCAACAATTCCTGAGAGTCACTGCTACCAGCCTGAAGGCATTTTTGGCCAGGGACCAAAAAGCCAACACACTCCTCCTACCGGCAAAAACATTCAGGCTCCTATTCCAGGCCAGAAGTTCACAACATGATAGAACTCCCTGGTCTATTTCAGACATGACATGGATTTTAAGCTTCTACGTATAAGAGAGAAAAAAAATAAAAAATCACAGAGCAAGAACAAACCACACACCCTTTCTAGAATAGTTTCATCAGCTCATAATAAAAATGGGTAATTCACCCTTACCACTTGAAGATATGTTTCCTTCCTTTACTTTCTGGGTTACTGTGATTCATTTTCTGACCCACAGGCACAACACCATACTGTAATTCACAACATTTTTAGTCATATGTACCACAGAAAGCTTTTACTTCTGCCCCCAAACCAAAGCCATCAGAGTCTGTACCCACATGCTCCAGGACAAGGAATAAGCTTTTCCTAATTTATCATTGCTACTATTGTTGTTTTTTGTTATTTTTTTAATTGAGTTCCCAATGTCTTGTCTTCACCAAGAGAATTAACAAGCCCTATTTAGATAAACAAAGCCTGAAGAACACAGAGAACATATGTAATATTTTAATAAGGAGGCAATAGTACCACTCTTCTACAAAACTCCAGCTATTAAAAGGAATAATAAGGATGAAATAACCATTGTCCCAACTTCATTCTCTCCAAATCCCAATAGAAGGCCTAGAAGACCTTTCTTCATCTTCACTAACATCAAAGCTCCCTTTTATAGCATTGTTAATAATTGAAAGGAAAATAGGCACTTCCTTTTATAATCAGGTGGATTGATTTTTCATTAACATATCCAGCTTGAAGTTTTCTGGTAGGAATAAGAATAAATTCTTGTGGGAAGAAAATAATAAGAGTAACCTTCCTACAGTTACCTAGAAAATAACTCTGTGATGATATATTGATTGCAGTATATTTGAATGTGTTTGTTGTGAAGACCAAAGCCAAAGTGGAAGAAAAGGACATGATTTTTAACAAAATATAAATATTATAACAGAATAAGGAGTGGCAATGAATAATTGCTTTGCTTCAATTTCTTTTCCCTTCCAAAGATTTGCATAGAAGCATAACATTTAATAAACTTACTTGCAGTTCTCTCTCTATATTCCTTTTTTCTCTGGCTGGTGTGCTAAAGCATTTCTGTGATAGATAAAAAGACTTCTAATACTTAGCTGTGTGACAAAATCTTCAGTGCTAAAATTTTAGCTACCTGGTTTGTGGTTCTGATTGGTGGTAGAAAACATATTATGAGAAAACTTTATTTATTGGGGGTTGGGTGTACACAGAACGCAGATTTTGATACTGAGGAAATAAATAATGATTTAAGCATCCAACATGGAGGAAAGATATATGGACTGAGTGAAAACACAGGTTTGGTTTGGGCTCTGCTTATGCTCTGCAAAAGAATATGCCTGAGGGAATGCCTGGAGGACCCAGAGTGATGGAGAGCCACCGTTCTAGTTATAATCATAAAACTGTGATTTATTATCACGTGGTCTTTGTGCCATTCATGAGATGCAGTGCAGTTTAGCATAAGTATCCTCTGTGTACAATGGAATGAATGCTAGTGGTATGCCACGTGAGTGTTTTCCCTTTGTTCAGGGTAGCACAAAGTAATATCTTCCCGGGATTAATGTCTCCTGTCTCTACAAAATCTCCAAAGCAAAGAATCCTACATTGATAATTCTGACTTTAACATATAACCATAAATTTCTGCACCCACATAAAGCCAGCAGAGAAGGTTGGGATTTTTCCAAAATAGTGCTGCCACCTAGTTGAGATCTGAAAGAAGGGCTCATGTGTGCAAAACTGTGCCCATTCGTTGTAGTTCTGTCCACAGATCTGAAGTTACAACTTCTCCTAGGAACATTTTTCCTCTTTTATGTATTGGGCCAAGGACACCACAACTCAGAATTACGAAACAATGGTAATAAACATAACAAGGCCAACACTTTCTGCTACTTCCATGTCTAACCTTGACGTGATTCATGTGGCATTTTCTAGAAAAAGAATAAAATCTTTAAAGATACAGCACACCAAAAGTCTTGTGAAATATGAGTAAAGATTTTCTATTTAATAGAGAAGATCTGAGGCACAGTATATGATTTGCTGATGTGGATCTGAAAATCATCAGAACTTGAGGTGCTTCCAATTTGAATTTCAGCTTCTGAATCACCTTAGTCTCTGTTTATAGACTTTTGATTCAGTGAAATATACTTTACATAAATAAAAGGCTTTCAGTTTTGAGAGTGGAGATGCTTATTATTTATCTCTGTTAGTGCAATCATAGACCACGGTTATGTGAAGGTATGACTATGTGGGGATATGCTATGAACAGGTTTAGTCTACATTTATGCTCATTCGACTAAAAAGAAAATTTATAATAAGCGTTAAGACATTCTGGGCTCATGACATCAAATGTACAGTATGTGTCATGTCAATACGTTGTATTCAGTAATGTGTATTCAATTTATTTCCTGTATTTGGGGATTTATACATATTATTCTTCTGTTCTTCCTTATTTTCCTGTGGATTTCTCTGCATACACTATCCACAAACCTCAGCTAAGACCTATAAGCAGTCTTTCAGGTAAGTCATTACCTAAAGACTGGGAACTTCAGCTTGTATCACTGAACCTGGGAAGCAGTACTCTGATAGCAGACGACAGCTCTGCTGCAGCAGGGGAAATACACAGAAGTGTTCTGTCACAGCAGCATTTTCTGGGGGGGTATGATGCTTTCAGTCCAGGTATATTCCCTGGCAGAGAGTGGTGAAAGCTTCTGTAAGCTGTCATGCATCTCCAGCAATGCCTCGCTTGCACATGGTGCTATGTGAGAATTTCGTCACCCAGTAAGAGCCTAAATTCTGCTAACATGGCTCGGCGTTTCTTTTACAGTACAACTGTTACAGATGCAATGTGAGATTAATGGTGGGAAGCCAGCATATATCAGCCAGTCCTGCAGAGTACAGAGTTATATTGTCCCAGGGCCAGTGGGCTGTACAATCATATATGTGGAATGAGAAGCTGTAGCTTCACATAAACAGCAATTTGATCAAGAAGTCACATCTGCAAGAGATCACAATATGCTTAATGAGTGCTAACCCCTCTGCAACAGGCACAAAGGGGACAGTACAACGGTTGTCGCTTTGCTTGCTCCAGAAAGCACAAAGTTATTTACAAGGTTACAGGCAGGAAGACTGGTTCTGCTGGCTACATCAACAGTGTAACGTTGCACTGGAATCCTTGCAGATTTCATTTGCTGTTCTCAAATGCAATTTTCCACAATGTTTTTGCATGTGCAGTTGTGACTTTTCGATTATCAATGCCTTATCTTGGCACTTCCTCAAACCATTCTTTGTTTTTATATTTCTGCACATTTTATTTCTGTAACCAATGTGGTTGTCATTCTCATATATAAATTGCACAGTGATGCCAGCATTACCTGCTAGATTTCCTGTCACACACAGCAGTCTCCCCTATTACAATTTATTTGTTCTGACCAACTTCCCAAAAGCTAACTGCTGACATGAGAGAACAGTCCTTGATTGTCTCGTTGTAACAGAGATTTCTTTCATCCCCTGCCATTGCTCCCTTTGATGTTATTCCATTCTTTCTGTTTGCAAAGTTTGCCTTGGAGTTGTATTTCACCTACTGATCATAACACATTTAGGTTTGCAATGGGTAATTGAATTCTAACTTAAAACTGCTGATGTAGTATTTTTATTCTGCCCACAGTGAGAGGAGCTCTACATAAAAGTTGTTACTAACATCTTGACATTGCAGTGCAGACAACTCTATGTAGTGCACTGTTATTATTTCATTACAGCAGCTTCACACTAATTCATTATTTCTAAACATGTGTACATCTAACTTAGCAAATAACCATATATTTATTTTCATAGCCAGAATCTCATTTTAAGATCCCAGCCTGCTACTCTTTAGAAACTTCAGGTTGACTTATGTTTTATTTACTATCAATGCCCACAGCAGCACATGACAATCCCAGGCACAAGATGGAGAGGTACGCACTGCCACAGGCACCCACAGATTGCAAACATGAGCCTGCAGGTTTTGGCAGCTCTCCTAGAGCCAAAAATTCCCTGATATAGTAGTCTGAATATGCTAGCCTAAATACTGAACAATTCATAACTTAGAATCATAGAATTGCTTGGGTTGGAAGGGACCTCAAAGATCATCTAGTTCCAAGCTCTTTCTGTGGACAGGAACTTGAACTGAGGATTAGACATACAATTAGAGTAGCTGAGGTTGTAACCCAAAGCTGTCCAGTCCTGAATTCCTGAGAGACAAGACTGAAAATAAAAGCAGAAATGTTTTTAACATACAGATATTCAGGAAGGTTTCTTCAAACAAAAGAGAGGTAGCAAAAAGCAAAAGGGGGGCCATGAGGCTGTGGGAAGCCATGTTCTTAGTCTTCTGTGATAGAAAAGAATTGCTATTTTTGAAGTAATGGGAAAATGACAAATTTCTGGAAATTTATGGCAAGCATTTGAGGGATAATTTGTCATTTAAGACACAAGCTCTTCAAAACAAATTACTATAAATTGCAAGACTGCTTTTCATCTTTCAGGAGACCCAATAGTTGTCAAAGCAACTTGGAGTGAATGCAAATCTAACAATTAGATTTCAGGTGAAAAAGTAAAGAAATGCCAAAGTTTCTTGGATCTTATCTCAGTTCTTTATTTTATTTTATTTTTCAGGTTTCACACCATGCTGCCCTGAATACCCCATGGTACCACATCAGCTTTGAATGTAAAGGAGAGTTCCAACTTCTCATCCTTCATCATCAGGGAAAACAGATGCTTGAACTTGTGGTCTTTTTTTATACTCTACAAGAAAATAATTAATGGTTTTTCACAATTAAGCTTTTTTTTTTTTTTTTTTTTTTTTGTGCTGAACAGATAAGGATTCTGCTTCATTCCTCATGCAGAGCAGCAAGTTCCCACCAAAGGGCTCCTTTCAAATTCTATTGGCAATGACCTAAAAACCTTTGCAGGCAAAAAAAATTAAATAAAAGAAATAGTTTTACTGGGAGGCCTATGGCTTCCACATTGTTGCAAATACGAGGAATGCCAGGAAAAAAAAAAAAAAGAAAAGAAAAAAAAACCCAAAAAAAACAAAAACAAACAAACAAAAAAACCCCAAAAAAACCTTTTTGCTTGTTTCATCTGGATTTTCTCAAGAGAAACACTGAATAATTATATTGTATAACAATCTTGCTGCAAAACTGTATTTTAAATATCATTATTAGTAATTGAATTACAACCATTGAACTGTTGTGATTTTTTAAGAGCAAAAAAAATGAGAAAATGAAGAAAGGAAAACACTTTGCAGTGTGGTTAACTTCAATTAAGGAAAAAATAAATAAATGTCTAGGCTTCTTGCAAAAGTAAAAGCCTTTTTCCTTTACATGAAACCACACATAATTCTGTCACGCTGGAATATCACATAATGCCTTAGAGGAAGAACCTGACTATATCCATCTTTTTCCTGGAAGTGGGGAAAATGAAATACGAGCCATACTGCCTTATTTGCCGCAGATGCATTTCTGATAGCTGGAGTGGTTCAACAGAAAGAGATTTTTTTTCCAGTAGAACTAATGTAAAAGAATGAAATATGAATATATTTAAGAAATACAGTTCATCTACACAGTGACAGTAAAATGCATTACGATTTCTTAGAATCATAGAATGGTTTGGATTGGAAGGAATCTTTAAAGATCATCTACTCCAACTCCCCTGAGTAACATTAGTGAAGAAACACCAGAAAAAAAAAATTGCATACAAGGAAAGTAAACTCCTTTTCACATACATTTTTTCTGTGTTCTTCCAGGATGGCATTGAGGATTTGGTGCAAAGAAAATCATCAGAATTGTCGCATCCCATTTCACCTTCCACTAATGATGCAAGTGGTGCAAAATGCTGACATTTTGGAGGCTGACTTTTCAGCCTTCTTCACAGTGCCTGGACAAGCTGATTGCTTTTAAAAATGTCATCAAGAGATGACTGCTTATTAGCCTGAGATTTTGGTTGGTAACATAAGTCTGAACTTCAGAATTCCTCTCATAGACCTGGGGTTCTCTCTGCAAGGAGGAAGCAAAGGCTTTAGTAGTCTTTTCCACGGAGCAGGAGGAGTCAAAATTCAGCAGCCCTAAAGCAGTTTCTTTTTGTTGTATCCAATACTGATTGAATATCCACTGTCTTCGATACAGCACATTATATCTCATTTAGCTTTCAAAGCAATAATTCCACATAGCCACAGGCTTACCAGCATCACTCTAAGAATGCCTTGAACTCATGATGGTTATTATATACAAAGATATTTCATGATTAAATTATTACATAAATTGCACTGATGCTGGAAGCCAGATCTCATTAGCATGGATGCAGAACAAAGACAAGACGGATGCTGCACAGCCACAATTGAGATTCTCTACACATTTCTGCTAGTGTGATACATTAGATATATAAACACATGGATATTCTTGTATGCTCTGCAACTTAATGGAGCTTTACAAGGCCAACAGCAACATAGCTGGACAGCCCAAGAAAGTTTTCCATGGAAAATGGGTGGTGGATGACTGCAGGATGGAAAATAGGTAATGAAAGCAGCAAAGAAAACATGCTGTTAAACAGTCAATGATGCACTCCCCAATTAATGATAGGAAGTGACAGCAGCTGCTGAAGTTATAAAACAAGAGTTTTAAGGGAGGAGTTAATACATTAAAAGAGTGGAATCTGATAGAGCAGACCCACAAGTGACAAAGAGAAAGCGAATAGGAAACAGTACGTTTGCTGTTTCCTCCAACAAAGATAGCAAGTAGCATGTTGAGCAAAAAGTAGATGGCTCTTCACAGCAATACAGTTCACTGTGAAATTCCTCAAGCAGAATGCTGTGGGTGCTGTAAAATGTGCACAGATTCAAAGAACAACTGAGTAAGATAATGGAAGAATATGCATGCAAGGCTCTTTAACACAAAGAATGCACAGCAGGCTCAGGGAGTCCCCTCTGTTGATATTCCCTGCTAGCAACTATCAGAAACAGGATACTGCATTCACAGAATCTTAGCTTAGGTTGGAAAGAACTTCAGTCCCTTCCAGTTCCAACCCTCTGCTGTAGGCCACTCACCAGATTGAGCCAACAGAACTCCATCCAACCTAGCCTTTAACACCTCTGAAGTGGGCCATCCATAACCTCTCTGGACAGCCTAGATTGTCTCATCCTTTTGTAGATTCATAGTCTTCCTAGTGGTACTGATTATCTCCAGGTGCTCTCAATCCTAGATTTGCTTCATTTGAATGCAAAGCAACCTTACCCACAGTCCTGATTCCTCCCACTGCAGAACTGAGCTGCTCTGAACTCTGAGCTCCATATAAGAGGAGCTATGCAAGGCTGTGTTATGTCATTGCAGCTAGAGTTATCTAGGTTTCTTAAAATTGATTTATTTATTTTTTTAAACATAGTTTTCTACCAAGGCTATAGTAGTTAATTTTTAGACAGGTGGAATGCTGGGTGGGCTGGCTTCTATAAGCCACTGTGAGTTTTTTTCATTTCCAATACGAAGGATGGATGAGAGTTCACCTGCTCCAGAAAGCGCTGCCTTCCTCCTTAATAACCAGACGTGCTGCCAGACATCTGTGGTGCAGCGCTGCCTGGAGTGCAGGCCGAGCCGAGAATCAGCACAAACACCCTCATTTCCATTCTCCAGGCGTCGGGGGAATGCTAAAGCACCTGTACACCGACTTGCTTTGGTGAACGCACCAGCTGGGCAGGATGATGCAGAAGACGACCTCACCCGCGGAGCACAGAGCAGCAGGTGGGAACGGGGAGGGGGGAAGGCTGCAGCAGCGCTGCCCGCAGGAGCAGCAAGGCACGGAGGGGGATGTAGTCCGTGGGGCTGCCTACACTTCCCAAGGTGCCCGCAGCGTCGGGGCCGTGCAGGGGGTGCGGGCACCTGGCGGCGGGGCGGAGCCGCCTGCCCCGCTGCGGGCGGCGGGCGGGGATGGGCCCGGTGCCGCCCGCGGGGGCGCGGTGACGGCGGAACGGAACGGAGGGAACGGCGTGGCGGGTGCGGCCGCCTCTGCACGCCATGAGCACCGGCACAGGTAGGCGGCGAGCCCTTCGCTAACCCTGCCCGGGGCTGGGGAAGGCGCTGGGGTCTGTCGCGGTGCGGGGAGAGCGAGCTGAGGCTTGTCCATTTGGAAGATGAGAAAAATAAATGGGATGTCTGTGTATCTCCGGGGGGAGCTGTCGCTGTCGCAGCGCAGGGGAAGCTGCGGATGTCGGGAGAGATCGTGCCGAGCCGGGTGCTTCATTGGGGCCGCCCTCGCTCCGGGCGCCGCCCGCAGCCCCACTGGGAGGCCCCCGGGTGGGCTCGGCAGCCGCTGCCCCCGGCGGTGTGTGCGGTGTATCGAGCTGCGTCCTCTCCCTGCCCCTCCCGCATAACCGGGGCTATTTGGGTGGGGGTATTTGGGGTAAGAGTTCGGCCTCTGCTCCTGGCTGAGTGTGGTGGCAGCGAAGGGAAAAATCACGGAGATTTCATCGGAACCTCGGGTAGGATTTCCACGCAGGAGATCCAGTTGCCTAGGGCGATGTGAAAGTAATTCATGCCGTGACACAAGCAGTATTTGAGAACTGGCTCGGAATTGTGTTTTCCAGCGATTCAGCATTTGTCTGCATCGGGTGGCACAGAGGGTGGTTGCTTCAGAGCGCAGCTGATCACCAAATATTACAGTCTTTAAGGCAAACACAGGCTTATGCTTAGTGAAGGGGGAGGCTTTGAGAGCTGATTGTATATTTCATTTCTGAGCATAACCGTAGTGGCTAAATATACCCGCTGCCACAACGACAAGGAGATGTGGAATAGCTGCAATTACGTGCTGACTCTGTATGTCAACACGCTTAATCACACCACATCCTCACAGCAAGCCAAATGAGAGTGCAGCACAAACAACGAGGGGCATTGCTCCCTATTGGAGCAGTGCGAGACCTGAGGTCAAACACCTGCCAGAGACCTCAGATCAAAATGTAGCTTTGCATTTCCTCTATTGGAAGCATCGGTATTGTCCTGTATTCCTGTCAGCTGCACTCCTGTGTGGTCTGTGTTTCCAGCCCTGGGGGAGAGCCCTGGCTGGGGCAGGTGCATAGGGGCACAGGCGGGAACAGAGCAGGAATGGAAATCCTGAGCCTTTCCTCTGACTTTAGAGGAATCTAGATGGTTAACATAGATGGTGACATCTGCATTGGAAATGATTAAAGTCGCGCACAGAGTCGTATCCTGTTACCAAGCTGTAATCTCCAGAGGAAGAATATGCAATAATATGAAACATTTAAATTCTGTAGCAGTTGAACTGAGGTTGGTAGAGGGAATAGAAAATTCCAGAGTTGCACCTCGAGAATGTTTTAAACACAAATTCAATAGGTTGCAGTTATAAACCCAGAAGAAGAGTTAGCGAGAAACAGTGCAGATGAGACTTGACACAGTTCTGTCTCTGTAATTGCACCAAACATGATGTAAAGAAATAGCAAAAATGAACAGTGCCAAGATAAAAATAACAGCCTGAGTATAAGAGTGGAAAAAAACCCCTGAGACTTCTTAGCTCTCATTTGAAAGTATAACTGGTAGTTTAGGAGCATTGGTTTTCAGTATCGCTTCAGCTTTGATGTTTCCATATTTCCCTTTTGCCTGTCTGTGTGGACTGAGTAAACAATATACAGTCAATTTCTACAGTAAATTAAATATGATGATCTCAACCATTCTCTCTGAAGTTGATCAAAATTTTCCATTTACATCAACGGGGCAAGTATCATACACCAGATTTAATGCCATAACTTACTTGAGTTAAAATTACTGTTTACGAAAGCTTTCCGGAGTAATTTATGTGGAAAAGCTGTAATTCAAAGCTTGGTGATGGTACTGTAACAGAAAGATGTTTCTGTCTCTGCAAAGAAAACTGGGTGAAATTTGGTAGCAAAATCAGCCCCATGTAGGAATCCAGAGCATCCTTGAGATGAAGCCAATCTTTGTAGATCTATGTTTGCTGCTCCAGAAACTTTCACTCAGTCCATGTCCTCTGTACAGATAACATTTGGCTTTAGATGTACAAATGTTTCTATTGGGAAATATGATAATAATGGCCCAATAGTATGTACTTTGAAATGTGGTTATGTATTAATAGACTATAGACTCATGGCATAGTTTTAAATATAGAAAATATCATAGAATCATAGAATTGTAAAGTTGGAAATGACCTGCAAGATCATCTAGTCCAACCATTCTCCCATTACCACTGCTACCACAGGCACTAAACCATATCTTGTAGCTCCTCATCCAGATGCCTCTTGAGTGCTGCCAGGGACGGCGACTCCACCACCTCCCTGGGCAGCCATTCCAGTGCCTGACCACTCTCTGAGAGAAAAAACGTTCTTCCTTATGTCTAACATAAACCTCAGGTACAACTTCTGGCCATTTCCTCGGGTCCTGCTTGTTTCCTGGGAGAAGAGGCCAAATCCCTCTTCATCACAACCTCCCTTCAGGAAGTTGCAGAGTGCAAAATATGATCATGTGGCAGAGGAAAACTCAGCTCAAATGCATTATATTTTTGTCATAATTAGATTTTCTCATATATGATTTCCCCTCAGCTGAATTCCATGTACTTTCCTCTGATTTTGGCTGAAAATACTTCAAACAAAGGCTCACTCATGCCCTTTTTACCATGGAATGACTGTATATTCAGGATTCTAAGTGTAACTCAAGAATTTATAATAATGTGGTCAGTCCGGTAGTTCAGTTCTTTGCCATCTTAAAATCATAGCTAGAAGGTTAAAAACTTGGAATTGAGAAAACTAGGTTCCCATCAGTTCCCAGAAATAGGCTATCATGGTGTCGATTATCTGAGTGCAAAAAGAATCACAAAGCTAATTATGTACGGTGCATATTATTTTAGATTAGATTAAATTGGATGTCATGACACAAATTCATGTGGCTATTTAGTCTCTAAACTCCATCAAAGGGAAAATCTGGTTGCGTGGGTCAGGAAGCAAGTGATGGGGGTTTCACAACCTGAATAGGGCAGGATCATGGCAGCACTGGTTGCACGGGCTGGGCCTGCAGGTTTGCCATACTGCGAAGAAGTTTAATTCCTTTTCAAAGTTCACATGCAAATATGCCAATAGGAACAATAGCGTGATTGTTTTAGGCTGTAGTGTGTTTTACAGTTAGGTACAGTTTTACTTTCAGCTCTTTGCTTTGAGCACTGGTAGAAGAGAGCATTAAATTACTGGATGGGAGAAGCAAGAGGTCTCCTTGCTTTGGAGTTCACCAGCTAATGAAATATGTATGTGTGTAGATCAAAATGCACAGTCCTTGAAGTTTTGTAATTAAAAAGAATTAGAACTACTTCAATTCCTTGCTGTTATAGCCTTGGTACAATACCAATGCTGAAAAAATACACAGTGGCATGTGTTTCCTGATGGTAATTTTTGACCTGAAACTGAATTGCATGGAATATACAAGGAAGCTGTATCTTATGTTTCTTTAAGGTATTTTTTTGGTTGAAGATTATTTTCTATAACATCATATGTTTAGCTGGTAAGAATATAGAACAGCGCTACAAGAAGATGAAATAGGTTGGAAAAGGTTATCAGGGGATATCTGCCTCAGCTGAAACTTCTGATTGCAGGATGTCCCAGGCACTGCTCAGACAGGAAGGGTGGCTAGTTCTGCTTCAGCAAACCTAGACATATGACTGTAAGCCATCTCTGTTTCTTGTCTGTCTGCAGTGTAGTATCTTGCAGTGCTGAGCATCCAGTGTGGCTGCACTTCTGCCTGCAGATGGCTGCTATTTCTGCACACCGGCAAAGTACTTCTGGTTCTGTTTCTCAGGGCATTAATATCTTATGTACTTAATGCCCAATATTCTATTCTCATTAAATGGAGGGCTAAGAAAAGTAAAGAGCTTAAAACAGATATTGAAAAATCAATAAAAGCATGGCTACTGAGCTAACTTTCTCCCTCTTTTCCCTCATTCTGTGCTATGGACTGGCCAGTATCAAGGAAAGTTATAAAACTCTGATGGCAGTTTTCCCTGCTTTGGCAAGTCATTCTCCTTTATACAGTTCACAGACCCCCAAATATAGGCTGTGCAAATGTCTCTCCTTACTGTTGGTAAATGTAACTTCAGAGCAGCATTTCCCAGTCTTGATGGGGGAGGTTTTTTGAGCAAAGCAGTCACTGTAGTGAATTAAGCATATTTAGAGTGGAAGTGTAGTGCTGCTGCTCCTCCCTCATTCATTCACACAGGGAGGCAGAAAGGGCTCTGAGATTATTGGACAATTTGCTGGCTCATTGTCTGCATCTTTAAATGTATACTTTGGGCAAATATTTCTGAATTTAGATGATTTCCTCATGTCAGGATCTATTAGCAGTGTGTCAAGGCCCTGAGCTGTTACTGTCTGAAACGTTGGGGATTTTTTCACAGCTGGTTAGTTGATGCTCGTGCTGTGAAATTTAGATGGAGTCTTCTTTTGCAAGAACCACAGTTATTTATTTCTCCATTTTAGAAAGGATTGTGGGAGGAATATAAGCTCTATTCAGTGATTAGTTCCGTCTGCTTTAGGAGCCATTTTTCTCCCTTTCTCTGCAAAAACAAGTAATTCTTCCATTGGCGTTAGTGAAATTGATCGATATCTCTATTTTCAGAGATTTTCCTCCAGCTGTAGGTTCCTCCAGTTGATTGATCTATAGTGAAGGGAAACAAATCTGTGTTTAGCCATGAAAAATAAACATTCCTGAATTATAAGATAGCACTTGAGATATTTTTAAAAGACTCTAATGTTCCCAAAACATGGTGTTTTTTCTAATTAGAAACCATTACTTTTAGAATTAAGTGATTTTTTTGTTGTTGTTCAGTAACAGAACAAAACTGGTCCTCATGCCAGATATAAGGAGCAAATGTGGCACCTCAGTTATGACTGTGCACTAATACACAAATACACTAATGCACAAATACAGCAGCCAGTTCCTTGTAGGTTTTCAAGTATCCCTTCTGTCATGTCATTTCTAGCTCAGGTCAGTCTGATGCATCAGGAGAGGATGAAGTGTGAACCTCCCATGTTCTTACCCTTCCCTCTTGCCAAGTGTGTTTTGTGGGACAAAGTATATACATATGTATATAAAGGTCCCCACTCCTAGTAGGTTGTAGAGTGAGATAACTGAATACAGAATAATTGTGGAGCAGTAAGCACACAGCAGTTGTTTTTCTTTGAATCTGTTTCATAGGATAACAAAGTAAATCCTTATGACGCAGTTCATGCGGTGAAATCTTTAGGGAAGAATTAGCAGTCAAAATTTGATATCTATCATATGCAGAAGTCAAAGAACCTGTTCTACTTGAGTATGTCATACGTGAGCTTTTGCCACTTCAGAAAATAGGTCATTGTAGCTCTTTTCCCTCTCAAGTGGCTTGTGGATTCACAGGTAGCAGTAAGTCTCAGAGGTAATACATAAGGCATTTAACTAGTTGATTTCAAATAACCTCTGGGATCTTACCCTCTAAGCAACATTAAATGGGGATGGGGCTAAATGAATAGGCTATATATATGTGTGTGTGTGTATATGTACATATGCAACATTTAATTCAGAGAGTTCTTGATCTGAGGCCAGATTGTGCTTCATTTATTTTTATTCTTGTCAAGAGTTCAGTGAGGTGTGTTTATAAATCCCAGATTGTTGCAGTGTTGCAGTTCAAAATGATGTGAATGCTCTAGAAGTCATGAAAAATATTTTTCCAGTTTCATCTTTGTTTTCATCTCAGTTCCTCTTGTTTACTTTGCTCAGTTTACATATTCTCTTCAGCCCTTTTCCTTTCCTGTTGGTGTTCTCAGTATTGCAAACTTCACTTGGATCTGCAAGTAATTTCTGATTTTTACCTTGTAATGGAGCAACAAGGGGCTTTAATAGAGTTCAGCTGACAAGCTCACTTTCCATAACCTAGTAGAGTTTGCCTTGCTCTTGTGTTTCTCTTGGCTTTGCAAACCAGCAGCATAAAAACAATCACTTGGTTACGATTTTAGATACCACGCAGATACAGAGGATCTAATCTTTGAGGCTGCCTGTGTACAATTGTGTAGGGCACGGAGAGCAAAGTAAACCACAGAAGCTGGCTGTGTTGCTGGTGTTACCCTTGATGAGGGGAAGGCAGGAAT
The DNA here is from genome assembly GCF_987193195.1 of Phasianus colchicus. Taxonomy (NCBI): domain Eukaryota; kingdom Metazoa; phylum Chordata; class Aves; order Galliformes; family Phasianidae; genus Phasianus; species Phasianus colchicus. The sequence goes on along the minus strand of NC_143439.1, from coordinate 62,161,661 downwards.
AGAAAAGGATTTGCAGCCAAATCACATAAATGGAACACAAGGCAATCTGGAACAGCTGGAGCCTCGTCTGTCTGTGCTGCAGCCAATGTCTGGCAGCAACAGCAGCACCTTGCCCTGCAACTTGCACATATGCTATCTGTTCTGCTAACCAGGCCACACAGCAAGCTGAGTGCCAATGCTAGGGATTATGCTTTGTGGTCTGAGTTCCAGTGTGCTCAATGGTTCCTTCCTTACTCAGGCTAAACTGAGAAAATAGCATGCTCTGCCTGTGGACTGGGACAGAACTGAGCTTGGGCCTGGGTTGTAGGTATGTGGTGGTGATGATGATGATAGTAGGCCACCACGGGGCTGTGTGCCCCCCAAGCCCTGCCCATGCTGCCCAGGACCTGGCTGTAGCTTGGAATTAGACCTCTGAGCATCCTACTCAGTTGCAAATTGATGCATCCTATAGCAAGGCCTCAGAGCTCCTGTGGAGGTACTGCAGGGATCTACAGGCAGGTTCATCCCACGTACCTTGTCGATTCTGCTGGCCTCAGGAAACAGGGTGAAAGCCTACTTCTTCTGGGGAAGGCATAATGTAAGAGCATTTGCTAGTTCTCCTAGCAGGAGAGGGTTTATGTATTACACACCTGTTGAGCAGTTGCCTGGAAGATGCAGATTCTCTCCCTTGGGCTGCATATTCATAGCTCCAGGGCTCCTCCACAACCAACACCATTTTTTTTTTGTGAACATCTGGCTTCTCCAGCAGCACTGGGACTTGAAGAAATGCTGAGCATTTGTCACCTGTGGGTAAAATCAACGTGAGCTGCTGTGGTTGTTTGTTTGTCTGTTTGTTTTCCCACCCTGCAGTAAGGCCATTTCATTTTGTGACTAAATACAGAATTAGAAATAAAGATTTCAATATCTTTTAAATAGTCATAGCTGTTCATGATAAACTAAGATAACAACAGCTTGGATACTGACATAATATGTCATTGCCTCTGTCTTTACTAACACAAGACTTCAGTAATAAGCATTACTGTTTTGTCTCACTGTATGCCATATTCATTGACGTTAAGATCATAATGATGCCTGCATCAGCCTAGATTAACCATCTGGGGCCCTGTGTCCAGCAGTGCTCGTTGCCCTGATTTGAGAACTGTGGATAACGGATTTAGCAACATCTTACAAGATGATCAAATTGTAAAAGACTGGGATGAGAATGAAGTGATGCTTTATACAAAATACTTGATATAATCTCTTTTTCTATAGCTGGGCCTAAATGTCACTGTCTGCAGAAAGCCAGCAAGGTAATAAACTTTCGTATACATCTGTATCTTAACAGAGCTGCCCTGATAAGCAGATTGGACTTTGTCTGTATTATTAATTAGAATTTACCTAAGACTGAAACCCAGCTTATGCTGAAGACCCTTAATGCACCGTTATTTCTAAACTTTACAGTTCAACAGAGTGAAGTTATATACTGCATTTTCAGGAAAGATCTATGAAAGCAGTAAGCACTTACTTCAAATTCAGATTTTCTTCCTTAGAGATAGATAGAATTTTAATGTGTGGTGTGCCAGAGCTTTTCTCAAGGTCAGTGTTCATTTTCAATGGGAGCAACGTGGTCAGTGTCCTGTAATGAGGAGATTAACATGAGAGTGATGCTGCCATGCTTTGAAGAAACGCTCAGCTGGGCTTTCTGCATATTGTCTCTGAAGCTCATACAGTCTACATAGAGCTAGAAGCATGCCATAGTCATGGCTATTTTGGAAAGCTGTGCACAGATCTAGCTGCAAATGGAAGTTGGCAGAATAAGCCTGGCTGTAAGTTAGAGCTGTCAAAAGCTGCTATAATGTTGGTGGGATACATGCTTGATTCATCCATTCTGCAAAAAATTAGAACAAGGCAGTTTCTCAGTCTACAAAAGTACTTAATATTTTTGGAAATACATAGGAAGCACTCCTAGCTTCATCCCTGGTAATTATTATCTTGTACGTGTTTCTGAAGTGCTGCTGCAATCTGTTCATCAGAGGGACAGGTGCTTGCAGCATAGCTATTTGTACTGTGGACACTGAAAGGCTCATCAACTTCAGATCTGGAACTTAGGTCCATCTTTCTATTTAGTTCTAGTTATTTGTTTAAGCTATTTTTATGGCACTGTAGAGTCTACAGATCAAATTCAGTTGCTTGATCTGCTACTTCTCAGTGTAACTTCTTGTTTGCACTCGCATATCTCACTACTGAGGTGTTAGAGCCGAGTTGTCTTCCCTGAAGCCTACGGAAGCTAACAAACATATCACTTTTCCTGAGAGCCTTTTTTTTTTTTTTGTACCAGTTACTCTTCTTGCTTAGAAAGTACAGTTCTCTTTTTATATTTTCAGAAACACTTTTTTTTTTTTTCTTTAAATGGATCTGTGAAGGCACTGTGTGTCCAGCATCGCTTAGTGACTTCTTTGTGGTGGGTAAATAGCAAAACATGATGTGCCCCATGGCTCCTTGCTGGGGTTCTGGAATGCAGGATGGCTCTTGTTCTCTGGGCATCTTGGAAGGTGAAGGACTGCAAATTAGCTGGAAACCTCTATGAATTTTCTAGAGAAATTTTGGTAATTATGGTATGGAAAAAAAAAAAAATACGGTATGGAAACTATTTTTGCTGCATTGACACTGCTGTACTATGAAGAATTAGCAGTTACCAAAGATCCTATATTGGTTACAAGCTATTTGACATTTCCGCTTGACAGCTATGTATAGCTCTTGAGCAACAGTGAGCAGGGGCTTGTGATGGACAGTGAGAGCTCCAGGTCCAGGAGGGAGTGACTCAGACTGGTTGCTCTATATGCTCCTCTCTGTCCTTTCTCTAGGCTGTGATCTCTTCAAGATTACTGTGCCTCACATGACTGCTACATCTCACTGTCAGCTTTTAAAGTTTCTTTCTATCAGATTCCCCAGACTTTTTGTTGCATACCCCTGTGTAAGCATTCTAAGATATTATGCCCTAAGGGAAGTTATTAATGCAATAAAACTTTGGAAAGCTTTTCTACATACCCTCTTGCATTATTTGTAATTACTGTTGTTACTAATTTTCCCTATATTTCATCTGACTGTGATTTATTTTGCTTTATTTAATGCTCTTGCAAGGAGACTCTGTGTCAGGTTTTATGTACTGCACAAATAGCAGTACTGTTCTTACACCCAAAATGGAAGGAAACTCCAGAATTTTCTCCTGTGTTTTTTCTAGAAGTCCTTCAATTTTTGCTAGGATGGATCACTCTTCATGTTTACAGTCTTTGATGTCAGGATTTCCTTTTGGTAGAATTTTGTTGTTGTAATGTTGATATTACATATATTTATAAATGTAATTAACTTTTTAATCATACATTTCATCAGTTGGCTGCAGATCTCTCATGAGAAATGACTTGTTAATTCCTGTGTGCGCATATAGGGGAGCTGAGAATGGATTTGTGACAGGTTTGGTAGGACTGGTCAAGAGGAAAAGCATTAGGAATAGCAAAGTCTGCTATCCATTGAGTCACTCTGTCTTTCTATGTATAAGCTCAATATGTTTTGGGCTTTTTGTGGCATTGACATAAGTGACTGACTTTTCTCTTCAGAAGTAAGAAAGGAAAATTAACTCTTGCTGCTTTCCACCAAGTTTGGAAAACAAAATCTAGTCCTTAGGTTTTCCAGTGGCTTAAGGAAGGGCAGAGAAAGGAAAGAATCAGAGTTGAGTATAACTGACTGCAATAAGGCTGACTTCCTGCTGTTAATGCCATGCCCTAAGCAGCCTAGATATTCCCCTTAAGTTTTGTTTCTATCTGGATCATATCCATGAGACTTCATTCCTAAAAGAAACCAGGATTACAACCAGTGTCAGTTCTCAAATGAGACTATGCACATAAACTACTTTAAAAAAAAAAAAAAAAAAAAAATTCCAACCCTGGAAAACCTGAGTTTGTTTTTTGTTTTATTTTACATGCAAGGGCTGCCTGCTCCGGCACCAGAACTGCAGCTGTGCAGCCCCACCAAGGAATCTGCAGCTTGCAGCGCACATTTCCCAGCAGATCCCTGCCAGCAGCTGCCACTGTCACTTGCATGTTGTTTCGAGCTGTTTAGAGATTATGTATAACATCAAGGAGATAACATGCAGTTCTTTGCTCTAGGGACAGGGTTAAGCTAATATTTTCCTCACACCAAAGGCCAGTGCCTTTGCAGAAAAAGGGCATAGCCCCTGATGTGCTTACCCACTGCTATTTCCCAGACAGTAAGCTGGTGTGTGCAGCAATGGGACCAGGATGCAAACACTAGGCCAGGTCAGCAACTGGAAGAAAATGATGCCAGTGCTTTGCTGAAGGAAGGGTGTCAGATGGCTGAAGATCTTCATAGTCCAACTGAAATAAGATGAAGATCTAATTTCTTCAGCTTCCATCAGTCATACTCACGTTAATACAATAGGTAACTTGGAAAATATTTTTGATTCAGACTGATAATACCTCTAAGCTTTTGACCTTCCCAGTGAGCTGAGAGCTTAGTTACTGGGGTGGAGATTATTTCAGTCCTCAGGGCTTGTGCTGAGTCAAACTTGTTTACTGGGAAAATCTGTCTACATAAGGTGGATCTGCTCCAAGCCACACATAATGTTTCTGTTAGAAATGAGTTGAAACAATCACAGGGTTTCAGGGAAACCCTGACCCAACTGCATCATATTGACTGTCCCCTAATGTTTCCTACATAAGCGTGGCAATATCAAGTTCCTGTATTCATGTGTTTGTCATCAGGCTGTGATCGCTTCATGGTTATATGAAGTGTGAAAAGTGGTTCCAGAAGAGTGAAACCACTCATACCAAACATCTGTAAAGAAAAGTACGTCTTGTGGATAAGGAGAACTGTCCAAATGAGGCATGGAGTGGACAAGGCACACCAAATGCTATCTCCTGCGGACAGGAATGGCTTGGGTTGGAAGGGATTTTGAAGTCCATTCGGTTCCTTTCCTCTGATATGGGCTGGGTGCCCCCCATCAGCTCAGGCTGTTCAGGGCCCATCTAACCTGGCACTGAGCACCTCTGGGGATGGGGTACCCATAGCAGACTTTATTAACTGGGCACAAAACAATGGAAGTATACTGAAAGGTGAACTCCAAATTTTGTAGGATTTGTAGTTTGTTTTAAGAAATTACTTGGAGCTTATCTTCAGAGCTGTTCTTGTGAAGCCACAGATGAAACAAGAGGCAGCCTCGAAGCTTAGAGCCCCCATAGCGAATGGCTGCCAAAATATGCTGTAGGAGAACATTGGAATAAGGCGCTGGCAGGTTAAATTTATCTTATGCATGTCCTGAGAGTCAGAAGAAAGCAAACGTTCTAATGCTAGGAATGCTGACTTATCAAAGAAGCGCAGCTTTATGGAAGAGGATTAATTTTACTAATACACGCGTCAAGTTAATAGGGCTTCAGAATCTCTGCCAATCCACAAATGAGTTAAATTTAGTAGGCATTTTATTGTGCCTTTGTTTTGAAATGGGCATTATTCTTGTTTACTGCTTGACCAAATTCCTCATTTTTACTGCTCATCATGATGTTTGAGAAGTTATTCATCTCAAAAATATTTGAGTAATCAATTTTAGAATAATTTTCAATTTCAAGGCTAGATGTGTTCTTTTTTGCTTATAGCACTACTGAAGTATGAGAAAGTTATTTCTTATACTATGAGACTATAAAAAGAAAATCTCTATTACATACTGCTGTATTTATTGAAAACTGTTCCATGTGTTAGACTTTAAAATTTGAGGAATTTGTTTTTTTTTTTTTTTTTTAGAGAATGTTTGACTCAGGTATTTTAGATGTAGGAGACTTCAGTGTCACTCACAGACCATTGCTATACTGCTTTGATTAAGTTCCTTCTGCAGGTGTAGATATCAAAATGTTATCCTTTACAGCTGAACCCCCTAACCCCCTTATCTATGAAGTACTGTTACAAATAATTAACTGAATAACCTGTTCTGGAAGTATGCAGCTGTTTATGTCGTTCAATGCAAAAAACAGTAGATGGAATATGCCAGGGCATTAAATATTTAAACATCATTTTCAGATAATGGTTTTGTTTATTCATCTTGAGGAAACTACAGGGGATGTTAGAAGCACATCTAAAAACTATCGCTATGAAGCAAGAACAAGGTTTGATTATTATTCAAAATAAAATTAATGAGCAAATAGAACTAGAATAAAATATGTCACTACAGTGGTATTTTAACATAGTAAACTATTTGGAGTGTGACACATTTTCCACATCAGAATTAAACAGTCTAATGCATTAAGTCATTTCAGTAACATCTGTTCTGTCTGTTGCCTTTGGGCTGGAAAATTAAGTACTGTGGCAAAAGCTACACAGGCAGACCCAATAGCTCAGGATTTAATGCTCCAAGTAGATGGGATCAGTTTTGGGTCCTTCTGTACCTGTCACACTGGTGAGATGCTTCTGGCCCCTGGATCACACCTGGGTTTGTGAATGTTCAGTGCTGGGCTATTTCTCACTGCTACCCTATTTCTCTTTCTGCTTGTAACACTAAAGTTGGTAAGTGGCATGAAGGGGATTTTGCTGGTGTTTCTGGTGTGTGCAGTTCTAAGTCACTACAAATCACCAATAGGAATATGGTGAAATGTAAGTTTTTTTTCCTTTTTTTTTTTTTTCTTCCCTTAATACCCTGGAAAAATGACTGCACAACATTAATGTGTTATTCTTCCTCTCGACAAGGTGTTTTAGTTTATCACTAGAATTTTAAATGGTCTTCCGTTTTACTTTATGCTTACCCCTGAGATGGAGCTGTCAAGTTGGGCATGTGTGTGTGCAGGAAAATTGGAGGAGAACTTGCTATCAACATTATTTATGTCTGTAAAGTAAAATACAAGTGGAGCATCTTTTTTTCTTTTTCTTTTTTTTTTTCCCCCTCTTAGGATTTTGTGTTGTTCATACAGGAATAAGATAAGGAGATCTAAAAATAGTGAAATCTAACCTTCTGTAGTTAAAACATCTACAACTAGATTTAAAAATTAAAGTGATTTCTGCATAATCATATATCTCCCATTGATGGTACTTGATCTAAAACTTCAAGTATTTCAAAACTGTTTCAAACTCCCACAGCTTCTATGTGGAAGAGTCAGCCAAATTTCAACACACAGTTAGGAGAGTAGTACTAACCACACTGCCAAGCATTTGAGTTGAAAGGGAACTACTGTACTGTATGGATAGAAAAGCTTTTGCCTAAGATAATGTCCCATATGATAGTGGGGTCTGTAGTTACTGTCACAACAACATTAATACTTCTCTAAGTTCTGGCCCCAGAAAGTGCAATGTCAAGTGTTTGACTTTTAAGCCAGATTAGTTTCTTTGTATGGTTGACATATCCATAAACTTGAAGTGATGGCATTTCTCCCCTACTTCACTATGACACTGATAGCACTGCAAGATAAGAAAGTTGTTTTGACTTTTGCATCTGAAAAAAATATATATGTCCATTTATGTGAGTATAACTTTATTTAGATTGTGTTCTATTAGAATTTGGTGGTTTAAAACTACAAATTCAGAAACATTAACTCTCCCCTGCCCTGAACATCCCACGTACATAATGACAGGTCCAGAGAAAAAAGTTTTGCTTCGTCTCTTGTGTTGTATAGTACAATGTTATGATGGAAGATGGTCTTGTAAAAATCTAAATGAGCAAAGATGCTGTCAAACACCTTTAACTTGGAGCACTGAATACCAGGCTGCTTTTATGTAGGTGCTAAACATGAATTTGGAAGCCTGATTGTAATCTCCCTGCTGTAAAGTGTCCTCATGCATTTGTGGGGATGTTCATGCTAGAGAGTAGTTCGAGACAGAATGTTTGTTTGGGGGGATGCTGAAGCACTGCCTTCCACTCCTTCCCAGTGTTCTGCAGAGAAGATGGAGGCAGCCTCTTTCCATGACAGAAGAACAAGAGTCAACGTGACAGGTTGCAGCATTGGAAGTTCAGACTGACATAAGAGGGAAGAGGGAAACCCCAACAGTAGAGCACCAGAGCAGGCTGTCTGGAGAAGTGGTGGCCTTCTGTCCTTCCGTCAGGTCAGAACTAAGGAATCTGATCTAGGGGAATCTGTGGAAGGGGAGGCTGGGCACAATGACAACCAGAGGTGCCTCCCAGCCTACGTGATTATGTGGATCTAAATATAGTCTCTGTGTGCTAAATTTGATTTTGGCATGATTAAATTTTTATTTAAAACTGGAGCAGAAGAGCAAGGCAACACTTCTAGAATTCTATTGCAGCACTTCCAAAAAACTGTAGAGAGGCTTTCAATGGAAATAATTCTTCTGCAGCATAATGATGTCTCAGCTGAGAGTTAACGTGACTGTCTTAAAACCATAGCCATGTCTCAGGATGTGTGTGTCCACGCTTTGTAAGGGGTCACACTTAATTCTGCAAGTCATAAACTGAACAGCTGAAAGGATTCGAGAATCACGTTTCCTATTTTACAACAGATAATTAAAAGATGTAATCTTACAAAATTGACCTGAGAAAAAAGACAATATATTTCCAACATTCTGTAGATTTTTCTGCGAAATACCCAGCTTTTAAATTTTAATTTAATATGCTATTACTACAACTAGGCTAATTTTAAGATCATGTATTGATTTCAAGTTGAATCTCAAGACCATTATTTTCCTGTGGAATAAATGTAAAACATATAGTGAATTCCTAGATATCTATCTAGGAAAAGTAGAATCTTGTTAACATAAAACCATCTGTATAATGATTGTAAAAGATCATAGAAAAGATTAGACCAAATTCAGTTTTTAAAATATTAGAATTTGTTTTATTAAATTTTCTAATTATTTTCATACTTCATTGTACAACTAATAAGTGGATTTAATACATGACTGAGTTTAGGATTAGCATATAGTCATATTAAAGTATTTGAGTGGACCTGAGTGTATTTAAAAGGGTTTGGATCAGTTTTAAGCAAAATGAATTTTTCTGTGTCGGTAGAATAATGCATTTTAAAGTGGTAGTTACAATGCTAGCTTTGTACATATTACTGCTTTAAAACAGAGCTTACACTATGAATGAAAAAATTAATCTCAGTCAATTTCAGCTTGATTAAAATTAGCTTATTTCAGTTTCTTGGTAGTTTCTGACAATTATTAATAGATCAAACACAGAAATGGGAAATGCATGGCAATATCATTTTGTTGGTGTGACCCCTTGGGTGACTGTTGTCATACTGCTGTAATAAAGGATAGATTGGCTGCATATCTGAAGAATGAGCGAGCCATTCTGAGCCACTTTACACTTTGCTAAGTGGAACTCAGAACCAGGGTTGGCCCAATCAATTGGTAAATAACTGTTGATTACATCTATATAGGTATAACCATGCTAGAATTGTTTGTATGTCTTGTGAATTTGATCTGCAGTTGTGAAATGGGAGCTTAAGATTCTAAAGCAGAACAGAAATTGTTATTGAATAAAGGTATAGGAATTAGAATACTCTCTTGAACACCATACTAAATTCCACTGTACTACTGCATTCATTAATAAAAAAATACTACCATACTTATAGAAAACCTACAAGACGCCATCTTTACCAAGGAACATTTTATCAAAAAATCTTTTAAAAAATTTTTAAAGTAATAGCTATTAAACTTAGAATGGTACAGCATTGCTCTTGTTGTCTTTTTTTTTTCTTTTGCAAATGGTTAACCAGCTCTGGGAGTGCTTTTTATTCTTTTGGTTAGGAAGAATAATTAACAGTGTATGCAGGTATTCCTTCTGAAATACTATTTTCTTAAGAAATAAACGTTGAGAAAAAAACATTTTTTGTTGTGAATAGCAGGCCCAGAAAAGATCTGAGTCAGAGTTGCTGCTTTCAGCTATTTCTCTGTTGCGGGGAACCTGTAGCTCTTCTCATGGAGATTAGGCTTTGGTGTGTTTTCCTTTCCCCTAATTCTTCCTCTCTGTCTTCTGGGTGATGTCTGTGTTTGGCAGCATCTCTCTCTTTTTTTTTCCCCACTTAATTTTAAACATTTCATAAGAGTCTGCATTAAAGATATGGTTTACACGTGCATTTAATATTTATATCTTGAATTTTCAGAATCTGTAAATAAGAGTTTATGAAATTATGGGAATATTTATTGAGAGAGAGAGTTCCTTTTTGCATCGCCTAATTGTAAAGCTAAGAGATTAAAGATATTTCTTGTTCATTATATAATGCTAAATGTTGTTAATTTCTGCTCAAGAGGGATGCTTAAACTATTATAAACAGTACCTTTGTTTTGAATAAAATATATTGCCTGTGGTGTTGTACATTGTGGTCTGGCTAAGTGGTTTTTGTTTGTAAATTACTATTTTTCTGATTAAGCTTGCTTTGCTATTGTCAGTATTATTTTGGCAAACAAAAATTGGCATCGTATAGATTATGTGAAGTAATTATGAACCTTTCTCCAAAGAGTTGGTACTTTGACTTCCAAAATCCATCAGGATAAATGTATATGAAGGTCTTTGATTTAAAACATCAGATTTTTTTCAGTTGACTTCAGTACAACTGAAATGTTGCACTAAATTTTTTTATTCATCACTCATGTTCATATTGCTATGCACTCTATTGGTATGGCCATCCAGAAATATGGAAGACTGTTAATGGGCTCATGTCTGCAGAGGAAAATCAAATAGCCAGTAATTGGGATGATTCACAGTTAAAAGTTCATAATCATCTAGATGTACTTGAAGGGAAAAAATAGAGCAAGTCAGAAGATGTTACAGTGCACTGATGAAGTGATGGATAGAAAACTTGATACAAAGTTTGTCAATCTCCACAAGTTTTTAGAAAATCTACCTTCCAAAAGCTGTGATATTGGTTTAATTGTTTATAGTTCTCAAATTTTTGTGTGGTTCGAAAGCTGTGTTTGTTTTTTTATTTATGGGGACTCTCGATTTGGGATGGCAAAAACCATGGAAAAGAAGGACCAAGAGATGTTGGTGATTCAAACATGTTTTACATTAGTAACAAAGGAATTCATAGTCTGGACACCTCTAAACACAGAAAGCAAAGTGAGCAGTTACACTCTCTGGTATGGGTTTATCTTGTGATATGAGATATGTCAGGCCTGAACTGGTCAAAAATTCTGTGGGAAGGAGGCACCTCCAGAGGAGCTTCTGTAGCAGCTGACAGTTGGTATCTGATGCTGGGGGTCTGCTTGCATGCTGGGAAGCTTCTGTTGCCTGAATCGTAGAATCACAGAATGGCCTGCATTGGTGGGATCCTTAAAAATCATCCAGTTCCAATCCTCTGCCATGGGTGGGGTTGCCACTCACTAGATCAGGTTGTATGGGGTATTATAATGGGAGCTCACTTTAACAGCTTTCCTACCCCTTAGATGCCTGGAGTTAGATGAGATGGCTCTTGTCCCAGCAGACAAGGGAAGATAGAAATTTCATATCCCTTTGTGCTTGTATAAGAAGTTCATGTTTTCCTGGGGTGAAGAGCTGAAAACTCATTTTTTAATTATTACAATTGCAATTTGATGTGTTAGTCTCTCTCATAGCGCTTTGGAAATATAAAGCTGTCTAAAACATTGTCATTGTGAAAACAGTGATACACACTATAGTATAAGCCTGTCTGCCTTTGGCTGTCAGTGTGGTGTCAGCTGGAGAAGCTGTTATATGATGTGGGTCGTTAAGCTGTATGGCTCGGGGCATAAGTGCATGTCATTCCCATCTTTTGGCTGGGCACTTCAAGTCATCTTCAACCCAGTGCTAGAAGAGCCACTGCAATTGAGATAGCATTGGGATTTCCAATGCTTAATAATACAGGAAAGTATTGCAAGTAGAGCAGCTTAAAGAGATGGGACTGATTTGTGACTGACAGTATGAAAAACATTGTTAGAATGACTGACTCGGGAAGTTAGCTCAAATTAAGGGTTTCTGCAAGTCACGATGACTGATTTAAAGATTTATGCTTTTGGCACCTAGCATCTCACTGGCTGGGAGCAAGGTGGTTAATGAGCAGAGAGAGGCACTTCCAGAAGATGTCTCATTCTGCACAGCAGCAATGACAGTTGTGGCTAAATTATTAGAAATGTAAGGATTTGATTGGATTAAGGAATTGCTCCTAGTTCTGTGCTTATTTAACATGTTAGCCCTTACTGTGTCCTTTTTCTAGCTCTTATGTAAGAAATTGTCTTTGCTGAGATAATTCAATCACACCCTATCATTTTTCATACCCTGGGGACCTCGTCAGTCTTTTCACAGAATTAGATATCATGCTTTGAATATGAAATTGATATTCACTTCTTCTAGCTTGATCAGATTAACTTTATTAGACTCTGTTTTTCTTAGTAGTTCACATAGAGCTGTGTTCAAGTCCATGTTTTAAGGGAATTCTTGAAATTCAGACCTGTTCCTACAGAGATGCAATTAAAAATAAAAAGCTTTGAAAAGTGATAGTTTTTCTGCACTGCTAAACACTAATCATTCTGGAGTAAATGTTGATTTTGTTTATCACAAAGCAAAATTGTCTCTTAATTCTGTGAGAGCAAGAGTGTCACTCTAAATGACAGAGAGAACTGGGATGCCATGGAATTGGTATTTACCATCTTAGTCGTCATTTACTTTGAGTGTTTGGCTTAGGAGGTAAATTATCTTTGGTTATATTCTTTTTTGTGTGTGAAATAAACACTAGAAACATGCTGCAGTAGCATAGATCACTTGCTCTTTCTGTGTAGCGCATTGAACAGAGGCTGGGATGCTCTCTTATTAAAACCAGCATTTCTGTGTCATATCTGGGGAGTAGAGCAGAGCCAGATTGTGTCCTGATGTGGGGCAGAATAAAAAGAGCTCTTGTGTTCTGCAATCCTGTGAGACAGTAAGGCTGGCTGGCCTCCTCCTGCCAGACATCATCTCTCCAACTTTTCCAAAATACCAGCTGGCCCAACATTAAGTATCAAGTGTCCCAAGCAGAGTTCTGACTGCCTGTCCATGACAGCAAAACAGAGTCTTCTTTCAGCAGTATATAGGTCATGGAATAGCTACTTGTGTCCTACATAATCGTCGTCTTAGTACGTTGTCATTACAGACTTGAATCCTTGGGATTATTGGCAATTGGAGCAGACTGTGGGCAGATGAAGCTGCCCATGCTTTCCTGTGGTGTGACCCACATCTGCTGGTGGGTTAGGTGGTGGTCATCAGCCTCTGCTTGCAGAAAATTTTGGCTTCTCTTTGTCTGGGGGTAGACAGAAGGAGAGGGGTCTCTTGAGGCAGAGAAAAATAAAGGTTTTCCTGTACAGCTTGTAGCCAAGGCCTAGTAAATACAGGTTCATCTTAAGAGAGGACTTCAGTCAAGTCAATTCAGATTAAGAGAAGTGTATTGAAGTGTTTTCCCTGCTTTCCAGTGTTTTGAATAGAGAAGTGCACTTCAGTGCTGCCCTCCAGCCATGTTTTACAGTTTTCCCCTTGGTAACTAGAAACCAGATTTTGAATCCTTCTTTCCATCCTACTGGACTGTGTTTTAATTTTCCTTTCCAGCAAGTTGTACTAAGCTAATGCAGATAATGTGAGCATTGCAGGAGCTGGAGCTCAGCTAGCCCCAAACCAGACCTTTCCCACCAGTTTCAAGCACTTTCCCAAAACAAGATCTCCCTATAAAAGCAGCTGGGCCACACAGACTAGATGGAAATGCGCAGCTCCAGCATCTGCTGCCTGCATAATATGAGCACTTGTTTTCTTGTCAGAGTGAACATAGTGACATTCTCAAGGACTACTGTTGCAGCTCAAAAATGTATCAGAACGCAGTGGAAATGTTGGTTGCAGAGCTGTGCAAGAAGTAGCAGAATGGTTCCAGGCTAAAGGTTGTGTTTACATGAATGTAGCACATTTCTCCTACAAATGCAGTGCTGAAAGTCTGCAGAAATTGTGTAGCCTGAATATGAAAAAGGAGGCAATGTGCTGATGTTTCTGATGGGGATAAAGAACAGTTTGGTTCATGTCAGTTTAATTCTACACAAGAAGAGGTTCTTAGGTGTGATGTTAGCTTCGATAATGTTAATACCTGTATACATTTGAAATAACTGTGTCATTGCAATAAAATGGTAATTATGCCCTCTTTATGCCAAATTAAGCATAGCATATAAAACCGGAGGAGTTCATTTTTATGTTGCAGCAGTAATTACTCAAGACATTTTTATATTCCTTGAAATATCACATTAAAAAAAAAGAGAAGGCTTTGGAAAGGTCCTTAAATTATTATTTTAAATGCTTATAGAAGCTCAATTTCAGACAGTGTTAATGGAATGTTAGTACGTTATAATGTAATTAATGGTTGGTGATAATTCATTGCAGCTTGACTAGCAAGATAAATTACTATACTTTGTTGTTTTATTTTGCTTTTGCTGTTTGGTGTTGCTGTAGCAAGTAGGCATGGTTGTTGTCTACCAGGGAATGGAAAAAGAAATGAGCTATGGAAATTTGTTCTGAAATGTTTTTTCCTGGTTCCAAACGCTTGTTCATTTTTTAGCCAGGGAATGTACTTGTTCCTCTGCTCTGTGACACAGATGGAAGCAAATATCACCATGAAAAGAGGAGGAAGGATGCTGAGCAGGGGCATAGCCTGGTTGGTGCTGCAGATCTGGTGATGAAAGTCACAGAATCACAGAATTGTAGGGGTTGGAAGGGACCTCCAGAGGCCATCTAGTCCAACCCCCCTGTCAAAGCAGGCTCCCTACAGCAGGTTTGCTGAGGTAGGTGTCCAGGCAAGTCTTGAATTCATCTCCAGATATTCCACAACCTCCCTAGGGTGTCTTCTTTGGGTAATTGAGTGTAGAACAGGTTCCCAAAGCTGCTGGTCATAGCCTCAAGCCGACAAGAGTTTGAGAAGCATTTGGACAATGCTGTCAGACATTAGTTATAAATATTGGGTGGTCCTGTGTGAAGCCAGGACTGCTCCTCGAACAAGGGATGTTCTGCTCTGTTCTACTCTGTGCTCTGTTCTAGCCAATGTTCTCTATGGTTTTATGCCCTAAAAATAAGGGGACAGGCAGGAATATGGCTCCATTAACTTCTAGATATACTAGAAATAATAGTGGGACAGCCAGGGAGCTCCAGCCCATGTTTTACTGCCCATCAGCTGAACCCTGTGTTTGAATCTGTCTGACAGACCTGCTTTCCCAGGACACTTGTATCCTAAGACCTTTCTATTATCTCCAGGTCACACACATTCAGTAGTTCCACATCTTTCTATAATTTTCCTCTAATGATAAATCAGTGTGTAGTACTCAAGTGTTCTGAGGTTTCTGGCTATCTCATGTTCCTGCTGGTACACTGGTAATAGAGTCTAGTGATTCTTAATTATTTCTTGAAAAAATGAGGAAGCTGTGAATTTCAGAGCTACTTACGCTAAAACTGAACAATAAAGAATGTGAGTTAAAGTATTGAAAGAAAAAAGCCTTTTGCTTCCTTTCTTGGTCTCAAAGACATAATTCCATTTCAGATGTTGCTGATGAGATGTTAAAACCTTATACAAGTGGAAAGGCTGAACTCTGGCAGTGATAACTGAACGGCTGAGATCAAAACTTAGCTGAGATGAGAAATCAATTCAAATTGATAGCAGTTATAATGGTTAGCATTACTGGGAGCAGGGTGAAATCCAATAGTATCAGATTCCCACTGATTACATGTTTTTTCTTTGCTTTAAAAGCAGCAGTTCATATTGTTGGCAAATTCCTCAATGATCATCAACCAAGATTAATCTATTCAAGCAGGCTTTGGATCTGCCCTGCTGCTTTGCAGCTATATCCCTCCATAGAGGATGGGATTAGGAAAGCAGGCCGAAAATTCTTTTCTGGTACGGTCATTGTGAGCTGGAAGTGTTGGGAATTGAGTGCATGGGACATATGGAGACTTTGTCCTGAGCACAGTGGCTGAAAGTGGGATGTTTCTCAAATCCCCTCTGTCCTCTGGGACAGGTTTCTAATTTACAGCTTTACATTTGGAATTCACAAATTGAATCCTGAACCTGATTTTAGTATCTGTGCTTGTCTTTGAAAACCTGAGCAGTGCTGTTCTTGCAACATCAGGTTGTGCTTCCAGCTTGGGATCTCATTTAGACTTATCAGGGTTAAACTCGTCAATTTTTCAGATTGCCACAGTCAGGAGACTGTAGCTGCTGCTTTGCACAGTGTAGTTCCTATGTAGCCATGGATGTCTGTCCTAGTGGTGCTGTGCAGCAGGGATGCACTGAACTGCATGATCTTGCAGCAACTCCCCAAAAAAGCAGAGCACCTGAAAAGGCTGCTAGTTTCTTTAGTCAGATTTTCTTGGAGAACAAGGAAATGAACTTTTGAAGTGGAAGATGATTAGATCTGTTGGGTGATACAGAGTGAAAGCCTTAAAAATGCTTTAAGCTCTTGCTCTACAAGTCTTTGTAGGGTTCGTGTCACTTATTCCAGTTGTGTTCCTTTTCCAAGTGTTTGGGCTTCCTGAACCACAATGTCTTCATGGTCATCTCTGTGAGTCCAGATCCCCAGGGTGATCCCCGGGTGTCCATCCATCCTGGTATGCTTAAACACCCCCAAAATCCTCTAATGTATTTGGGAGAGGAGATAAGGCAAGAGGGGGAAAGTCTCTTGCTGCCCACCTAACCTGAAATGCATCAGATTGGAAGCCTTTCTTTCTCCTATGTATGGGGAGTTGCTTCCTTGCAGTCCAGTGTGGATAGCTGGGAAATGCAAAGTGGAGAGTCAGCTTGTAAGTCAGCCTGCTCTATTCCTGGCCGTATCAAGGAGCAAGGGTGAGAAGGCTGCAAGGAGGGATTTTCAGCCTTGCAGAACTGGCCTTAATTGTGTGATGTTTCAAGTATGGGAATCTTCCCTTCCCTTTAGTCCCAGTTCTCTCGACTCTCAAAGTCAGTTGTTTCGGAGTTGTTGTGTGGGTTGGTGTTTTTTTTGGTGGTAATTTTTTTTTTTTTTGAGACTTGTCTGAAATTAGTTTTCTGTATTACGATAACGCGTGTGAGTGAGTTAAGCCTTTTTTTCTCCATAGCACTAAACCCACACTATTGTTTGGTGATCCTGTACAATAGGCAGCTTATAAATGCAAAATTATGGAAATGTTTATGTAACTTTCCAGAAGAGAATGAAGAAATAAAGATCCTTTAAGTCTAGTTACTCAGTTAATAATTAATTTTATTCTCTATTTAAGCACTGGAAATTTCCATGTATTAAAAAATTCTTTGTGCAATTTTTTGTGTAAAACAATGATAAATTAATATTTAGTCGTCATCTTCTTCCTTTGTATAGCATCAGCCCACACAAAAAAATCCATTTAAAAAAAATATCTGTTCCATGCATTCATCTGCTCCCAGAAGAAATATCCCCAAATAATCTTGGCATCTTTGCAGTGCCTATCATCTTTCTTGTGCTACTGGTGATCCTCAGAATGTCACAATTCTTAGTTTAATTCACTGTAGTTTAATTTCTCCTGTATTAATGGATATAAATTACCTTTACTAACTTCCAAGGTTCTTTGGGAGGACTTGCTCACACTGGCTGCCACTTATTGCCTCATTCTGTTCCTGTGATTTCCCTTCTGTAAAGTTCTGGGCTCAGATTCTGAGTGTTATCTGGGCAGTTCTTATTACAGCACCATTTTATTACTGCCAGGATGCCTGCCCTGAACACAGCACATCCTCTTTTCCTGACTGTGTTCCTCACTTAGTGCCAGGTATTCAGCAGTGTTTGAGTTTCTCTCCCTCTTTCTCAAATCCTTGTAGTCCCCTGTAGTGCCTGACCTTCTAGTAACTAACACCCTCTGTTAATTGCTTGCCTTACCCATATTTATTACATGGCACCTTTTCCGCACTAAATAGCTTGTTGCCTTGTAACCTCTACTTAAGCAGCATATTTTTTCTGTGATGTCCACTCCATTTGTTGGTGGCCAACAAATCGGTGTGCTGTGACTTCATTATGAGACTGGCCCAGAGAGGTTGTGGATGCCCCATTCCAACCCAAGGCAAGGTTGGATGTTGCCCTGGGCAGCCTTATCAGGTGAGGGGCAACCAGCCCACAACACGGAGTTGGAAATGCATGGGCTTTAAGGTCCCTTCCAACCCAAGCCATTCTGTGATTCTATGAGACAGAAACAGGAATTTTACGTTTGTTTGTTTCTTTTATTTTAGTCCTATAAAAATTTACTTACACCACATTTATTATTTTTGGTGGTTTTTTTTCTTCTTGTACTTTTTGTCATTATGAAAGCTCTGCCAAAGGCATTGCAGGCTGTGTTACTTTTGCTCATCATTCTGTATGTCTTAGTGTGTTTTTCTGGAGAATTCTGGAACGTGGTGCTGTAGTCAGGACATTGAAAGGGGACAGCACATTGTTCATGGGCTTCTACAGAGGAACCCTTGTGAGAAAGCAGCTGGCATGGGAGTTAGTTTGGTTTCCTTCATCTGATGGGCTGGCCAGTGGACAAGGGCTGTCAGCACCAATTTCAGAGATGAAGGACACTCTTTATTCCCAACAGATAGCAGGCAGCAGAAAAGGACTCGTGACCTAATTATCTCAGGAGCATGCCCAGCAATGTGCCATCCTTTATGCAAAACTCAGAGTGGAATCTCAACCTCATCTCCCATTTGAAGTTTTTCTGCTTTATAAATATGCAGCACATTCAATATCTTATACTTCAATGCCTTGTAGTAAAAAAAAAAAAAAAAAAAAAATTAAAATTAAAAACAATCCCACAAATTATAATTTTTTTCTTCTGACTTGCTGCATGTGTTCTTCAATTAGAGATACTGGTGTATACATCTCATCACTATGCAGATGCTTGCTCATCCAGGGACTTGAGGACGGAAGTGCTAGATAGCTGGTAGTTTGAATTTAGGCTTCTTCTGAGCAGAACAGGTTTGGCAGGGTTGGACTGGCTCCAATGGATGTTTCATGGCATCAAGAAAGGGTGGGCAGCAAGTTGGAAGATGTGGGTGTAGCAGTAGATGCACTGCTTATCCTACTTTATCTCATTAAACCTTTACCCTCTTACTGTTTGCTTTCACTTCTGCCACATGTTTGTCCTCTTTCTTTGGATCTGTTTGCGTGCTCAAGAGTAAGGATCGTACTACTCTAGTGCCAACTTGGAGCACAACCACTGTGGATTACTTCAATTCAGCTAATAGACAATGATAATTAAAAGGAAACATGTGCTTCTTAATTTATTTTAGTCCTAGTGATCAAGCATTGCCAAAATCTGTATAGTTACACACAGGGATATGCTTAATTTTATCGCTTTTGTTGTTGCTGTTTGAGATCATTCTCTTCTTAATGGAAAATCAAACACTGCCCTGGGTAGTGCTGCAGCCAGTTACTTAAGAGGAAAAATACTTTAACACATGCTGAGAAAAATCTGTGAAATATGATGCTTTATTGTATTTTTCCAGCATACTTAAAGCAAAATTTGTTAATTACAGATTGTTTATAAAAATTGCTTTTTTTTAATATGTGTTTAGAATGAAATCTCTAGTTTCTGTTTGCTATTGAAGTCATGTACACTGTTGGTTGGAAACTTAGTAAGGGAATTGTAGTTCAGGGACATGCAGACTCCAAGCAGTATGAGAATTGTTCAGTGCAAGTAAGTACATGTATTTGTTTTTTTTTAATCCTTGATTAAGAAGTATTTTATTTTCTTATAGTGAAGATAACAACTGTGTTCTTTCATATTTAGTAAGAGCAGAGTTTTTTTCTAAATGTTTTCTAAAGCAATGGAAAAGAAGCTGAGAATGGATCAAGAAAGGTGCTCTGAGCATGGGAGAACAAGAAGAGCATTAGATTGTACACTCTCTGCATTCTACTGCACTTCATTTTCCTTGTGAAAAGGGAAGCAAGTATAGGAAAAATGTGAGTTAATCACAATCAGATCTGAAATCTTTAAAAAATGCCATTTACCAATGGTACCATAGGCTATAGAGAGCTTGCAGCCAACTAATCCATTTCAGCATGGCCTGGATTTGTTGCTAAACTGACTGGCTGTCGTTTGGAAAGCCATCAGTAAAGGCACTGACCTCGGCTATGTATCTTTGTTGAAACAAAACCTAAAGCAGAAGGGTGGTGAGGATGCAGTGAGGGCAAGGCTATGCCTACCAGAACTGGACTTGAAGTTGCATGAGGAGTCAAGGGCCTCCTCTTTCCTATAGCAAGGACAATATATTGCTGTTTGCATTATAATAGGTATTTGGCTTGAGTTGATGTGAGAAGTTAAGACTATAATGCTTTATGGATCATGTGCATCAGCAGTCAGTATCTGTATGGCTTTTGTTGCAAGCATTTACTACTTGCCATTGCCTTCCATTGTCAGTGGATTGCTGAAATGTGAAGCACTGGTCAGCCGGGTTGTGTCCCTGAAGCCAGATCCTAGTGTTGAAGTTTCACTGCAACACAATCCTCACAGCTACTGATGTAGGAGCCTACCTCCTCCATAGCCAAGTATGAGACCTCAGGAGAGGCTCTAAGCTTACAAGCAGAATTGTAAATGCAAATTAGTGCACTGTTCAACTGTGTTATCATAGAATCATTAAGGTTGGGAAAGATCTCAAAGATCATTTAGTCCAACTGTCCATCTACCACCAATATTGTCCTCGTGTTATGATTGCCCTGTACCAAAATGTGGGTTGTACAGTATTTATCCTTGCAAAGGAGAGGGTTTGGCAAATGGAGGGAAAGGCTGCAGTACAGCTCTTTTGCTTTTCCTGTCTATTAATTTACCTTTCTCCTGAGCAGTACTATTCAGCAGAGTGCCTTCTGCATCTCTGCCAAGATGAAGTAGCCTCTGGGAAAAGCACAGGAGGCCAAATACAAATAGTTCATTGTGTTGTTTGGAAGCTGGAGTGGTTTCAGCATGCAGAATTTGTGTTCCGGAGTGGAAATCTTTAGATCTGCTTAGTCCCAGACCATGTCAGTCAGCATCCCTAGGAAGCTCTGGACTTTGTGTGCCAGGGAGAGCACAGAGATCTCTAGGTCAGAACTCTTCAGCTATCGGTATAGACAGCCTATGCCTTTTCCAATAGTCAGCACTGGACAAACAAAAAATGCTTTCTTATTTATCTCTTAAGAAATGTAAGTACTCTTAGTGTAAAGAAAAAAACTAAAGAACAACATTCTGGAAATTTGGTAGACTTACTCATTGCTGTATTTGTTGATCGGCATTTGTGTGAGAACCATCTGACTGATCCTCAAGAAATACATTCAGATTTGATCATAATTGCATGTTAATACTTTTGAAGCATTGATGGTTTCTTCAAAAAAAAGAATGACTCCACTCTCTTCCTTATATAGTGTTTATAACAGTTTGTCCATAGTGAATTATAAGAGCTTAAAGAAATTCTTATGACTTTCACTAAGCATCATTCTAACTAAAAGTTTTGCTTTATTTTACACAAATCTTCTTTTCTTTTTTTTTTTTTCAATCAAAAGCAAGCTATATTTCAAGCTTTAAAAAATAAATTGTTTGATATGTTGCTAGTTTTTTTTCTTTGTGGAGATTGGAAGTTATTGAACTTCCTATGAAAAGATTTGCCATTGACTATTGAAGCCAGTGGAGAACCACCCTTAATCCTATATTCAGCTATTGATTCAATAGATTGTTAACAAGATTCAGTGCAAAATGTTCTTTAATCTGCACAGTGCGGTGAACTTGCTTTGCCTCTTGTGCAAAGTGCTGCATAATGTGCTGCAGATGCTATTTTCACATTTACACCCCTGAGCAGTTTTTGTTTGCTGAAAGAAAGAAGCTGTTCCTTGGCTGCTTTGTAACTGAAGCAGGCAGTGACTGGAGAGGATGGGAAACAAGGGAGGAGGGGGGAGTGTTTTGAAGCCAACAAAGGTTGCAAGAAATAATAAAATCTTCATGTAGAAGGGAAATGCAGCCCTGTTTGTGTCCCAGCACTTCGTTTCAAGTTTACCCAGGCTGCTCTTGAAGCCATTGGTCTCTTCCCAGTGTACGGACTACCTTTCTGCCTTCACACAAAGTCAGTCTAAAGCAAGAGCTACAGGTTTTTAACCCTAACAGAGCATTCACATGCTAACTGAGCAAGCAAGTATTGCTTTAAATAGCTCAATGCATCACTGTTATTCCAGCGATGCGCAGTCCCAACTCCATATGAGCTAGCAGGGGACAAATCTTTGGCTGCCAGTTATCACAGTGATTGCCTTCTGGAGAGAGGCAAGCTCTCAGCATCTCCTTCCGAAATCAGTGCCGTGCCCTCCTGCCCATGGTGACAGGGCATGGGGACAGCCTGTACCAAGGGGGACAGCTGGAGGCATTTCCCCTCTGATGCCAGATTCCATATTTTTAGCTTATCAGCTGACTATGTTTTTCATTTCTGGCCTGACAGTTTGAAGTTTTTTCCTTCTTTAAGCCTTTTTTTCCGAGGTGCCACCCCTACAGTGCTAAATGAAAGGTGCTCCTCTCATGTCCCTGCCAGAGGTGGACCACCAGTGGATGCCGTGTGGACGTGCAAACCTTCAGCTTTCTGCTGGGTGCTATTTTTACATGAGGCTTTGGCTCGCCTCCCGCCTGTGCGTGGGTGCTGCAGGAGTCATCTGAGCCACAGCCGCACTTGTGCCGGAGCAGCTCTGCCACAGAGCCTGCTTGTCCCACTGCCTGCCCCCAGGACATTGAAGCACATGTTGGGATTGCCCCTGTCACTGTCCTGGTAGAGCTGGGTTAATGCAGGCATGCCGGAGGATACAGGTATGGTGGGATGACTGTGGGTTCTGGGGAGCACAGATCTGAAACAAGTTGTTTTTCGCCTGGAAGTGCCGTCACTAAATCACTGGTGCTGTTGTGGGAATAGTTATTTGGGGTTTACCTGGAAATGCTATAAAGAAAGGTGTTTAAACATTTATTTCAGATTATGCTTTATGTTCATGCAATTATACTAAGATTTTTGAAGTTATGATGATATTGGCACTTGTTAGGTAACAGCTCAATCGGAAAAATTCTGATTTTTTAAAATATTAGGTAAATACGTCGTAGTAGAAGACTTCATCATGCTTTAGACTTAGATTGTAATGAAAAAGAAGACCTTATTCCTTTATGCAGATTTCTCACTGCAGTCTTACTAGAAGTCATATAAAAATAGCCCTTCTCTTGCTGCAGTAGCAGTTCCTAAAATTCAGCAGACATCTCTCTCTAGCTGCACTTGCATTTGGTAAATATTTTATTACAATGATGAGGGCAGGAGGTTAGCTTGTGCTAAGCTTGTTTCTGTGATGTGAATTTTGCATTAAGCATATGGTGAGATTTGGACTTCTTGTGTGCTGAGTGCTTGTGCTATATTGCTTATCTTACATGTTTGTGTTGCTTTGCATTGTGCTGGATAACACTTCTTGTTCGTTTCTGGTGCCATAAATTAGCAGAAAAATCATGGGTCACTTCAGTCTTCATGCTAACTGCCTGCTGTCCTGTGTCAGCTGTAGATTTTTTTTATTTGATTTTGGATCCTTAGGATGTGCTGGAAAAGGCATGTTGTCCTCTCCGTTGTGCCAAAGGCACTGTGCAAGCTGTTGTTTATAAACAATACCAGCAGGTTTATGGTTCAAAAAGGAACACGAATTTCAAATGGATGTACTTTAGCTTTTTAGACCATGTTAGTGAGTTTAACTAAATAGGGACCTACTGCATAAAGATGGATTGGATTTGCTGAATTGCCTGACCTATGGAATATGAACTAAGAGATGGGAGCAGTAATAGCCTGTTGTGTAGGGCAATAGCCTTTTGCTGTAGGGCAGGGAGAAGCAGTGAGCACCTGTACCCAGCTGGTGTAGCAAAGCCCCGTTGGGAGGGCAGCTCAATCTGGAGCTCTGGGTGGGCACAGCTTGGCCACGCACAGCTGAAATACAAGGGAAAGCGTCCTTGGTCTTTCCCCTTGTGAACTGTCCGCATTGTTGTGATGTACGGAAGCAGAAGATGTGGTAACAAGAAGGCATTGTTAAGCATGCAAACACGTTATCTTGAAAAAGGGTTGTAACACAAATCGCAAATTGGAAAATGTGTTAAAACAGGCAGCTTCCAGATACTTAATGTGCTGTTGCAGAACCATGAAGATCTCACGCCCCCACAGTGCTCTGTAATGAATCACAACTTCTTAGGGGAAAAAGCAACAACAAAACAAAACTCTTTGTCTAAGGGAAATTTTTAGCTCGTGCACACACAGTTCTCCAAACACTGTGTACTACCTTATTACTCTTTTACTATCCCTGAGCCTATGCCAGCACTAAAGGTGCTCCTAGTCACTACGTTTTACATCCAAACACGAGGCAGGGAGGCAGCAGGGCAGCTTCAGGCACCTAAAACCACAAATAGTGCCTAACAGGATATTTACGGGCGCTTCAGTGCTTATTTCCTTGCCTTTCATCTGGTGGTTTTGCATCCAGCCCTACATATTTTGATTGAGACAACACCAAAAATGTTTGACAAAATAACAACTTGAGCTCCAATCTCTAATTCTCATCTGATTCTCCTCTAATCCTGCTCAGAGAAGATCGCAAATTAAATTCCTCTCTAGGCTTTCCTGAACCATGTCCTCCCCAAATTCTAAGAAACAGGATTTCAAGAATCAGTGCTACTGTCCTGTTTCCCAGATGTTTAGTGAGTAAATCGTATTTTTTTTCTCCTATTTGTTTGATTTTTCGGGAATAATCTCTAGCTGTAGACATGACAAGTTTTGGTGTTAAGTCTGTTGAGATAATTTTTTTTTTAATCCAGTTGTGTGGAATAATATTCATTATTATTCATGATTATTAACGATAATGTGTGTTTTTAGTTTGGAGTTGGAATGTAGCCTTGTACTTTGCTTGAAAATGCCAAAGGCCTTTTTTACCTACTAAATAGCTGATATTGGTAATATAAGGCATTAGTAACATTCTAGATTTTTTTTTCTTTTTTTTTCTTTTTTTTCTTTTCCTCAAGCGAAAAGTTTCTCTCTCATGAAATGGATGGGTTGTGAAGAAGGAATGTTCTTGCTGAATGTACTTAGGGAGACAATTGTGCTGATAGTTTTTGAGGGAAAAGTCTTGTAGTTTTATTTCTGATGGAGAGTTGTTATTGTAGGTGCACTGTAGTGCATCTACATGGACCCAAGGTGAAAGGATTGCCCCTTTTGTACCCAACCTAAAGAATGGGAGCTAAAATAAACAATCACCAAAACAGCACCAAAAACAAACAAAACAACAACAACAAAAACAACAGGAGAGGAGAATCACTTCTGCACCACAACAGATTCTCCCACTTTCTCTTGTTTTCCTTTTATCTGCATCTTCTGGCTCTTGTTTTACACCATCCATCAAATAATCTTTTTGAAGAAATAGTGTTTTCCCTGAATTGAGAGGTAATTGTTGAGACTGCTAAAATCTGTTCTTTAGGAATATTTATTCCTATCAGCGTTGTCTATCCATTCAAATTACACCTTTTTGTTTATTTCATGATTCTCTTTAAAATGTCTGTATCAGAGAACAGCAAGCACCTGTCACACCAGTTATTAAATTGTGTAATTAGGTCCATTGTTATTTCAGGCTTTTATAGTGACCAAGAGCAGGAAATCTCATACACTATTTTTTGTTTGTTTTGGAACAGGTTAGGTAATATGGAATAAATGAGAGATGTAGCCTTATTTTTGTCCATATACTGGACAGGTGAAAGTCCTTAAAAGGAAAATTCATATTTGAGGTCTAATTGAGGTTGAATGTATATTCCTAATCATAACCCTTTTCAACTTCTCAGGGCTTCGTTTCTAAGCACAGTAATGGCTTCTGTGGGTCCTTGTGCTGTGTCATAATGAAAGGTGTGAAACTGAAAAAAAAAAAACCAAAAAAACATTAGGACTATGTCAATTTGTGCAGTTTTGAGCCATATGTTTCTCCATAGGGCTTGCAATCTTCCATGAAGATTTCTGTCATTTGGCTAAAAGACAGTCTGGTAGCAGAGTGGCTTGCTGTCATCTGCATGGGCCAGTCCTAGACAGGATTTTTTTGCCAAGGATTAGATTTCTCTGTTCCAGGCTCCAGAGCAGAGCATGACCAGGGGACTCATGAATCTTCTTTTCTGCTGCTGCCATCAACTTCCTTAGTGCTACTTCCAAAACACTCCTGTCTCAGCCAGGTCTCTCCCTCAGCCCTGGTACCTCATCTGCAGTCCTCTCTGCTGCTGAATCCTAGTCCAGCTGTGCTGAGTGAGATGGGTTTGTTCGGAGGGTTTCTTTTGACCTCATACTTGAGATTTTCATAGAGCTGTGTATCTGTCACGATGTCCATCTCCTTGCCAGGCTTCAGCCTTTACTCCAAAGTACTTCTGAAATCAAGATGCTGTTCTTCCTTTTTAACACTGACAAACAATCTGTTTTATCCTGTTCTACTTATAAAAAGCTTAAGCAATTTGCCTGAAATTTTCCATAAAGAACTGAGCTTGAGAACATTAAGCATGAAGAATGTCAATATAAACGAGTAAAGCTTGGAATGACATAAACCCACTGAAAACATCATTTTACAGTTGCACTAACGTGTGTAATGCAGCTTTAATAATGTGTGATACCATAATCTTTTTCCTCATAGTGCATATAGCAAGTGCATTCATTGGGAGCAAACAGCATAGAAGCAAATCTATCTGAGGAATGTATCATATCGTACACTTTAAAAAAAACATCTCTCTGCTGGAGCTGAATGCTGTGAAAGTGGGAGGAGGCAAAAATTGGAAAATCAGGCATTCATTTATATTTCCAGACAGAGTCATTTAAAGTTTAGGAAGAAATTTGTTTTCATTCAATTCTGCAATCCAAGGTATAGTGTAATGTTTTAATTTTTAATGAGCTTTTAAGTCAGTCGGGATCAGATGAGTTGTCTCAGATCACTTCCTTTCATCATTAATTCACTATTTTACTCATTAAATATGTTAATTGCAATGTCTCCTTTGAAGACTGATTTAGATATATAAAGGCATGAAAGCGGAATGGTAAAAATTACCATGTGAATATATGGTAAATGACTCAAGCTACACTCGAAGTTAAAATTTTAAGGTGTTTAATACAGTTTTTCAGAGTTGTATCAATCATTGCTATTTGGACATGAAGCACAATATGTTTTAAAATAGTCTTCAAGTATAAACAAATCTATCATTTTTGTGTCATTTTCTTAGAAGAAAGAATATTTATTTAAACAGTCTTCAAAAGTATAGTTGTACAGTGAGCCCGGTGACGTTGCATTCCTAGTTGTTTGTATGAAACACTGGTTAGTTTAGGTCTGAACTGAGAGGAAAGTAAAATAATTATTCATCTGAAGTGTTCTTTCTTATAATTTACTTTATATCTGAGTTTTTTTATTCTATACATTGATAAGAAAATATAATGCAGAATTCTTATGTTGTTTTTAGAAGCACAGATGTGCAGCATTGAACTGCCAGATACGCAGCAAGAGAGTGGGCAGGTGGCATTATGCTTTCTCAGTGCCAGAAGGGTGCAGCCAACATTACACATACTAGGAACATAACCTAGTGCCAGGGGGTTAATGTGGGGTGCTCAGGGGCACCTTGGCAGAGATTTGTAGTGATAATGTGGCTCTCTGTGGACTCGGGCTCTTCCACAAAGACAGGTTGAGGGAGCTGGGCTTGTTCAGCCTGGAGGAGAGAAGGCTCTGGGAGACCTGATGGCATCCCTCTGGTACCTGCATGAGATCTACCTGAAAACTGAGGAGGGACTCTTTATCAGTGTAGTGATAGGACAAGGGGTAATAGCTTTAAGCTAAAAGATTAGATTAGATATTTGGAGGAAATTCGTCTCTATGAGGGTAGTGAGGTACTAAAACATGTTTGACATGGAAAAAAATGAGAGGGAAGGGTGGAAGTGGGCAGTTCTGCGTGTGCACAGACAGAATGTTTAAGCACTTCGAAGAAGAAAAGTGAAGTTTTCTCTGAAAAGAGACAATATATTGACTCCAGTAAGGAGCCATCAGTTTGTTCTTGCAGGCTGTGGCATGGCTCCCTGCCAGTTTATCCAGCACCTCTGTAACCCTGTTCTAGGCCAACATGATCTGGATGCAGTCAGCTCTTTTCAAGTCTAGTCTTTGAATTAAATACTATAAATTTGATGCTTCTTTACAGTTTTGGAGGGAGAATCCTTTTTCTCCACAGCTGCAAGATGCTCCTGTACTATGTAGCTCAAGAAAATGCTTTGTTTCAATTTCTTACAGAAATGGTTCTTCCATTATTTCAGTGAGGATAGTTGGGGACAGGATGCAGTAATGAGAAAATTTTTATGTCATAAGTTGAACACTGTGAAGTTGAAAGTTTCATCATTATTCTCCTGGGGAATAATTATTAGCTTGAACTTTGTGCTGTTTGTGTAAGATTGGGCATTTGCCTTTCTGTAAGCTCCTAATTGCTGGCTGTGCTGTGTTGTTTATATTGGATATGTATTTAATTACAACCAGGGCTTAGGTAGTAGTTCCAAAGTTCATGTTGCTTTGAGCAGGACTTTTTGACAGTCAGAAAATAAGCAATTTCATCAGATAAAGAAGACTGCTAGAGGATGGTGAATAATGTGATAAGCAACTCAGTTCTGTGCATCTCCTTGGTATAAAAAATGAACACATACCTTTTCTGCTTATGGAAGTAGAGTCTACTCAATTTGGACAAAACTGCCAGAAACTGCCACTGAAGACTGCATGGGGAGGCTGAACATCCTACTGAAATAGTGACTTCTTTATGTTTATGGATATGGAGGGGGAATGGCTGTTTAAATGGGTTGATAGTGATAGGACAAGGGGGAATGGTTTTAAACTGATGCAGAGGAGGTTTAGGTTAGATATCAGGAAGAAGTTTTTCACCCAGAAGGTGGTGACATACCTAAACAGGTTGCCCAAGGAGGCTGTGGATGCCCCATCCCTGGAGGTATTCAAGGCCAGGCTGGATGTGGCTCTGGGCAGCCTGGTCTGGTGGTTGGTGACCCTGCACATAGCAGGGGGGTGAAACTAGGTGATCATTGTGGTCCTTTTCAACCCAGGCCATTCTATGATTCTGTCTGGGTGGTGGAGTTGAGGGGTGTGAATAGAAAAAGAGCAGCAAGAACAGACATTCCCAAACAGAACTGAATGGGGGCTCCATTACAGATTTTGATACCATTTCTTATAATATATGCTTATAGTGGCAGTACCATCAGAGCCTCAACCCTACAGATGGTGCAGATTCAGACATTACTGTGTTTTTTTTTTTAAATTGTCTTTTTGTTAAAATAAATCATCATTTCTCCATCTTTTTTCTTTTTTTTTTTTTTCCGGAAGTCTTTTTTTAAATTTTCTCCTGAAATACTTTGATGTTGCTATAGTAATAGAATCTAAAGATACTGGTTAATCTGAGTTTAAATCAGCTTTTTATAAATTTATTAATCATGAGGCAGCACTCTTACAGAGAAATCTAATTCCAGATGGATTTTTCAATGTTAATTGTAGAAAAGGGTAGTTCAGCATCATTGTCCTTTGATTAAATGTTGAAAGGGAAATGCATCTGATTCCTATTCACACCTTGTGTAGCGGCCTGTGAGAAATTGCTCAATGTTGTTAAGTTTATTTTCAAGTAATTGCATAAAAAAAAAAAACCAAACAAAAAACACCAAAAAAAAAAAAAAACCCATATATTTAAAAATCACTTTGAAATAAGCAATCCAACCTTAGAGTAAACATGCTTCATTAAAGAATGACCATGTAATTTACTTCATGTTTGTCTTAAATTATTCTGTTACTAGTTTTTGTTCATCTACAAAAAAAAGCTGAGTTGTAGTACAGCTTCATTACAGTTAATAGACTTGATGTTGGCTCTCTAGATACTTGCTTAGTACATTGCAGTAAAAAAAAATCATGCATGTACAGCAGCAGAATTGCAAGAATATGGTTGTATCTCAGTTGTTCTGCATAATATGTTGGAATATCAACTTATATGGTTAAAAGTCCAAGAAATGCAATTTCTAATTTACATCACAAGATGGCAGCAAATTTTTAATTCATTTCATGTTTTATTAATCTCGATGAACATAATCTCTTGAAATCTTTTTTTTTAAATAAAATAGATTACTTAAACACCTTACACACCTGTATTTATAGACATGTTAATGTTTTGAGGTATAAATTCAAAACATTTACAAATGTATTTCTATCTTAACATCAATTAAAAAGGCAGTTGCTTTGAATTGCAATAACTCAGTGTAATAGTTCTGAATCTAATTAACAGTATTTTGCATGAAAACAATAGCTTTCACCTATAATTTTTGACTTCCTGAAAAGAACATGCCACAAAGCATTTCTTGGAATTTAGGCAGAATCTCTCGAGTCTTGAATATCTGGATTCTTTCTTCTGTAATTCATATTATGATTTAAATGTTTGCAGGCGTGAGATTTGAATGTTACAGAAGAAGAGTCTTGGCTTGTTTAGGTGATCTTTTCTCCTATGCCAACTAACACTATAAGTTAAAACTGTTTGATCCACGTGACATGATTTGTTCTGAGTAGTAAATGCCATTATTTGTAGGTGTTAAAGAAGATGTTTTTCTTGCAGTTATGTATCTCATGGCCTTTAAAACCTTCTACCTTTTGTTTTTCCTGCAGTTTCACAACCGCAGGCTGTACACAGCCAACTGGAGAAGCCATCAAGTGCTGCAATTCTCTGCAATACCTGTGGAAAACCATGCAAAGGAGAAGTTTTGAGAGTTCAGAACAAATATTTCCATATTAAGTGCTTTGTTTGCAAAGGTAAGTGTTTATAACAGCTGTTACTATAAATAGTGCATTAACACTGGTGATATGACTTCATGGTACTGGAAACTTCATAAAAATATTTTGCAATGCAATCCACGTCTGAAAGAATCTACTGTAAAATGTACAGTTGCTTACTGTAGAACTGTAAACATCTTAAATCCTAAAAGTGAGATATGTTTTGAATGGATATGAAACTATAGGGTTTACTGTGCAGCTGGGACCTGAATAAGAGAAGATTGGTAGAAGTGATAGTGAAGCATAGTGTTGGGCTGGGAGAAACTTGGAGGTTATCTCTCTTCCAGTTTTCTGTTGTATTCAGTGGGTAAGCTATTGCCTCATTTTTTCAGATGGCCTTATGTCACTGTGATGCCTGAAACCCACTGGCTGCTTTTCCATTCTGGGGGCTTAGCTCTTTGATTATTCCAGAATGGCAACTGGAAATGATCTAATTTTGATGTGTTGCAGATGGTGGAAGTAGTGAGTGTCTTGCAAAGAGACTGGGGATTAATAGATAGACATGCCTTATGTAGGTGCATGGAAGATTACCTGGAAGCTCTAATTCTTTTTTTAGCATACAAATGAGTAGAATGTTATCTGACGTTTACTGGATACCCTACTTACTTCATCACTAAGCTGTACATAAAATGGCATTTATCCATTCTTGGAACACCACTTAGAAATACAAATGTGACTCTGGTCACAGCTGTGTTGATGCAGCTATTCCCAAGTGACTGCAACTCCTCAGGATAGGAGCAGCCTAGAGGGACAAACGTAGGAGAAGTGTGCAAGAAATGTCACGAAGTGATTTGCTAATGATAACAGCTAGTTACTGCTAGATCAAAGTTTAATAATTCCTATATTGCACATATCTACCAAGCAGTATTTCTTTAATGCTGCTGAAAATCTGATCAAAGGACTGGAGGTGGATATTAGAGGAACCAATCAGAAAAAAAATTCATCCTGTCAGCTACATGGAAATTTTTATAGATAGCATAGAACAAACTGTATCACATTCAGTATCTGAGTCAGTCTTTTCTGAGTAAGATAGGTGTATTAAACGTCCAGCTCCTTAATTGGATTATTTGCAAAAATACACAGAAAGAAATGTAAGCATAGTGTGCTGTCTTAGCAAAAATATTTGGGTTGCCTATTCAGAACCAGAATGGTATTTAAAGCAGTACACAGCCCACACATTTTTCTCTTTTAAGTCACCTGTCCTTTTGTTTAACTTTATTATCAAATTAGTTTTGCAGACCCAGCTCAGTAGGAGAGCAGATAATCTGCTATTCAGCAGTCTTGTTTTCTGCATGAAGTATCAGTAACCTACTGGTATGTGCTGTATATAATTACCTTAATGAGACCCAAGCCCATTTTTATACAGATCTGACACAATAAACTGACAAGTCCTGTGGGAGGAACCATACAAAACTAGGTATTCATGTTTTCATTTCATTTTCATCCACTTTTGTGGGCTGCCAGATCACCCACAAATGCAGCAAGTTGAGTCTGAAACTTTCACTGATGACCAATCTAGACAGTGCTGAGACTTTTTTTTCACTGTTCAAAAAAAAAAAAAGGTACTGTGGTACTGTAGAAGCTGTATTGTTCCTACCTACCTAACAGAAATAAGTAGTAGTTTATTCACTTCAGGCAGACCTCTAATAAAATGAGAATTAAAAATCACCCCACTGTATTAATAAGCAGTAAGTTGGGTGGTTTTGTCAGCCACACTGAACTCCGAACTAGCATGGGAGATAATATAAGAGATGTGTGGCTAGATACCATCTTGGTATTAAGTCTTTTGCTAAGCACAAATTTTGCACATATGGATTTATATTTTATTTCTTCCCTCTCACTGTTAGAAAGTCATTGTTTGTTTTATCACTTTTCAAGGGCCTCCATCAATTAGCTAACATGCTTCTGGTATCTGTTCTTATTTTACTTCTGGTTTTATATGTTACTTGAGAACCTCAACTTACTTTCTGATATGGATTTATCTTGTTGTGTGAGATGAGATTAGAAACAGAACAGAGCACTGAACATATATTTTGCTATATAGTGTAGTGGGAAAAAAAATCTTGTTAGAGAAATTTGATTTCAGTGTTTAATCATATGCTTAAATCAGTGGATAAATAAAATAGTTGATGTGCTAGGATTTAAAAAAAAAAAAAAAGTGCTCAAGTCTCTTGATCAGTAGTTGACCATTTACATCTTTTTAGACTTGGAGAAGAGATTTGTGCCATAAACCCCTTTTTGAGCCCCTCTTCTGTCATGCCACTGGTCATAGAATCATAGAATACTTAGAGTTGGAAGGCACTTCTGAAGGCCATCTAGTCCAACTCCCCTGCAATGAGCAGGAACATCCACTGCTAGATCAGGTTGCCCAGGGCCTTTGTGCATGGGCAGGGTGACTACCCTGTGAATGTATTTGTGTTACAGTTGACTCCTCCTGGGGATGCATAAATTTGAAGGTATTCAGCAATGCAATTTGCCCCCCTTGCTTAGTCTGCAACCTCGACAAGGCATGCCTGTCCAAGTGTAGCAGCAGGACTGTCCCAGGATGAGTAATCCTAGGAGTGGTCTGGAAGAGCTATATATCTTTTGTTTTTAGGTTGACTGCCTTCTTATTAAACCACTCCATAGCCTTTGTCAGATAACCTTGCTCAAGTTACATGTAAGCCTGCAGAAAATTGTTGGGTTTTTTTTTTCACATGTGTAGAGGTTGAAGACCATAAACTAGCCAAGGGACTATGAAGAAGTACAGTTAAACATGTCTTGAGAGCTGTCTAGAAGTACTGGAAGTCTTTTTAAATGACTTTGTGTCACAAATGATATTGCATAGAAAGAAGTCACATATACTATTTTGAATGTGTGTGAACTGTGAAATCATTTATTGGATAGTGCTGGAGTTCTGGATGTAGATATTTAATTATTTTTTTTTAGGGTGTGAAAGGTAGTTTTCTATACTGCCATATTGTCATCTTATTATTCCTATAACAATCATTGAATGGCCTGGGTTGCAAGGGATCTCAAAGATCACTTAGTTCGAACACTCCTAAATGATTGTGAATTCCAGAAATGATCAGAATGGTAATAGCATGTATGTAGGCACCTTTCTTATTTAAATTATGTAACTGTCCAAAACTAAGGAAGGTTAGTAAAAAAAAAAAGCACCCATTTCCATCAATTTCTTTCTAATCTTCCCTGATAAAGCTTCTAAAGAAATCTGAGAAAAGTTGTCAAGTGATGATTGATTCTTGTACTTATTCCAGAATGTGAGATACGCACCCAGATAAAAAATTCTACTGGCAATTCTGTGAAGACCTGTTAGTTTTGCTCAGTCAGAAATAATGCTTATCCTCATATTAATTCATATACCATTATTTATTGTTAAGGTGCACAAGTAATCTGCTAGTAAAATGCTGTAGGGAATGCGCCATCAAGTACCACATGGAATTGTTTAGCTCAGTCTTGATAATTTTTTCCACTTTAATCAGGTTGATAAAAGCACATATTAGAAATAAATGGCTTTGAAATACAAGGCAAATATTTTATTTGTTAGACTTCAAAAGCTTTGGTTTCTTTATTTGCAAATTCCCATATTATTTCCTACTGCTGTAATGAAAGCAAGGAAAATAAGAAGAGGTGATAAAATATTGACAGTTCAGACTATCAAACTCAACCTAATTGAGATGTCTAGTTCTGTCTGAGAGTGCCTGTCAGGACTGCTTCTCAGACAGCATGTTGTATTAGGCAATTTCTCACCTGGTGCTCATTTACAACAGCATAATTTAGCAAGCCCTTAGAGGCACTAATGTAAAATTGTAGATGCGAGAGGTGAATAGTCTATTGAATAACCTCTTTGGTCTTTTATAAAGATAGAAATTAACATGTTCTAGAAGTGTTTCTCAGTTATTGTTTTTCTATGGTGTAATAGCTGTTGGATCCTAGCATTTCCAAAGTAGCTTTAACCTATGTCAAACACAGTATTTAGGAAATCTTGGAAGTCTGAATCAAAGCCCAAATAAGGGGTATGCATAATATGGGTGTTATAGCTTTATATAGAAGCAGAAAACATATTTTACAGTATTTTATATAGTCACTCTAGCAGAACAAATAGCAGAAAATCAATAGTGTGTCTGTAGATTTTTCTGCATGCAAAAATTCTCAGCATACACCTTCATTAAATGGGGAAATCCTGCAAAACTTATCTGTAAGATGAGCCATCGCTTCTTATCTGTCCTTAACTGATTCCATATTCAGTGAAATGAAGTAAGCTTGATGTGGCCATTGTTCTATGCCAGCTTCACTGTGAATGTCTTTGTAGGTCATGTTGCTCGACACCTAATCAAATTCCCTGAATTGCTGTCTGATGCACTTACAGTCTTTGATGGTAAGCATGGCTGGTCAGGTTCAAGTGCATTTTTTTTTTTCCCCATGTATTTTTGTTTTTGTTTATTTGGTTAGTTAACCTGAATGTTTCATATCTTCAGCTGGAGTTGGATAGATGAGTCAATGTTTCTTGTGACACAACAGCTTCCTAGGAATTGTGAAAGAGCCCTGGACTGGATTTTTATACCATCAGTAAAGCCCTTGCAGACATGCTTTTTTCATGAAAACATACAGTGCATTCTGAATTCATATCATTTGTTCTGAAGGTCTAAAACAGGATATTCAGTGAAAAGGTTAAAAACAGCAAGTAACTTGGTAGTAGGAGTGATCTGTCTGTTAGATCAAACGCATCTGCTAGGATATAAATAAGTGTGCTGAAAACAGTGCTGTGTAATCTGAGGGACTGGTGTTTGGACATCGTGGAGGGGTTTCATGTTTCAGAATGAGAGTAATTTACGGGAAACTCACTAGTAAGATTTCTGAGTGCCAACTTTAGGAAAAGCAGTGGTGATCGGTGGCATGTGTAGTATCTCGGGCACTGGGATGAAATGTGGTGGCTCTTGTTATCAGGTACTCAGCAGTGTGCTCATGCTTCCCAAGTTCTTTAAGATCTTATAATCCCAGAGCACTCTAATTTGGTATAATATGAAAAAACCTACATTTCCAACAGCATGGTAGGTGTGGAGCTGACTTAGCAATGTCATACTATTTTTACATTGTATATCACTGAAAAAAATATTTTTTTACACTTTTTATACTTCTGCTATTGTAAAAGTGATCTAGTGCAGTGTTTTTTTCTCTATCGTGGTTCTGAGATTTTTAAATTTAAACTTTTAAAATTGCTAATTATTAACTTCCTAAAAACAACTCAGTTATAAATTGTGTTTATTAGATATGAAAAAAATCAGTTATTGAACTCTCACTATCACAGAGTAATTCATAATTTTTCTGTTGTTTTAGTCACATACTCGTTAGTTGCAACCTTTCTTTGTATTCATGAAGAACATTCTCTAGTCCTGAATGCCTTGGTGATACACAGTTCACAACACTTCAGCAAAAGTTTTGTTTTCAAGGCATATATTTGCCAACTCCTCGATCAAGCACTAGATCAGGTTGCCTGGGTACCATCCAGCCTGGCCTTGAACATCTCCAGGGACAGGGCCTCCACGACCTCACTGGGCAGCCTGTTCCAACCCTCTCAGAGAAGAACTTCCCCCTGATATATAAATCTTCCCCTTGTCCTACCACTATCTACTCATGTAAAAAGTTGCTTTCCTTTCTGTTTATAATCTCCCTTTAAGTAATGGAGGGCTATAAAGAGGTCTCTCCCCACAGTCTTCTCTGGGCAAGCCCAACTCCTTCAGCCTGTCTTCATAGTAGAGGTGCTCCAGCCTTCTGATCATCTTTGTGGCCCTCCTCTGGACCGCCTACAAAAGCTTGACATCTTTCCTGTATTGGAGGCCCCAGAGCTGGTCATAGTACTCTGGATGGGGCCTCACAGGGTCAAAGTTGAGAGGGTCAATCGTCTTCCTTGCCCTGCTGGCTACTCCTCTTCAGATGCTGCCCGGGATACTGTTAGCCTTTATGGCTGCAAGTGCACACCGCTGGCTCACGTTATATTTTTCATCTACCAAGGCACCTAAGCCTTCTCAGCAGGGCTGCAGCGGGAGACCATGCCAAAGGCCTTGCAGAAGTACAGGTTGATGACATCAGTTGTCTTCCTTTTGTCCATTGATGCCATCACTCCATCGTAGCAGGCCACCAGATTGGTCAGGTGCAACCTTCTCTTGGTGAAGCTGTGCTGGCTGTCTCAGATCACCTGCTTGTTCCCCTGCCATAACACACCTTCCAGGGCAGTCTACTCCATGATTTTCCCTTCTCTCAGGGTTTTCCTGTGCTGAACTGTGTACCCACAAATGGTGGGTATATAATAGGCAGGCTAGCTTGGGAGCTATGCTTTCAGTAATGCTAGGCATGTATGGGGAAATGTTGCATGACGGATAAGATATGTTCTCTCTAATCTTATCTGGTCCAGAAAATTCTGGTGAGTGAGGTTCGCTGTCCTGTAGTTCCCCAGGTCCTCCTTCCTCCCTTTCTTATAAATGGGAGAGATATTTTCTTTTTTCCAGCTATCAGTGCTCATAAAAACATGGATGAGACTTTCCAAGAAGTAATTGCTGAAGCTTCTGGGGGATGATCTGAACCACAGATACAGCCATGTGCAGAAATTCTTAACTCATTTAAAAATGATGCTTAAGATTCATTAAATGAAGTGGTGGCTGGAAACATAAACTTTGCAAGCGCTAAAGTTATTATTCAGATGAGGCAATTTTGAGCATACATAACTTCAACCTACATTAGATATTGTCATCCCCATGAAGAGCTTGCAATTCTATTGAATTCCTGGAATTCTCTTCTTAGGGTAGAGTTTCTACCCACACAAAAGATGTCAGTGCAGATTTTCCTCTACAGAGGGGAACTTTCTGTCTGTAGCACAACCTTTCACAGGGGAGTACAGCAGGGATACAGATCAACACACTTAAGTACTTAATGGGCATTTCAGTGTACCAAGGTGAGGTGAAGTCTGCATGGAGACCTGAGAGCTGTTGCATAAAATTTGTCACTGGTAGTGTAATTCCACCTCCTGCTTTTTGCATGTCTCATTAACACCAGACCATCTGCCATATCTGTGCATAGCCAGATTAAGCACGTAATTTGCAAACCTGTAACTGATACCCAAAGCATGATTATGGAAAATTAGAAAATATTTAATAGTTTTGTGTAAAGCAAAACTATTGGTTTTTTTGGAGAAAAAAGAAAAAAGCCTGCAATGGCATTCTGACTTAATTGGCCTGGCAAATGACAACAGTATTTTATCAGAGCAGCCAAAGGTTCTACGAGTTAGAGAATGACTGAAAGCACATAATTCTGTTTCTTTATTTGTGTTTCTTCAGTCTCTTTAGTTTGCTTGTAAATAAAAAATAATCAGAATGATTCCTTAAAATAGTAAATCAATATAAAGCAGACAAATTTTCTGATTTTCCTGGAGGTTGTTCTGGTAGCACCCGAATATCTATGTATATAGTATTCTCTTTCACCTGTAACACCACGTAAGAGATTTTATTGGACAATTACATTGTCTTTAAGCTACTGTGAAATTCTGTTTTCCAAGGGGGGAATGGAAAATGGATGTGTACTTTCTAACTCAAATTTTTAGATGTGTATATATCAAATTACATAATGCACAGGAAACTCCCCATACTCTCCTTCATTTAATTATTGCACCTGAATCTTTAATGTTTTGTTAGTCTCTCAAGTTCACTCAGAATCTCTCAGGGTTTTCCTGTGCTGAACTGTGTACCCACAAATTAATTGATGGATATAATAGGCAGGCTAGCTTGGAAGCTATGCTTTCAGTAATGCTACGCATGTATGGGGAAATGTTGCATGACGGATAAGATATGTTCTCTCTAATCTTATCTGGTCCAGAAAATTCTGGTTTTACTCTTCAGAGCTGTCTGCCTGACTATTTCTGTTGGAGGCTGGGAAGGGTTCAGCACACTGGCTGAGCTTTCTGATGCTGCAAGCTCCTCCCATTTGTTTGCCACAGACTGTAACAAAATGAATTGAGATTACAGTTGGTATTTCAGATATCATAGCTAAAACACTATAGGAGATTAGCAACGTTGAGTATTCTTGATACTATGGACGTATACATGGAAAAATTTAGATACAATTATTTCTACCTAGGAAGAGTGACTGAATTACAGAGATTATATAGATTAAACATCATTCTTTCTGTCTTGCTACTGCCTCACCTATAGACAAAGAATTTGAGATGTGAATTGACTGAGAGTGGGAGATGATAATCACATGCCGACTTCATGTGGCCATTAAGCTTACAGATGGAAAGCATTCCTAAAAACCTTTGTGGAAAGCTTGCCCGGACTCATCAGCATTGGAGCAGAAAGACAGCATCACAGTCAGTTGTCCTCTGGAAATTAGTCTGATCTGCTGCAGTTTTCTTGCAAGTCAGTTTGACGTCAAAGTGGTAGCAGTGGAAGTTTGCCAGGTGATTGCTATTGTTTCTCATGGGCAGAGTTGCCATGCAAAATGTTCCAGAAACAGAGTTTTTGGAGAATGAGCTCCTAGATTGCATCAGTGCTACTTTTCTGTCCAAAGTAAATTATGTCAGTCGTATATTCAGTGTTTTGTTCTTAGGATTTAGTCAGCCACTAGGATCTGTCTCAGAGACAGAAGGGAAATACTAGAAATGAACTTAAACTGCAGTGCTGAGGAAGACAACTTAT
Organism: Phasianus colchicus; assembly: GCF_987193195.1. NCBI lineage: Eukaryota > Metazoa > Chordata > Aves > Galliformes > Phasianidae > Phasianus > Phasianus colchicus. Next base: position 62,122,182 of record NC_143439.1, on the reverse strand, counting down.
CCAGCTGTTGGATAAGCAGAGGTTTTTTCCTTTGCTTAGCTTGTAGTGTTATGATTGGCTTTTTCTTCTGTCTCTTGTCTTTGGGGAGTATACCTCTCTCTCTTGTGTTGGATTGATGCCTGCTTGCTTACATAAATAAGCAAGTAGATGGAGAGTAAATAATATTAAAAAACAACAACAACAAAAAACAAAAAACAACTTCATACATGTGCTTGTAGGTTGATAAGCAAAATACTTGGTTTTTTGGCAGGCTGAAAGTTAAACAGTGCTGTCTGAATGACAAGGCAACCTGTGAATTTTAGTGTTGCAGCTGCTGTAGTATGGAGCAGCATGGCAAGTACAGCATCTTCTGGGCCTCTTGGGACACAGCACACAGCCATAAAATTAATCTACTTTCACTAGGCTCATTTGAAAGCAGGGAAGATAGAGATGTGTTATATATTTGTAGAGTGCAAGTACAACACTGATGACATACAGTAGTGGGGCTAGCAGTGCACTTAAAGTGCTGTAATTAATTACTATTGCTGCTATTTATTTTTATAGACTGTAGCCCTGATGTGATGCACTATCCATAAAGGATTATAGAGTTAGATTGCCTGTGAAATTACACAGCATAAATGACAGTGCTCAAGATGCTGTTACAGACACCAGCCTGGGGAAAAGTAGCTACCTTCTTAACAGACAGACAAACCCCTTGGGTCTGTGTGAGTTATTTTAGAGTCAGGTCACTGAAAACTATCTTCATGAGTGGAAATGTTGGGCTGTCAGAGAAGCCAACCTGAGCTACCCTCTGCAGTGGCAGTGCATCTCCCATCCCTTACGCATCCCCCACCATGTCCTGGTGATGGATGGCTGCCAAATGCCCTCACAAGAGACAGATGCTTATTTAATTAGTACTTAAAAATTGCTCCTGAAGCCAGTGACTGTTCAGCATAGAATCATTAAAGTTGGAAAAGACCTTTAAGACTGTTTAGTCCAACCATCAACTCATTGCCATCATGTCCCTCAGTGCCACGAAGTCACTCAGCATGGGGCATTGCCTTGTCTTGGTGTTAACATTTCTCTTCAAGCAGATTAATTTCTCAGTGTTTCTTTCTTTTTATTTCAAGTGCTGTGTTTGCAATGCTTTCCTTGCTTCACTAACTTCTGTAATAGTGGGAAGCTGCTTCTAGGTTTTAAATAACCCTACCTCCAGATACTCATTTTGGATGACAAGTGTTGGGTGGGAGTGGATCTGTGCATAACACTGATTTCCTCTCCAAGAAGAGTAGTTGCCTTTGAATGTGCTCCTCAAACATCCTTCAGGTTTCCCTTCAGGTTTTCTTTGCCTGATTTTTCATTTCTGCAGGTGTGCAGGAACAGCCCAGCTTGGGAGGGGCTCCCTGCCCACATAAGCTGCAGAATAGGGGAATGGCACTGCACTGAAGAGAGGGCTAATGGGTGTATTTCTCTCAGTTTGCAAAAGACCATAAGCCCACCGTGCTCTTATTTCTGTGCAAAAAAAAAAAAAAACAAAAAAAACAACCCAAAACAAAGAAAACCATTAATGGCTTTTCTCATTTAGAATTTTTGCTTATCACAGAATGGCCAGGGTTGGAAGGGACCTCCAGGATCATGAATCTCCAACCCCCCTGCCACATGCAGGGCCATCAACCTCCTCATTTAATGCTAGACCAGGCTGCCCAGGGCCCCATCCAGTCTGGCCTTGAACACTTCCAGGGACAGGGCGTCCACAACCTCTCTGGGCAGCCTGTTCCAGTACCTCACCACTCTCTCTGTAAAGAATTTCCCCTGACGTCCAACCTAAATCTCCCCTCCCTCAACTTAAAATCATTTCCCCTTTAAATGGTGAACTAGTTCAGAGGAAATTCTAGAGACACTAATGATTATTGATGAGAATTAAGGGGACAAACGTAGAATCAAGACTTTATAACATGATTTTGGAATGCTAAGACACTGAAAAACTTGTATTGGAAGTGATATTACTGATACAGAAAGAAAACTTCTGTGTCATGGCTAAGCTGTTTGAAAACTTTTCATCCCAGCTTTTCCCTGTGAAGAAGTATTTTACAGTGTATATGGCATTCTTGCACGAAAAGCCTGTCTTCATTTAAAAGCAGAAATGATAAAAAGAAAACTTTTCTTCAATATTGCATGCACAAGTTTGCTTCAGCTGTTGTCTTTATAGTTTACATTTTTACTGACAGAAGAGCAGCTGGGTTTATGAAAGAAATAGGTAAGAAAGTTATAATACTCTGCTGTAAAGTAGTTTTCGTACTAAATTGAATCAGTAGTCATATTGATGTACATCAGAAGTAATAGCCTTGGGTGAGCGGAAGAAGATATCAAATCTCCACAGAAGTATGTTGGCCAGTAGTAGCAATTCAATTTATTATAGATCTAATTGTTTCCAAATACATTTTTACTATAATCCATTTATGTCAGCGTATTTCTATTATGATAATACACAGAAGCTAGTATTCTCAGTGGAAAAAATAATGAATGAGTCTCTTTCCCTATTTCCTATGCACTTTCCAATTTAACAGTAGAATTCAAGAACATGAGTTCTTGTGTTACGAGGGAACAGCTGAATAAAACTGTTCATGTATTTGTTATATCGTAACATTTACTGAGTGCTGGTTTTATGGAGGGTGCCAGATGCATCTGTGTAATTAAACAGGAGTATTAAATGAAAGAAATATATTTTAAAATGTTGATATTTGCATTTCATGGGTGATATTGGGTTTAAAGTGTCAAGAGAGATCTAATGCCTTTTTTTCCCCATCTTTTTTTCTTTCTTACTAGAATGCTATTCCAAAAATTTCTTCCTCTGCTGGTTAGAAACATTTCTATTATTTTCAGCCTCCATTTGTTCATGGCCAAGGTTTCCTCACTTGTTTTCGTGACAGTGCTTTTGTTGGGTTTAAATAGGTCTTCATCTTTTCTTTAGCTTGCTGTGTTTGAACCTCAGATATATGTTGAGGTATTAGTTGTTTCCCATCGTGTGGGTTTTGGTAGGCTAAACAAGTCAAGTTCTGCTTATCTCTTAAAATAAGTTTTCTTTCTAACGTCATCCTGATAGCCACACTTACACCTGCTCTGGTATGAGTCAGTCTTTTGTGAAAATAACTGAGCAAGTGCTAGATGAGGTCTCACAAGGTATAGCATTTTTGATGCTAGCTAGCTCTGCAGGACCTACTTGGCACAATGCATTCTTTGTTACTCAAATCCTTAACGACTTGTAGTTCCATGGCTGCCAGCATTTGCAAGTCATCTTCTGCCACTCAGGATTTTTTGTTATTGTTAGTGTTTGCATGGAAGACATTTCACATTGTGTCTTCAAAATAAATCCATTCTTGGTGTCTCAAGGCATCCAGCCTTTCGATTCCCCACTTTTCATTAGTGCAATCTGCTGTGGAATAATACATAAGAAGTCAAGGTAATTACCTTGACTTTGGGAAAATAAAATACATAGGTTACTCTGAAAGTAATGCTTTGCATTTATTTGCATAAAAAACAACAATTACAAAGAGCACAATAACACTGTTTCATAGAAAAAACTGGCAACTACAAAACACTATTTTTCAACATAGTCACCACCATTAACTATTTATTTTCCCTAGCAATGCACAAGAGCCTGCATTTGGGAAAATTGTTGCCTGTACAGTCCAACTCTCATCCGCTGTTTGGTCTCTATAAGCATTCAGAAAGCATTGATGAATGTCAGTGGGTGCCATTTTTTCTCCATGGCACACTTGTGCTTTATCTGTTCTTTCTTGCTAGAAGCCATTTCGTCAGGCTGTCGTTCTTGCAGTGTGACAGATGGCAGCAGAAAACGTAAAGAAAAAGTAATGGTGGCAATGTCCATCCTCCACTGCCATACTACAAACATCCACTTCTGATGTCCTGGGGTGACAACATAAAAATAGGAGGCATTACTTTCTGAGCAGCCCTCATATTTTCAGGATGAGACAGGGCCCCCATGTAGCACTAGTGACAAGGCTGTCGCCACCCACATTTGCTCAGATGTCTATTTATGTCCTTTAAATATTTTCACTCATCGTCTACTTGACAAATTTACGTGCTATCTGATATAATTTAGAACTGTTCTACTGCATTGTTAATGTCTGCTCAGCATGCTGCTCACCATCATCTTAAAACCACAGTTGATTTGTGCTTTTTTTGTATTTACTTTTTATTTTTTTATCTTGCCAGTACATATGTAGGTGAAATATATCGACTGAAGGAAACCTGTAACACTTAGCAGGTTTTGTGATATTTGTGAGGAGTCTACGAAAAGCATATCCTTACTAAGAGTGGGGGCTTCCAGTACTGTTGAGGAAGAAAAATGTTGTTTCACTAATACTAAGTTTGTGAAGTGAGGCCCATGAGCAAATTGCAATACAAAATATCCAACCTATAGTTGTTATCACTGGCAAATGCAATGTAATTGGAATTACTTTGGTTTACAAAGGAGAAAAATTAATTAACCTAAGCTTCTTGGTCATATACTAAAGTATTATCAGCATGATTGTTGTTTTCTGTTGTTTAGTGGTTAGGGCCATTCCCAGGGAGGAAGATCATAATTTAAATGCCAAGATGGCATTGAGCCACCTGTGATATTAAGGAAGGTGATAAAAAAGACAGGTGATTGGATTTGGTTTTGAATAAAAGATGACAGGATCCTATGTTTTGTAGGCTTTTCTGTGTTGTGAATACTTTGCTTTGTGCCTTAAGCATGCTTAATGGACCTGTTTCTCGTTTAGATGCAAGATGGCAGATTCTGGTATGGAAAACAGGCTTTGGTATGAATAGAGATACTACTTTTAAAAACTATGTAACGAATAAGTGGTGCTCATCACAGTGACAGAATCACCATTTTGAATTTCTGTTCTCCTATAAGTCAATTTTGGTAGGTTTTCAAGTCTTGTGGTCCATATGGGTGGTGGCCATCTGCAACTCTGTCTACTTCTGTGAGGCTTCAACCAGATTATTGTCTCTTTCCCATTTTATAATCTCAAAATGTCAGCCTATCTGCATCCTGGGTGCAAGGGAGAAAGCCTCATGCAAAGTCTCACCAACACTTGGTTATTCAACTTTAACTCCTTCCTACACATTCAGCTTTAAAATAATAAAATGACAGATAGGATTAAAAATTCTACTTTTACCAGGAGCAGGTGGTTGTGAATATCCCTTCAATTCATATTTGCTGTGTGACACCTACCCGATAAACATAAGATCTATTTTAAAATATTCTGTAAGCTGTCATGGATGCTGAAAGCAGTTGCCATGCACACCAGACTCCGTGCTTAGTGAGAGCAGTATTTCAACACTTTCCTGTTTGTACCCAGGAATACTATTAAGCAATTGTATAGTAATCTCTGAAACATTTCTTTACCTAGAAGGTGATGATATTTTGGCTCAGGCTGCCTAGAAAAGCTGTGGATGCCCCATCCCTGGAGGTGCTGAAGGCCAGGGTGGGGCCATGAGCAGCCTGAGCTGGTGGGGGGAACCAGCCCATGGCAGGAGATTGGAGCTCTGTGATCTTTAAGATCCCTTCCAACCCAAGCCATTCTATGATTAATTTCAACATTGGTGCTTTGGATTTTGAAGGTTTATACTCTTTATGCATTTCCTTTAACCTGTTAAATGCAAGTGTTGTATATGTCAGCACTGTACTTGACTCTAAAAGACTTTATTCTGTACTAGCAGCATCTGCACTGAAGTTAGTGTTTTTGCAAAAATTAAACTATTAGTGTGCAAAATAGATGAGTGATGTAAAAGCACTGTAAAAGCAGTTTTTTTCAGCTACATAACTGTTCTGTGATCATAAGGCTGTGTACTGAAGTACTAAAGCACTCCGCTAGGAACCATGCTGATTGGCTTCATCTTAGAGAGCTCTTTCCTTTTTCAGCCTTCTGAGTCTGCCTTTTTTCTTCCTGCAGCTTGTGGATGTGACCTGGCTCAAGGAGGATTTTTTGTGAGACAGGGAGACTACATCTGTACTTTGGACTACCAGAGACTCTATGGCACACGGTGCTTCAGTTGTGATGAATTCATTGAGGGAGAAGTGGTCTCAGCACTGGGCAAAACCTATCACCCAGACTGTTTTGTGTGTGCTGTTTGCAGGTATGTGTTCTGTGAAGTTGTATTTCATTTAAAAAACAGATATTGAAAGAGTAATGCTAGGCATTCAAACTGATAGCATATAGATGAAAAATTGTTATACTTTCTATTACAACTGTTGCTTTCTAAAGAGCAGATTTTTAAAATCCAAATTCAGAGTACCTTTTTTATTTTTTAATTTTATTTCTGTTTAATGATATTTTATATGTGAAGTTTTCAAGGTACTTGAGAAACTGCCTTTATCTCTCCAGTCAGATATTTTGCCCCAGATAATCATCCTTATTTTTCTAGTGTCTGTTATTTCTTGTTTTGTTGGCTAAAGCTTACACAGGACTTGGATATCAGTGTCTGTATCCCAGGCAATCCAAGCGGATCCTGTATGAGTAGACTTAAACCAAAATATCACAGTTCTGCTTCCCAGAAATTATAGTAGTCACTTAAAATAGGACAGAAATGCCCCGGTCTCATAAACATTGGTGTATGTGTTGGATTTCACCAAGAGTCTCCAGCAGGAGTATAGGTGACAAGTGACACTGAACACAAGATGTCCCTTCCATGAGATCCTGATGGAGGTCTCTGAGATCATTTCCCACTGTGATCCAATGAGGGTGGCAGTCTTTGCACGCTCTGAAGTACAGACAGTTGATGTTCATTGGAATTATATCTTAATTTTCTTCTACGGAAATAGCACAAACTTCAGGAAGAAATTTATGTATGCCAAATTTTCAGGAGACTTCAGGAACAGGCTACCCAGAGATCCAAGCCATTCTATGATTCCATGAAATGCACTGTTGTGGCAATAGTTTGAAGCTTGACTGCTTTAACAATGTTTCTGTCAAATCTGAGCTTGTACCAACACATGAAAGCAACTCCAATGGTAAGAGAAAGTACAGGCTGCAGTGCTGTGAATAACAGGGCATCAAGGCATCACATTATAGATGCTGTATCTGCTGGTGCTGTGTTCACATACTTGGGCAGTTCAAAGGATCTCTGTCTCTGTGGCCATATGGCAACCAGATCTACCCAGTTCATCAGGTGGATGAGCTCAGATGTCCTCCTGTGCTGATACAGAAACAGGACTTGCTTCAAATTCCAGAACACCATGTGTCATGGCAAGATGTCTGTGTAGCTTGAATCTACAATTGCAGAAATAATTAATTAGTTGTATTAAGGGGAAGTCTCCTAGCCTGACAGGCTTCTGTTAGATTAAATTTTGTCTCTTCAGATTCTGCAAATACAAGTGGATTTTTCCTTTTGGATAAACAACCACAAAGAGTAAAGATAACAAACCTGAACATAAACATATATTTAATAGGAGGTACAATGGTTTAAGTGTCTAATTATAATACTCATGAGTTAAATATGGATTGCACAGCCTGTCAGTGTAACAGCCCTTCTACAGTTCTTGTTAGTGCTTTCCATGTAATGAGGTACTTTGACTAAGAGGAAAATAAAACCCACTGATTCTACCAAATGTGGTGACATTCTTTGCCACATCATTAAGGGCTAGTTCATGTGCCTAGCATGTGCCTTTGCTGGAACAGGCTGCCCAGACAACCTGTGGATGCTCCATCCCCAGAGGTGTTGAAGGCTAGGTTGGATGGGGCCGTGTGCAGCCTGGTCTGATTTAGTAGTTGGCAACCCTGCCCACAGCTGGGGGTTGGAACCAGATGATCTTTAAGGCCTCTTCCAACCCAAGCCATTCCGTGATGATTCTCTGCCTGTACTGAGCAGCTTAATACTTCACATAGGCTTCAATGAGGCTGTTGCTGTACAATCTTCTTGCTGTATTTAGCCAGTCCTTCAGCTGATGGTTTTGAGTTTTGTGTTAAAATTTGTCTCCTTTCCCTGGAAAATCAGAATAATTTTTCATGTAATTAAATTATGTAAGTACCTAACAATCCATGTTAGATGAATTGTAGTATATAGACTAACTAGATGAGCCTATATATAAAGTACTTTCTGGAACATGCTCCTAATATCCCATGTAATGAAAATGTGCTGAATCTAGGTAACAATTTTAAAATCAAAGCTGCTGATAAAATAGCATTTCATATAAAGAAAGAAATGCAGAGATGTTCTGTAACTTTCTTGTATAACTGAATAATTGGATTAAAAGCTATTCCATTAATAAAGTTTCTAATTGTTGCTATGTGCAACTTCATTAGAGAGACCCAGGTTTGCTTCCATTTTTTTCCTTTGAAGGACACACAGATTCATGTTGTCTTCATCAGAGCCAACTAACATCCAGCTGAGTTGCAGGATTCAATTAGTGTCTCCTAAGGGGGTTGTAACACTGACTTGTGGCATAGATCAGCAGAAGAATTCTATCATCTGTTCATATTAAAAACACTGGACCATTTTTTCAACTTCTTTAAATCATCATTGCTTCAATTACCCTAGTCTTTGCAAGCCAAATGTAATTCATGTTCTTTATGGGAAAGAATGTCCTATCTAATCAACAGCAGCATTTATTTTATTAAGTGATACATCAGCAAAAATATGGTGAGTAGAGTACATGTGTTTTAAGCTGACACAGAAGTAGGTGGTTTTTTTCCCTTAAAAAATGAATAAAAAACCAATGGAAACATGCCAGACAGAAAAAAGCCCTTGAGCCATTTGGTGAGGGGTACAATGCTGTAAAGCACTTTTCCTGGAAGTGGGCATTTTCTTGGAAGAATGTACCCAGAGTACCATTTGTGTCCTCGTTTCTTACAGATTGGCAGAAAGATTAAATAACAGACCAAATCCACATCATCTAAGGCAGCTACGTGATCATGCAAACTGCATCTGACATTACCCCTTACAACTGGGCTTTAACATAGTCTCTCTGTTAGAATTCTGACGTCTGAAATGGGGCTGACTACCTTTCCTGTCCTAATGGGAACCAAGCAGAGCTATTACCAGTTCCACTAGCAAAAGTACACTTTAGCTGCTGAAGGTACTTTGCGTTCATGAAAGGGGTCCTCAAAAAATTGCAGTATTGTTAAGTACTTTAAGTGAATACTTTTGTAACCAATATTTCTGTTGCTGCTGAAGTAAACATTCCTGCGTGTAGTAATAAACCAGTGATGTTAGCAGTTCCTTTTTTATTATTTTCACAGAAGAGGAGGTTTGAATTGACACTAGCAGGAAATGCATCTGGATTCAGATTGGTGAGAGAACCTTAGAGGCACGCAACTAGCTGGAGCAGTGAGGAAAATGCCATTCACATAGCTCCATTCACTTTTTGGAGCCGCTGACATCCCTACTTTTGAGTGCCACGTGAACCAGTGTCATACAGAGCTGTATTCCCTCTTGCAGTCTGCGCTGCGTTGATAAGCTGCTGCGCTGTTCTGTGAAAAAGCTTGTGTGTCAGAAACCCAAATCTTCCCTAAGGCATCTGCTGGGACTCAAATGCTCTTGCTCTGCACTGCCACAGTTCAGAAATTCATAGATCAGAAGCTGAGTGTTAAAAATGCACTGTATCCTAGTGTGCTGTGTGATGGTCTCTATCTTGCACTGACCAGTTTCTAAACAAATCCAGGTTTGAATTGCGTGTTTGCTCTGCTGGCATAGTTTGAGGGCTTTCTCCCAGAGCTGTTTGTAGTCAGTGTAACTGTTTGCAGCTGTTGTTTTTTGTGATTGTATTGCTTAAAACCATGAAAGAGTAGAATAATAATAACATAGATTGAAAAATAGTTGCAGATTGACTGCTTATTCTGAACTCCCAGCGAGTGGGTAAGCAATCCTGTTCTTACATTTTTGTTAACTGAAAGCACCTATGTCCTACAGAGGGCTACCTTTTCTCTGCAAAGGTCCTATGTTTGTAAAGGTGAAATAAAAAGAGAGAGATAATTAGGAATATTTGTATCAAGAGAGCTGAGGTCTATTGAAATTGTTCACAGAATTCTTATATGGCACTTGGAGACTTAGCTCACGAGAACAGCATATGTAAAAAGCCAGAAAACTGAGTGTTTCAAAAAGCAATGGGAAGTTATACCTGTGATGAAAAGAAATACTTTTAAAAATGGTATTTTCATGAGAAGCCTTAGTGTGTTAATACCAAATATAGACATATTAAGTAATATATATGGTCTGTTACATGTAGACATATGTTTATACTATACGTGGATACTGTACTGAATTTCAGTCTTGCTGATGTGTGCACATGGTATCAGTTTGCATTTTGGTATTATGGGTTCATATAATTAATAAAGTTGGGATGGGAGTTGTTTTTCACCCAGGTGGAGAAATGTGTGTAATTGTTATCTGTATAATCACTCATATTTTTATAGTTGGTCATACACAGGATGTTTTTTGTGTTTTTTTTTGTTTTTTTTTTTGTGCCATGTACATGATGAAGAGGGAACAGTTTCACTCTTAGCTGGATGATAAATTAGCATGAATGTTTTAAGCTAATAACCAAACAGCTTTGTGCTTTCTGTACAGAATTTGACCACCCAAATCCTGTGTTTTGTCTGAATTTAGCAAGTTTTCTCTTGGAACAGTCTATTGGCAGAAGTTGTGTATGTGCCAAGAGGTGAATAATGTGTAGAGGAGCGTGAGGCATTTTTATGCTGTTCTTCAAGGAGCTTGTGCCAAATCCAGACCTAAAACTTCTCACAATCAATTTATATTCCTGTTATCTTCAAGAAGGTAACTAATTGTAGCCAAGCAGTTAGATATAAAATTTTAGAAAACTTGCTGGAAAAAATATATATACTTTTTTTTTTAGTCCTGGATAACGTTGCTATTACCAGGAAGAATTTGAGGACTATTGCATAGGCATGGCTTAGAAGAGTTTCTAAGAAATTAATATAATACCAAAAATGAAAAAAAATCAGTTCATCCCAGACATCCTAAATACGCTACACCTTTTTAATTGCTCACTTTTTTATTGTTTATGAAATTTGAAACAGTTTTGTTCCCACTTTAGCAGCACTGGGTACTTCTTAAAGCATCTCTTGTAGCAGAGTTCTTCATTTGGATATGTATGCCAGAATTTTGAAATCCAATTCAGTGTTCTTCTTGACATTTTGATTGTAAAATAAAGGCATTTATCAGTATTAAGGTGTTTCCTGAAGGAACTCTTACTGTCCTGTTCTTACATGGACATGCTTTAAGGTTAAACAGGTCCTTTTCCTTCAGCCCTCCTTGTACATCCTGTGGTTCTGCTTTGTGCCTAGGCCCCCCACCAACCTCCCTTCAGTACATCAATATCCCTCTTATTCTGAGGAACCAACAACTGAATTCTAGATGCACTCTCCCAAATGATGAACTGAGGGAAAGATCACTTCTCTCATCCCACACACTGAGCAACCAAGGATGTCCCTGACCTTTGCTAGAAGGACAACCTACTGACTCAGCTTCCACTTAGTGTCCCTTACATCTTTTTCTGCAAAGCAACTTTCCAGCTGATTGACCCCATGCATGTAAAGATGCATGGGATTATTCCTCCTCGGGTACAGGCTTAGCATTTGCCTTTGCTGAACTTCATGAAGACAGTAAATAGCAAGTAATGCTCGCTTTGTCTCATCAGGTTTAACATCCTGGGTCAAATTCTGCCACATAGAGCAACCTTGAGGGACGTGATTGTACCAGGTATGAATCAGAGCACAGTGTGATCCTGCAGATCCTCAGGTTGCAGTCTGACGTTACACTCAACCCAGCATAACTGCAGGCTGCTACTGAAATGGATAGCCCTGCTTTCCCCACATTCCTGACCATATGCTTCTGTTAATTTTCTTATATCAAATTCTGTTCATGGCTCTGCCACAAAGTCAGGTCAGCAACTTAAAGAACAGAAGGCCATGAGCTAGCTCTGGAAAAAAAACGAACGTGTTTTTGGCCCAGAAAGCTTGAATGACTTGCCTTCAGCTGCAAAGGCTGAGACACGGTGCAGAGAAAGAAGAAACAAGGGCCAGGCCTTTCAGTGTCAGTGCAGCCCTGAATTAGGCTGATGCTGGTTTATGTTTTACAATATAATTTGTTGGTCACCTACAGTCACTGCCAACTACAAACACTGGAGGCGGGTGGATAAAACAAAATTCATTGGAAAATGAATCATAAGAGATGTACTAAAAACCTTACAAGTCATTCCAAGAACTGCTTTAAATATACTATTAATTCTCATTTTAAAAATAGATTAGTGAACTGTGAAAATCACACTGAATGTTTTTAAGAGGATGAGTATCTAATTAAATCCCATACGTAGTGATATTCGGTAGCTGAATGTGAGATGTCATTATAATAAAAGGCAGATACACTGTTTTTAACCTACAATTCTATATATAGTCCTGCTCACAAGTTAAAGAGCTTAGAAACTGAAACCTTGTTAATTGTCTGTTATCACCTTCTGTTGAGCTTTCACTTGTACTGGCATCAAAAACCTGGAGTGGAATAGCTTGTGAAAGGGAGAGGTCAGATGTTACAGAAATGCTGGTGATTAGTTACTAAACTTTCAGAAAACAAACCATTTAATGGGGTAGTAAAACATTCCCACACCCTCCCCCTGAAGTGTGTGAGTGCTGGTGTGTTTTGTGGGCGTCATCTACCAGCTGTGTTTTTGTGCAATAAGAGGTCAGTTATTCTATTCCAGTTTTAACTGCATCTTCTGATTGTCTAATTGCCTAACGTAGATGAACCAATTCAAAGTGATCACTGCTACTTATACTTTATTTAATGTTTGCTGCATCTGTTTTAGATGGGTATGTGCAGAAGCTCAGCTGGATTTTTGTCAATTAGATCAGGTATAAAATAAATCAACTTACTTCTGATTGCTACTCCTAATACAAGTTACAAGAATGCTCAGTAGTGGTAATGCTTCTTGAAATCCATAAATCACTTATGGCTTCCAGTGCATCACTGCCTCTAGGATTAATGGTGCAAAGCTTTCAATTTTACTACAGTCTCACACAATAGTCCAGTTGGGTCATTCATTGATTCCCAGCCTTGTTACCATTGAAGACTATGGCGAACCATAGTGAATGGTAACATCTTTCTCAGGGAGTGCAAAGATGTGTAAGTATGAAAGATAACGGGGTGGTTGTGTGACAGTGTAGTTGTGTGATTGCATCTGTGGAGCAGGTTATCCTTTTGTGGAGTTTTAATTTTGAGTAGATTACCAGCGGTCTTAGTAAATCTATATCTGTAAACTAAAAGGAGATATCTTCCTAAAAACATGCAGGGGATTGATTATTTGTCTCAGTTCTGGAACAGCTGAAATTCCTTGGCTTGTGCTTGTTGAAGTGAATGAATAGGGCTTGGTTATAGAAGTGATTTTTGTAATAATTAATGGAAGTGAATACATGATTAAATGATGTCTTTCACATTGAAGGAGAAAACTGGGACAGAATGTGAGTTACATCACTCTGCTACTGAGACAGTTTTTAATAATTAGTCCTTAATTTTTATCATCTGTATAAACATGAAAAAAATTACTGTATCTGATTCACTTGAATAAACTTCTGGCTTGGACCAGATAACCTTCAGAGATCTTTTCCAACCTCAGCTGCTCAGTGATGTTCATAAAACCCTTTTATTATTAGAAGACTCCATGATTTTAAGTAGTATAAAAAGCCATTGTGAGTAATAGTTACGACCTAAAAAGAATATTTCTTACATAACATACATAACAGCTTGCTGTTGCTGGATTGGTGCAAGATAGGACAGACTTACTGCTGACCAGAACAGTTTGGTTCCATCACATTCTACCCATTATAACTAGAGACAGTGCTGTCTTCTAATCAGGTCATGAAGTAAAATTCATCATAGAAAATCTTGGAATTTTAGGACTCCTATGTCTGTGCTAACATGGCTCTGAGACTCTTTGTACCAGAATCACACCCCATCCCTTGAGGCATTCAAGGCCGAGCTGGATGTGGCTCTGGGCAGCCTGGTCTGGTGGTTGGCGACCCTGCACATAGCAATGGGGTTGAAACTAGATGACCTTTGAGGTCCTTTTCAACCCAGGCCATTCTATGATCTGTTTCTTTGTATGACCCTTAGTTACTTAGGTAAGTAAGAAGGAAGAAAATGTTTGAAGTATTAGGTCATTAGTCAAGGGAAAGAAAAAAAGAAAAAAAAAAGAAAAGCAAAGATATAATGATAATTAAGCTGCATGTGTCCTCATAATTTTTAAAGTATTACAAATGGTCCAAAACAGATGACGCTGCTGAAAACTTATCTAGATGGTTTAAAATGGATTTTAGCAACAATATTAAAAAAACAAAGGATAACATTACTTCTGTTCCCTTTATAAGTAATTAAATAATATTTATGCTTACCAAGCAGTATCTGTGCAGCTTTTGTAGCAAAGATATTATCTCATTTAGTATAAATTTGATAGCATTTGTGGGGGAATGTTGTACAGAGTTCTAATGAAATGTTAATGAATTAATCTGATCAGATATACTTCATAAGGAGGCAGAAGGCTTGTAATATGTTTATGCCCCACTTAAGCCATACTTTGATCTCTTGCTAGTGATTTAGTTGAGGTTTTGGGTGGAGTGAAATGTGGTTATAAATCCTCACCATCCTTTGCTGAATTATAAAGTGATTTGTCCATCTGGTGCTCCTAGAAATAGAAAAACCTTTGCAGTTTCCATGCCTGAACAACAAAGATCGTGGCAGAAAGTTTGTTATTTTAAGGGCATGGATTAAAAGATAGGGTTTCTTTACTATCAGAACGGTAAGGTGCTGGAACAGGTTGCCCAGAGAGGTTGTGAATCCCCTGTCCCTGGAGGTTGGATGGGGCCATGGGCAGCTGGTCTAGTATTAAATGGGGAGGTTGGTGGCCCTGCATGTGGCAATGGGGTTGGAGATTTATGATCCTTGAGATCCCTTCCAACCCGGGCCAAAAAGAAAAAGAAAAAAATAAAAGATTTAATTAAGTCTAAGTAGAGCTGTTATTAGAATAAAACAAATAAGCGACAGAGACTCTTGGTTTTTTATAAGAGTGATATCAGTGGGCTGTCAATAGAGAAAATATATTTGCTTTCTGTGTAAGTAGGTTAAGAGAATGGCTTTGGTATGATCAGTGTTGGGAGGACAAATGCTGTCGTCTTTAAGGTATAAAAATCATCACTCACTTGCAGGATTTTAACAACTTAATAGCAGCTCCCTGGAATTCCAGTTTAATTTTCATTCTGTAACTCATCCATCAGTCACTACTGATGATTTGTTTCTTACATACACAAGACCTTGGACTTGAGTGCTCAGGGTGTGTATCTCTAGGTTTTGTTTTTAAGTAGCTGCAACATCTGCATTTGCAATTGTCTAATATGTTTCTTCAGTACTTTAGCCTCCAATGGCTGAAATACTGTAAATGAGAACTGGTCAAGGAGGGAAAAAGCAGTCAGTATTATAACCAGTTCCATTATGGAAATGCATTTCACTTCAATAAGGGCATTTGAATGTAACTTCTATGGTGTTTTGTTTTCTTCTGTTGTAGGCTGCCTTTCCCTGCAGGTGACCGGGTAACTTTTAATGGCAAAGAGTGCATCTGCCAGAAATGTTCCCTGCCCCCTTCCAGCAGCACTGGCTCTTTCCCTGTACAGAACTTGCGAAGTAAGTGGGAGTTGTGCTGTGCTCTGTTGTTGCCTTCTAGCTTGCACGTATTTAAAGAACCAGTTTTACACCAACACTTGTAACTGCTCTGCTGCACAGAAGCTGTCAACAACTATGGTATAATGATGTAAAGAAATATACAACAATTTTCTAAGAAAGGCTAATACTTAAATGAAACACAAACGGTGCCATTATAGAATTAATAATACACAGAACCTCTCAAAACACTTGATTATAATAGAAGTAAATTGAAATGTTTGGAGCAAGGCATAATATAAATGTTAATACATTTAAGGGCTTAATCCAACTGCAGCTGAAATAAAATCCAAGTTGAGATTTCATCACATTATTTGGATCAGTCATGGAAAACAGATATCAGTGATGTAATTTAATGTCTGAATACCACAACAGGGAGTGTATACAGTGTGCCAGAGAGACATTTGTATTGACCTCCATACTACTGTGTACTATCAGAAGATACAAACGCTACAGAGAAGAAGCATGATCTTTTCATACCACATTTTTTTTTCAGCAAGACTGAGCATAGAGTGACACTGCTGCACTGAACACTGAACTTTCTTACTGTGCTTATTTGTCCATGAGAAGCTGCCATACTTTAACATTCAAACACAGCCTAAAGAGTAATTAAGCAGCAAAAGAAATCTAGTCAAGTGATGAATGCAGAAATGTTCTTAGTCACCATCACCTCAAGCTGAATTTGGCATGACTGAGGAAAGAACCTAGATTGCTTATCTTTCTGTGTAAGAATTTACCTCACTTAAGGGAGTAATTACTCTTTTTTTTTTTCTTTTTTCCTCCAGATCTTTCTTTTAACAGTAGTTTTCATCATCTCCCTTCTGCTCTTTGTCAGCAAATGCTGCTTTGTGAATGCAGTGCAAGACACTACACTGATTCCTCTATTGCTAATGCCATTCTCTTTAGCAAAGACAATGGCTGTCTCTTTTTGGTGCTTTCTCTTGCCATTTATTTGAGATGGATTAGATACATGACTGAGGATGATCCATCTTGCCTGGCTGCATTCGTGGATCCATACTTTAATAGCCTGCTATCTGTTTGTCTCCTTTTCTTATGGGAAAACTGGCTTTGACTTTAATGGAAATTATTTCCCTGGTTAAGTACTGACAGAGCAAGTTTATTTGATTATCTGTAATAGAGAGTCCTTTAATATACTTACTCTGTCTACACTCACATGCTACAGAGACTGCTTGTGTTGTATTTCCTCTGTTCAGTTCTCCCAGGTCCCTGCACTGTGCCTCCCCAGTGCAGAGGTACAACAGCTCCTTACCTGCAGACCCATAGCAAACCACGTGCCTCAAAATGAATGAGCCCTGGCAGCATGCCTTTATGACAGTGG
This sequence comes from Phasianus colchicus, assembly GCF_987193195.1. Classification (NCBI taxonomy): domain Eukaryota; kingdom Metazoa; phylum Chordata; class Aves; order Galliformes; family Phasianidae; genus Phasianus; species Phasianus colchicus. The sequence continues at coordinate 62,105,132 of NC_143439.1, read as the reverse complement.
TGTAATCCCTCCTTAGGGTAGGGAATAGAATCTTTGGTAGAGAGTTACTCCGCAAGGAATGCTTTCAATTTTATTACATTGGCCCATGGTGTCAGAGGCAGATGTTGATGGGATGTAAGTAGAGGTTGAATCTTCCCATCAATATTCCATTATGTTTTGTTGCTGTGTGACAGTTGACAGCAGAGGGGCAGTCTGACAAGATGGTGTCTGACATGAAAGTGCTCATGGTGCAAAGATGTGTAATTGAATTTCTCCGTGTGGAACAAATGGCATCCATTGACATTCATCAATGCTTACTGAATGTTTCTGGAGATTAAACAGTGGATGAGGCAGCAGGTGGTGCGTTTCAGAAGTGGTGATAGTGGATCATCTCCGTTGCTTTTGTTGCAAGCAGCATGCAGGCTCTTGTTCGTCACTGGTGAAAATGCACAGCTAATAGTGGTGACTGTGTTGAAAATGAGTGTTTTGTAGCTGAGCGTTTTCTCTATCAAATAGTGTTATTGTGCCCTTTGAAGCTGTTGTAGTTTCCATGGAGGCATTACTTTTGGAGTGACCTACCTATTTTTATAGAAGACTAGCAGTGCACGAAAACATCTTCTCGAGCAAACTAAGTCAATGACCAAGTAATATGCTGACCCACTGTTATGATGGTTTTATACTTGTCTTAGAACTGCCTGATATGTACTATGTAAGCTATTCATCAGCTTATTTATCTCTGAATTGAGCTCAAGAATGTTTTCATTAGAGTTCTTGGGATACACTGAGCTCCCAGCAACACAACACTCTCTGACCAGCCCTTCTATTTTCCACTGGTTTTCACCTCTTTCATGCACTACATTTGGAATAAATGAAGAATGCCAAATACTTGCTTTTTGCCTGATCTCTTGGAATTTTTACTATTATATAAATAACAACCTACTTGTTTGTTTAGTTTATAAAATGCTAGATGTGAATGCACCTTGTGGCAGTGATAATGTTGAAAGAGTACTCTGGGGAGAATATCAATATGTAGCAGTAAATTGATGTGTACTGCAGAGTTATTGAATGAAATTAGGTGAGTCACCAAAGGATGCTACATTCAAGACAGGAAAACAAGGACATCATTCAAACAGGGACTGTTGGCATAGAAACCACAATACTTGTTTTTACTTACCTGAAATTTAACAGAGAAAGCGACAATTAGCAAAAAAACAGTAGCCCACAAAATGCTGCATTTTTGCCCACCCAGGCTTAAGCAAGATGGAAGCTGAATGACTTCTGGTCACACGGTGTTGTATTAAGTTGACAAAATAAACATTCAACCATTAAGATTAAATTAGATTATCAGATAAACTCCTAGTGCATAGGAGATCACAAACAACTTTCTGATTGCAGTTAAAGAATGCATACTGGAGCATTTATTGTCTTATGGGACTAGATGCAGGCACATACCCAAATGTTCCCTTTTATTAGCAAAACTCCAATGTTCTGATCTGTGCTGCATATACTTTTGTGCTGATCCGTTTCCACGTATTAGTTCTGTACAGAGTGATACTAAAGAGACATACTATTTCTCCCTTAATCCATTCCAAATCCACTAAAGGAAAATAAGATCTACCCTTTATAGTTGTGTGCTCAGAAATTAAATATTTGCAATTGCACTAACAGAGTGTCTCGTTAGGATCACATCATCAACTAAAGCTTAAATCAAAAAGTTTTTAAGAGGACTGTTTAAGTCTTCTAATGAGATCCTATGCTTGGAGTTCTTTCTTAATAACTAGATAAATCATTTTTTATGCTTTTTGCATATTTTCTCTTCCATGCAAGATGTTTTTTTTCTTCTCTGGAATCACTAAACAAAGCTTTAATGTGTCTTTAGGTTTGTCTTTTCCCAAGCAGATTGTTGGTATACGTGAAGAACTCCTCTGAAAGAAAAAAAAAAAAAAAAAAAAAAGAAAGATTTTAGATAATATCAAACAGAAGATTAGATTGATTACTGATTGTATTGATTCTAGAATCAGTTTAGCACTGATGTTTTCCACGTATTGTGAATCTGAATGTTTTAACGTTTTGTGAGAGAACTGCACACAGATGGGAAACTGAAGAGAGTGAAGATGGAATGTGAGCTGGACTGTATAGGATATTTGAGGATTCATGTAGAGTATAGAGCTTCAAATTCCGTGTCTATGTGGATTCACTAGACAGGGTCATGAACACGTAGTGTCTGAGTGTGGTTTTATGTTTTACTAGTGTAGTCAAAAGTAGCCAGATTATGTATGGTTTTCTATAAATAATGAGTATGTAGCCAGCCATCAGTTTTACATGCTGCACATCCAACATCGCAACTTGTAATGCCTCTCATGTTTTTACGTAGTTTTCCTGGTAAGAAGTTCAAATCAGAATTTCACCTTAGTTTTTTTCCCCAGTTGTGGAAAAATCTTGAATTATGAGTTAAAATGTCAGACTCAGAAGCAAAGTCTAAGAAAAAGAATTAATAGTTAATTCTAGTCTTGTAACTTTTAGCTCTTTTTTCTTATTTATCTCAATGGGCTGACTTGCAATACTTTAGAACTTAATGAGCAAAACTTCACATTTTTTAGACAGTATATGAAGAATTTAAAATATAACCTAAGTCACTAGAAAATAAGTTATTAGGTTTTGCTTTTTTGTTGGATTATTCATGTCATGTCGGACATGATGGCAGCACTGCTTGTCATCCATTGGCGAGCGGTCAGCAGCAAGCTTTAGAGCACATGCAAGCTGTTACTAAGACACAAATTGATTCTTGTACTGCAGTAACCTGTATCATTACTTGAGAGTTTAAAGCATGTGATGCACTCATTGGATTTTTCTCTCTTGCAGATTGTGGAGGCTGTGGTTCAGAAATAAAAAATGGGCAGTCGTTGGTTGCCTTGGACAAACACTGGCATTTGGGCTGTTTTAAGTGCAATACATGTGGCAAGCTACTGAACGCAGAGTATATCAGCAAGTAAGTTGAGTGGGGAAGCTCACTTTCTGAAGCATATTTCTGATACCAAATGAAGAATTCAGTGTTGTATATCCTTTATCTTCATAAATGTTTGGAGAGGTATAAAAGATTACCAGGCATTACTCAATTTGTATTAAAATGAATTAAAAGAGAAAAAACAAATGAATAAAATAGAATTTGTCAATTTACCTTGAGTTACCAGAGCAGTTGTACTAAAGGAAGCCAGTGGGTGGAGTATGCTTCAAAGCTCTGCAGATGTGTTCTTTGTTATTTGTATTTGCCTTTGCTGTCTGTGATGCTGTAACGTGATCAAGGAGATATTATCCTTTCCATATGTTCCACATAAGCAAAAAGAATTTTAAAGTGTTCATTAAAGAGTTACATACTGGAGCTTTGTGCTGCTTGACACTTGTGCTATCAGATTTGGACTGAATTTGATGACAGCAATAAGAGTTAGCACAAAGCACACATGGAGACCAAGTCCATGTCAGCACTCATATCAGTCTGATGAGATATAGAGTTTTCACTGGCCAAAGCAACTGGGATTAATTTCTGCATTAGAGAATTATGTTGATATGACAAAATTTTCCTAAACAGCTAATTCAACCACCAGTACCCAGAGATTCAGAGATGATGGGGCTTCACAGCCAACGTCTCACTGACTTTCAACAGTTCCTTGGGTTTGGATTAATAAAAGTTAATTTCACAGCATGCACTGGAGACTGAGAAAACAGTATTTAGTAAAAGGGTGTTCCCTAGTATGGTTTCACATTGTCTCAAATCCCATTCTACTCTCTTGAATAAACAAATCCCTAACAAACAAAATTGAAGAGAAGAAACATCCATTTTTCAATCAATTTCATTGATTTTTGTGATAACTCATAGGCTAGTCTCTGTCATTCAAACTTGTCTGCTATAAAGTTAATGCTTATTTTTCCACAAGTAAAAGCCCCAAAAAACTGAGCATTTGCCATCCAATCATGGGTTCTTCTAGCATATTATGAACTAATGCACTAAATGTATTTAACTATATTTCATTTACATTTTACAGTATTAGAACAATCTCCAGTTCTTCTGGGGAATTTTTAGAGAAATTTTCACCTGTTTAATGATCTAAATGTAAATTGTGATCCAAGTGTGAAATTAACAGTTTTTAAGTTGTCTAAGTTTCCTGATTCTAACTTTTTAGAAAAAGAAACACTAAGACTTTGTTTCTTATTCTTCATATTTTTCAATTGTAACCGTTAACGTATTTTAGTTGTATAATCTCCCAGAAAACCTGTAACCCAATGTAAAGCAATCTCTGTGTTGTCTGTCCTTGTTCTGTAGGGATGGCATTCCATATTGTGAAACTGACTACCATGCAAAGTTTGGTATCAGATGTGACAATTGTGAAAAATATATTACGGGAAGAGTGCTTGAGGTAAGGAGAATCTGTCACTCAAATCATAACATATGCAAAGACAATTTCTCTTTGCTATGTATTTCTGTGCTCACAAATGAGTGTTAACACAAGTTTAATTATGAAATCATATGGATGACTTTTATGATTGTCTTCTGTTTCTTCTTTTAATAATTTTATATTTTAGTTCTTAAATGGATAAATAGAGTACTGGAGAACATTCAAGTGGAAGAAATGTGAAGTGAATACATTATCAGATGCATGAAAAAGTAAAAGGAATAACTTGAGATTTATTTTTGTACCCAGAAATAAGCTATATTATTCTGTTGCTTTTTAGATTTTTAGGTTTTTAGATTTGTTTTTCAAAGTTTGTTCTTCTAAAATTTAAGGATGTTTTTTAGCATAGGTGCTTTTTTCAAAACCAGATTTTCACATAACTGACCGAGCATCAGAAGTAAATAGAGTTCTTTGATCTAAATAGAATTTGAATCTGTCTGCAGTGATCCAATTGAGCCCTAGCAGTGTTGGAGTTAGGAAGAGGTTCCTCAGATCCCTGTTTGTTCCACTCAATTTCAGTTTAGAGAAAGTGGTCACAACAGGCATCCTCCAAAGCTGCTAGAAGTCATGCACAGAATAATCATCTAAATGGCGGACAGTAGTAGCTATGGAAGGGATCAAGAGGTAAGCAGAAGGGAACAATGAGTCCATATTTGTTAGCATCATGAGGTGTTTTGGTTAATGCATGGAAAGCATTTTCCAGCCGTTTTTATGAAATGTTTTATAAAATCTTAGAAAATAGACTCCTAATAACATATGTATGAAAAATAGTCTTTTTACTTGATAAAATTTTTACCCACAGTTTGGTTCCTTATTTTTGTTACAGACTTAGCAAAATAAACTTGAGACAAGATCATTCTTTAAAGATTTTGTAGGAATTTGACCATCCCTGATTATGTATGGTAGTTCTAGGTAAGGCTTTGGTAGGTGGATATTTGGCCTCTTATATTCTCTCCTTCATCTCCACTCATTTGCAGTATTCCTCTGTTGAAAAAATGGTAGCATTGATACTCTTATTATTTTGGTACTGATGAAGGCTGGGAGCAATGTTGATTGAAACCTATGATATTTAAATGTGGCCAAAAGTACTGATGCAGGATTCTGTAAACTTTTTTAAAACAGAGAGGAGATAAGTAGAAGAGAGGACTTTTGCAACCTGTGAAATCACAGCAGTATCAGATAGTGTCACTTGCATACAGGAAAACCAAGATGAAGTTAGCTTGAAGCAGGCAATGGATTACAACAGGTACATTAATATCCAGTGTCTGAATCTCTCTGAGGGATCACTTAAAATGGTCACTGAGTTGTAGTGTCAGAAGTGAAGAGTATCTGAATAAGGAGGTTGTGCACACATTGTATCATGAGGAAGAGAGACTAAAACTCATGCCTTAAAGCAAACCAATTTGAAAGAACACAGAGACCACGTCCATTGCTAATGCAGTTAAGTCATTTGTTGCTTGCCTACAGCAGACAGATTTATTCCAGTGTGTTAGAGTTGGGGCTGATCTTTTCTGTCTGTCCAGTGTCACATTCTGTGTTTGTCTGCGGTCAGGTTGCTGGGACACTTGTACATCTCCTGGTCAGGAGGACAACAACAAAAAGTAGTGTGGCTGCTTGTCATTGTATACATTTTCCGTTAGAATTGTTTGGAATCCTGAAGTACTTTTCAATAATTCAGTATTTATTTCTGTGGCCTTAAATATAATTTGGAGAGACAGAGAAATAATACATAGAAATAATAGGGTGAATTGCTGATAAAAAGGGGAAAAAAATTTGTCAGGGATACTTCTTAGCCAGAGGAACAGTTCCCCAAGGGAGCTGCTGGAAGCTATCACTTAGATCATGTTAAAACTAGATTGGACAAGGCACTGGAAAATCTACGTTAGGGAACAATCCTGCAATGACAAAGGGCGGGACTATATGACCTAATAGGATTTTTTCCATCTCTGATTTCTGTGATAATGTCAGGAGGACAGCTGCTTCCACAATTGTTCTGTGCCCAGATTTTAAAATGCTGTCTCCCTTTCCAACACTTGTTCATTTAAAGTGTTTATTCAGCAGAGGAGGAAGGGAGAGTCAACTATTGTGAATTAATGATAAATTATAAAAATATGGTTGCTTTTGTAGGTTGCCAGCCAAATACAGCGATGATTTAGTTACTTAAATTCTTCGTTCAATGCATTTTCTTAGGGCCAGCTCCATTTCACGTAGTCAAGAAACTCAAACACAGGATAGCTGTGTGTCTAACTTCTTTCTGGTGTCTTCCTCTTCAGTCCACCATGTCCTTTCGCCAGTCTCCCAGGAAACATGTACTGAAAAAGCTACAAATGAGGTTAAACTGCTGATTTATAGAGACCATAAATTATTGTATTGCTTTAAACAGCAACATTTTTGCTGTTATTTTAACAGAAACTCTTCTCACCAGTACTTGTTTGGATAATGTTTGGTTTGAAAACCAAAAGAGCACTGCTTCATGCAACATCCACCCTGTCCTAGAAATTGATACGATTTTGGTCTGACCACTTATATTGATAAACCTGCCATCCAAAATGAGTGGCAGGATACGGCTGGAGTTTACTTTGTAGTTTGACTTAAACTGCAGTGAAACTTTAGGGTTTATCTTGTTGTGCTATAGCTATAGTACAGAGCACGAGCTTGTGCTGTAGCTCTGCTCCCCATCCAGTAATAGCAAACCTCATGCAACAGCACAGAAAATAAACACTTTTTAAAATAATAAGCTGTTGAATTTTTAACCTTTTTTTTCCCCATTTTGTTGTGTTCCAATCTATTTGGCACTAAAAATATATATTTTTCTCTTTTTTAATGTCATATGCAGTTATTTATTATCAACTTGTGCTAATAAACATATCATAAAAATAGACAAAATAAGTCTTGATAGAAAAATACTCTGTATTTCACATGGTAACTCCTGGAACAAACTCCTTTCATTCCAGAGAACACTTAGCATTTATCTAATGATCTTCAGTCAATCTCCTAGTTGTGTTCTGCTTGGAGGGGACAGAGGCAGGTTCCTTGTCTCCTGTCTTTCCCTGAGAACAGCCTGTGCAGGTGCTGGGGAGGCTGATGTTTTGTGTGGAGGGGTTGGTTGTCAGACAGTGACACATTTAGGTTCTGGGAATCCTGCTGGGATTTCTGTAACTGATAATTAGAAAGATAATCTTAATTCCAGCATCTCTCTGTTTGTGTGTGGTCAGTCCATAGTTGCTAGTTCTCCTCATAAAGACTGATTTTTAGCTCTTTTTATATTCTTCCTTTTAACTGAAGATCTCTAAGGAAAACTTGCCAGTCTTAGTCCCTGTCAACTTCAGTTTTGCTAAAATAAACAAGCTGAATTCTTCTCTACTCCTAAAAATCATACAATCATAGAACTGTTTGAGTTTGAAGGGACCCTTTAAAATCCTTCAGCCATGTAGTCCAACTCCCCTGTGATGAACAGGGACACCTACAGCTTGACCAGGTTACTCAGCCCCATCCAGACTGACCTTGAATGTCTACAGGGATGGGGCACCCATCATCTCTCTGGGCAACCTGTGCAAGTATCTCACCAACTTTGTTGTAAAAAACTTCTTCCTTATATCCAATCCAAATCTCTCCTCTTTTAATTTGAAACCATTTCGTCTTATCCTATCAAAATCAGCTCCAGACTCTTATTGTGATGCTCGTAGTCCTCCTGAGTGCCCACTGCTCCCTGAGAATCCATGCATCTCAGCATGGATGGACGCTGTGCTCTGGATGATGTCCCACCACTACCTTGGGCAGTGCTAGTAACTCTTTTCTCCATTTCTAAAGAAAATTGCTTCCCTGAGACAGCTTGCCCTGGAGGTGTTTTTCTTTCTCTAGCTTCATTACCACTGATAGCCCCTTGTAAGAAGTGACTTGGGGAGTGTTTCTCTTCATCTATTGTTTCAACTAATGATTTCCTAGGTGCTTAGAGGAAACCTTCACAGCCAAAGACAGCCTCTGGAGATGTTTTGATTGCAAACACATTGTGGGCTGTGAGGAAATCAGATGTGAGTGCTTAGATAGGCAGCTGCAGCAGTTCTGTCCGGTCTGAGCTGCCTCTTAGCAGGCCTCCATGCTCAATATGATTCTCTACTGCTATAAGCTGTTGCTTTGAATTTAATGTGGACAAAAGCTGATAGTGTAAAATATTGGAGGATTATATATTTCTGGAAAGGCCTCTGGAAGCTTCTTTCCATGTAAACCAATTACTGCTGTAATTGGTGATCTGGGCTGCAGACAGAGGGATATTTTCAAATCTTGACTAGACTTCTGTCTACCACCATGCTCACAGCTATGGCTGTGGTATAAATGTGTTCTACTTGAGCTGGTGAAAATGCCCATATCATTTGCCAGACATGAAGATGGGTCCAAATGCTCCCCCTCAAATGGCAGCATGGTACTCAGCATATGGGGGAAGGAAGAGTTAACATTTTGCTGTTTTACATGTGTGTGTAAATGTCTATAAAACATAATCAATATTTTAAAAAATCTATTCATCGTAACCAATGCTGCTTTAAAATGAAGGAACAAATGCAGAAGGCACTAGACAGGAATTAGACTAGAAATGTCAATTATGTATGTGTCAATTAGATGGCAGTTACACCTCAGCAACTTATTAATTAAAGCATGAATCTTTTTATCTTTTTTTTTTTTTTTTTTTTTTGTAGTTTGCGTTTTGCTTTGCCTTAGGGTTGAGCTGTTCGCAGCCACATCTACTTTGTAAATCAATTCCCTCTCCCTATTCAAAAGTCTCAGCACAGTAGAGAGACGAGACTAATTCTTTACAGCGGGGTGCACGAATTTCTGCCCGCAGTGTGGAATAATGGTTTGCTCTGAAATGCCCGTTACCCTGCTGTTTCACTTACAACAAAACCTAGTGATGTGTGAAAGGTGCTCCAGCAGCTTACAGTGCAGGCATTAACGCTGAAGCATGCAGTAAAAGTGATTTTGTCTATGTGCATGAAGTATTTCCTGTAGCATGATCAGCCTGGAGAAGGCTGTCAGAGCAGCAGAAGGATCTGAGTGTCTGTACTAATCCTCACTTAGATACTGCTCTGCACGACAGTTCTCTCCATCACAAGAAAAGAAGGAAAACTGTTGGAAAAGATACAGCTAAGTAAATCAGCATTAGCTCTTGTCCAAGGAATCCATTGAAGGTAGGAAACGTTAACTAGAGCTTTCAATGACTGGTGCTTACTGAGATGCAAGACATTTTGCAGTTTGAGAGCTGTCTCTGTTTTGGTGCTACGTGTGTTTGTCTGGGGCTGCTGGTTTTCAAGTGCAGGTTAATCATCAGCACGTTGTATCTGAACTTGGGTGGGTGATTGCTGTCAGCTGAATGTTTTCCTTTAAAACAGATATGATTAGAAATACAATCAATAAGCATATAAATACTGTCAATCTTAGTTTTTAACCTTTTCTGTAGACCAGTTGCAATATGTTGGGTTCATTCACCTTATCTGTGTCCCACCCTCATCCTTTCCCTTTTGCAACAGTCTGTTCTCTCCAGAAGGAGATACAGAGCTATGCTTATCCATTACTATTGTCTGGACTGCTAAAACCTCACAGAAGTCAGGAAGAACTAGCGTATACTGAAAAGAACTGTTTGCAGAATTTTAACCCTGTAAGTCAATTTTCAGGGTTCTCGAGTAAGCACAGTGAGGAGCTTTTGTTGATAGCTTAAGCCTTGTCAGATTTTTACCAAAGTAAGGGATTCTGAAAACTATTTTTGAATAATATAAAGGAGAAGTTCAAAATCTATGGGAAACTGGTTCATACAGAGGTAAAAATATTGCTTTTTAATTTTTTTTTTTCAATTGTGTACTTTCTTTTCTTGTGAGAATTTCTCTCATATGGATGGAAAAGATCTCTGACAGAGTTGCTATGCACCTGTACCTGTGTGGGTTTGTATGTGATGGAGTTTTAGTGCATAGTTATATTCCAGGCTCGTGGTTAGACTTTTTGAAGGCAGGTGAATGGTGACCACTGCTTTGTTTTAATGAAAAAATGTAGTATCATCTAACTATCATAAGCAATCATAATAAAAATTAATTTAGCTTATTAATTAGTTTTCTCTGTCGTAATCTCTTAAGATAGTTTTGTATCAAAGCATTGGCTTCAGTATTCAACCTGTATTTTCTGAGCATCAGATACAAACAGCAGATAGTATGCCACTGATAGTGCCCTACTGAGCACTGTGTTGCTGTGGTGATGCATTATTATCTTGCAATCTTTGCTAACATTTGAATATTTTGACAATGGGAAGCATTGCATTTTTGAAGTCTTCAGTTTCTCATCCTTCACATAATTTCTCTCTTTGTGTTCCTTCTGATTCATGGCTTAGGTGTGCTGCTTCTCTTCCGTGCCCTGTAGTACAGCCATGATGCAGCTAGCATCACACCAGCATCCTCCAGCTCTCTCTTGTCATTGTGACAGCAGTGTAGCAATAAGTGCACTTAGTGACAAGTGCCTTTGCTTATAAAGAATCTTGAGTATGCTCTGGCCCATCTGACAATATTCTGTGTTAGCAGGAAACAGCCTGTACATCTTGTTTCTTGCATTTATAAGGTGTTGTTTTTTTTTTTTCTTTTCCCAACTTTCAGCATCTTTGTTTGTTCTGATGAATATGAAAGCAGTACTTTCCTGTTTCCAGGAAGTACTATTACAGTCCATTTTGAACATAACAGTAGCATTTTTGGTCCCAGCTAAATCTGAAGATCCAAAATGTCAGCCCTCTCTCAGGCACGCACTGAGAGACAGCTTCTGCCTTCAGATGTCTGCAACCCAGACCACCACAGCCCACATGAGAAGATCTGTGCTGCCTTCATTTGATACACCATCCTTCCTTACCAGGGCTGTTCACTGTTGGTTGTAGATTCATTCTTCCTGTCTGAAATGGGTGGGCTAAATCCACAGCTGCAAGCTTGAAAAGGAAGAGGACTATGTCTGCAAGTCATCTTTCTCCTTTCTTTCTCCCTCTCCCCCATCGAGGGATGGTAGAAGTGAGAGCCAGCTGCAGCTTGTCTCGGGCCACAAGTGAGTTTGAAGGAGTGGGAGAGGGAAGTTGAAAAGAAATGAAGGAGGTAATCGAGCAAATGGAAAACAGAAGCCTCTTCCAGTCACAGTGGGTGGCAAGGCAAAGCTGCAAAGCTGAGCAGAAAAAGACAAAAGGGGCAGATCATCCATTGCATAACAAAAGCAACTGAGTGCGAAATTAGTGATTGTAGGCATGTTCAACCTTTTTGATTTACAAGATAGTATAAAAAGTTCTGTAGAAAAATTGCTCTGTTGAACTTTTCCAGCTTTTGCGTGATTGTGGCAGTGCTGACATTGCTCCTTAGTAAAACCTCTTTTGCAGGTGTCACAGAATGAGATCGCAGTTATAATAATGCTGAGCCTTTTCTATTCTTGCTTTTTCTTAATTATTCCCTTTAAAACTTTTATTCATTTTTTATTTTTCCCTAAAGCATTAGAAACTTATTGTTTTGAGCGTCCAGTATGTATAATGAGTTACTCTGATTCTGAGATAAATGTCCCTCTTGGTACATTTGATTCTGCACTTTATACCTAGAAGAATAAAATGTGTGTGGGAAGGAGTAAAAATGACTCAAATGTGGGTGGGAAGTCTCAAGGCTCTGCAAAGTACAGAGGGATGAGCCAGAACCAAGACACAGTGTGAAACAACTGTACTTGTGAGACGTGCAAAGCCGTAAGTAATGCAGTAGGTGCATGGGTTGAACAATTCAAATGACTGTTTCTTGGCATTGAATGGGTTCAGAAATTAATCCAATAAGAAGGTGAGGTGAAGGATTGATTCAAAACATTACACAACATTTACACTGGTGTAAACCCCATTTAAGACAGTTTTCTTGCCTTGGCACGCTGCTGCAGTGACTCAGTGGTGAGTCAGGTCCACCATGACTAAGAGAATTAGTAAGAGTTTTTCTCCACATAATTTTCCTTTTGTCTTGTGACTCTCACACTTTTCTCAGTGTTGTTGTATAACATGAACAGTATATTTTTTTTTTGGTAAATATCTCTGCCTGGTTAATGTTGCCTGTCCCTTCGTAATCAGTAGATGACATGGCAGCTGTTTACTAAGTTAACCATTATTGTATACAACTACTACTGAGCAGTTCTTCAAGTTCTTCTGTAGCATAAGCAAAAATCTGGCTTTGCTATAAATATGAACGGATATTTTATATGACAACTGACCACAGTCACCTACTTTTAGCAGCAATGTTTATCTAGTTTCTGAATATCATCACACTTATTTGAAAATAGTAAATGGATTCCAGCTTATAAAGACAGTATGGTTCACATACTGTGCCATTTCATGCATGCAGTGGCAGAATTATTAGTGAGTGGCTGATGAACAGCACTTCTCTTTGTGACTTTAAACTGAATGGTGTTTCTGCTACTAGCTGAATTATTAAGTGCGCTTGCAGAAATCAGTGACCTTTAATGTAATCCATGTTATTGGAAATTAAGGAAACTGTAGACAAAGAGAACAATTTACAGTCCACTTAAAGTTTTAAACTTATGTCCATCACTACTACATAATTGTCCTCTCCCCTTCCTAAAAAAATAGTAACTCCCACTTTGTTTAAGTAGGTGTTGAGTTGTGTGTTTAATAAAATCTTTGGTTCTTTTCAGTGTGAGCATCATCTGCCTGATGCAAAGGTATAGATTGTTGGATGTTTTGTGCTTCATTCTGTTTTCCTCTGCTTGAACAGGTGGCTTTTTAGTGATGATCTAACTCTCCAATGGATTTGTTCTACGTGAAAAGATTGTAACTAAGAATCCTTGACACAGGTCTTTCACTGAATTTGTTTCTGAGTCCTGCAATTTGCTCCATGCCTTCACATAACCTTGCAGGTTGACCTGAGTTATCTTTGTTCGAAGTAGTCTGAAGTCAGGACTTCATTTAGAGATTTTAAAATATGAAGATGGTAGGATTTAGGCATCTCAGCAAATGAGACTTAATTAATAATGAAGTATTACAGCATTCTACATTGTACTTCTTTAACAGAAAATGAGTTTTAATATGATGGTTTCATCACAGCAGTCTAACGTCTTTTTCCATTTAAAAAAAGTTTTTGATTCCCTGTGTTAAAAGACATAAGTTACTACCATGCATTTTGATAATGGGACAGATTTCCTTTTACTGTCAGGACACAATCAAGTAGTTACACGTTTAATTATTTAACACATTAAATGGTTTTGTCTACTTTCTATCTTCTCTTTACATATAACTTTACTAAGTCAGCAACACAGTGAGATATGGTGTACTTATGCTTCACTCATGGGAGAGTCATTAGAAATCTTGAGTCTACTTCCTAGCTCTTAGTTTACAATTTGAGCTCTGGGCCACAGTTCCAATCCTTCAATCCCTCAAGTGTCAGTCCTTAAGCAGTCACTGCTCATCACCTGCAGTAAAAAACTACGCCTATTACACTTCCAACAATGGCAAGAGACACCAGAATAGCAGTGTCATTATGATAGAGTTTCAATTACTATATATACATTCTTTTATATGTTTTATGACTTCATCAGTTATCACAGCCGTTGCTAGAGAATGAGCAGAGGTTTTCACTGAGCTGTCTACAATAATGTAATATCTTTTCCCTGAGTGATGACAGCTAATTTAGAACCCAACTTTTAGTGGTTATTCTTTCTGGTACAAATTATGCTGCATGCTTTTCAGGCATGATGTTCTTACTGCTCTCAGTTCCCTACAGACTCTAGGACTACTCCCCTAATTGTCTGGAAATTGTGCTTTAAATTTATGTGATTCACTCTTATCGAACCAGGTTCTCTCTTTTTTTTTTTTTTTTTTTTCTTCTCCTTTTTGTGTATTCAAGCCTTAAGGTATGTTGAATGAGAAAAGATGGTTGTAAATGCATTTCTGCAAAGACTTGTTCTGCTTTCAGTGAAGCTTGGCTTTGCTTGTTGATGCGCTGTGGGACAGTCAGTAACACTGTGGTGCCCCTCATGCTTTCAGTGAGGAGTGTGAGAGTTGTCAGTCATCTATAGCCAGTATGAATATGTTTCTCATGTTGACTGTCCAAAAAACTCCACCAACTGCACAGAAGAGAACTGCCATAGGAAGTGGTCCCTCTTACTTAGGAAGAATGAAGTGATTCATAATGCTTTTTCTGAATTTTTAGGACTGCTTTGAGTTCATCTTTAAATTAAACACTAAAACTTTGGCTCAGAGCTTATGGAAAACTAGTTGGACAATGCTCTTAGAAATACAGCTTGATTTTTGGGTGGTCCTGTGTGGAACCAGGAGTTGTACTCAGTGGTCCTTGTGGGTCCCTTCCTACTCAGGATATTCTGTGATTCTATGATAATCTACTGCACGAACAATAGGAGATCTCTCAGAGATTAATGTTGCCTCTCAGTGTGTTGACATTTTATTAAACAAGCAACACTGAGACAACAGTCTGTCAAACTAAGCTTTCAAACTGTGCAAAGAAGTGCACATATGGTTAGGAATTTGCTTTTTGCATTTAACTCCCTTACATCAGTAAAACCAAGAAAAAAATAACTAGCCTATCAGTACAAAACTGAAAACATAAAACAGTTACTGCATATAACATTTCTGAATTCTGATGTAATCAATTGCTCATCTATGAGATGAACTCTCTGAAATACTCTGAGGGAGGGACTCCAGCAAAAGCCCCTTTGGCATGAACCCAAATGAGATTACGTTTTGCATTTAGACCTGACACACCCAGTTCCCAGTGCCTCAGTATAATTCATGGTATCTAATCAGGCAAAGAATATAAACCTATTTGATAATACTGTGAGTTAATTCCTGCATCAAGTCTGAAATCTCAGATTTAGGTAGCATCTATCATTTACAAAGATGTGATGTTTTAAATACTGATAAAGAGTCTGGCATGTCTTCTGTTCTGTGCTTTGGATACAAGAGAAGTGTAACAAAAGTTTGCATGTTACAGTACAGGTTATATGAGAATGTATTCTGACAGTTTATTTTGGCATAGGAGTAATTGAACTCTCTTAGATAGTGTTTACCTGGGAACTTTATCTACTGAATTATTGAGGCTATGAGTTGCATTAGGAATGTTTGTGAAATATGAATCTTCCAAGAAAAATAATACTTCTTTTCAGCATGTTATGAAATTATATGGTGATACTTCAGTAGTCTTCTCTCCTTAAACACCTGTATTCTGGAAAACAATTTAAAACCCATGAGGTTTAAACCCTTTACAGATACTTAATGGTATGATAACTTAAGGTGTTGATATAATAAATAGCAATCATCTTCCATCTCTAAAGCTGCAGAAAACACTCAGCACAAACACTGCTATAAAAAGAATAGTAAAAAGGAACTGGTTTTGGTGGTATTTTTTTCCTTTCAAAATAGTAATTCTGATGTGATAGGTTTTGCCTCAAGGAATGTGTCCCTGCTCATGGCAGCAGGTCAGGAACTAAGTGGTCTTTGAGGTTCCTTCCAACTCAAACCATGCTGTGAAGTAGAAAACAGATATTCTTTAACCTAAATTTATTATGCTACTGTATTTGCTATTGTGAATGGCAAAATAGCCTCCAGACTCAGAATATGTTCTTCAATATAAATACCATTGGTGACTTCATTCACTGAATGAAAAACACTGAGAAGTCATTCTTGCATAACAGTGTTAAATTTATAGATTAATAGAAGGTGCAATGGTTGCTGAAGATAGTGGGACAATAATTGAGAGTGACTTGTTAAAGGTACACAAAGTTCTAATGCCATTTCAAACTTCTCCAGATCAACAGTTTATGAAACATTCAACATAAGTACATTTTGCCCTATTATTAACTCAAGGAAATTTCTTATGGACTCAACTTTAGAGTAACTTGGTCTCTTGGTTTTTGTTCTTAATAGAAGTGGCATTGACCATGAGCCTAAAATTGTGGCACATTCTTTCTAGCACTGCAGAATGTGGGGTCAAGGAGAACATAGAGGAGTTGCCATGATATGGCTTGTGGTTCCATAGGTGTTTCTGAAGAGTAAGGATTGCTAGGAGCATATCCACAACCTGTTTTGGGGCTGTTGAACCTAACAAGAATCTGTTCCATATAGAAACCATATGAGTTGTAGGTGAGAACTCTGAATAAAGGGGTGCATACCTGAGGGAAGAGTGGAGTGAAGATGAAACCAGGCTCTTTTTAGTGGAATCTGGTGCCAGGACAAGAGGCAATAGGTGCAAACGGAAGCATAGGAAGTTGTCTGAACATCAGAAAACACTTTTTTACTGGGTGGGTGGCTGAGCAGTGGAAAAGGTTGCCTGGAGAGGTTGTAGAGTCTCCTTCTTGGAGATCCCTTGCTCTTTTATACCAGGTAGTTTTCTGCTCTTGAAAGACAGTCTGAAATGAGAGGTGAAAAAGTTGAAATTAATGGAGTTATAATGTAATTGGAAATTGATGACTTACTAACCTTTTCCAAACACATTTCTATTCTCCTCCCAATTTAAAACACTGGTATTGTTACAGAGATTACTGTCTTCTGGTTTATCTGTGTGAGGAATTTAGGGTACAGAACATGAAGGTGTAAGCTCTGAACTAACAGAGCTATTACCCAGCCGCACGTCTCTCATGGATGCACTTCTGTATCCATTATCTGCAAGGCACTTTGCTTTCGAAATATTCCTTGCACAAGATATTTCCTGATGTGCTTTAAGAGTATACGTATAGTGGGATTGTGAGGAGTATAAGTGAGTTTAAAATCTGTGCTCAAGGTTATGGCCTCCCACCTGCCTTGTATAGGTAATTCTTAAGCTTTCTTGCACTTGGTGCACAGTATGATTTTTTACATGGAAAACGTGTTCATTTTGTAAGAATGTTTTCTGTTTCATAAATTCATGAGCTTAACTATTGCGTGGTAATTTTCATGGAGCAGAGAAGACCACATTTTGATTTTATAAAGTTAAATGTATATAATCATAAATAGGTATTGCTGATGTATAGGGGATTGTTGAACTAATTGAAATTAACTGATTTACTCTAATCATATTATAGTTCATGGAAAAAGAGTCCCTTCTCATAAAGAAGTCTCACAATTCACTAGAATGCTTACTCTACTTTTTTTCTTTTCCTGAACAGGCAGGAGAAAAACATTATCATCCTACTTGTGCACGATGTGTCAGGTGCAGTCAGATGTTTGCAGAAGGAGAGGAAATGTATCTTCAAGGTAAAACAAACAAACAAAGCAATAACACTTGGCATCATGGCCCTCTTGCCCATACTTGCTTTCATGGATGAGTTGTATTATGTGTATTCTCACTTCATAACTACCAAAGGAAGTGAAGATTGATACATATAGGCTAGGTAAAAGCAAAAGCAAAACAAAAATAGCACTGTTTCTCCGTTCCCTTTCCCCCTTCCCCCCCACCCCCCAGTGCTTCTTATTTACTATTACTTCTCTCCTAATTTAAATCAATAGCAAGTATTAATCACTGAAAGAAGTAGTAGTAGTAGTTATTTTCTGCAGGTGAAACTACTTGACAGGGAACTTTATAAAATTTTCATTTTACTAGAAAATGTGGTTTTTCTGCAGTCACAAGTGGTCCAAGTGCTCCAAATAGAAGTTAATACACACGTAGTACAGTAGGTTCCCTAATCTTGGAACAATTCTGTGCCCATTGCCTATTTGCGTACAAGAATAAAACCTCTTGATCCTTATTTAAATTCCCTTCAGTCAGATCTAACTACCCCTGGAAAGTGGACATGAGGATGCCATGGATCTGAAGACCTTACCAGACAATAGATTAACACCAGAGGCAGCCATAAGCTTGGACAGGAGAAATTAACTCTTCTTTGTCAGAAAATTTTACTGGCAATAGTGAAGAATAGCTCTGTAATTTATTCAATAAAAATAATAATAATTTTTTTTAAAAATAGCACAGATACAAACTAAAATCTGCATTTCAGATGTAGTAAAATTTAACAGTACTAAATTTATCAAAGAAAAAAAGGTATACATAGTTAAATACAGGGTCAATCTCCAGGGAAAATGAAGGCTTTTGCCTATGTCTTTAATTGGCCTTATGTACTCAAAGCAAGATAGAAAGGAGAAACTAGTAGGATGTGGGAACTGCAAAGTTGAATGTTATCTCAAAATTACATGCTTGCCCAGATCTGTATTACAACTTATGCAATTGCCCACAGTTTTCTAGAAGTATTCTTTGAAGTCATTCTTTAAGCTGGAGAAGTTAGACCTTAAAACACAACAGTAAAATCTGATTGTAATTTAGTAGGTTATTCAAAATGACAGTTATATTGTTGCTTTGGTTTACTACAAGAACTAGCCCATTAAAGGACATAATGATCCTTGTCTTTGCTCATGTGTTCTTTCTCAAAGCCAGAGAATGCTGTGGTTCTTCCAATTGCAAAGTGGCCTAGCAGTACTAAAATCTCCCGAGAAATCAATGCTTTAAAAAAAGATATCAAACTACGGATTTGTTTCTAGATTTCGAACCCTCAGAAACACGACTGTAATTAAACTTTTAAGTTCAGTTTATTTTAAGGATAGCTGTTCGTTTTTGTGCTAATTTTTAGTTCAAATCATTACAAACTGAGCTCAAGTCCTGTTAATTTGAAAGTGTCTTAATCACTTTATTTTCTGGTGCGTGAAACATTCCTACCAACTTTTTTTAATACACTTTTTGTCTTCAGACGAAGAACAGCTTCCATTAGAAACTGGTGTTAATTCTGTGAAAGATCTGTGATTAGATATTTGGACTGCCTGACCAGATGTGTTAGCTAAAACAGGGTTTTATGAAAACATTCTTCACTCCTTTACGAAACTAATCTGAAGTTACTTAAGGTGTTGCAGACCTTAGAGTCTTCAGTAGTCATCCAGCAGATGACTTTTGGGTGAAATGACCAGGCAGTTTTGTGTGACTACAGATGGGAGTAAATCATTCAAAAAAGTTATCTAATTTCTATTTAAAACCACTGGGGAAATTGTGCTTATGTGACTTCTGGGACAAGCTCTTTCAGTGGGCAACATTCATAATTGAAGCATAAAATAGCATGAATTTGAAGGTGCTATTAAGCCATTTTTTGGTAGTTACATCCTCAGAAAACTTCAAAAACTTAGTAAACTTAATGCATTCAGTTTGAATTTACAGACAGTCTTGTACTGCTTTAGTCTGAGTTCATCTGGATTATTTTTGGGAAACAAGTTCTGATGCTCTCCACCTGCCTTCTGGGAAATAGACTTTCTGTTTCTATCTTCTTTCCAAAATCCACTGGTGAAGAAAACTATCAAGCTGCTCTGAAAACAAAACATTTCCTATTGGTGTTCTCCACCCAGTGAAAATATTTAATATTTATGACATGGAAGTTCTCAACTTCCCATTTACTTAGAAAGAACTTACTGTGTACTGATGTTATTTAAGTGTGTGCAGAAATGCTTTATCTTGTGTCATGTCCTATATCAGACCAGCATAAACATAAAAGTTCCTTTTACTGTTAAAATGTACAGATAAACCTTTATTTTATATAGGAACGCATATTCCACTGAACACTGAACACAGTGAATATCATAAGATCATAATCATAGAATGGCCTGGGTTGAAAAGGACCACAATGATCATCCAGTTTCAACCCCCTGCTATGTGCAGGGTCACCAACCACCAGACCAGGCTGCCCAGAGCCGCATCCAGCCTGGCCTTGAATGCTTCCAGGGATGGGGCATCCACAGCCTCCTTGGGCAACCTGTTCCAATGTGACACGTTTTAGTGTTGAATGTATTGAATAGTTCAGCTATTGACTTTTTTTTTTTCTTTTTGACAGATTCAAAACTCCTAAGTTACTCAGTTTCTTTTTCAATCTTATGTAGGCATGTATCTCTGGAGTTCATACCCTTCTCATCAATAGATACTTGAAGTATAGAATTTGTTCATGTATTTTCTTCTTTATCTGGGATGGATATTCCCATGAATTAAGCAGTTCTTTAGGATTTAATTTATATGACACAAGCATGTAGTGCAAGGTCAGTACAATGAGGAATTTTGAAAAAAGGACTGAATTTTCAGCTACTTTTAAATGCCACAGTGCTATTTCTGGGTGTGAATGTGCAGAAAAAGAGAACTGGAAGTTCCAACTTCATATAAGAAATATAAAATTACCATGAACTGATTGCACAGAAGTGCTATGGGTCTCCATCCTTGGAGGTACCCAGGACCCAACTTAGCACAGCTGTAAGCTGTGACCCTCTGCAAGCAGCAGATTGGGCTGAAAGAACTACAGTGGTCCCATATAGGGTTTTGATGTTTATTTTGCATACTGAAAAACATGTATCTTTCTGAAGCACATCTAGTTTTTAAAAATTTTATGTCCAGGCTTACCAGTATGGAGAAGTTGTCAGTTTTAGCTTTGGAAGTATGCATAGAATTGTGACTGGAGTGGAATCAGTCAGCATGTTGTATCCCATAAAAAAAACTTATTAGGGAACCAAATTAAGCACAACTTTAAACTTACTCTCCAGGTACATCCATCTGGCATCCAGCTTGTAGACAGGCTGCCAAGACTGAAGAAAAAAACAAGGTAAGTTACCTTATTTTTTTACCCGGTATTACTTTGTTGTCATATTAGTTTCAATCTCTTCTTTTTTTTCTTTTTTTTCAGCAGGCACAGAGGGAAGGGTTTCAAACTTTTACAATACTGGAATTTAAAATTTTAATGACAAAAATGTAGCAGATTAGAGAAGCACTTTAGATTCTGGTTTTACTTATGATTAAAGCTACAGCTTAAGAAGAGCCATGACCTAAGAGTAGTACATATAAGCTGAACAAGGAAAAATGTGGAAATATGAATAAAGAAGAAAAAAAATTAATTTTTAACTTCTGATTGTGACATGATCAGTGCATGACCTTTTTTATGTGGCTCTGCACTTAAAAGATCAGAGGACTTTCACTTCATTTGTTTCTACAAGAAAAAAAATGCCAAAAACAAAATCAAAAAACCCACCCTCTCCTTGGAATTTCATTTTTATTATTTGCATGTAAAAAATTGGCAAGCCAGCCCCAACTTAATTTAATCTCTGGCTTTGGATACCTCCTTAAGTTGGATGATTTGTGCATCTGTCTTTATTCAAGGGGAAAGGGGGAGTGTTCTGGCAACTTTAACATTAATTACAGGGCTAGCAGATGAATAAGCTGCCCGTAGGAAATGAAGAATTAATCTGTAGCTGGGGAAATGATCTCTCTGAAGTGGTGGGACTGAGATGCAGCTATCTCATTTAATGCAGAGGCCAACTATGGGGCTTTTCAGTTCTGCTTTTCTCTGATGCTCCAAGTGGTATCCTTGGTATCCTGCTCAAAAAAGCTTTGCTTTGATTTGAGTCTTGAACACAAGTCACATGGGACAAGTCAGAGCAGCAGGCAGCAGCTATAAAAAGAGGGTTTACAAATCTAGTGTGTTAGCAAGTGCCACTTGGACTAAATTATAGTTTTGAAAAAATATTGTTTTGGACTTTACCCTGAAAGATCGTGACTGTAGTTTTTGTAGCCATGTGCTGGGAAATGATTGCTTGGGTATTCCTTAGCAATCTCTGAATATCAAATAAGTGGCATTTCAGAATTTAAAAAAAAAAAAAATACTTCATTGTAATAAGTACTGCTGATTTAGTCTAATATTACTATGCAGTATTTCAGGCTTCCTGAGGATTTTATTCTGGGTGAGTACCTCAAATTGCAGGATTAAAACCCAATGTACTTTTTGGAAAATGCAGTAGGATTTTTTTTCCTCCTTCAGTGATAGACAGTGGGCACTGTTGTCCTGGTTCTCCTGTGTAACACATCTGCTGAGCACTGGGAGTATGCCCTTTCCTCAGCAGGGGAAGTTGTCTGTACCTGAAAGTCAGTGGGACTTTTGCCTGAGTACAAAAAAAAAAGAAAAGAAAAAAAAAAAGCTTGAAGAATTTTCTGAAGACTTTTTTTTCCCCCTTTTTTCCTTTACTTTGGTGTTTCCTTCTCTTATTTCTTTTTCTGATACTTAGACTCATTAATGAAACAGCCAAACAAAACAAACAAAAAACAAGAAAGGATGCTGTTTCAAAGAGAGTAGTTACAGAATTTCCAGCATACTTAAGTGATGAAGTTGGGAACAGGATACACCAGTTGATCAGTTTTCTGGTCAATCTTTGCAGGGTGTTGTTTTTAAAAGTATTCTCTGTATGTTTTTACATAGACATACGCACAGCATTTAACTGAAGTAGGTGACAAAAAGAGAAGGAGTAGTGGCATCACACCCCTAAACTTCGGAGATGGAGTGGAAGGGAGAAGGAAGTTGTGAAAGAGAGTGACAGTGAGAAGAAAAACATTAGGAGAATGAGATTGTAAGCAGAAGAGATAAAGCTGGAAAAGACAGAAGAAATCAGAGTAGAAAGAGAAGAAATAAGTAGTATAGAGAAAAGAAGTGAACAGAAGCAATAGAGTCCAGTATGATGCAAGTTTTTGTGGCAAAAGATAGAAGGTTATGTGCAGTGGTCATGGATTAATGGTGGTAAAAGGGATAATGGATCGTGAAGAGAATACAGAATGTGTGAGATGTAGAATGAGCAGGTTTAAATCACCAGGAATAAAAATGGGGCACTTTGTGGGAGTAGCTGAATAGAATAAGAATACCTCTGAAAGATGAGACTCTGCACTTTGATTGCAAAATTAGAAGCTATAACGAATTACGGTTTTTCTTGAAAAGAAAATGGCACCTCTAAGATGAGGAAAGCCACTGAAATTGCTCTGGGAATTTATTGTGCATTATTCAGTATATTCAGACATGTATGCTATAACTTTTACCTAACTGTTGTTAACTGCTGCATATTAAAACACATTCTGCTGATGTGTGCATGACAGAAGAAAGCCCTGAGGCTTTGTCCAGGTAGGCCTGAGCTTAAACAAAAACTGATATTTGTCCTTAATGGGCTTTAAAACTTTGGAATGGTACTTTGGAATAGGAGTTTTCTTCAGCTTTTTTCTCTACAGCAATGGACCTCCTGTAATGACATCATGAAAAAGAATTATAGCTCGCATGTGACATCAGTGCATTGATGACACTTTCATGTAATTTACACAATTTCTGGAAAACTGCAGCATGTTTTAGCTATGCAGCAGAGGATTTGTGATTACACCATTTGTGCTGAGTCATCATCTCAATGGGCAGCAACAATTATTTCTGAAATAATACTGTACTGATATTTTGCCTGGCCCCTGATTCTGGCCCCTGAATTCCTGAGCTTGTCCAGAACCTTTTGAAAGTAAGAGGGAGAAAATGCCAAAATCCTAGTCACACATTTCAGTAAAATAGAAATATTTTTAATCTGGATGTGTATCTCCACAAACATAGTCTCAGAATAATTCATGCTAAAGGTCTGTGGAAGGGTTGTTATGATTGCTGAGTTTGTTCATTCTGCTAATACAGTACACTGTAGCGATGAAGAATTACTTCTTTTGTATGATTCATGATTTTTTTTTCTTTTAGTCATTCCTTCTTGCTATATCATACTTAAAAATTCATGTTTCCTATGAAAACATTTAGCAATTGCAATTAAACAATTTTAACTTTACAATGAACAGTTCACCTTTCTCTGTAGCTACGATTGTATGAAGCAGCCATTCACTCTCTGCTTGGTAAGGATTTCTTGTACTAGAAACTCGTTTTAAAGTTCTGTGTCAGCAGACTTCGTAATATGAACCGTGTTAATGCCTGTCATACAGACACTTCTGAGATAAGACACCTTCACACGTATCTTTAAAAATTAGCAAATATTCCAAGAGAAAACTGAAGTAGTAGGATGCTACCTTGACTGACAGCTTAATAATGCTAAATCCCTGTTAAGGGTTTCAGCAGTTATAACTTTCACATAAGAAGCATTTGGTGAGGCAGTAAATAAAAATTATTGTGAGCAAATGGCAAAATACATACTTTCTGCAATCAGGAATAGGTTTCTTCAGAGGTGAGAAGAAGTATTTTATGATGAATTAACATCTGCGGATAAAACGAGGGTATGAAAACATGGTCTTCTTACTAACATTTGTTTGAATTTCAGTTATGAACATCAGGTCTGTTGAGTCATTGTTAATATCGTTGTGCCTCAAAGCTCTTTTTTTATTTACAAGTAATTATATTTTTCATCACAAAGGAATCAACTAAAGAGAAAGCAATATTTGCTGGTCACTGGATGCCATAATGATTGAAAACAGAGCAAAACTACCTGCTTTAAAAATTTAGAACTGATCTCTTACAGTTAGGGGAAGGAAAGCAAAGCTATTGGGTGTCTGACTCAGTTATGTTCTGCAGGATGTCAGACTGCTGTCAGTGAGTGATGCAGTACAGTGATGTGTTCCAGAAGCAGCTACATCAGTTTGACATTACAACCGTGGAATGAATAAAAATGTTACAAACAAATCATCTTTGATCCAGATTCTCCAAAGCTGCTGTAACTTAAACTTTATCTCCAACAGCATCCTAAGGTCACCCTGGAAGCCCAGTCCCTTCTGGTAGGGGGAGGAGCAAGTAGCATATGAAATCATTTTGTGTTTTCAAACCGTCAGTAAGATGTTTTTTCAAGTTTTGGACATACCTGTCCATTTTGAGCTCACTATAACTTGCTATTTTGACCGGTGAAGGTTACATTCAAAGAAATGGCTCCCTCTTTTCTCTCTTTTTCTTCTCTGTTTCATATCTTTTCTCTTGCCATAGGAAACAAGGACTTCCTCTGAGAGTATAATTTCTGTACCTGCTTCAAGTACATCAGGTTCCCCAAGCCGTGTGATCTATGTGAGTATTTTGTCTTTACAGCGCTTACACTACCAATAGAGTGTGGTTCATACCATAGGAACTAAACTACCACATTACTTTCTAAAAATATATTCTAAGTAAATGCTACAGCCCATAGGTAGATTACAAGCTTAGATTTGAATACTACTTGCCTAAGTCAAGCCCCTGAGCCTGCATCTGATTGCATGTGAGAACACGTGTGTGTGATTGCAGGACTCAGGCCTCAACAAATTCCAGTCCTTAAAGTCAGAGGACCTTTGGTGTGCATATGGTGTAATAAATACTAACTCTGTATTCAAAGAGAGTATAAAAACTGGATAAATATGGTAAAAGCTTACGCTGAGTATATCCCAGTTGTAGTAATTGCTGTAGATAACATTCATGTGCGCTACCGCTTGGTAAGTAATATATAGAAACATGTAGCATTCCCAGGACTATTCTTTGTCCAGTATCCCTGGGGTGGGTGGGTCATTCTTACTGAATGGTACCAGAGGGAATTGCTGGAGATGTGATTGGCTTTATTATACTAAGAGCTTCTATTTATTACACTGAGATGAGCAAAACACAGCCTTGGAGCCAAGCTTGTCCTAATTCTTTAAATAGATATTATTTTGAATAAAATAACCCTTTATATGAGGGAGACTTTGCTGGAAGTGTAGGAATTGCCCCTTATCTAAATGGCCATCAGTACTTCTAACTTTTTGTTCCAGTTGAGACTGTGGAGGTGCATCAGGGATTATTCCCACTTTAAAAAAAAAAGTCATTACCACAACTTCTGTGAAAGCAGTTCGTTGTGCTAGGAGACTAGTGTTATGTAAATGTTTTCTTTTAGCATTTTCTTTTGGTCTCTCTCTCTCTAGACTTGTGCCACATCACTGTTTTTATAACCATGAGCATTCTTCTAAGGCTTATGTACTTTTAGTAATAGATGGTAGTGTTTGTGATTACAGCTTTAAATATACTTCACAGGGTGTTAATAGTCAAGGACAAGCCTCTGTTTTCTTCCCTTCTTCTTTTTTTCTGAAGAATGTCATTAAATTAGCAGATAGTTTGTTACTGTAATATACTTTGGAGGCATCTGAGACTGAAAGAGTAAGTTCTCTAGCAAATATGAATTGGTTAAGAAAAATTTCCCAGTGGGATGCAAGGTCTTGCTATGTCTCATTTATGAGTTGCTCAATTGTCAGAAAGCTTTGAGATCAATTAAATCCTATTTCATCCTATTCCCATGAACAGAAGAGTAAAAAAGAATTAAAAATGTGTTACTGAACTTCTATATTATCAAAATGATCCTTTGGCTATGATCCTTTGGCTATCTTTTTTATATTTTCTATTACAAGAGTGCTGTGATACACAGACATGCTTAAGATTTGTTCTGGGCACTTTCATGATTGCTTTAACCAAATATAAATTTATGCTGCCACTGAAAGAAAGGCCCCTCTCACATTTAGTCCTGCCCCTCTCCAGCCATGTTTTACTTTCTCCTCTTTGGTGCTAATGGGTATACAGAGATATGTTCAGTCAGATTTGAGACTATCTCCAGATAGAAAATAATCTAGAAAATGTTTTGTTTTGTTTTGTTTTGTTTTGTTTTGTTTTTTAAATTGTTAGAGGATAACCCAGGAAAAAGACCCAACTGTCTAAAGTTTCTATTGCTAACAAAGATTGAGGCAGGCAGAGCAGGTAGGAAAGCATGCACAAGGCAGTAGCTTTCATACATGGATTTCTGTCATGAAAACAAATGGTGAAGCTGTATACCTCAACAGCTGCTGAGCTCTTTGAAATAGCATTTAAGAAGAATGGTTAAAGCTCAGTTAAACCAGGAATTTGTGGCACGTATTCTTTCAAAGACATCAAGTCTGGGCAGTGTGATCGTTCTGAATGCAGCATTTTGTGGGTGACATGTTTTTGGGTCATGGCTTACTGGCCAGCTATGCAGTGATTTAGAAAGTATATTTTGTCTTCACAGAATGGCCAGGGTTGGAAGGGACCTCAAGGATCGTGAATCTCCAACCCCCCTGCCACATGCAGGGCCACCAACCTCCTCATTTAATGCTGGACCAGGTTGCCCAGGGCCCCATCCAGTCTGGCCTTGAACACCTCCAGGGACGGGGCATCCACAGCCTCTCTGGGCAGCCTGTTCCAGTATCTCACCACTCTCTCTGTAAAGAATTTCCCCCTGATGTCCAACCTAAATCTCCCCTCCCTCAACTTAAAAACATTTCCCCTCATCCTGCAGTTACCTACCCTTTCAAAGAGTTGATTCCCCTCCCCTCTGTAGGCTCCCTACAGAGTCTTAATCTGAGTATGGTTCATGCAGGCCATCTACTGAAGCTGCGTCTCTTTTTTTTCTTCTGTTGATATCAATCTGTGTTGGCTTTTTGTTCTGAGAGGGCATAGGCTAATGCCCTTTGAAGTTAATGGGAATCTTTTAATTAGCTACAATGATGGCTAGATTATATCCAGACTGAAATTTACTTTACTGCAGACATTCCCTGAATCACTGCATACCACTTAATTTTTTTTTTTTCCAGTTCATGTCTAGCTTGTGTCATTAAATAGGGCCTAAATAAAAGTCCTTATTTATAATCATCTAAATTCTAAGGAAAATTAGGAAGTTCCTTCAATGATTTTCTGAACTGGAAGGTTTAGTTTAGGTTGCAAAGCTGTGCTGTACATGCTTCTACTAGGCATTTTCATGCACAATCATGTTTCATATTATAAGACTGTAAAAGTAAATATTCCAAATGAAAAAGATACTCTAAATTTAGAGTGTGGTTTTAACAGAATCCAGAATACCAGATTATTAAAACCTCTTAGCTGTAATTTGAGTCTTCTCTAGAGTATTTAAATTCCACTGAAGTATTTGAAAGTAGGTAAAACAAGTAAAATAAAAAATGCAGGCTGAATGTTTGTGGAGTGTTTAGAAAGCAACTGTATCTCTAAGGTATTTTTTCATTTAAATTTGGCTATATTAGGATGTTTAGACAGGAAGGAATTTTACAAGTAGGTAAGTTTTATTCTTGATAATTCTAAGTCTTATGGAAGGATCTCACATTGCACCTTGCTACATGGAGAGACGGGATAAAACTATCGTAATTCACATATTTCCAATTCTGAACTTCTCTGAATTCACTATAATCATCTCCACAACCATGGATACCTTTTAAAAATAAACGTACACAGCCTTCTTGGTCTTCTTTATAGGCTACAACACTTCCCAAAGTTGTACTGGAACAGACCAGACAGACAGACTCCTGGTCTTTGAATGACTGGTCCTTGCAAAAAAAGGCTTCTCAGCAAGAAAGGATTTATTTTCATTAAGGGGGCTGTTTTGTTGATCTTTAGCAACTGAAGTAGCTGCAAGAAAAATGAGATCAGTGCCATCTTTAAGAATCCGATATTTGATTAAAACAAATTTTGTCACTAGTTTGAAAAATATATGGTGGTTATAGTGGCTTGCTTAGTTAAGAAAAATCTTCCTCCTTTCCGTGTTGCTTGTGTTTGCACAGTTCATGCACTGTTTCAGGAAAAGAGAGAAATGAAAGTTGTCATGCTACCTTTCTTCTGCATGATTAACCTAATGGAAAACTTCCCTAGAAAATCTATTCAACTTCTTATCTTAAAAAAAAAAAAAATAAATCTCACTTCACACATAAATCCTTGATAGTTTCATATTTTTTGCACTTGGAAAGCATTATTACAGTTTGACAGCTGATCATACTGAGATGCTCAGAGAACTGTGACATTCCGTCATCATTTTACTGCCAAAAGAACAAAGAATTGATCATTCGCAAAGCCTGAGCTAGGAACTAGAGAAATACACTGCCATTTTTCCCCTCCATGTGGCTGATTTGTTGTTCTGTCTACAAATCGAGTGCGTGCTGGATACAGCTTTGGTGCAGGTAACTAGAGAAAATCTGTGAAAATATGGCATTTGATAATCTTACTTTTGATAATGATACTAGGAGGAGAATGGGGAGTGAAACGGCTGGCAGAGATGCTCTGTTGGGAGCATGAATCTCATGAAAGGATCTGATCTTTCCTTAAGTGGTATCTGTAATCTTCTAACTAACCCACTGCAGTGCAAATCCAACATCTGCTGGCTTTTGACCCATAATTAAGGACTGCTTAGAAATAAAGTCAGGAGAGGAGGTGAAGTTGTGGGATACAATTGAATGGAAAGAAATCAAAGACCTGACTAATATTTGTCAGCATCTGGAGAGTATATGTTGGAAATACACATTTGATTATTCACTGCCACTTATGATAGGGGAGCCCTGCACGCCAAAACCACTTTAAAATAAAGGTTGTTTTGCCTGTGAAAATCCACAGTATCTTGTAGAGTGTCTTCCCCGGTGTCTTGTAGAAAGCCTACATGTCTCTGTGCAGTTAACAATCAGAATATAATCAAAGGAACTGGGACCATGCCATGCTGCTCCTAATAGTATTAATGTGACAAATAAAAATAGAAAGCACTGGTATATTAAAAAGAAAGCAACAGTAAAAGTTAGCATTGTGTACTAAATATAAGATGCCTAAATTTCCAAATAGGAAAAATACCAAATAGGAAAGTAGTTTATTACTATGATGACAACTCTTCTACCTACATGTACCTGTCCTTTTCTGATTGCCTCCCGATCATATTCATTCTTATTCTTACTTCTTTCTTTCCTCCTTTTCTTAGGCAAAGCTTGGAGATGAAATTCTTGACTACAGGGATTTGGCTGCTCTTCCTAAAAATAAAGCCATCTATAACATTGACCGCCCAGATATGATCTCCTATTCTCCATATATCAGTTACTCTTCAGATGACAGGCATAGTTACGGGGAGGTACTGAATCATGGGTATTTTTTTTAATATGAATTTGAGATTTAATGTGCACCGTTAAACATTGTTGAACACTCAAGTGTGCAGAATTAAAAATACATATTTTATAACTTCAATTAATTGACTCATGTCATCCATTCATTTACAAAGTATTTTAGCCTTCCAGAAAATTTTCATTTCACTTTTTAGTTCATGGAAATTAAAGAATTACATTCTGTGGTCAGTTTTTAAACAGATGATGTGTAATTAAAAAATATGCTTTTCTTTGAAAGGAGTAGTTCTACATGCACATGGTAGGAAACAAGATCCATTGCTAATCAAAACACAGGAATCAGCAGCAAAGCCAAATGACTTTCATGATTTTTTTTTTTTTTTTTTTTTTAAGTGTACTATTGCTATTTTGGTAACAAAATGTTCAATTCACATGTCCTCATGTCATGCATGTATTTTGATCTGTTCATATGCAGAGCTAATGTTAAGCAATTTGTGCTAATGAAATCTAATTTACAGTAATCTTATTAATCCTAATTCTGGTTGTTTTTGTGTGTGTGTGTGTGTGTGTGTGAAACATTCGTATATAACTCCTGTCACACAAGTTAGCCTTTCTTCTCTCATCATATCTACCTTTTTTTTTTTTCAATTTCTAATTTCTTATATAATTTGAGATACTTTTTTACAAATTTAACCTTTCAGAAACACTGCATATACTTGTAGGATATATACTATCCAGTATGGAAGTTTTTTTCTCTGTGTATGTAAGTGGATTGCTAGAAATGAATACTAGAAATAATAGCCATGCTACATACTTATAGTTGCTCCAGTCCTGCTATCACCAATGCCTTTTATGTTTACCACTGAAGTCTCCAGCACTATTCTGGAGGTATATATTATATATATATTCATATATACTATACTATTCACAGGTAAAGTGCAGCATGTCAGATCTTGCAGACTTGCTTCCAAATCTTCCTTGTACAGTGCTGAACCACAGTAGCTCCAATATAATGAGTATGAAAAGAGTTAAGGTTATATCTAGTAACCTTATAACCTAGTAACAGATTTAAATAGTATTAAATGGTTACTGAATCCAGTAAAGTGAAAGCTGCTCTCTGAATCTGTGTAATGTAAACACTTCCTTTCTATGTTTGCATCTGACCTTGGCAGAGTTGCATCTAGACTTGACAGAGGTGCTCATGCACAGCAACCTTCTAACCAGCTCCTCTCAAAGTTCAGTCATTACATATGCTGCAAGGCAATAGTTCTAAAACCATCTCACCCACCAAAAATCTGTGCTCCTGCTGGAGAGAGTTTCCCCCATCTGCCTCCAGCATCACGTTGGCCACTTGCTACCATTCTTCTCCTTTTCCAGAATAAGTGCCCATGTGGCTGAGTTGGGGCTGAGGTTTAGTCTGGAGCTCTGGTGTGATCTGACCCCATGCCATCAATTAGAGCCTCTTGTAGCTAGGAAGCTTGGGAACCTCAGCATCACAATTTTAGGAGTGGGATAGAAGGTAGTTTCAGCTGCGTTCTTAAAAAAAAACAACCAACATTTCTTTAAAAAAAATGCAGAAAGAGCATTGCTGATGTCGCCTGCTTCTAGTGTTAGTAGTTAGCCTGATACAGGAAGAGTTTATTGGGACAGTTGAGCTCATTGCCCTCTTTTGAATATAAATTTCTTAACAGACTGTAAAATTGGACTTTTCCCCTTGGGACAGGAGGGAAATAACTTGGGAACGATCACCCACAAAAAACTGCCCAAAAAGCATCTGCTTGCTGGCACCCGAAGACCCAAGTGAGGCTCAGGACTGGATGTTCTCTTCAGTGCTGGTTGCTGGCATATAGATAGACTCATACCTTGCTTAAAGTTCACTTATTATTTACCAATTATGATTAAGATACAAGACTTAACCTGAACTAACTGTTTATGGTCAAAGTATGGACATGATTTAAAGCGTAAACTGTGTTTCATGACATATTTGCTCTTCCCTCAGTGTTTGCACCACTAGACCAAAGCATGCTTATGTATATCTGTTCCAATGGAGGTATTTGTGTCATGAAGACCTCAGTGATATCTTAAAAAAAGAAAAATATAGTATCTGATCATCTCCTTTTAAATGCATCATCTAATGAAGGGTATTTGGGGCTGCCCTGCTTTCCATCCAGTGCCAGTGTGCACACTTTCCTGATGCTCCAAATATTTACATCTTTGATATTGGCACGGTAAAAAATATATATATCTCTGTTTTTCAACCTTTATCACCCTGGCTATACCTGCTGCTACGGTAGTTTCAGTAGATTTGTGCTCAAGTAATCAAGCTTAGTGTTTAATTTTGAAAGAAAAATTATCAAATTGCAGAATGTTTAATTATAAATGAAATATACAGGTATTTTTGTTTCCCTTGAAACCATTAGCTCTGCGCAACAATATTCTAATCCAGATTTTGGAGGTGCTTCAGTGTAGATTTAAGTAGGGCTTGTGCCTTATTTAAATGTGAGATTTTTACCATCAGCATTCAGTGGTACAGGTACAGGCCACAGGATTTTGTAGTAATGAAAAGAATTTATATATTGTTCTTTCTTACCTTCTTTAAAAAGAAAGAAAATTACTCTAACTTACTTGACAGGTGTTTTTCCTATCTATATCATGTGTTATACACGGATATTGATATTTCAGGAGTAGTTCTTCTCACAAGTAACATCATGCATGAATTTGTATCACTAATCTGTTGTGTGTTGCTGTTTGCAGTCACCTCAGTTGCTCTCTCCAACACCTACTGAGGTAATCCCCAGTGCCTTTCTTCTCCTGTTCTGACCCATTTTGTGATGCATAAACCTGGTCGCATTGATAACCAGCAGCGTCTGAAATGTGTGTCATCTGCAGTGCATGGGATTTTAGAATTTATCTTTTTACCAGTGTTACTTGTGTTGAATACGTGCTCTGCTTCTGCATTGTCATCTGTATGCATCTATCTCCACTGTCATCCATGTTCAGCTTTCCAAAATAAAGGTGGTGTTGTGGTCACTTCTTCAAGCTCTACTGAATAAATTACATTAAGAAACATGATTTATTTTTACATTTAAAGCTGCCAGCATGAGTTGACTTGAATTAATGCTTGGTATGCTTACTCTTCTTTTTTATTTATTTATTTTTTGTTATTATTTCACAACTAGTTAAAGTATTTATACTATTTGTACGCACATACCTTAACTTCGAGGTATATTTTGGTGTATGTTAATGATGAATGCCAGTAATGCAGTGAAAGCATTTCATGTAACTCCCTGTGTGTCAGGTCAATTAAACATCACAGGGTTGTGCATATCTCCATAATTCCAATTTTATTTATCGCAAAATTTCGGTGGTAGTGAAGAGTTGTAAATTCCTATTGAAGATTATAAATCACAAGCTGTCTATGAACATTGGTTAAAAAGAGAATTTAACTAGTCAAATGTAATTTATTTGAAAATTTGCAAATAAATACATGCTGTATTTAATATTGGATTTCATGAGCTTGACTGAGTATTCTTTACAGAGACCAAAAGTACACAAAAGGTAAGGTCTGAAATAATGTGAAATCTTTGTGTTTAGCAAGATTACAATAATTTGTTTAAATTAGCTATCAGTTAGCTCACTGTAAGGCATTTAGATTCCAGAAGTGGCACTGGTATGGAGACTGGTGCTGCCATTATTCATGTCGTATTGACCGTCCCATGTTATCCAGCTTTGCCATGTTTTCTGTCTTTCTCTAAACAGTCTGTCTTTCTCTAAACAGTCATCTACAAACTTGTCACTAGTTTGTTGAAGGGGTTTATTGGCAAAAATTCACTGTATCATTCAACTGAGCACTTCATAGACCATTACATAACACTTCAGTGGTATTTATATGTAATTTCAAGACTTTAAAGAGACATGACTGTACTGCCAGTTCTTTTTTGAGAGATTAGAATGAATATTAAATAAAGTTGCTTTATATAGAGAGAAACATCTCAAACTCAGCATGGAGGAGTTGGTGGCACAATGCCTATAGAATACTGCATGCTTGGGAATGCACCAGTTGCTCTTCTTTTTTTTTTTTTTTTTTTTTTAAATTTGTTTTCTGATATGGATATTTAAGCAGTAATGCTATTTACCAGTATGCAAAACTGATTTTCCATTTTTGAAAACGCAGTCAGTTAGTCTGGAGTGATGTGGAAGGGAAAAAGTACACTTCAGCCAAAGGAGAGAATCTGATGAGTGAGATGGGAGAACATTATACATCTCTGGAGTCAAAGATAATCCCAAAGCAGTCAAATGGGAAGCTGCAGGCAGGAAGAATCTAACGATGAATGGATAGATATAATTAAGTTGCCCTGATAGGAATCTGGGAGATGATGATGGGGCGAGCTAGGACCTGCTGTGTGTTTAAATGATGAATGATCCAGTGGGAGTTTAAGATGCCTGAAGATTTCCCAAGCCACCTGCTATGGGATAGCATGTTCTTCACTCACTCCTACTGGAACAGGAGGGGGTAGTATTTTTCAGAACAAGACTTTCCATAAGGGAGCATTTGTAGGTTACGTTGATTTAAGTTAACTCCAGCCATTTCTTGCCTGTCATTGGAAAGAAAATTGAATTTGCTTTTGTAGCTAGTTTACAGAAAATCATTTCCTTATCTAATACATTCACTAATGTTTTTACTGTTAAGAAGACACTATGTGCAAATTGCAGTTTTAATTTAACTATGAAGAGTGAGAGGTGTAGAATGGATGCACATTTTTTGAAGTCAAGGCTTTCATGGAAAATAAGTTGTGTGAACTGCATTGCACAGTGCTGCAGAATTAATTCTTAATGCAGTTTATATGAGTGGTTATTAGAGGTTAACTAGCTAATAATTACAATGTTTTGCTCATAGTATTGTCTGCTGGGCAGTTTATACAGCAGTCAGGTTAGCTTTTGTGATGTAGTCAAGCTAATGAATGCTTATTTTGTGATGTTTATAATCCTGACACTGTACTATGCAGCCATCTATATCAGGACAAAATAACCATAATACTGTCATACTAACCTGATCTCATCTTTCACCTAACCAAGGATGTTAAATCGTTACAGAAGATTAAAGTGAGTGGCAAATTATACTGTCCTGAAACAGCAACTCTACAGCGTTCTTTACAAATAATGCTGTCATTCTCAATTCATGTATGCATTGACTTTCCTGCGAGCATAGCCGTTCTGTGAAGCCTGGCAGTTCCAGAACTCCTTCAGTCATACTGCAGTTGAGGTGCAAAGCCGCTTTGCTTCGTTGGGGTTGCATGGAGCATTACAACAGCATCAAGTTCCATCTTCACTGCACAGAAATATCTGAAGTTCTAGCTGATTTGAAAGTGTTTTCTCTTCCCTAATGATGTATTTCTTCTCTTCCTCTCAGGG
This sequence comes from Phasianus colchicus, assembly GCF_987193195.1. Taxonomy (NCBI): domain Eukaryota; kingdom Metazoa; phylum Chordata; class Aves; order Galliformes; family Phasianidae; genus Phasianus; species Phasianus colchicus. The sequence goes on along the minus strand of NC_143439.1, from coordinate 62,069,647 downwards.
TGACCAAGATGACAGATCCTTCAAACAGTACAGGACATCAAGTCCTAGTTCTGCTGGCTCTCTGGGTTATGGTCGCTACACTCCAACATCCCATTCTCCTCAGCATTATAGTAGGCCAGGTAACTGAGAACCAGCATTATTTGTTCTATAGATTTTTCTTCTACTTAGTCGTACTTTTTAGGTAGGACAGAAACTCCAGAAACAGAGTTTTAGGTAGAGTAGAAGTTCATTACAATGTATTGTTTATTGTGAACAGATAGTCCGATGGGTAGGAAGGAAAAAATTATTCAGGTATGAGCATCTAGAAAAAGAAAATAGGCACCTGGAAAGCTTGATTTTTATGTATCTGTAAACAGAAGATATAAGAGACTTAATCCTTGTGTCTGGAAGTACATATGCAATCCACAGCTCTTTCATGGTGCAGCGTGATAGCAGCAAAAGCACATAAAGCCAGGAGAGTGCTCAGGTAATTGTGTGTCCCTTCTTGTACTCCAGGATTATGGTCCATCATGGCCCTCCTCACCACAGTGAGGAGCTGGAAAACTAAGCAGGGGCCCTAATGACTATTTTTTCACTTCCAGGTTGCTTCAGTTGTGAAGCTTATAGCAGAGTTTAGTGTAGCTTGGATGTTTTTGTTGCACAGAGAGGAAGGATAACAACCCTTTTGATCTTTGCATGAGTCCCCTATACAGAGGCCCAATCCCATCTGGGCATTTTGAGGAATTGTCTCCTTAGAATAATCAACTAATTTGCTCAAAATTCAGTCTAATTTTTTTTACCACTCCATCATCTGGGCTGACACAGAATATTCAGAAATTTTCTAGTATTTTCTCTTTTAATTTAATTGGGGCTATATTATAATTATGATCTAGTTTGGAAAATTTGGAATCATTAACTTTCCAGTGGAAATGTAAATTGTATGGGTATCAGAAGCAGTTTATACAGAACTTGTTTGCATTGTGTCAACTCTTCGGTAAATAGAAATAAGAGTGAATATCAAAGATTTATTAGAGACAGGAAAGATTAGTCTCTGCTGAAGGTCTGGCAGCTGTGTCATGCCTAAACTTAGCTGCAAACTATTATGGGAAGGAGCAAAGATGAAAGAAATTCCAAATAAAGTGTAAAGCCGTATCATTTTGCTGAAATGATATGATTTAGAGGAAAGTCACAGTAACTGCTGTTTTTAATAATTGCCATTATACCTCCAAATGTTATCAGAACATTATTACAACAAAGCGAACACAGAAAATTGACTTCTGAGAATGTTTTTCAAAGTAGTTAATCACATGTCTAACTTTCAGAGCGGAGATAACTTCAGGATGTTTCTTCAAGTGCTTAAATTAGCCGTGTGCTTGAGTGTCCTGGTACATTGTGGACTAAATCCTACCAGTGTACACCAATGGCACTGAGAACTGGACCCACTTGTAAAAGTCTTTTCATCTAAGGAAAGGCTCTCCCCATTTCATTTCATTAGATCCATTATGAGCATATATCATTCCCTCTTGCAGCTTTGAAATATGCAGAATTTCCCTCAGAGCAGCAATGCTCTTTGTGGTGCCTTTTCTGGAATATTTTCTGATGCATTATATTAGCATTTTGTGCAATAACTACTGAAATCCTGTGTCCTTTGGCCAACACACAGTATGGCCACTTAGACAGAACAAGAAAAAGATTGTATATTAAACAAAAACTGTATGTTTTCTAAGCATCTGGAGGAAAATGTTCCTGAAAAAGAAGGATGGCATTGTAATTTGTGGCTTTCAGTAAGTGAACTAAATAGTTTATTTTCACTTACTCTCTGTTGCCCCCAGCTGGTACTCAGAGTCTTGGTACCAGTAGCTGCATCTCCCTGCCCCAACACCCAAGCCCTACATCTACATTCAGACATCATTACATCCCTTTCTTCAAAGGTAAGGTCCAGGAATGCAAAACCGTGCTGTGATACTGTAGACTTATTCAGATGTGTTTCACTTTTTTTGTCTGTGCAAGCATGGCTTCCACTTGGATAAAATTTGTCTTAATTTTGTGCAAGTGCTTTTTGATGTACTGTGTAAGTTTCAAGAACTGAGTGGGCCTGAATTTATTATTATGTTTTATTTTGGCTTTTTTTTTGGTGAGTGTTAAGTGTATTTTGAAGGGGTGGAGGGAAGGAATTAGATTTTGTAATGAAAATAAGAGAGGGAAATAATTTTAAATCTTGTTTACTGTAAAAAATATAGTGTTTACCTGATTTTAGTGAAACCAAATAAATAATAAGCTTATACATTGGATCCAGTGTCGGATCATCAGTTATCTAACCTTACAATTTTCATTTAGGGATTATGTTTATCATTTTCAGCATTACCAGAAATCTTGCCATATAAAGTTTGTTTAATCAGTACAGCTGCACTGATTAGCAAATAGTCTGTGCCACATACTGTGAAGCAGAGTAACTGAGCCTATTCTCCTAGTCATTCTTTTTTTCCCCAGTAGATATTAACTGTTAATAGCTTCCATGTTGCAACTAGGAGGCAGTTCTGAGGAATACCAAGAACCTTTCAGGCCAAAGGCTATTAATTTTTTTTTATTTTTAAAATGTTTTTTAGTTAGCTATGTAAGTAGAGGAAAGAAGAGTCATTAACTACCATCTCTCCAGGAACAATGCAACTGGGGAGGAGACATGAATGGCAGACATTTTCAGTGCCTGAAAATGCCTGATTCCTGTGTACCATTGGATTTAATAAAGCAAAACTATTCTTTTTGCCCTTGTAACCATTATAGAAAAGGAAGTGATCCTCTTCAGGAACCAGACTTACAAACATCTAAAATACAAACTCAAATGAATTGCAGATGCTCATTGCCTTTGGAGAAAATGATTAGGCTCTAATGTATCCAGAAACAGTTCTGTTCAAAGTCAGTTGAATTTCACCACTACGAATAGAAACAGAATCAGGGTTAGGTTGCACCAAATAAGATCCCTGGGAGAAAATTCTGGAGGGAAAAGCTGATTAGATTAATCCTGTTGTTAACGTTTCAAAGTTCAAAGTTTACCTGTAAAACATCTTCCCACACCCCCCAAACCCTCACTCACACCCACATTTTTTGGAAGGCTGACTCACACACCCTGTTATTCCCTGAGGCACAGCCTGAACAACTTTTTTTTTTTCCTGTGTCCCTTAAATTTGGGCAGTATTATCCAACCCAGTGTACTGAGTAAGAAAACCTCTTCTGTGTGCTGTGTTGCCTGATTTCACTGAACTGAAAGCTGTTATTCAGAAGCCCACTTGCAGTTGCTTAGCAGCATTCTTGCTAAAATGAGTTTCTTTTCAGTGCTACCTGCTGTTGCTCAGAGCAGCAGCAATTACTAATTGCTGCTGTTTGGAGGACGAAATCCTCAAGTCCCAGCTGTTTCTCCCCATACGTTTATTAACAGTGATCAAAATTTTGATATTTTGTAATTCTGCAACACTTTTTATCAAGGAGCTAAAATATTTTGCAAAGCAGTAGCTTGTAATGCTTCACAGCACTCATCACATAGGCAGATACGTTTATAATTCTTATTTATAGGTAATTGGTAATTCTGAGCCCTGCAGAGGTGTATATTAACCACTGCTTTACACTGAGTTAATGTCTCATCCCAAAAAGTCACAGAATCATATCATAGAATCATAGAATGGCCTGGGTTGAAAAGGGCCATAATGATCATCTAGTTTCAAACCCCTGCTATTTGCAGGGTTGCCAACCACCAGACCAGTGTCATAAGATTCTCTTCAAGTTCAATTCCTCTTCAAGTTTTCTGAATTCTTTTCACTAAGCTAAAGACTCTTTTATCTTGGTAAGTTTTTCAAAGATTAATGTAGTTTTTTTTTCTTTTCAAAGCGGTTGATGTGGGAAGAGCAGAGTCATAAGAACAGTTGCTTTGCTTTTAGACCGAGGTGAATGTTGCCAGTTCTGTTCTTAAAAAATGAAATCACAATCAAAAAAAAACCAACACTGGTTTATAATGCTAGAACAAATCTTTGTAAAACTAGCTTTCCACCGTAATGATAAAATATTTAAACTTCTGGTAGAAATTTTGCTACTCTCATGAAAAATTGCTAGAATCTTTCTATTGATTTCACTGAGTTTGTATCATATTCTTCCTGAGAAAGGGCACAGTTCATCATTTTTCAGCGTAAGTAATGTGACTATGTTTCTGTTTTTAGTTCCATACACTGTAATTTAGCTCCCATGAAACAACATAATAGGATATTACTAGCTATTCTTTATCATGCAGATAAAATGCTTGGTTGTGCCCTTTTAAGGTCTTTTGTCTTCAAAATGTCTTTAACAGCTTTTTATCAAGAGAATCATAATATGTGATCTCCCAAATACCTGCATGTGGTGTAATTCCTCCTCTTGAGGTGACGGAGTCAGAGACTGCTAAGTGGAAAAATGCTTACGTAAACCGTGGTGGAAACCGCTGTAACCGTCGTGCCTTTCTAGTGTAGATCCACAGCTTCCATTTATTTGCTTTGAAGTCCTGAGGAGAGTTAGTCACTGGACTTCAAAAAACTTTGTCTCTCTTAATGTTCCATGTGCAAACAGATAGTAAGGGATCCAGTTTCAGGAGTAATTTCTGACATCTTTATTAGGCCAATGCTCTTTATTTTTCACATCCAAGTCAGGGAATGTAGACAGCTCTTACTGCAATTTCTTATCAAATTTCCCATCCTCTCAGATAAGGAAAAGCCAACAAGGAAGGAGGTATAAACAGTGTTACACTTTTCCTCCCAGTCCCTTGAGAAGTATGGAAAGGGAGCATGGTTTGAGCTCTGGTCAGTTGGCTGTACACACGCAGGGTTCAAAGAGCAGCCTATCCTGTCAGTAGCCAAAAGACACAAGAAGGACTTTGTGGTTGATGCTGAAGTTCAAAGTAAACTTTTCCAGATTCTTTCCAAGTTAAACAAAATTCAGGGAAGAGTTTGTGGTTCTGGGTTTTTGCCCTGCATTGACCAGGAGATCAGATCACATCCTGCAGTGTTTGTGGCAGAAGACAAAACCAACAGTCTGAAACACTGCTCTCTTCAGTAGTTTCATTTCCTCAGAGACCTTATTTGAAGTTCTTCAGTGTATACCAGGAGACCCTTGAAAGAAACAGATTCTTGGTGGAGCCTTATTTTAGAGATTTAAAATAGGCTAAATTAAGTGGCTATCTGGAGTTTCTACATGTGAAAGTTCTACATGGATCTTCCATTTATTTTTTATTAAATACTTTTGTATGTAAAAAGTGAATCACAGCTACTCTCTGTGTTTCTCCAAATCAGTGGCAAAAAATTAAATATAATTTAAATGTACATCAGCTTGTAGAAGTGGACTGTTAGAAGAACCTTTTCCTTCATTTCAGCCATAATTCTTCCCTTTTGAGCAAGTGATAGCTCTGCAAACTACTCCACACAGGTGATGTTTGCATAGAGAAGTTTGCAGACTTGTTGTCATCTGGTTTTGCATTTGCTTCCTGTTTTCTTGCAAGTTTATTCATCCTAATTCATGTTTCCTCCTGAGACCCTGAATGTGCTACTGATATTCTATCCCTGAAGAACTATTCTATGGGAGTGCAATACTAGCACCTTGGGATTGTTGCTTAAGGAGGTGGTTATTCATGCAGATCACATGTAAATATGTTTTTAATATTATGCTAATTTTTAAGTAAATGAGGAATAAATACACTGTGAAAGTCACTTGAAAACTTTCTTTTTAAATTAAAAAAAAAAAAAAGTAACATAACTGTGGGATGAATGACATTATAAGATTTTTAAGGTTATTGGAGTTGTCAGGAACTTTACTTAAGTAAAAACTACTATTCTTTGTATTCAAACTTGGAGTGAAGTGGAGACGACTTCTGCTTAGTAGGGATGGCCAAGCAATATGAGCAGCAAGGAACAAAGAAGGAATTAATAAATGTGCAGTGAAAATCTGTCAACACTGCTTTCCTTCCAAGAGTAAAGCAGGAATCAAGAAACTGAATAACCATCTTGTTCCTTGTCTGATGACAACCTGACTGCAGAATGGCGGTGGTTTACCAGATGTTTAGTAATTCCATAATTCTTCCCTTACTTTTTGGAAGGACCATAGGCCATCATCTTCCACATTTGCAATTTCAATTTCTCGGCTGTTCTGATTATATTTTTTTCCAATCAGAAGCTGCTGTTCCTGTGTATGCAGTGCTAATGGCTGAGTGGCTTTTGATTTTGATTTTTTTACCAGCTATGAAAATATCTGACACAAAATTCAGAGCTGATCCATTAGTGTATTGTCATGATCTCACCTGGCCTGCTTCTCCCCCTGAACTCAGTGGCTCTACATATTGATTTTAGTGGAATATGTCCAGGCTGTTCTTGGTGACAGATCATTGACCATACATCCACTGCTTGTCAACAGAGACCTGGCAAGGGTTCAGCAGACACCCACTCCATGGGCATAGCCTGGATTGCTATGGTAATCCAGTAGTTTTATGGTATGAAACTTCTCCTTTCTGAAGGCGGAACTCTGTTACAAATCTAGCTCTCTGAGCTGCTGCACTTCCTTTCCCCCAAGAAAACTTGCTATAATTTTACCATTAGTGTCCATTAAATTTGTGCTCCATCTACACTGAAACAATAACAGCAAATTAACAACTGTTTCATGTTAGAATAAATGTCATGTTTGGCTTCCAGTTGCTTAACAGTGCTGTAAATTAACTGGATTTTACAAGTCCCAAAAAAGTAGAGCTTTACTTTTTTGTTTGCTGAGCAGCACTATAATGCCATAGAGTGTACTTTGGGGAAATAAACTAAGAGGAAATGAATGGCACCTAGGGAACATTTGACAAAATGAGTGAAAAAATGTATACAGATCAATATTGTACATATCTTCAAATTTGGCAGACTATGGCATTATAGATCCATGACTTGATAATCCAACTTTGTTTGCATAAATATAAAATGCTGTGGCATGTTACCTGTGGGGAAAGTTTGTGATTAAGGACCAAATTTCAACATCTATTTTTGTTACTGATATATGCAGGAGCATTTTATGTAACCATAACTTCTGTTTTTTGGTCTAGTCCTGCTTTGAGATATTTTAAATACTACTGAATTATTTCATTGCTAGTTTTAAGGACAGGCTATGAAACATAGCATTAAAGTTTTCAAAAACTTGTAAGGCTATGCAAAACATATTACAAGACTGTGGATGTGCTTATCTGTTTGTTTTGTTCATGACAGTGTTTTTGAAAGAGGAGCTTTAGTTTCAAAGACAGGATGCGAGGCTGCAGTTTAATCTGATATTATCTATCAGATATTCATTGTTCAGATGTTTGGCAATTGAGCCAAAATGTTGTACTGAAAAATAATGAGTTTCGTACTTATTTAAAACTGTTGGATTAACAAGTCATTTTGAATAAGCCTTTATGCTTGAAATACTCTACTTTGCTTTCCATTTTTTTTCTTGTATCTGCTTTCTTTGCTCTTCCCCTTGGAGGCAGTGAAAGTGGTCGGAGCACTCCAAGCTTATCCATGTACTCAGACAGCAAATCTTCACCTTCTGTCTATCAGCAGGCTCCTAGGCATTTCCATATTCCAGGTAGGCATTCACTGCCTAGCGTTTGATCTTCAATTGCTGGCACGTGTTTGTTCTGTTCTAAATGGATTTGGTTTTGGTTTGGTTGTTTTTTTGCATTGATTTGTGAACTTAGATCTGCAAGAGAAGAAAACTATTCATGAGTGAAATCTGTTGACTGTTAAGTTTGGTCTCAGAAATAAAGGAATTAGAGTGCTGCATGTTTATATATATTTAAAAATTGCATTAGATAGCACATGTTATTAAGCCTCCAAGAAACAATTATTTATACTGCCAATGCTGCATAGGTTTTGATTTTTTTTTTATTCTTTTCTTTATTCATCCACTTTCTGAATTAGAGAATCATATTAATATAGACATTGAAAACTGAAAGATTTTGAGCCCCGTGAAGCTCACAGTAACTGTCTTTGTATACATACTGTTTTCAAGTTCACATTCAGCTACAAGCATTCCAAATTTATATCCACACTGCCTAGTTTTTTGACTGCACAGAACATCTACCTGCCCAGTGGAATTTTATTTTTTTAATTACGTTTAGCTTCTGGGATTAGTGTTTCTATGAGCACACCGTGATTGGGAATTGTATTTGCTCAGGTCTGTAGTACTAAATATTTCTAACATGGGAATGATACAGGAACACTGGACTGTTGCCCTAGAGGCTTTCCAAAAGTTTCTGGAAGGCCAGGTCAGCTATACAACTCAACATGTGGTCATGATACGAAATTTGTACAAGAATATTAGGCATTTGTAGTATAAACATCTATATTTGACTGTGTACTTCTATTATAATTAATGGAGGAACAGTTCCTTTTCAATTGTGACTGTTACAGTAGTCTGTTCTACAATTACATTAATTTTCTTTTAAATAGTAACAAGTATAAGCAGTTTATCTTTGTTTTCTAAGAAGTATATATTGGTTGTGCAGCATTCAAGGCATCTGAAAGCATTTTGAGGGACATAAGGGTGGTTCATATAATAGATTGGCATAGACTACCTAAATATTTTAAATATATAAACATGATGGGTAAGTCTTCACTCTCACATAATAACCATTAAAAGACAAATCAGTGATGTAATCTGTCGTCTTTCCTCAAGTGTTTGCATTTAAGTGTTGTTGAGAGGAGATGAGACCAGCATAGTCTGAACTGCTTGCTTACTCTTTTATTCTTTCCTTTCTCTTTCCTCTTCTTCAGACACTGGCGTAAAAGATAACATCTATAGGAAACCTCCTATCTACAAACAGCATGGTACAGTCTGCTTTTCTCTGTTGCACTTTCTCCACTGTATATTTGTAAAGAAATCCGTATTGCTTGTGATTGTTTGCTGTATTCTTTCCATTTCATTATCTCAAAATCCTCATAATCTAAAACAGAAAAATGACGTAGCATTTCGTATAACATAATGTCCAGAGATTCTGTAAATTCTCTAAAACTAGAATTACGATATTTTGACTTGTCTTTGTAATTTAGAGGAGATATTTACTTAAAAGCAGTTTTCTCATATGTGGAAAGAAATAAAATATCTATATGTAGGAAGTTGCTCTCCTGTATTCACACCATGCCTTGGAATGTTCAGTTTTTGCAAGTAATTCTGACTTCTCTTTCGCTGGAGAGCAAATGTTTATTAACAACTGATGTACACCATAGAGTCATAGAATATCTTGATTTGGAAGGGACTCACAAGAAGCATTGAGTCCAACTTCTATATGAAATATCTACTTATCTTCAAGCTTCATATTACTAGGATATAGTATTAAGATCTAATATAATCACACCATGACAGTTAGAAATGCATCTAGTAGGTGATAATGGTGGCAAAATACAATTGGAAAACCTTTGGTAAACCCAGCAAAAAGGCACTTTGTTGATGAAAGCAAGATAGAAGTTGTGCCATTCTTCATGACAGTAGCAGGTCTCTATTGGAGCAACTTCTCCCATCCTGTCATCTCCGCCAACACCTTCTGAGGAAAGAAGCTTCCCACATTGTATGCAAGAGTAAGAAAGCCTCACATATCTGTTCTCACATACTCAGTTGATAGCTTTCCATGAGTGAAAGGTTAGGGAAACTGCAGATACATCACTGGCCTCATGTTTAGAACAAGGAAAATATATTTAAAACATTTTCCTGTTGTGGTTAACAGAGGGCTGATTTTAAAGTACTTGATCAGCATAGTCAAAAATAAGCTTTTTTAAATTAATTTTTTAATATTACTTTTCATGGAAAATGGCACTTCTGTTTTGATTGAAATTCTAGTTTGGTTCCAATAGGGTAGGAGTAGAAAGAATATGGACAAATGGTATGGGGGAGTCAGCCTGCAGACTTTTTATTTATTGTAACCAAAATCTTTCATGCTCAAGTAATTGCACATTCAAGTCATCAATATTTAGATGACCTTTGTGGTTGTTCTGGGTATGGTTTTGAACAAAGTCAGACTTGATGATGTTTCAGTGCACTTTAGATAGATTTTTTATCTGCTCACAGTATCCTAATCTTGGTCATACTAATGTTACCTCCAAGAGAAAAATCTATCATCTGTTTGTTTTAATGCTTGATGTCATGCTATCCACAAACTCTTTAGATACACAAATCATTTGTGGTAAGTTCTCAAGCTGAGCAAAAAAAAAAATATTTGACAAAGGAAAGCACTGAATATTACAGTGATGTTTGGAAAGAGTGAAGGCGAAGTTAGAAAATAAGTGTCAGAACTTGGTGTGGTGTAAATCAGCATAGTTTCAGCAACAGTTACAAGCTGATGATATGGTTGTGATCTCCTACGTTCTGGCTGTGTCATTTAATTTTACTGATATTTTTCGTTTGCGAAGTTTCTAAACAGCAGCTTTTTTTTTTTTTTTTCTCCAAGCCAGGTATTTTATGTGAGTTCTTAGTGAGATATGCAGTTAAGAACTGCCAGCAGATGTTGTATAAATCTTTCTGCTAAAGCATGAACACATGAGCAACTGATGAGTCAGCTCCTCAAGCTAAAAGGACACTGAGCCAGTGCATGCTGAAAGGGAGCCAGGGAACATTCCTTTGTTGAAGAGACCAAGTTTGAACAAACAAGTACAAAAATGCTCTTTAAAACAAAAAGTGCATGGAGCTTTTCCAAGACATTTGGCTTTGAACAGTTTCAGTTACAGCAGTGCCCAACAGATTTGCTACAGCTTCTGTGTTTCTATTTTAAACACTAAATTTCAGAATGAAAAAAATAAAAGGTGATGGGAAAAGTGGCTCAGAGGAGAGATCAGGTGAGAGCTGGAGTCAGAAAATGGAGTGTGCCACAGCCAGCATGGACATCCATCTGGGTGCATTGATATCTGAGAAACATCTGAACAGAGTTCAAAGTTAATAATAACAATAGGAGGTTTGTTCTGCAGCAATATTAGCACTGAACCATGTGAAAGATAAAGTTTGCACTGGGACTCACAGCAGAACCCAGTACCCCTTGTACCTGTGAAGCTAGAGCTCAGCACTGGTGAAATTCAGGCCGCATGGATTTATTTGCTATGAAGTGTTGCATGAAGCACTCAGGAAGTTGAGAGGAGCAGGCCTTGTAGGGTCCTGTTGATTTTTGTTGGAATCCTCTAGATCTCCATGTAAAACCTTGGTGTCCTGCTGTTTGGAAGTCATTTGATCTCATGAACCCATGGAACATACAGAATCGCTGAAAAACATTTTGATCTCAATTTGTGGGTTTTTTTTTCCTTAAAATATCAATATATTTTATAATTTTTAATAAGCTTTTATATATTTTTTATTTTATAATATTTTTTATTTTATAATATTTTCTTTTCTTTAAAATATCAACGTGTTTTATAAAAACAATTTGCAAAAAGGCATCCAGTTCTCTACATGGGTCTTTTTTGAGATCCACATAAATAACCTTGTGATATAAGGTATGCACCCAGAGTGTAAGAAAAAGAGGTCTAAGACCTTCTTGCAGTATAGACACTTTAATTTTTCATGCTTTTTTGTTTGTCACATATGTCACAGGTTCGAATTTCTGCTATTTCTTTCTCAAAAAAGCAACTTGCCATCTGAAAAAGAAAAAAAATCCACAAAATAAATAAATAAATAAATGAATGAATAAACAAAAAAAACCAGGTTGCCCTGGTCAGGATGCCATTAGCTAACTATGAAAACTGAATTTTTTCATAACACTTAATTTTATGACTCAGCTTTGTTTTGCCACATTACACTGTGGAAAAAAAGAAAAAAAAAAAACCCACAAAACTCTGCATTTAAAGATTTTTGACCTCTAACCAATAGATTTTTACAAAGTAAAAAAGGAAAATTTTGCTTTCTTAAAGTATCACCTTCTTGACACTACCAGTGAAGGGTCTGGATGTGAGCTGCATAGTGTGAAAGAGAAAGAGAAGAACATTGAATTACTGATGGTGGTGGCCTTTCTCCTGTGTTGTTTGGATGCAGGGAAGATCCTCAGCCAACTTGCTAGCTGGAAAAATGGAGAGTTGTTCCCAGCTAGCTGGGAGTGTTGTAGCACTGTCTTTGAGCAGTCTAATCTTTAATATTATCATGCTACTTTAATTATTAATAAATATATTTTTCTGGCTACATTGTGGTTCATGGGGCTCTTGTGTTACCCTTGAACTCAGATATTGCAGACAATCCCCTTGTTATAACCTCACATGGATTTAAAATTATGCTACATCATTGCATTACTCCAGTTGTTTTACTCCACTCAACAGCTTTAAGTGATATAAAGGAAAGAGGCATTTAGATTTTGGGAAGTTATCTGAAATAGTGTGAAATTTGTTACAAAAACTTTCTGTAAAATTCTATCTGAGGTGTAAATCAGTCTCTGGTATGATACTTTGGTAAAGAGAAGCTCAGGAAAAGAGCACATTTAGTGGTTGGGAACTATCCTGTAGCTTTTAGGTTTTCAGTGTCGAGATTTTCTCCTCAGGAAGTTGGAAAGTCACAGAGAATGAAACAACAGGTAAATATTTTCTTTCAAGAGCAGAGGCTCTTGAAGAAAGAATATAGATGAGAAACAGAATTGTGAATTTTAAGACCTCCTTTGCTTTATCTAAGACTTGATGCAGCTCTGTGGGGCACATCAGCAGCTCATCCTTACCTGCTGTCCTTCACTCTCACTGTACTGACACAACTTTCTAGCAGTGTCATGAAGAGGTAATGCCAAATTTGTACTTATCTTCTTCGCCATCATTGCTTGTCTTACTGAAGAAAGTGGAAGGCCCGGATGTGCAGACCTCCAAATAGCTAAATAACCACATGTACTTTCTTAATCATGGTAACAAAGAAGAATGGAGCCATGATTTACTCCTGAATCTGTCCCTAAGTTACAATCTTGACTTTTTACCACCTGCCATTCCTCAAAAGTAGCTTCTTCCTAAAATGATAGCTTAAAAAATTCAGCAAGAGTGGATTTTCTGCATTTACTGCACGCCTATAGCATTAGTATTCCCATAATTTTTTCCAAATGTTAAGTAATTCTGTGACACCATAGCTCTGCGGATCCAGTTTCTGCCCAATTTCAAGTTTTCTTATTGCTTTTTTTCTCTCATATTTTGAAAATATGTAGAATGTGAAAACAGTCAAAACAGAAATCAAAAATGCTCTATCGGTTTTAATTTTTAAAAATTTAATCTTTCAGCACTAAGGAGATCAGAAGGGGAGGATGGAAGTTTGGATCAGGACAACAAGAAGGTAATAACCAAAAAGAACAAAAGGTTGTTTGTTTTTCTTCAGGCAATTCTTTTATAAAACATAGTTATGTTTCAAGGTATTACTTAATATATCCGAAATGAATCTTACTGATTTTAGGTCTTTCCAAAAGATGATTTCAGATCTAGTAAGCATAATCTCTCTTCCAGACTGTTCAAAATCTGCATTTCACGGTAAAGAAAGCAGTAGCAATAAATTCAAGGATTTTAATTGAATCTCTGCATGTGTTGGTGAATGTGTTAACATAGAAGGGTGTGCATTAACACACAAGAAAAATGTTACAATGGATTGATGATACGAAGGAGACATAACAAATCTGAAGTGAAGCAGAGTGGGCAACTTAATTAACAGAGAAACTATCCTCAGCCCAGATGGAAGCTAAAAGTTTTAGTAGCTGTGGGGCTGTGACCATTGGTTCAGGCTGTACATAGAACATAGAAGCTAGCAAGTGATGTAGGGCATGACTTCAATCTGGCTCCTATAACAGGCTTTTATTCTCTTCAGCTGAAGACCAGTTGGCTTATTCTGAAAGGGGATCTGGACACCAGAACTAATTCCCCAGATTCAGATACCCGATCCCTGTCTCTTACTCCTGGAACTGACAGAGAAAACTTCCAGAGAGCACAGGAGGGCACCACCGCCATGTACTCCCGTGAGTACTGCATGCTGGGCAGCTGTATATGGCCAACAGGGGTGGGGCAGAGGGAGGTGGCTGTAGGCTGTCCCTGGTTTGCTTTGTTCCTTATTTCTCTATCATAATGACAGATATTTGTTTAGCTATGGCTTCTAAGTAATCAGCATCTTCAAATTTCAATATTGAAAGTATTTGTAGAGTTCTCCTAATGAAAGAAGGACCATTGTTTATATAAAGATATCATATATCTCTACCCCTGGAGAGGAAAATTTCCTTACAACAAAAACCTGCCCTTCATGAATACATAAAGGCACCTATGTATATGCTAATTCTTTTCAACAAACAAAGGGCAGTAGTATCATAAAGATTCTATCAAGGATTAATTTGCATTTTGTATCTTAGTAGAGCCATTTTTTCAATATCACAATAAAGCATAAGGAGCACTTGCTCCAGACTAATTTAGAACAGGAGTTTTTATATCTTTTGTAGTCACAGCTGTAAGCTGACAGAGACCTTCCTGATATTGAGTAACCAGGTAGAATAATGGAGAGATTTTGTTTCTGAAAACTGCTCTAAAGACTACAGTAAAAAAACAAAAACAAAAAATCACAAAACATTCTACATGTTTCTTTCCTCTGCATTTCAGAAGAGCATGAGATGTAGAAAATGGTCATCAGGTCTGAACTATACTTTTACATTGTGAAAATGATGAAAAATAGCTTAAGTGAATTTTGACAGATAATTGGGACATTTCTCTCCCTGCATCCTCCATTTTATGCCATACAGCAGTAGCAGGTCATCTGGGGTGAACAAGCTGGGGAAGCAGTTTTCCAAAAGAATGCATCCAATGTGAGGCATGTCTGGCAGCAAGGCCAGTATGTCAGTCTTGTGGGCATTTTGGTAATGTGATAGCTGGCTCCATCAACTTCTATTAAGGAAATTATGGCTTAGCTATGCAAAGAAGAGGAAAAACAGATGATGCAAAGTCTGTCACAAGTGTGTAACAAGATAAATAAGAGAAGTCATTTTGGGTAATCAGTCACACTGGTCTAACCTGAAGGGATTTGATTCCTTAGTCATCGTCAAACATTGCATGATATTTTGTTGCATATCCTGTGCAAGGAAAGCCTTAGGTCTGATCACCTATGCAGCTAACACCTATAATTTGCATAGTCATTAGGATGTAAACAGTAGCTTCTCTACCTATTGCATGTATGGTTGAGAATGCCCAGATTTCTAGCTTTGACATTTAGCCCCATCTCTGTGGCATAGTTAGAATCAGAGAAAATAAATTTTGCAAATATTGGTTTGGTGCAAAATTATTACATAGAGAATGGAGAAGTTAGCAGGCATCAGACTGTGAACCTCTGGCTATGTATGCAAACATACAATGCAAATATCTCTGCATTCATTTGTCCAACCTATGAGCAAATCAAAGAAGTGTTATTCTGCTCTAGGAGATATTTAGTCACATCTCTCTAGCTATGTGTCCAAAATAATATATTTGGGCTTGTGTGGCAGGTATCTAGAGTGGAACTTGCTTGTATTCAGCCTGATTGAAGACTAAGATATAGTGGCAACATCTCCTTATATCCATGTGCATTGTCTTATTTCTGTATGCAGACATTTTTACTAGTTTATATTTTACCATTAGTCATTGTTTCAAATAGTCAGGAAGGCAGACATCTAACCAGGTTTATAACTCTCACTGTTGATATGTACTTGAAGTACTGAAAGACAACCTCACAATATCCAGGCTAGAGTGAATGACATATTGGAAGAAGCAGTAGCTATATCACGTAATTGCTGAAGTTCAGATAACACTTAATTAGAGGAAAGAGTGCTTTGATTTGGCCAGTTGCTAAAAAAAAATAAATTTATAAATATACAACTGTAGTTTGTTACGATACTGAGCTACAGTATGTGATTGGTGGATGTTGGTGTTGTATTTTACCATTATAATAAAAATAAAGAAACAGGAAAGTAAAAAGTTCATGTAAATAATAACATAAATAATAAGTTCTAGAGAAAGAGATGCTAAGTGAAAGAGATGCTTTTTCACACTGGAGTCACTGGTTCTTTTCTTGATGAATCTGAGCTCTTTCAGCTTAATTCACCTCTAAGGTTTTTTCCAGCCAACCACATGTCGCTTGTGCCTGTGGATGTGGCTCAATCCTGGCAGCCTGGAACACAACGCTTGAGCTGCTGTGTGCTGAAGTGAACTGTTTGTTTTCAAATTAGGCTCTTTGCTTTAGAGCATCTTTTCATGATAACTTTGAAAGACTATTTGGTGATGGAACAAATCCCACTCAACCTCTCTGTAGCCAAAATGCCAAGAAATTGAACTCCAGACTCATGTTCAACACTGGCATCTTTTTCCAAGCAGGAATACAGATGGCAGTTACACTCTTTGTCCTTTACAGTCGCTGCCATTCAGATAACAAGCAATGACAGATTTCTAGTTTCCAAAAAGAGAGAAATGATTCATCTAATTCACCACTCCGTCCTTGTATTATACATGCGAGCCCCCAGTGGGGCCAGCAAAAGAAGTTCTGCTCATAGTTGATGCCACTTCTCAGATGATAGTTGATTATGTCTCTAAAGCATCTTTTACTTTTATCCTCATTTTGCTAGATTATGATGAACTTCTGTTGTCCCAGTTATCCTGTAGGCCCAAAGGTCTGGTGAATTTAATTTAACCCACTTGAACAGAACATCCTTTCATGATGTCCTGTCACTGCCTGGAGATATTGCAATTATTTCCATATTTGGAATGTATCAAGACATTTCGAACTTCTATCATTTTTAAGCTCACTTTGATAGCTCTTGCTCACCTCATCATTGAGCTGTATAACTAAGCCTGTCTGATTTCCTATTGTCTCCAAATAATGAGATCTCAGCTTATATAGTAGAAGTGTGGGATATTTATTAGTCCCTAAGTGCATGAGTTTTCCCATGAATTATTAAACTGCATCCCATTTCAATTTCTCTAAGGTTTAAGATTGTCCCAGATCCTTATGATACCCCAATCTTCCTCTATATTTGCAATATTTTGTAACTTTGTGTAGACAGTCAAGTTTCTTAGCCTATTACTATTTTTGGTGTCCAGATTGTTAGAGAAAATATTAGGTGATTTCAACTCAACACCAGTTTATGTTGACATTTCTCTCTCAGCACTGCTCAGTTCTCACTACCTGTTTTTCATATTTCATTTTTTCCTTACGTGCCCTATAATTTCTCTGATAAAAACTTCATGTCCTCTGGTTTTACTTTAATTTCCTTTGCAGCAATATCTGATTTTAATGATATCTGATTAGATGAATTCCAGTAAAATTTATTTTGCACAGAAGTCATTTCTTTTAGTGAAGAGAGCTAGCAGGGGACTCTCGCACTGTCTTTAACTTGTATTAAATGAATCAAAATCAACATGAATATAACTGATTTTCTGTTTACTTCCATGTTTTTATTTGGTCTTTATTAAAGTTTTCTCTTGGAAACAAACTGATAGATACTGAGCATCTTTTTTTAAGCATAAAATTGTACTTGCTATTCTTCAGCGATTTAAATTAATCTTCCAATTTTATTTGAGCTTATCAGCTTCCTCTACAGAGTGCTTTGAATTATGTCTCTATCACAGTGTGATTAATTTGCCTACCCTAATTGTGTGAACTTTGTCTCTGCATTTGTTCCTGAAAGCTGAAGTGAAATATTCTTCTAGTGTTGGAGCCCCACCTAGGTTCCCCTTCCCCTCTCCTGTGTAGTGACACAGTGATCCCATTTCTTCTTTCCTTGTTCTCTTTTTGTTTAGATAGCTGGAAAACCTTTTGCTATTTGTTTTAATATCATTTTCAATGTTTAACTCAGCTTGACTCCTGGCAGTTCTCACTTTATCTCAGCATACCGTGAGCGCTGTGCTGATCCATCTTTTGTTTTTTCTTTCTGTACACTTATTCCTAATAATCTCCTTAGGGTACTTATTAATCCAGTAGTGTCTGGATTCCCTTCCCGCATTCCCCTTTGGACACAAATTGCCAACATTTTTGGCAGAAAGTAGCCTTGTACATGCAGTTCTCTGAGCTAACTTACTTCTCCTAACTCTTTGCCTCAAGTTATCAAACTTTCCTGTACTGGAGTCAAGAATGCTTATTACAGAACCTTTATTTATCTTCTGTTTAGTATAAACTCATTCATATTATCACTTCTATACATCATTATTTTTTATAAACCAAAGTCTGGTCTGAAACACTGTTTGTACCTTTACTGACAAAGTGATCATCCAAACTTTCTTATTAAACTCGGGTGGTAAAAATAAGGCAGTTCAGCTCTTTCCCTCCGACTATTTCAGTTGTTTCCTTCTGACATTGTAGTTTCTGCATTGTACTAGATCCAATTTGTTCATAGTAACGTCACTTTCTGAATTTTATCTATCTTAGAACTTTCCCTTCAGCATTTGTCCTTTTACTTATTTCCACTGCAGTACTTTCATTTACATTTTAATGAAGTAGTAGAAATGCAAAATATGTAAGTTAATTTCTTGTTGGTTTCTTTTTTTTTCCTGATTGGTGAGATACCAACCCTTATCTTTTAAAAAACAAACCCCAAAATAGACCACAAACATCATGGTAAGAAGTGGAATAACTCTAAAATAATGGTGCCTCTTTTTTCAAGTTTTGGTTTAGCACTGAGTTGGAGAGCTGAGATGTTACAAGCTCTCAAATCCGTTTTGCATTATGCAGCTTCATGATGCTTCCGCAAAGTGAGTCTCACAAATCTTCTGTTGTTGTGCCCACTACAGTGATTGCATCCTATGCACTGTGATTTACAGATGTTGTTATGTGTACCCATGTACATGATGCAGAGAGAAAAGATGAGCACTACTCAGCTGTACTTCATCCCATGACTAGGTTATACATAGTTATCTTGCAATTGCTATTTCTGTCTATTTTCCTGATTTCCTGGGTTTTTGTAGATTATAAAGGACTACACAAAAAATATTACTGTGTATCACAAATGATGGAGTTGTCTATCATGTCTTTTACAGGATTTCCATATTCTAAATCTACTTCTCTACCTGGCTATGGAAGGAATGGCTTGCATCAGGTAGGTATACAGTTAAATGTATTTTCCAAATAATAGCGTATCATAAATAGAAAAGTAGATAAAAATTTACACAGTGATAATGCTTCACAGGTGTTTTGGCTACCAACCCTGCCTGACCAACCTGTGAGAGAAATACGCTGTCTGCAGGAGTCAGGAGCTTTTTGTTTTAAAAAAAGCTGTGTCTGGCATGAGCATTAGGAATCTTGAATCTCCTCCCAAAACCAACTAAGGTCCAAAATATACAGTCTATGCATATTAAGAGACCACAGTATATCTTGAATTAATGATAAAGAGGGTTAAGCCTTTAATTACACAAGTAATGATCTTAGAGCGAAGGTGGAGAGCTCATATCTGTAGCATTTCTTAAATATGTATATATATATAAATACATATATATATACACACACAGACATACAAGGCAGAGGGGAGCAATGAGAGTTGCCTGAGTGCTGGAGGAAAGCCAACATCACTTCCATCTTTAAAAAGAGTAAGAAAGTGGGAAACTACAGTCTAGTCAGCCTCACCTCCACCCCTGGGAAAATGATGGAGCAGCTTGTTCTGGATGCCATCTCCAAGCAGGTGGAAGAAAAGAAGGATGCCAGGAGTAGTGAACATGGATTCAAGGGGAAATCATGGTTGAGCAACTTGGCAGCCTTCTGTAATGTCATGGCTGGGATAGATGAGGGGACAGCAGTGGATGTTGTTTACTTCGACTTCAGCAAGGCGTCTGACATTGTCTCCCACAGCATCCGTGTGAGGAAGCTTAGGAAGATGAGTGGGCAGTGAGGTGGACTGAGATCTGGCCAACTGGCCGAGCTCAGAGGCTTGTGATCTGTGGTGCAGTGTTTGGCTGGAGGCCTGTAACTAGTGGTATTCCCCAGGGAATCAATCTTGTTCAGCATCTTCATCAGTGACCTAGATGAAGGGATAGAATGCGCACTCAGCAAGTCTGCTGATGATGCAAAGCTGGGAGGGTTTGCTGACCCTAGAAGGCTGTGCGAGACCTGGACAGGCATGGGAGTTGGACAGAGAGGAACCTGATGACGTTCAACAAGGGCAAATGTGAAGTCCTACACTTGGGGAGGAATAACTGCATGCATCAGTATAGGTTAGAGGTTGATATGCTGAAAAGGAGCTCTGTGGGGAAGGACCTGGGTGTCCTGGTGGCCGTGAGCTCTTGTAGCCAATGGCATCCTGTGTGCATTAAAAAGAGCGTGGGCAGCAGGGTGAGGATGGTGATCTTCTGCCTCTACTCTGCCTTTGTGAGGCCACATCTGAAGTAATGTTATCAGTTCCGGGCTCCTCAGTTCAAGAAAGTCAGGGAGCTTCTAGAGAAATTCCAGTGGAGGGCTACAGAGATTATGGGGGGCCTGATGCTCCCTTTTGAGGAAATATTGAAAGATGTGGGACTGTTCAGCCATGTGGGTGGGATTAAACTCCCCCAGTATGAATTAAACTGAAGGTTATTAGAAGAAGCTACAAGCAAGTAACTGTCAGAAAGCACCTAAACTGATTTTTTTGTAGTTACTGAAGTCTCCATCCCTTTTAATTAATATTACATGACTAATTGTGCCTGTTGATGCTCCAAGTACCTGACTGCTTGAATTCCTTTCTGAAGAAATCAGTAGCAACACAACTTAAACAACTTAGATTTATGAATTTGGAAAGATCTAGATAAACTTCTCCCCATTTAGAAGCCAAAGCCATCAGAAAACGCAGGTGGAGTGCTTGGTGTACTTTTTGCAGGCTTAAGCCATGTAATGTGATGTGAAAGCAGCAGGTGGCAGCATTTGTCCCATCTATAAGGTACAACCTAGTATCTGAGAGCTACAGGAAAGCTGAAAATGATCAAATCCTTTAGACGAAAATTCTTCTCAGAGTGGCTCCACTCTGTATTGTAGGCTTATACCAGTATTTGTGGTTATTTTGAATCAACCATCCTAGTAATGCATCATATAATAAAAGCAAACAATAAGGAGCCTTGCAGTTTCTTATGAGCCTAGTTGTGGGTACAATGTGTACCTAACAGGTGAAAAAAACTCTGAGAAGCAACAGCAACAAAAAAGTTTTGGTACCTTTCAGGTCTCCTGTAATATTTATCATCATGACAGCATTTGCCAGCAAAGAAAAAAGACACTGGGACTAGATAAGATTGATAAGACTGTGTAGCTGCCTCTCTGACAGTCACATGCCAGCATTCTCTGGTTATGGAAATGTATTGTCTAGGCAGTACACTGCACATGCAGTGAGTCCCAGTTTGACACACACCCATCGACATTCCATCCTCTGCTTCAGGCAGAGCTCCTTTCAGTTCCTCTAGATTGATGGGTGCTGTGTGCACTCTGGATACCCTCTTTGAGCATTAGGTCAAGTTCTAATGAAACTTCATTTGCTTTCTGTCACGGAAGGATCTTTATCTTGATTTTCTGGTACCACTTGTCTTCTCCTTTTTCTCTCAACAATGTGCAGAGGGATACTCTGTGTCTGTGTCTGTGTGTATTTTGGAGTTACATTGCTTCTTTTCTTCTCTTCCAGCCTGAACATATGGGCCAATATGAAACAGACCAGGAGGCGAGCTGGGGGATGAAAGGTACATTGCAGTAGCATTTCCACTCCGTGTATTTTTCCTTTGGGGATGCTTGTTTACCTCTTGCCCAGAGGGTTACTGCGCTGTTATCTTCACATGGTTTGTGTAATGATGGTACAGAACCAGCTCAGTAACATATTCATTACAGGGAATCTACTTTTTATCTGATTGAATATAAAGGTCTGACTGACGTCCTGAATTATACAGTGGTGTAACAATGTTGAGTCTATGCCAGTGTCCTGAATATGTGCAAAAAGCCCCAGTGGTTCTCTTTGCTGAGCAGGTGGTGTTCTCATATCAAAGAGAGGAAAAATCTTATGTCTTGAAGGATTGATTAGATTATCTGATTGGGAAAGAAAAAAAACAGCACAAACATTCATTGTGCTTCTTGTTTGTCCTACAATGGTGCTGAAATGTACAGAATTTAAAAAGCAGAATTTCTTTATATTACTTTATTATATAACAGTTTAAGAGGACTGTGAGCTTAACATGGAAGTTGGTTGGAATTTTCAAAAGAACTGAGAAGTTTAGGAGCATGCACCTTCTGATGGAGATGAGAAGGATTTTGTTTCCAAGTCGTTTAATTTTTTTTTTTTTTTAATCTTACTCCAGTGCTTTACTTGATGGCTCTGTATTGATAGAAACCTTTGTCTTAGTAGCTGGCAGTGTAGATTTTGAAAAATAGACTTATCTCTGATTTTCATTTCAGATCATAAAAATGTCTATGAAAACATACTGGCAATCCTGGTCACATTTAATCATTATCATATATGATAATAGATGACCATATGGTAGTCATATTTAGTAACACTGGCCTAACTAGAATACTTTTGTATTAGTTCAGATCCATGAGCAGTTCCCTCAAAAAAAAATAAAATAAAATAAAATAAAATAAAATTACTGTGTTCTCTTTGCTATCATTATTTCTACTGCAGTCAGTCAAGGTGTGGGATGTTGGCATCTTGGAGTACTGTATTAGCTTGATGATTTTCATGTATGTTCCCAAAATGACATGCCTATAATTGTCCAAACATTGTAACTGTTTTCAGTAAAGAAAAATATGGGCAGGATTTTCAGATGACAGTCTGACTGAACTGTACACAAAATTCCCAATTTTACCAGACATAGTTACTGAATGGCAGCAAGAGATGGATTTTCTGTAATAAGCTTTGGTTTTGGGGGCTTAAAAAAATTCTATATGCATTCAGACCATTAGAGTCAAATTCTTCGAACACATGTAGCTATCCAATAACTATTGAAAACCATAAGAGAAATATAGCAGGATACCCAGTTGCTAACGTAACTAAATGTTCATTATGGTCACTCTGAAAGAAGCCAATGAATTCTAAACTGTGAACCTATTCTCGTTCTCTTGCAGAATACAAGGTAAGAAGGGCTTTTCCAACACTGGAAGAACAATCAGATTCAGCACTTCCTAGCAAGGTTATATGTGTTCCTTTTTTATTTTTATTTTTTTAACTTTATTTTGTCAATTTTGATCCAGTGAAATATTTGTCAAATGAGGATGCAAGTTTGTACCATTGAAATTAGTAAGTCTCCCATGCTGTCATTTCCACATACCAGAATCAGATTTGGCTGGAGTTCATATGCTCTTGTCTTTTTAACAGATTTATCCTTATGAGACACTTATTGTAACAAATCGAGTTCGTGTGAAATTGCCCAAGGATGTGGACAGGACCAGACTGGAGGTAGGAATGATATTTGCTTGATGGCTTTGCAAGTCTTTATCCTGTTTGTTTACTACCTTAGCTATTCCTATACCCAATGAAAGAAGAGAGAAATAGCACTATATATTATATTTTGTTTCAAAACACTGGTACTTCGGCAATTTGAAAGGAATAGAGTAGCCAAAACCAGGCAGATGTATGATAAAATAGGGTTTCACAAAAATACCAATAGTACCCATTTGTTTTGGATGGTTTTATGGGATGTTGAAAGTCCAAACTAGATGGGTGGAAGCCAGTTTTTTTTAAGTTCCTATTATAAAAAAATCTGCTTGAATAACCTGAGAATTTAAAACAAAAACAAAAACAAACAAAATAACCACCTCAATTTATCCTGCAAGTAAATGGGTCCGTTTCTGTTTCATTCTCTCATTCAGTCTCCCCTTTGCCTGTGTGATACATAATTACTTGAGAATATATTATCCATTTGCAGTAGCATCTACCTCTCTCAAAGAGTAGTAGTGAAATTCAGAGAAATGCAGACATGACTTATCACGAAGCTTCGTTTCCAAAGGCCATATCCTGAAGTTGATATTGAGGAAAAATTCATGAGTTGTTTTTTTTTTTTTTTTTTCCTAAGGAATGGTAGGACTTAGTAAAGACTCATCAAAATTATTAAACTTTTATACCTTTGTGTGAATTACCATTTAGAAGAGAGTTGAAAAAAGCCTGTGTGCTTAACAATGTTAGTCTTTTGGTAAACTTTATATTTAAATAAACTTAAAGTATTTTAACTTGATCACTTGAAAAGAAAAGAAGAAAAATTACTAAACTTTAATAGTATGTTTTGGACATACTGTACATTCCTTAAATGCTTCAATGTGTTTGCTGCTTGAATACCCAGCAAGTGGTATGGATTTGGTCATGATGGAAAGAGCCTCAAATGTGTGCTGTTTTAAGCCTGGGGGAGAGCAGGGCATCAGATCCATAATAAAAGCTTAGTGAATCCAGAAGAAGGAACAGGGGGCTGGAGAGACACTCATCTGAACACATAAAGGATTCTTTTATGTACATACATATTTGCATGTTTGTTAAATAATAGAGGTTTTGTTTAAAGACTTCAGCCCGGTCTATATGGCAAACGCGTCTCTAGCTTGCTTTTTTAAGAAGACATATAGTTTGCTTTGGATGGATCATGATGTCCTGGCTGCCATTATGAATAACTATTGCACTGTCTTCAGCTGGGACTGCTGTTTGTTTAACACTGGAGTTGCTCAGTCTGCTTCGCACCAGGTGCAGCTCTGGGCCTCATGACTTAAGAAGCCTGACCACTTCAAAGATCTCACAGAGCTTTGCAAAAGAACAATAAATAAGGTCTGCTTCCAACCCGCACCAGAAAAGCGATAAGGGGATCAGGCTGGTCTGCTGATTGTTGCCCTGTGTTAAACATTTTGCTCTGCAGAAAGGACTCCTTTGTAGATTTTTAGACCATCTTACATTTATTAGGAATGGGTAGTTTTTTTAACAATTAAATTAGCAGCATTTTAAAAGGATTATAACTACTGGAAAAACAGAGGCAGCACTCATCCGAGCATTCAAACCATATGTGGAGTTGAAAGACAGGAGCAAAGTGTTGCGCGTTCCCTGCTGGTATCTTCTCCTCCCTGTTCCCTTTCTTATGCATTACAAAATTGCTGAAAGTAAGTGACTTTGCATAGAAACGGAGTATAACATCTTTTTGTCTCACTGCAAGAACAGATTGTAACTTAGCTGCTGTCCTGTGCATTCACCAGATTTCAGGGCAAGACCCAGGACTTGGGAGCCTAAGACCACCTGGTTTCAAAGATTTTCCCAGGAATGTATCAGTACTAAACAAACATACACATACATGCATGCACCTTGTCCACTATTAGAAGTCCCATTTAGGGTGTTTTTTTTTTTTTTTTTTTTTGTATCTTTAAGCTTTTGGGGATGACACTAAATTGAGGAATCAAGCATTAAGGTTAGATTTTACTTTTTCTTAAGCTGTATTTCACACATGCTACAAAGTGTGATTCAGTGCTGACAGATCCCCGGGAAGCAAATGCTGTATTTGAGCAGAGTGGGTGGCCAGTTTCTGCTTGGATCCTGCACATCCAATTTCACTTTTAAAAGGGTTGTATTTTGCCTACAGGAATGATGCTTACACTGTTAAGCCTTTGCATTGTCCTAAGTGGTTTATCTTGGAAAATCTTTTCAGACAATGTTCTAATATTGTAGTTTCATTATGATCAGTTTTGCGGACTGAAGTATTGTGTTCTCACGGCTGCAAATCTCAGCATCCTGGTTGTGATGGATATGGACAAGGTAGAGGTGGTCTTGGTGGAAGGATATATAGAATATTTGTGTTTCAATTGACTGTCAGATCTAAGAGTGATTTCATCTTGTACTGAATGTTTAAAATCTTGTATGTGATGTCTTATATGTTTAGTCTGGAGAAGAGGAGGCTCAGGGGAGACCTCATCACACTCTACAGCTTCCTGAAGGGAAGTTGTGATGAGGAGGGGTCAGCCTCTTTTCCCAGGCAACAAATAGGGCCTGAGGAAGTAGCCACAAGTTGCACTAGGGGAAATTTAGGTTAGATATAAGGAAAAAAGTTTTCACTCAAAGAGTGGTCGGATGCTGGAATGGCTGCCCAAGGGGGTGGCGGAGTCTCTGTCCCTGGCAGTGTTCAAGAGGTGTCTGGATGAGGAGCCACGAGATATGGTTTAGTAGCTTAGTAGGTAGTAATGGTGATAAGAAGATGTTTGGACTAGATGATCTTGTAGATCCTTTCCAACCTTGTGATTCTATGTGATTCTCTAATTTCCTGGTCTACTTAGTAGTAATGAGATAAGTAAATCTGTATAAGATATATTTCTTCAGCAGTTCTTGGAAATTGGCTTGAAGAAAACTCCTCTTTGTGAGACAGGGTTTTGAACTTTGAATGATCCAGCATAGATGTCATGGAGAAGGCACTGTTACTATTCTCTGATGTCTTATTACAAGAGAGGTCTCCTGCAGTTCTTATCATGAAAAGTGAACTCACTTAAAAGGCATTAACTCCTTGGGTCAAATTAAGGGAGGCAGCAGTGAAAGCTTCAGCTAATGGTCAAGGATTGTAGGAGGGTGGGGTTTTAATGGTTGGTAGTGTTTGCCTAACTTTGCTCCCATTTTGAGTATTTTTTAAATTACTTACTGTGTAAGAAATCCATTTCATGGCTTAGAGCTAGTATTTTTTTGTAAGAATGCATATTTTTCTAAGCCCAAGAGGCACACGAAGATTAGAAGGGCTCAACTGGTAATAAATACTTTAAAATAATAGAAATTCTTTCTTCATAACCACATATATCTAACCGTAGAAACACTCGGCATGTGTTTGTTTGCTTGTTCTAACTCAGCAATGAGGCAGAAGTAGCTCAGCTCTTTGTGCTCCTTGAGGAGATGTTTATGCCAACAGTGAGCTAATACATACAACACTGAGCATAGTTATAATAAATGACCTGCTGATTTTTAAATACATTACCAGCATTCTGACTTTCGAATGATTATCCTGGGTCTTTGTTCAGTATAAGCTGATTAGAAATGCAAGGAATTTATTAAAGATAAGGATTTGGCATAGGAATTTTTCGAAAAGTTTCTCTTCACCACACTGCTGTTTATTCCAATGTTAGATGAACAAAGCAGCATTCCTCAGACAGTTGTAATGAGAAATGATTAAGAACAACTTAATTTAGGCAACAGCATAGGACTTCATGAAGTATACAGTGTGGGGGAAGAAAAGGAATTGCATCCTCATCTTGCTTGTAGGTTACAAACTGGAGGGAGTTGTTGCTCTGGGGAACAGCACCTCTACTCCAAGGGAATGGGACAGGCCAGTGAATGTCTGAGCAGTGATCTAAACATGAGCTCAATATGTGCTAGCAGTGTACCCAGGTGGCCAAGAAGGCCAGTGGCATCTTGGCTTGTATAAGAAAGTGTTGCTAGCAGGAGACAGGAAGATGATTATCCCTCTGTGCTCCTCAGCTCTGATTAGGCCACGCCTTGAGTACTGTGTTCAGTTTTGAGCCTCTCACTATAAGAAAGATATTGAGACTCTGGAGCATGTACAGAGAAAGGCAGCAAAGCTGGTGAGAAGTCTGGAGGACAAGTCTTGTGAGGAGCAACTTAGCTGGAATTGTTTAGTCTGAAGGACAGTTGGCTAAGGGGAGAATCATAGGATTACAGAATGGCTTGGGTTGGAAGGGACCTCAAGGATCATCAAGTTCCAACCCCCTGCCACAGGCGGAGCTGCCAGCTGCTAGATCGAGTACTAGATCAGATTGCTCAGGGCCCAATCCAAACTGACTGTAAACATCTCCAGGGGTGGAACATCCACAACCTTTCTGGGCAGCCTGTTCTAGCACCTCACCATTCTCTCAGTAAAAATCTTTCCCCTGACATCTAATATAAATATCCCCTCCTTTAGTTTAAAACAATTCCCCCTTACTCTGTCATTATCTACCTGTGTAAAAGGTTGATTTCCCTTATGTTTATAATCTCTCTTTAAATATTGGAAGGCTTCAATGACATCTCCCTGCAGCCTTCTTTTTTCCAGGCTGAACAATCCCACTTCCTTCAGCCTGTCTTCATAAGAGAGATGCTTTAGCCCTTGGATCATCTTTGTGGCCCTCCTTTGGACCCACTCCAAAAGCTCTACATCTTTCCT
Source organism: Phasianus colchicus (assembly GCF_987193195.1). Lineage (NCBI taxonomy): Eukaryota > Metazoa > Chordata > Aves > Galliformes > Phasianidae > Phasianus > Phasianus colchicus. The sequence goes on along the minus strand of NC_143439.1, from coordinate 62,041,631 downwards.
GCATTGAGGGCCCCTGATTTGGATGCAGTACTCCACCTGGGGCTTCATAAGTGTAGAACAGCGGGGGGCAATCACCTCCCTTGCCCTACTGGTCACCCATCTTCTCTAGTTGCCACTTCGAGGTTCGAGGATGTGGGAATCCTGGCTGCCAGTAAAGACTGAGGCAAAGAACTCATTGAGTACCTCAATCTTCTCTGTATCTGCTGTAGCCTGTTCTCCTTTCCCATTTAGCAGAGGAGATATGCTCTCTTTTCCCTGTTTCTTCTGACCTAAGTACCTGTTTTGTTAACATCCATCACCAAGTTCAGTTCCATCTGTGCCTTGGCTTTTCTAATCCCATCTCTGCATGTCCAGACAGCATCCCTGTATTCTTTCCCAGTGAGACCTTATAGCTCTCTACAACTACATGAAAGGAGATTGTGGTGAGGTCAGGGTCAGCCTCTGCCTCAGTGTAACAAGCAATAGGACTAGAGGGAATGGCCTCAAGTGGCACCAGGGGAGGTTCAGATTAGATGTTAGGAAAATTTTCTTCTCTGAAAGCGTGGTCAAGTGCTGGAATGGGCTGCCCAGGGAGATGGTAGAGTCACTATCCTTGGAGGTGTTCAAGAAGTGTATAGATGTGGTACTTAGGGACGTGGTTTATTGGGGAAATATTGGTGGTAGGTGGACTGTTGGACTAGATGATTTTGGGGATCTTTTCCGTCCTTGTTGATTCTGTAATTCTATTCTGTGACCACGTGAACAAAAAATCTGCCTGCACTTGTGATGGAATAATACTGTTCAGCAACAGAAGATGGGGGGCACCTCTGCCAAGAGATGCCCTGAGGTTCTGCTGGAAAACGAGATGAATGTAAGTCAGCAGCACACTTTGGCATCCTTCTCAGATGTAGGCCCTGAATGGCCAAAATGGAAGTCAAAAATTGCAGAAAACAAATTACAGTTAAACATAAGGGGAAAGCTCCTCATTGCAAAGGCCAGAGGAGAGCCACAGAAATGATCCAATGGATGGAACACCTCCCCTGAAAAAGATGGGGCTGTTCAGCCTGGAGAAGAGAAGGATCCAGGAAGACCTAATAGCAGCCTTTCAGTGTCTATAGGGAAGCTGTAAGAAAGAAGGTGACAGACATTTTGGCAGAGTCTGTTGTGACAGGTTTCAAACTAAAAGAGAGTAGATTTAGACTGGATGTATGGAAGAAGTTTTTTACAATAATGGTGGTGTGACACTGAAACAAGTTGCCCAGAGAGGTGGTGGGTGTCCCATTTCTGAAGATATTCAAGATCAGGCTGGTTGGGGTTCTGAACAACGTGACGGAGCTCTAGGTGTCCCTGTTCATTGCAGTGGAGTTGGACTGGATGACCTCTAAGGGTCCCTTTCAGTATGATTGATTCTGAGAGTGTATGATTCTGTAAATTCAACTAGGCAAGGCTCTCCATGTTGAGATTACAGCCAACCCTGCTCTGAAGGCTTCCATAGCTCCTTTATTTGGTTAGCATGACATATTCTGTGAAGACGCAGTTTCAGTGTGAGGAATTTACAAAATAGAATTCTAAGTTGTATTTGCTGCAGTAGCATTTGAAAAACAAAGTAATTTGATCAGTATTGGAATATTTTATCAAAATAATCATTTTATTATGCAAAGGGTTAAATACGCAAAGGGTTCTGGGAGTGACATCACCTTTCCATGGTACAAATCAGTACATTCTTTATCTGCTGTTTTCCCAGTGTTGTTTGACATGGTCTTTTTTTTCCCCAACAGAACTGAGGACTGTGGGCACTTTCGAAAATCTTTTTGACTTTTAAGCACTTAAATACCTTGGACTCCTGATATAATGTGCTTGTTATTTTTATCTTAGTTTAGATATCGCTTTGCCTGTTGTTGAGTCACAGAAGTGTGAGTTAATTCAGTGCCTGCACATCCAACTTGACGGTTCATGCACAGCTGCATAGATTTGATTTATTTATTTTTCTCCGGAAATTGCTTTTATCATATAGGATAAGATTTCTTTCATGGTCACAGGCTGGTAGTTTTGAAAACCACCATAGTTAGTCTTCCATTTGGAATACATAATTGAGATTTTTCATTTGATTTTCTTATCTAGATATATCTTAGCTTCTTTAGCCTTTTCGTTTGAACATCAAAGAGTTAAAAGAATTACTCATTCGTGCCTATGAAATACAGTAGAAAGTAAATTATTCCACTTTTGTTTGAGCCTGCTCATTCTCTAAGTGAAACAATTGCTAAGGAAAAAAATCCTCTGGAATGTCAAGTAGAAAGCTTTTCTCTGCCACCTTGTTCTCTTTTAAATAGAGATTTAAACATGGGTGCGGTCTTGTTTGAACAGAATGCTCACGTTAATTCAAATACACTTTTCCTCCTGAAGCTACTTGTCTGGATCTGTTTTAAGGATGAGACTTTTTTCCACTAGCTTTTCTTCAATAATTGCCCTGGATTCTACCCATCTGGGCTGTAATCGTTTTAGGAAAGATTTCCAGTAATTCAGCCTGAGTAACAACAGCCTCAGCTTGTAGATGTCAGTCATACAAGTAATGTTGTGTGTCCCACTTTCTCTAGAGCTCAGATGAGGAGCACATCAGAAAGGTTAAATCAAAATGTTGAGTATTTTAACACAGAGAAGCACAGTTTGTAGTTTGGGGCTGAATTTGAGGTGATTGTAGAATCAAAGAATCATAAAATGGCCTGGACTGAAAAGGACCTCAGAAAGCATCTAGTTTCAACCCCTGTGCTGTGGGCAGGGTCACAGAGTTATAGAATCATCGAATGGCCCGGGTTGGAATGAACTTCAAGGATCATCAAGCTCCAACCCACCTGCTGCAGGCAGGGATGCCAACTTCCATATCTAATACCACACCATGCTGCCCATCCAAGCTGACCTTGAACACATCCAGGGACGGGGCATCCACAGATTCTCTGGACAACCTGTTCCAGCACCTCAGCACTCTCATAGCAAAGAATTTCCCCCTGATATCCAACCTAACTCTTCCCTCCCTCAACTTAAAATCATTTCCACTTGTCCTGCTGTTATCTACCCTTTCAAAGAGTTGGCTCCTCTCCTGTTTACAGGCTCCCTTTAGGTATTGGAAGGCTGCAATGAGGTAACCCCAGAGCCTTCTCTTTAGGCTGAACAAGCCCAGCTCCCTCAGCCTGTCTTTGTAGGAGAGGCACTCCAGCCCTATGAGCCAACCATTAGACCAGGCTGCCCATATGAGCTCTTTCAGAATGAAGTTCATATCCTGGTATGAAAAAGTGCACTTCACAGATGTTAGTGGAACTTCACACCATTTAATTTGCAAAACATTTGTGTTTGTGTTTTTGTTTTTATTCTAAGCATATGTTTGTATTGTGATCGATGTTGGATGTCTATATCAGTTTTCAAAGTCCTTATGAAAGGAGCCATTGTAAATTGAAATTGCATATTAGAAATGACTTAATATGTAAAAAAGCTAATTCCTACCAGAGTGGGAACAGTGTGAAGCTGAAGAGCGATTAGATATGAGGAACACGTAACTAAAGGAAACTGGAAAATCTGCTTTACGAACAAGGTATTTTGAACCTTAAGTGAGTGCATGTGGAAAGTTTCATGTTGACTTCAGTGTACTTTTTTTGGATCAGCCCCAAAGACCATAGATATATCACTTGAAACCAAACCTCTGGGCTCCAGCTGTGCATCTGGGACAAATATCCAAGCAAATGCAAGCACCAGCATCCATGAATACACAATAAATTATGTCATTGGATTCTCCAGTTCAGTAGACAATGACCTCTACTTTTTTTTTAAGAAAACTCCACTTATATGTCTAAAATATCTAAAATCATCTAGTATTTCCCTAATTTACTATGAATTCACAGTTTTAGTTTTATTTATGAATCAATTTTTAATGACAGAACATTTTTATCAGCAGTAAGTTGAGGGCAATGACTTATGTAATGGGCAGTATGAAAAAGTTCATTTGGTTGAATGATGGAATAGTGGCACAGGTTATCCTCAGAGTGGTTCTGAGGATAGTATTCTACTATGTAGTAAGATATTATAGGTAAGGTATTGATATCACTGAGTGTAAGTTGCCCATGTTATTTTAACATACTTCTTAAAGTTCATTAGGTAGCAACTCTTGCCTTTTCTTAACTCCCCTCACCCCCCATCATATAATTATTACTTAATAGTTTAAAATATTTATTGAGCACGAAGTTTAACTGCTTGGTAGTTTAGAATAATATTCAGTACTCCCTTGGGAACATGGCACATGGCTAATTACAAACGTGGTAGGCTTAGAAGAAGCCTCTGAAGAGTCTGGTGAGCCCCAGCAACACAACAGAAAGGAGTGCAGATGTTCTGGATGCGAAATAAGGATTTGAAATTCAGTAGGTCAGTGAGATTTTTTTCCAAAAACTTATTTTTAGGCATCTGAAAGTTACATTTGTCAACATTCTAGAGGTGTAGGAGAAGGGAATGGGACTAGGGAAGGAAAGGGGGAAAAATGAAGGAGAGAGTAGGCCATTTTTATTTCAAATTTATTCAGTTGAGATCCTTCTAACATCCTAAACTGTAATGCAAGAATAAATATTACACCTCACTTGTACAGACTCTGCACTATCCTAAAAGAACTAAAATTTGGTTATTTACATTAATGCCTGCTTACCTGTGGATAACTTCTTCCCCCAAAAAATCCCAGCATAGTTTGGATATTTTATATTTTGGAGACTCTAGAAGAGATTCTATAGCTTCTGCTTTTAGATTTTGTGGATTAGAGGTTTTGAAGTGTTACATGGAGTCAAAACAAAAAAATAATTGAAGTGGGAAACTATTAAAATTACAATGTACTCTGTACAATGGAGTACTTCAGAAGGAGTCACTATGGATTCATTCAAAGGCAATGTTATGTTCAACAGTCACTTCCTATGTACATAAGTTAACAAAAATGAAAACAAAAATGAAAACAAAAATGAAAACAAAATCAAACTGGAAGCTTTAAATAATGCCTAGGAATTAGAACTTCGATTTTTCTTTTTTTTTTTTTTCTTCAGCTCATCACCTCCTGCCATCCAGTGTGTTGGCTCATTGGTTTGGTATTGACTCCTGTGGAAGTACGATATTTGAATTTCCTACATCAGCAGGTTTTCATTTGTGGACTCCCATCCAATTACTATCACAGAATAAACATGCTTGTGCAGCATGACCTGGTCACAGCTTAGTGTAGTGAAACTATAGGTTAATTGCAATTTTCCCTTAGTTTGACTGAGTCATGCTAATGCCAGTATTAGTTTTGAAGATCTCTGAATGTCACTAAAAGTACAGTTATTGTTGTATAAAAGAAGTCTCATTGAATTAAATAAACGTTTTAACTTTATTTAGAATGATTAGCGGCTTTTTAACATGGCACAGGAAAACAGACACAAGCCTCGTTAATTTTCAGTAGAAAGCATCACTTCTTTCTGAGTTAGCACTATATAGAAACCATTTGAATGTGCATTTAATTACTTTTCTTCAGGAAATGCAAAAATGAGCATGTATCTGTACCGCTCATTTTAATGATCACTGAACATGAGGATTTTCCATTATAGGGTTGCAATACATCTGAGATGTTTAGCTCAGTTCTTGATTACATACTTCTGTATCATACCATTAAGAAATTTGTCTCTTCCATTGTGTATATATGCTATAGGAGAGCTAACCATGTAATTATGACAGAGGTATGGCTATCCTTCTCGTGTAGCACTGTGCTGTATTGTAGGTAACATGATGTATGTTGTACTTGACTGAACCTGAATCTCTTCATCTTTTTCTGATTTCCCATGCAAGCTAGCACAAAGTGCTACCCAGGACAAGACTGAATGCTACTGACTTTACAAGCCTCAGATTAATACAATTGTTTTAAAACAATATGATGCAGTAGTTTGTTCTAGTGTGATAAACTAACTCTTAAATATAGTGAAAATGTTTGATGTTGCAAGCTCCAGTTTAGCTGCCATTTTAGTGAGTAACTGTCTTTAAATTATTTACATAATCTTTTAGCAAGGCTTTCAGGCAGCATCTTGTTAACGCCACTATGCAACTTCTAATTTGAGATAATCCAAACACAGCCAGATCAGAGTGAGGGTAGAAAGGGATCTTAGTCTGATCCTGTGGTACTTCTGGGGGATGTGAAGGTTGGAGTCCACCTGGGTCAAAGTGATCACAAAATGATAGATTTTTCAATCCTTGCTGAACCACAGAAGGGAGTCAGCAGAACTGCTACCTTGGACTTCCAGAGGGCAGACTTTGGTCTCTTTTGGACCATGGTTGAGGGAATCGCTTGGGAGGTAGTTCTGGAGGGCATTGGAGCCCAGGAAGGCTGGGAATACTTTAAGGAAGTTATTTTAAAGGTGTAGGAGCTGACCATCCCCAAATCATGGGGGAATGAGACCGGTCTGGCTGAACAGAGACCTTTGGCTGTAACTCAGGAACAAAAGGAAAGTTTATGGTCTTTGGAAGAGGGGGCAAGGAACTTATGGCAATTACACGTACATAGTGAAAGCTGTGCAAGGAGAATATTAGAAAGACTGAAGCTCAGCTAGAACTGAGCTTGTCCACTAAGATGAAAGACAACAATAAATATTTCTATAAAAACATCAACTGTACCAAGAAGACTAGGGAAAGTCTTCATCTCTTCTTGGACGCAGAGGGGAACATAGTGACCAAGGATCAAGATAAGGCTGAGGTATTTAATACCTCAGTCTTTAATAGTAAGCCTAGTTGCTCCGAGGGCACACAGCCCCTTGTGCTAGAAGATAGGGATGGGGAACAGAGTAGGCCCTGCGTAATCCATGCTGAGATGGTTTGGACCTGTTTTGAAAGCTGGGCATTCAGAAGTCCATGGGGCCAGACGGATTGCACCTTAGAGTGCTGAGGGAGTTGGCGGATGTGGTTGCCAAGCCACTCTCCATCATCCTTCAACAGTCCTGGCTAACCGGGAATGTCCCAGTAGACTGGAGACTGGCCAATGTATTGCACAACTTCAAAATGGGCCAGAAAGATGATCCTGGTAGCTACAGGACTGGTATCAGTCTCACCTTGGTGCCTAGGAAGGTTATGGAACGGATGATCTTAGGAGCCATCATGGACCAGTTTAAGATCAACCAGGGGATCAGGCCCAGTCAGCATGGGTTTATGAATGGTAGATCCTGTTTCACAATCCTGATTTCATTCTATGACAAGGTGACCTGCTTAGTGGATGAAGGTAAGGCTGTTGATGTGATCTACCTGGACTTCAGTAAGGCCTTTGACACTGTCCCCTACAATATTCTCATGGAGAAGCTGGCTGCCCACGGTTTGGATGGGCATACGTTCTGCTGGGTGAAACACTGGCTGGATGGCCAGGCCCAAAGAGTTGTGGTCAGTGGAGTTAAAACCACTTGGCAGCCAGTCATGAGTGGTGTCCCCCAGGGCTTGGTACTGGGGCCACTCATATTCAACATCTTTATCAATGATGTTGGTGAGGGGATTGAATTCACCCTCAGTAAGTTTGCAGATGACACCAAGGTGGGAGGGAGTGTTGATCTGCCTGAGGGGAGAAGGGCACTACAGAGGGACTTGGATAGACTGGATCGATGGACCAAGGTAAACTTTATGAGTTTCAAAAGGGCCAAGTGTCAGGTCCTGCATTTTGGTCACAACAACCCCAGGCAACCCTACAGTCTTGGGGAGGAGTGGCTGGAAAGCTACCTGATGGAAAAGGACCTTGGTGTACTGATGGACAGTGGCTGAATACGAGCCAGCAGTGTGCCAGGTGGCCAAGAAAGCCAATGGCATCCTGGCTCGTATCAGGAATGATGTGGTGAGCAGGACTAGGGAAGTAATCCTGCCCCCGTATTCAGCGTTGGTGAGGCCTCACCTCCAGTACTGTGTTCAGTTTGGGGTACCTCAATACAGAAGGGACATTGAGGTGATGGAGCAGGTCCAAAGAAGGGCGACAAGGCTTGTGAATATGTGGCTTGTGGAGGCTTGTGGAGAATATGCCCTGCGAGGAGTAACTAAAAGAACTGGTACTGTTTAGTCTAGAGAAGAGGAGGCTGAGAGACCTTGTTGCTCTATTCAAATACAGGAAGGTGATTGCAGTGAGAGTGTGGTTGGTCTCTTCTCAGTAGTGACAGGTGACAGGACGAGGGGAAGTGGCCTCAAGTTGTGCCAGGAGAAGTATAGGTTGGATATCAGGAAAAACTTTGTTACAGAAAAGGTGGTTAAGCACTGGAACGGGCTCCCCAGGGAGGTCTTTGAGTCATGATCCCTGACTGTGTTTAAAATCCATTTGGATGTGGTGCTTAGGGATGTGATTAAGTGATGGGTTGTTAGAGTTAGGGTAGTATGGTTAGGTTGTGATTGGACTTGATCTTATAGGTCTTTTCCAATCTGAGCACTTCTATGATTCTGTGATTCTCAGTGTCCACAGTGTGCCCAGCTTTGCCACTGATGAAAAAGAGAGAAGTAGATTTAATTCAGCTGTCTGAATATGGTCAAATTTTCCCAAAGGGAATCAGGAACTTGTTCCTGGCATATCGTAAAACACCCAGACTACGTGAGAAACAAGACCAGCACTAGTAATAATAATTATAACAGAATGTTAATTTTATTAAAACTTGAGTCATTCATTTAATGGCCCAATGATGCAGTGTTAACTTAGCTGGATATGGATATTTTAAGCTTACCCAAAACTTGAAAACAGGAGAAAAGAAATCAAAACTCAAGTTCTTGGCCTTGTACATGCCTTCTCTCATACCTCAAGATTAATATCTTGCTCTATTTTCTACGCATAATTTTCAATTTCCTTTCTTTTGTTTGAGTAATGAGACAAGGCAATGCTTCTGCATGAAAATATTTCAGCTAAGACCAATTAATATTCAAATACCTAAGAAGGAAAAACAATATAAAATTTCTTAGCCCTATATTCTCTGCTTTTAGTAAGAACTGTCTGAAAGTTAAAAGGTTTAAGAAAGTCCAAGAACAGTGTGGATAAAATTAACGTCACATAAAGAAAACCATGAACATAACCTTCCCACACTGGCCTATTCCCATGGTGTTTAGACCCTTTAAGTACTTGTAGACATTTACCATATTTTCCCTTAGTCGTGATTTGGCTATGCTTTTACATACTTAGGCCTTTTAGTCTTTCCTCATAAATCAAACTCAGCAACCCATGATTCCTTTTGTTACTTTTATCTGAAGCATTGCCAGTTTGATGACATCTCTCTGGGATCAAGAGTTATTCTAAAATCTGCAAAGAGAACTGTAATCATTGCTGCTTCTAGGGTTAGTCCCAGAGCTGAGGCCCGAGATGTTTAAAAAAAGGACAGTGAGCGCTCCCGAGGTGCAGGGAAAACAGTGGGAATTATGCTACACTGGGCACAGATGAGTATCCTCAGATAGAATTCAAACCAATTTTGAATTAATTTTGCCTTCTGGAATTAATTTTGAGTGTGAGTAATGCATTGATGGAGTAAGAAGCTTTGCTAATGTTGCAGTCTGGTAGCATAGTCGTTGAGACGAGGAGAATTAGAAGCAAAGTAACTGCCTAGTGGAATGGAAGGTGAAAATAAGGGAGCTCATCCTTTTCTCATCTCAATCTCTGCTGCTAGCTGGTATCCTTGCATTGGAAACTCTAAGCTCCTTTTGGATCAGGCTGCACTACCTGAGAACTTCTGTGAGAGAGGGGGAAAAAAAAAAATTGGGAAGAAAAAAAAAAAAGGTGCTGATGTAAAAGCAAACTTAAGAAGAATTAGAAAACTAATGTAGTCAAGGATTGATGTCATCTGGGCATATGCAGAGGAATAAAGAGCACATGTAATTAATATTGGCTTGAATAGAATCATGTGGATTGAAATCTCATCAGCTCTGAGAGCAAAGCAAAATGATAGGAAAGAAGAGCAGAGCTGGTACTGAGAATGGGGAGGTGAGATGCAGCAAATGTCCAGCTTATCACAGGAAGGACTTGTGCCCTGACATAGCACCTGATGGCTGTCTCTGAGTTGACTTTCACTGTTGAATGAGATCTGATGAGATGATAGCAACTCCCAGGAAGAAATTTTGTAATGTCTGTCAAGAAAAAAAAAAAGATGAAAAGATTCCTTTTAAAATTTTACTTTTCGTATGTTTCTGAATCATGGCCAAAGCAGTTTTACCTGTAGGTTATAAGCTTTCTGACTTTCTTCTAGGGTTTGAACAACAGTTTCTCACTAACTTCTCTCAAGGTGTCATTTCAAGTAATACCTACAGTCTAAAAGAAAAATAAAACAAGATATGATCCATATTGCTTATCCAGACTTCTTTTTCAACCCCATTTTCAATAGGCTATAGACATTATTCTTGCTTAGAGAAATTAAGCTTGCTAGAATTTTCTACTAGATAACCAGAAAAATATGAAAAAAATAGTGCAAGGAGGAGTTACTTTTTCTTTCCAGACCCCATAGAATTAAATTCTGTCAGAGATTGTTGCTAAAATACATTGTCAGATGTTGCTCATTTCCATGCAAAACAGGATCTGTTCTGCCAAATATGCATGGTGCGTTTGTTCCATGCTAAGTGTAGTGCTTATATTGAGTTGTTCTCATTGGTCAAGAGAAAAATGAAGGCTCTGTTCCAAACTCTTAGTCACTGTTGCTCTGAATATGTGGAATCTCAAGGGGAAAAAAGTCTGTCCTTTTTTAAGAAACCAGGAGGGCCCACAAGACCATTCAAGGTAATTCAATGTAGTTACATCTTGAAAACAATTTCATTAATTTTCTTCGTGCAATTTACATTGCAAATTCATTGTTAATAAGTGGAAAATAGAATTTTGTTTTAAATTTGGTCAAAAAATAGAGTAGTGACATGGCAGTTGTGTCCTTTGTTGTCAGTTAATCCATTGTGGGACTATCAGGATGTGTTAGCATGCTCCCTGCCCTAATTTTGTCTGATAACAGAATAACTTCAAGGAAAGCTTTATGGAAAAGGAGAAACCATCCTTAAAAAAAAAAACATAGAAGTAATTTTCACTACACTGAATCTGTCCCTTTTAGATCATGTGCACTTAATACGGTGGAAACATTCATTGATAAAGCTAAAATGTTTGAAAAAGTGTTAGCCCACAGTTATCAGAAGAACTGTATACAATATTGTTTTATAATTCACACAATAATATGTGTGCATATACTACTTGTTGTTAGGCAAACTTTATACACTTTCATAATTCCATCTCTTTCCAATTCTTAATGCTGTTGTTCTCCCCTTTTAACTTTATATATATAAACATATGAAACATTAAATAAGAACATACTTCTTGGCATTTCAAAAAAGCTCTATCAGACTTGGCTTTCTGATACGACTCTACCCCCATGAATAATAGCATTCTGGATTTAAGAATTTAGCAGTGTCCTCTCTCCTTTCTATAAGACTGCTATTAGCAGACCAGTGCAGTGTCCAAGATTCTCATTAAAGATCAAGGAAAATAAATCCAACTCTGATTCTATGTTGGTATCAGTCTCTTTAAAATCCTGGAGTAGCTTAAATTTGTCTCAGTGTGCTCTGTCACCATCACACACCATGTGTAAACACATCCTTTTCCTAAAGGTTGTAACTTCCACTCAGTTGGGACTCTGTTGGAAAGATTGTTATTCTTATTTTTTTCCAAAATTCAGTAATGTTAACAATTTCATTTCCCAGCTGCTGTAAGCTAATGTGGTTTTGATGCTTTTTTTTGTTGTTGTTGTTATTCAGAATTTGAGAATTCAAACGTAATCCCAAATGCATTACTTTGTGATGTATTTTAAAACTTAAGAAGGGTAAAAATATTCCTGTGCACAGATTTTAACGACACCTTTGTGTTTTCATTTTGAAGAGACATTTGTCCCCTGAGGAGTTCCAGGAAGTCTTCAAAATGAGCATTGAGGAGTTTGATCGCCTGGCACTTTGGAAGCGGAATGACCTGAAGAAAAAGGCCCTGCTTTTCTAGTCCCTCATGGATAAAATATGTGCTTATTCAAAACAGAAATAGTCTTGCCAGAACTATCACATGCACTTGCTGTTGAACCATTGTCCGGCTTCATTGTGTTAGTATGTGTTGGAGGAAACAGGACAGATTAGATGGCAACACGTTGGAATACAAAGAATTTGCTAATCTTGCATTACCAGCTGGTTCAGTCAGTAACTCTGGTCCTACCCAGTTTACAACATGCAAAAATCTAGCTTTAAATTTATTGTTGCTTGCAGTTATTGCTTGATGCAAATGGAAATTCTGAAAGGAAGAGAAAAAGTGTAGCTGTGACAAAGGAAATCTGACATTTTGTTTCATTAAGTTTTAAAATACAATTTTTACAAAATCGAGTAATGAATATAAAATTATGTAATGGAGGATCACATGTGATTAGAAATGTGGTAAAAGCCAAAGAAAAGCATGTCCACAAGCAATTATTGCAGCTCTTTATGTGTGGTACTTTTTAAGAATGAAAGGAAAAATACAGAAGCACCTTAATTCTTCTTATACTTTAGACACAGCCTATTCTCTAAAAGGTCATTTTTGTCTAAACGGTAATAACTAGCTATCTTTAATTACAGCACAAGAGTTTTTATTTTATTAAGAATATATTGTGACATAAAGCACTTATTATGACTAAAATGTATACAGAGACCTACTTAAAAATTTAGTCCCGTTCATCAGGAAAACAGAAGCCTTATACAAAACTGGTGTAAGAGTGTATTGTGACAGTTAATAGTGTTTTCCTACTATCTTGGGGTATTTGGGGAACTTTTTTTTTTTACATTTCATGCTGATATAAATGCCATGCAATCTTAATTATATGTAGATAAATATGTCTATCTATAAGGATTTTTTTCATTTGTATGTTGTCAGGAAAGATATTTTTAAGTTCTCCACTTTCTGGCTTTATATCATAAGCCATGAGAATGGTAATGGCAATTGGTAGGTGTGGAAATTGAACAGTTCAGCATAAAATGTAACAAAAAAAAGCTTGGTGTGCTCTATCAATAGTATATCAAATTATAATCAAATATATGGAGCCCTCATGCATTACTATTTGCATGTTTCTGTAGAAATCAATTTAAAAAAAAATCCCTATATGATACTGGTGCAGTACCTTGGAACTATCTTAAATAACAAGCAAAGGTAACAAAATCTGAGCATTTGATATGAGCTCTTAATATCTCTTCCAACTGGAAGACTGTATTAAATTTAATAATTTCATATGGTCAGAAGTATGGTTGCTGACAAAGAATGATTCAAAGTGAGTTGCTAGTTTTGTGTGATACTAAAAGAACATTATAAAAAAGTACATTTTTCAGCCATGTGTCAGTATTCTGCATTTTTACTGCCTTGAATGTTTGTATTCACTTCCTACTTCACTATGTCTTTTTGCATAAGTAAATGGTTAATATATGCACTACAACACAGTTTCAACTGCCCAAGCATTGGAAAAATCATAGCATTGAACATGCCTTCTTCCAACTAATTTTCAAAATCCATATTGTTGGAAATATTTTCTCATGACCTAAATGTTTTGTCTGATGATTCAAACGTTTAAAAAAATCATTAAAACAAAGACATAACTGAATAACTGTGCTAATTGTGTATAATTTATTCATTGTATTTCTGTTCTGGACATGTTCTTCCAATTACATTAATGTAACTATTATGTTATTTGCATTAGGTTTTCTCAACAAGGAGACAGGATATCTTTTGTTGTGAAGTGTACCTCTGACTGTAAATTTTCTGCAAAGTTGTTTGTAACTTAAACAATCATGGAACAACTGACACATCAAGCAAAATCTGCTTCACTTTCAGATTCTGAGGGGCAGTATAAGGATAAAAAAAGGGGGATAGGCTCTTTAGCAGTGTCTGTTGTGATGGGATAAGGGGAAATGGTTTCAAATTAAAAGAGTGGAGATTTAAATTAGATACAAGGAAACAGTTTTTTTACAATAACAGTGGTGAGACACTGAAACAGGTTGCCCAGAGAGGTGGTGGGTGCCCCATTCCTGGAGATATTCAAGGTCAGGTTGGTCGGGGCTCTGATCACCTGATGGAGCTGTAGGTGTCCCTATTCACTGCAGGGGAATTGGACTAGATGACCTTAAAGAGCCCCTTCTAACTCAAATGATTCTATGATGTTCAGTGTACACACCAGTCTTAGTAGCCAGTCTTAATTGAGAGCTCGTAATCACCCATAGGCAACACCCATAATGGTCTGCAACCTCGGAATAGCTCATTATGTCTTCATATTGCAGTCAAATCCAGCCAATCTGAAATGTGATTGGCATGGCTGATTGGGCACTTTGGACTTGATACCTAAATCCAGGAGAGTAAACAGCTGAAGAAAGGTCGTTAATATAGTTGACCTTGATGAAAACTACCATTCTCATCTGTATGTTCCTTGGGCATCAGATTAATTACATACATCTTTTCTATGGAAATATTGCAGGTTGATAGAGGAAATCCATATATAGGTGCAGATCACATACAGGTTTAATGTGGATCTTCATAAATAATGTGAAATTGCTTAACAACAGTTAATGCAGATATCAAGCAACACTTGATCAAGAACTCCACACTGAAGAATGTTGTTATCCAGATCTTTGGCAGATGACAAGTGAGGACAATCAAAGCTTGTGAGCTCTGTTTTACCCAACCATGCTGTTTTGAGCCAGTTAATCTGTTATAATGCCAACGGCTTAAAAGTATCTTCTGAAGCTCCTCATCCTACCTGAGCTAAATCAGATAAAATTCTCATTTTGCATACCCTCATGTTGATGTTTCAGTTCACGAATACCAGTTCTAATGATAGTAGACATCTATACCTAGGGTTGATACCACATTATCTACCTATACATCATTCTATTTTCTCTTTTATGGTCAGTCAAGAGATAATAGAACTTTGAGGACATCTTAGTCTTGAAACCAGTTATATGAATCTCAGTTGTCACATTTCTGTCCACTGAATGTATAAAAAAAACCAATCCATCTGCAGATGTGTAAATCACAACTATTTTGTCTTAGGTGAAAATAATTTGGTACAGGTGAAAGTAGTAAGCCAACAATCTCAGTAAATTGGTGGATTATCACTCAAAACTACTGGCAGTTCGTAGACCACGTTACAAAATTACTTTCAGGACAACAGAATGGCACTTTGACTTGCACAGATTTCATAGAAGGCCTTAGTAGTGTTATTCTTTATACTGCTCACCAAATAGGCATGTATTCAATGCCAAACACACAAAAATGTTCTAGAAGACATTCAGTTTATCAACTTTTGTTCCTGCTGCCAGCCAAACCATAAAGGAATTTTGGCTTCCATACTCAAAATCTTTGCTGATGTTAGATGAAGAAATACTTTCATGTATCCTTCTTATTTCATTTCCCTCAAAGTTTGAAATGGTCTGTAGATGTCTGTTCAGTGCAGAGATGGCATAACTCAATAAGCTGTTCCCTTTTTCAGATGGCACATGTCAGTGTATCACTCTATATTTCAAGTATCTGCTGTCACATGGTGTAGAGACTAGTCAGTAGTGCTTTGTTGCATATCTAAATTCTCATTTATAATATGATTCTATATGTTATATTTGCCAGCAGACAACTATACTAGTGTGATAGAGACTTAAAATGAGCAGTAATTCCCTGTACTGCTAGATCCTCTGTACATCATCATAACTCCATAAGCCAGAATATGGCAAACCAGAGCATACAACATTAGTGTTTATAAATTTATCATATCTTCCTCATTTAAAAACTGTAAATTAGAATTTTGGTCATGTAGTCTACTTTCAGTAACTTGAAGTATCTCATAGATTAACATGTACATAATTAATGTTCTGGTTTATTTCTAAATTTCCATATACTAATCTTAAATAGCATTATGAAATGGAAAACACATTTCAGAATGGTTAGGTAAATCTTTGCCAGAATTTTCCTTCTAATAGCATGGTCCAGTACTGGCAGAACAAATTCATAGTCTCAAAAAATCATTGGTTATTTTTTTAAGATTATGCTCTTTATCATTAGGTATTGTTCCTTGTTTTCAAGGAAATTCAGTCTTTCAGCACTTTGGTAAGTATGGATGTGCCTATATAGCTCAAAAGGATCAAGGTAACGCTTGATGGAACCTATCTTGATATATATTCAAAAAGCAAGGGAATTCTGTCAAACATTTCATTTTCATACCTGGATCTCATTTGTATGTCTCAGCTGTTCATGACAAGCCTGATGTATGACCTAATTCTCACCTCATGTATTTTAAAGGCATGTCTTAAACACAGGAATGAAAAAGCCACCTTATTTCATCATCATACTCTGAGACAAAGGAACACATGGATTTTTGTGGTTGACTTTCTAATGCTAAGGCATATCTGACCAACAATTCCAGATAGGAAACCATGCATGCCAGATTACTATTACAGCTGTCTGAGAAGGCTGGACATTTTTGTCTGACCTTCTGCTATTTCTTTTCGTTGTGGTTCAGTGGAGAACTCTGGAAGCTAGAATAGCAGAAACAGGGAAGTAGACTGTTGAGAAGCTACCTGGAATCGAAAGATCCCCTAAGACAAGGTTAGTTTTACAGAAACAAAAGGATGTAGCTCAGATCAAAAGAAGTACGTTGTATTCTATTCCTCATTTTGGTGAGGAACCATCTATTCAGATTTCCCCAAGTGTGATTAAGTCAGACCATCAGTTTTATTAGCCTTTCACAGGTCTGCAGGAAAAGGCTGTTCAACTATTTGCAGATGAGCTGGAGGAGATCTCAGGCACTGCCAACTGCGTGGCACATGGGCTCCAGAGTGTCACTCTCCTTGTATGTGAGAAACAGATTCATATTCTTCTAAGCTTCTCAATATCTAGGTTGAACACACATTTTTTTCAGACGTCTTGTGTATCTACCAAAAAAAAAAAAAAAAAAAAAAAGAGGAAGACTTTCTGCTATCATAGTGAGAGACTGCAAACCTCTTGCACATGTCCGTGTCAAATCATACTGGAGGTTTGCATTTTTTCATACTCAGTATGCCTCTGAGATGTAGCCAAACCCTTCTCACTCTTTCTGCTCTAAGAAAACTGTGTTAGAAAAGGTGCTACTCAGGAACAACGCATGTGTGAGAAATGGTAGGTCTCAATAATTTACTTATCTGATGGTAAAGTTGTAAGCACACACAGCAAGCTGAAGCTTGTTTGTCAGGTTACTGCAGCTGGTTACTGTTTTCTTCTCACATCCGTCATGTCTCTGATAAAGGCTTAGAGAAACTAACAACAGACAGGAGCCCCTGTCCCGCATAGATGTCATCTAAATATATAGTGAATCAAAGCTTTAACAATGAGACTTTTCAGTCTCATCTATGATGTATTTAACATTTGTTAGAAGAAAACTGGATCCTTGATTTCTTTTCCTGAATCTTGTCAATTTTTTATCCAGAATGATTTGTGGTTGATCTGTTTTCCCCACTTGCTCTGATAAATGCGTTGATTGCATCCTCTACTCATCTCTCTGCTAACAATTGTAATCTCTTTAATCTTCAATTTTCATCTGAGATGAAAACCATCCTGTGACACTGATAATTATTCTGCAAGCTCCTCTCATAACTTGATGCAGGAGGTGGGCTGATTCAGAATAAAGGGATGACAGTGTTTTACATTCAGCGTGGTATGATAAATATTCTAATATCTATTTATTTATTTTTAACAGGGGAAGAAGAATGATAAGAACGGCTTTGGCTCTTTACTACAAATTTGCATTATGCTGAAACTCTGCTTGAACCAATCACATTATTGCAAACATATTTACCTAAGTGGGTATTCTTCTGAACTCCAAGAGTTAATTTTTTCCACAACTATCCCCATGTTTCTTTATTAACTGATAATTAAATAGATAACAGGATAGATAGTAAATCAACCAAGCTAATGGTCTTTCTGAGTTTCCTTACAGTTGTCTGGCCTGATAATTTAGTTGGGATATTGGGTTAATACTCTTCTTGACAGTTGATAATTTTGCTAGTTGTGGTTTAAAAGAAAATCTCTCATGGACACAATTTGGGCAGCTCTGTTTTGCCAGCATAATACTAGGCATTTTTCACCTCCCAGCTAAGTTTTAATAGATAGCAGCGCTTGCAGCACTGTGTGAGGCGCTGCATGAGACATAAACGACATCAAATGGTTCAGATTTAATTCTTTCGCAATCATTTCTTCAGTGTAATAACTAGTTACTTGTATAGCACAGTAAAAATAACAACAATCAAAGGCTACTGAAAATATTTGATTTCATCCTCAATGGCACAAAAGAAAATAAATATGCAGTAGAAGCTAAAAGATATACTTTTTTCTGAGTAGGAGCTAGAATGAAAGGGTTCTGCAGAAGAACTTGGATTCATTAGCAGGACTGTGAGGAGCTGAATTTCAAGCCAGATACCTTTCTTCAGAACTCAGAAGTGCTTCTGAATATGTTCTATATAAATATAGGTAAATGACTATGTACTCTCACATTTACTTTGCGTTTGAACCTCTGAAATGGGCTTCCATATAAATTAGCACAATTCCGGCCTCCTGTGCTCACAGGATAATTTGAATTAGTAGTCCTGCTCTAATAAACATCAGTCTGGCAATACCTACTCTGGAATTACAGGTATTTATGATCATTTTCTCAGATCCCATCTTGTTTGTTTAAAAAATTAAAGCCAAATATCTACTGTAAGAAAATGCATAAGAAATAGAAATTTGGCATGATTTTGTAGGCATGGAGATGATAGGTTGGACTAGATGATCTTAGTGGTCTTTCCAACCTTAATGATCCTACAAGTCTATGAAATGGAGACGCCTACTACTTGTGACAAAACCTTACAAAGATGCCAACTCTACAACATCACATCTTGAATTTCAAACACTGTACAGAAGGCTAACATTAGAGCAGCATATTTACAGCCAGAAAGAAGGTCTTTTTTCATTCAAAAACTTTCTAATTCATTACCTTAAATTGAAGAAATGGGGCAAGTTTTTATAGCAGAAAGCTGTATAATGTATGGCTTTGTAACTTTTGCAAGGATCAGTAAAAGCAAACCTGGCCAAGATTTATTGAAGGAATAAGAAGACTACTCATGTAAACAAACAAACAAACAAAAGACTGATAGAAGACTGATTGCGCTGCAGCCAGTCAACTCATGAGTAATAGCTTTTCCATTGCTCACATAAGAGCGTGAGGAGCCGGTGTTGTAAAACACAGTGGGTTTAGTTGAACTGTTGAGAACTTCAACAGAATTGCCCAGACATGATTTTGACAGATTGCAAGTGTAAGAACTGACTGTCCCCTGATCTTGATGATAAAGATGAAGAGGGGAATGTGTTGTTCAACAGTGTAGGAGACAGGGGGAAAGACAGGGGAGGACTGAGGTTCCATTTTTGATACCATTTTGCTTGAGTTCAAAGAAAGCAGGAACAAGAAGGCAAAGTTTACAAGAAAACTTGCCTGAATGTGTTCAACTCTAATGTAAAACATAAAAATAATGAGACTAGGGTTAAAGAAACAAAGAAAATACTGATAACCTATACTTGTACTGCGGAGATTTGAAGCTACTTTTCAGTGACACTAGGAGTTTAATGGGCAAAGAGTAAAAGGATTTAGCGTAGCATTTTAAAAATGTCAGGTGTTAAATGCTAAGCCCACTGAAATCAGTGGAAGTCTGATGTGCACAGAACTGCAAAGGTCAGGTTATACAGAGCTTTTTAAAAAGCTGGAATCAGCAGGGGGGATTGTTTTTAATGGGGAGTAACCACTTTTAGGTTCACAATCAGATTCTAGAAAGTATATATCCCTTTTTAATGTGATTCCTTTTCGCAAAATCAGTTAACAGTGAAATTAAGACAATAATTGGTTTTACATCTCTGTGAAGAGTGAGCAGTTGCAAATAATTTCACTGCGCCGGAGAGGACCTACATGTGTAGAGATGAGGGAGAAATAACTGAGTTGTTTGATAGCTGTGTTTGCTCTCTTCTTGAAGTTTCTGTCATACACACTTTTTAAATTTAACTTTCTACAGAAAGGTAAATGGCATTTCTGTAATAGGAAATTTTACCTATACAATAAATCCTTATGGGACACATACATACTTAGTACTAAGCAAGATTCCTGAAACAAATATTGAGAGTATATGTCAATTTTTTTTTTTTTTTTTTTTTTTTTGGGTATGTATTACCCCCAAAAACCCAACTCGTTGAAGATCTCCTTCAAAAAAACACATCTAGAAATTTCAGAAAGATGCTGTATATTTTGGTATTAACAAGGATGGAGTCTGCAGTAACAGGATCACGGAACATGATGAGGAAAGGAAGAGAAAAAATTACACTTTATTAAGAATTTTCTCTTCCTGATTTCTAAAAGTCTTAAGCCTCTAAGACAGCTGTAAGGAAAAATCACACTTTCCAGGTGACAGAGGATGAATTTTGTTCTAAAGAGCCATAACTTGCCAGCATGCTGCATGGGGCAGTGTGGCCATTGGGTGAAGTGCCATTGTAGTTGTAGTTTTCATATGTCTATTTGGAGAAGAAAAAGAAATGAAGCAGGTTGATTGTTGACAGCCTTTCTGGTACCAGACATACAGGATGTTTGTTACAGCTCTGATTTCACTTTAAGAAACTGACAAAACCATGCTTTTTTGGAGGCTGTTGAAAGAACTTACTGAAAAGTATTGAGCAGACTTTTGGGGAGTGCCACTCATCGCTTACATCATCCAATAGCTTTTATGGAATGGTTTATTTCACCAGGACATTGCCGAGGTTTTGGGGCCTCTTATACCACTAAGTTGTCTGATATGGACTCAATCCAAGGCATATTTGAAGGGGAACTGTGTATCTTTAAAAACTGACCCACGCTTTTGAATGCTTAAAGTACTGTTTTCCTGCCTTTTTACATTATTTAAGTGAGCCAAATCCAAATTGCTTGGAGTTTCTTAGAAGACATAAATCTCAACAAATGGTAGGGGATTTTTTTTTATCATGCCTGTGCTTCTCCAATTTCATCCAATGTTGATTATCCGAGGGGAAAAAAATTTTCAAACATGCATAACTCTCCTAAAGATAATAAATATGTTTTGTCATTGCGATAATTTTTCTTTCTTCAGCAATCCGGGGACAGTTGGAGTTCTGATTTTGTAAACAGCTATACTTAGATATTTTACTGACTGGAGTATTCTAATTATTTCCTTCCTTCTTTCTTTCTTTCTTGCTGGTATTGTTGTTTATTTTTTATTTGCTATGATTATATTCTTTTCTTTGTGATAACCCATGTTAAGATTACAAGAAGATTAGGACTCCCTGTGACTAGACTTCATCAAGTCATATACAAGATAAAGTCTGTTTCTACAGTAACAAAGTTACCCTTGATAGAGCAGAAAATTAGGGTGAATTACTGAGAACAAAGACAGCATTTGGAGCATTACATGGATGTCTGTTATAACCTGTAACTTGTTGGTTTTGTAATATAAAACTAGAAGGCACTTTTTCAAACATGAGGGATGCCTGTTTCAAACTGGGAGATTTGCGCACGTTTACCCTGTAGAACTTTGTGTTAGAAGATTATTAGTTTAAGAAGTTTATTGGGTGCATTGTATGACATACAGTCACTGTGAACCACAGGTTTCGTATTAATGGAGTGACTCAGTTCCCGTGCAAGAAACTCCTCAGTAATCGATTTATTTCAATCATGTTGTGCTCAGTGTGAGTTATACACTGTTCCTTTTAATTGTATAAAATAGATTTTGTCTTTAAATAGTGTCATTAACGACTCATAGGTAAGAAATTCAGTGAATTTCTAAGGTCTTTTTAGCAGCTCACAGAATGACATAGACAGACTCAGATTTGGGTAAAAGCTTCACTTCAAAATACTTTATTGTAGAAAGCAAGAATGCAAATAAGACAAAGTTCTTTGGAGCCCTTCAGCTTTAAGGGGAGTTTTACTCTGGAAGGAATCATTTTGCTGTCTGGTGCTCATCTCCATGACACACATTCCCTTCTTTTGACACTATGAAGTAACTCCCAGAAGACTAGAAGTACTCATCAGTTGCACCAACAGCCTGAGGACCGACAGCTTGCTATCTCATCAGCATGGGGCATGACACACTTCTTTTCCTATCTTCCTTGATATTACTTCTCAGCTGTGTTGTAGTAGAGCTTTTAAGTCTGCAGAGGGGTCACACGATTTAGGCAGAGGCTATGAATGGAAATATTACTTAATGTAATATAAGCATTAAAACACATCCTAGAAGTGCTTGCTGCAAGCATATGAATCAGTGGCACTGTGCATGGATTACACTGTATGTGCCAGAGCAGCCAAGAGCTATTCTGAATTTTCCAACAAAATCTTTTGGGCTGCTTCTACTAACTATCACGTTTTACAGGTCCTGATACCAATGAAGTAGCTCAACAATAGCTGAAAGCAACTGAACTGTGGAGAAGAGGTGTTATGGTTTAATTTTTCAAGGCTGACTAAGCCCTTTAACATTGCCAGAAAAATCACTGCTTCTAAGTGCTCCAAAGCCCTTCCCGCCAGCTCCCAGCGTAATGAAAAAAGCATAATGAAAACAGGCAGATAGCAGCATGCTGCTGCTGGAAGGGCTCACCCAGTCGTTCCCTGCCCATACCCAAAGGCAAGAAAGAGAACAGACAGAGGTGAGATTTAGTCATCTAGACAAGACTGGGTTGTAAATTTAGCACTCCAGTTTTAGGCTACAGAGCTCATGATGGTACTGCAATGTAAGTACAAAATAAGTAGAATTTTCCCTGATTTTGACTGTGACTCTGGGTATCACCCCTTTGCAGTGAATGAGGATGATAGGACAGAAGACCACAGAAAATCTGGCAGGATCACACAGACTTTTATTCACCAAATTTAAAAACTCTTAATGAGCTGTACATTCTGAAATGCGCAACAACATAAGCTACAAGCTTGAACAGAAGGATGAAATTGCATGTAGCATGTTCCACAACGCTCATTACAAGAGAACATTTGTGTATCCAACTGTTACAGCGAGGCAAAGTAAAACATGTTCTTACACCTAGTGGGATTAAAGATGAAAAAATTAAAGCTTTTTCTTTAGTAGCATTCCTCTGTGACCTTAGGTTTCCAGTTTCTTTATGGAAAGAGAAGATGATAAAAATGTGAGCTTGTCAAACTCGAAATGCAATTATCCACCTTGTGCAAGTTTTGCACTGGATCCACCTGCAACACTATTAAATGCTGACGCCTGCTTTCAGCTTTCCAAGGAAACTTGAAATATAAACTTTAATCAATATAATGCCTTTGATTAACATCCGGCTTATGTCGAGCTAAACTTAGAATGGTACAGTCAGAATCATTAAGGTTGGAAAAGGCCACTAAGATCATCTAGCCCAACCATCTGCCTACCACCAATACTACCCACAAAACCATGTTACTAAAAGTATCTCATCTACGCACTTCATGAAAGCCTCCAGGGACAGTGTCCCCATCACCTTCCTGGGCAGCCCGTTTCAGTGCCCAAGCACTCTTACCAAGAAGTTTTTCCTAATATCCAACCTGAATCTCCCTGGTGCAACTTGAGGCCATTATCTCTCATCCTATCAGTCTTACTTGAGAGAAAAGGCCAACCCCCACCTTGCCACAACCTCTTCTCAGGGAGTTGTCAGGAGTGATAAGGTCTTCCCTGAGCATCCTCTGTTTCAGACGAAATAATTCCATTTCCCTCAGGCTCTCCCCATAAGACTCGTGCTCCAGACTCTCCACAGCTTTGTTTCCCCTCTCTGGACATGCTCCAGAACCTTAATGTCTATTAGTGAGGGGCTCAAAAACGCACATAGTACTTGAGGCGCCACCTCACCGGATCTTAGATGGCAGAATCCAGTCCAATCCATTTCATAAATGAGCATGATTTTATACCATTTTAACAAGAGGGCTTACATCTTGATTTTGGACAAACAGTGACACGCTGCTTATTTGCGCGGAGCTGAATGTTGGACTGACAACATCTCCTGCACCTAAATGAGAGAAAGCCATGTGTGGAAGCTCAAATTATGATCTTGTGATATTTCAACATTTCTTCCTGGGGGAAGAAGAGGAAAAAAACTAAAAAAAAAAAAAAAGAGAGAGAGAGAGAGAGAGAGAGAAAGGAAGGGAGAAAAAAAGAACCATCCAGGCACTGCCCTACAGGACACACCTGCCCACGGGCTGCCGCCCCACCCCGTGCCCGGGGCCGCTTTGTCCCTCAGGCTCCGCCCCGGCCCCGCCCCGCCCCGCCGCGCCGTGCCCGCCCCCGTCCGCCTCCTCCTCCTGGCGCGGCGCTGCCTGCGCGCTGCTGGCTGAGCTGCGCGGCTGTGCGCGGCGCGGAGTTTGCTTTGTGCCCGCGGTCGCGACAGGACGGCCCGCAGGTAGGAGGGCTCCGCCCGCTCCGTCCCTTCTCGTTCCGGGTTAGCATCTCTCTTCAGAGCTCGGCGGGATGTGAGGGAGGGGAAGGGTTAGGGTGAGACAAGGGATTTTTCTGTCGAGGTTCTGCTTTGCTGGAAAGCATTCCAGCCCAGGGGCGGACAAACGGCACGAAGTCTCGTTCCCGTTTCTTGGCCGGGAGGTGCACGTGGAAAATGCTGTGAGCGAGCCCTAGCATCTGGCGGCGGCTGCTCGCCGGGCCCCACGTCGCCGCCCTGAGCCGTCCTCGCCGGGCTTCGGGAGACCGAAAACCCGGCGGAGATCCCCTGGAGGGAATCCCGGCGTCTGCGGTACCGAAAGCGGCATCCCTTCCCGGCGAGAGGCGGCAGCCTGGCTGCCGGGAGAGCTGCCGCTTTGTACAGCTGAGAGTTTCGCTGTTTTCTGCCTTTTAGGGTGGGAAAAGGTGGTCTCTCTCCAGACTTTGCCATTTGAACTTGTTTCATCATAGCAGGGAGATTGCATCATGTTACAGTCTTGGATTCAGTAAGGGCAAAGGCAAAATGAACCATCCTTCCAAATCTATCCCATTGGCTTCTCCATCTGACCCCCTCCTTTTTATTTCCTGTTTAACAGAAAGGTTAAAACTAAAAAGCAGCGTGTGATTGGTAGAAGGCTGCTCAGTTCACAGCGACGTATTTTGATTTCTTCCACTGAGAGTTTTTTTTTGGAAACTCAATTTTAACTTGGTCTGTTCTCAGTGTGGATGTGTGCGGGGGGAATATAGGAAACTTAGCGAAGATAGAGACCGTAGGAAAACAATCGGTGGCAAAAGAGAGCTGAATAAGCAGCTAAACAGATGTTGCTTTACATATGAGGAGCCCTGGAGTCAGAAGAACTGAATGGATTCAGATGGGCACCCTCCAAAAGCATGGCATCCACGTCCCCAGAATCACAGAGCAGATGAATGAGTGCCCGTGTCCCAAAGGCCGGGCAGGATGGATGTCAGGAACTGAAGAGTGTTTAGCTGATGTCCCCTATGGATGCTATACCAGTACTTTGATTCACCTAACACTTGCAGTGTTTGTGCCTGTTTACATGTCAGACCTGTGTAAGGATTGATCTTTTCAGCTGAGGTCTGTCTGTAATGGGTCTCAAAGCAAGCAAGATCTGATTAAATGTTGTACAGCAATCTGGAGCTTCCTTGGCTTGCAGTTCTTTTGTTCTTTGTGCAGTTCTTTGTTTTGTGTCGGAGGTTGAACTGTCACAGCACAGCTCAGTTTGGTTCTCAGAGGCATTTATCCCAAGTGTGGTATCACCCTTACAGGTGCTCTCACTGTTTGCTCTGAGTGTTACAGGACCACCCATTTCCTGCAGGGAAATGGCATTTTTATGGAGGGCTGCTTCTCTGATTGCCCAGGAAGAGCTGAGATGGGGGTACAAGGGAGCAGCTTGGCAGCCAGATGGACCCATCCATCAACACACTCCTTTATGGGCACTCGGTGCCCTTCAGTCACCCTCATGCCTCCTGGTGGTCTCTATGGGAAGAGCTGCTCCATTACTTTTGAACAATTCCTTTTTCCTTTTGGTACTGGGGTGGAACCAGACCAAATTCTGCATTAGAGCTGGAGGGAGAGCAGTGCTGCCTTTCTGGGGCTGTAGGGCACCAGATGGGCTCAGAAGAATTTGATATGGATTCTGAAAAAAAAGCATCCTCAGTTTTCTTTGTGTGTCTGAACACGCTGTGATCACGGTGACAAGGCTGCTCACAGAACAATGAGCAGACATCTCCTGCCTTTGGCGAAGTGCAGAACCGCTCGGTGTTTCCCAGGAAATATGCCAGCAAAATTCCAAGTGTTGCATTCTGTTCCTGGCTCGCAGGTGGATCTGTAGATACAAGGATTGGAAAGGTCTCTGGGGTCGTAATTTCATACACATGTGACTAATTGTGGTGTTCCTTTCAACGGTGCAAAAGGAACCTGCAGTAAGGTCAAAGCAGGGATTGTCTTGCCCAGCTGCTCACTGCAGACTTCCCCGGGACATTGCCTGGGGACAAAGAGCTGGTGTTTCCAGGCTGCTTTGTGCAATCTGGAGTCAGCCAATTTAATTTCCGCCCATTTTCAAAAGTTTCATATCTGATACCCCTGTCAATGAGAGCCCTGTTAATGGGGGCCTGCTTGGTTAAGTGCTTTGTTCAAGGCTGGGCTCTTTGTGTGGTGTGGATGGGACGAGGAGGAAGAATGGATGTGCTCTGTATTCATTTGCAATAGATCTCTGTCGTGCGTGTGGCATGCAAGGACTTTGTGTCCAAACTCATATACAGTTAACTCTGTATTATTGTGGTTTTACTCATTATTGTGGTATCAACTCTTGAAAAAATCATTCATCCCTTCCAGTTACACTGTTGAGCTATCTTTACATTTGCTCATGGCATAAAACATGAGTGGTATGAGTAGTGAGATTTGGCTGTTCAAGCTCCTGAGTACCCTTAACAGAACACTGCCACTATGACCTAACAGTGATCATATCCCTCTTAGAGCATCCCTAGGAGAGTACAATGAGCAAAGGATGAATCAACATCTGTTCTGTTTTTTAACACTATCAAGAAATCTGGGAATGAATTTCTTAAGAGGATGTTTTATAGGTTTGTTTTTGTATAGATGTAGTGGTATCTTAAAAGTCAGTGTTGTGTGCTTGTCAATAAAGTAACCAGAACAACATAGGATAGTTCCTATACAGACTTTTCCTAAACTGGAAGAGAAATAAACATTTAAAAAATCTCTGCATTATTCTTCTTGTGGTGACAGTGGTGGATGGGTTTTCTTTTTTAGTAACTGGGGTTTTCTGATGCCAGCATCTCTCTGCCCATATTTTTGAGCTGAATGCTAATAGCTGTCTCTTTGGAGGACAGTTGTTGGTTATGTCTCTATTGAGCCAAAATCTTGACAAAATGCTGACTAAGTATGTAGCCTTCCATTAATAAGTGCCAGAAAAATGTGCTCAAGTGATTTCAGATTCAATCTGCAATCTAGCTGATTATCTGTCTCAAAGATAACAGGTTTTTACCCCCATGAAGCACAGCACTTTGTGTATGCGAAGTAATTGCTGTGAGTTGGACTGAATATATATTATTCATTAGGGGACTGTCATCATATCATGTTTGTGAAATCCCCAAAGTCTCTTATCACTTTCCTAACCACTTCCAAACGCTTATGGAAAACAAGATCTTGGTGTCCTTCTGCATCACTGGCTGATGTTCTGTCTCACTGAATTCAGTCTGTGCGTGCTGGTAGCCACTTTCAGTGAGCATGTTTGCTTAGTTCATCTAAAATAAAGAGACTTTGGGAAAGTGGCTTAATTCTTGGATTCACGTTATCGGGGACAGCACTCTTACACAGAGAACATGTACTGTTATCTCAGTTCTGCAGAGAAGCAAATAGCAAAAGCTCTTTAATATGCTTCTTTCATGCTCAACCACTGTTATAAACTGCCCTCCAGTGTATGAAGGCTCAATATTTGGTTGCTGTGGGTGGATCTTTTTTCTTCATTCAAGTGTTTAAGTATCTTTTTCAAACTTACCTGCTCCCTCATTGGATGCGCATGCTTTTGGCATTGCTGCTGTCCAAACATGGAGCAGAAGATAAGGGAAGGCAAGGAAGGAATTCCTCCATTATTAGCAATGAGCAGGTCCAGATTTTATTTTGCTTCAGTGTTTCTTCCCAGGAGCAGCTGCAAATAGAGAACACAGTGTGACCTTCGCTGCAGCTCCTAGTGCAGCCATCAATCAGGTCTGGCAGGGGCTTTATTGCGTCTGTCAGAGGTGCTCGTAAGCCACATGCTGTCTGGTTTGGGGAGGGGGTGGGAACAAACAAACAAAGGGAACTACTGTTGGTTTTGCTTGAAATAAAATAAATGTGAGTGAGCTTTTCCCATGTATGCCAGCTTTGGAGACGGATTTCAATTTTTACTATGAGTCATTGGTCTGATTAATAAAATGGGATCAGCAGTTGTCCCATGCCTCGGCGTCCCTAGCAAACCATTCACAAACTAATGCATCCTCACCTGCAGTCAGTGCTCTCTGGTTAATCTTAGGTGATAATTTTACCAAGGAGTTGATACAGTTAAATTATTTTAGGTAGTTTGTTGCACACGGATGTTAGCAAAGGTTGGATATTAGGAAAAATTTCTTCTCAGAAAGAGTGTTGAGGTGTTTGGAACAGGCTGTTAATGCACGTGGTGAGTCACTGTCCCGGGAGGTTTTCAAGGAATGGGTGGATGTGGCACAGAGGGACATGGGCTAGGTGGTCATAGGCATGGCTCGATGGTTGGACTCGAGGATGTTAGTGGTTTTTTCAACGTTAGCAGTTCTGTTAAGGAAAGGATTTTCAGACTTGTCTGAATCTTCGAGGAAAATAAGGCAGCTCTGTCAGATAGAACAGTTCTGGGGTTTTGTGGGAACGTGTGCCTTCCCAGCCTTTTCTAGGCTTGCATTTGGAGGCAAGTTCACAGTGAGCAAGCCCAGCTGATGAGCTCAGCTGATGATTGCATCCCACTTTTAAGCATGCAAAACATTATTCTCACCGTGTAAGTGCTTTGTATGTTTGCTTTGAGTTCATTTGTTATTGTTTTTTTTCCCTACCAGCGTTGATCTGCTTTTAGAATTCTACTGGAGTTCAAAACAATTTACGTTCTTAGATTTTTTTTTTTCACCGCTACAACAAATCCGTGCCTTTTTCAAATTCCTCTGCTGTCTTTCTCATGCCAGATCTGGAAGTGCAACTTTCTTGCCTTTTTTTCTGAGGGCTCACTCAGCACAGTGTGGCAGTCTGTCACTTCATGCTTTGCTGCCAGTTAAATGAGAGGTCAGAAGCAATCGGACAGGCAGCAGTGCTGGTGTGTGGCCCTATCTTCTCTTGTGGGCTTGTGTTTGTGTATATACAGATGGATGTACATGGATTTTAAGAGAATGTGTATAGGTACAGGTGATATGTATTATAGCTGACATTATAATAAGTGTCTGAGGGAAATGGCTAACTACTAATATACATTTAGTGTTGTTTCACTATCAGCTGAAAGGTTGAGGTTCTGAACTGCAAACTGGTAATGTGGGGTATAATGTATTACTTATTTTGCTTTTTAACCAGCCAGTTCTTGGCAGAAGCTGCCTTTTTTTACCAGGTTTGGGCAAGGAAGCTTGAATTGCCATAAGAAATCTGTAACAGCAGGTGCAAAGAAAGCGCTCAGAAAATGTGAAGCAGATCTAGGTGCCAGGGGAAGCTGAGCTGCAGAGGGGGTATTGTGATGTTGCTCTGCCACTGGACAGAGCATATAGTATAGATTAGACCAAAAAAAGTTACACTGATGGAGAGTAGAATTTATTTTTATAAGCCAAATATGTGCTGGGGAATAGAGTTAAATACTTACTGGACATTGTTGCTGGCTGTAGGAGAAAAAAGGAAAAGAAAAAATACCTTTAAATACGAAACAAATAACCTCACCTTTAAATGTTTAGAATGAACCATTTTTCAGCTCTTATTGAAATACGGTGTCAAAGAACTACCTTTGAAAAATGAAAAGATCTGCTTCTTTTGTGGAAAAAAAACATGGGGGCTGAGGAGCTTCTGTGAATATGTGGAGCGGATCTCTTCTCCTCGCCCCTATCCCTCTACCTGCACCATGTGCTTGCAATTAGGACAATGAAAAACTGCTAGTCCCCATGGGCAGGGGCTGATAGGTGCATGGTGGGTCCTTCAGGAAGAACCAAGGGAGCTGGAAGGAGGTAGAGGCTAGGTCAGGCCATGACATTTTGTTTTGAGCTATACAGGAATGAAATCCACCCTAAAGTGTCTTGGGAAAAATTCTGGATGGCGGCCGGTGTGAATAATGCTGAGTGCAGTTGGGTGGGACCCCACCTGGTTACAAAAACAATCGTATTTCCAAGGTTAGTTAGCTCTGTTGGAAAAAGAAGAACTATTAAACAAGAAAGGTCTCGTTTGAAAGGAAAATCCCAATTGGAGACCTTTAATCAAAACAAAAAACTAAGTCTCCCACTTCAGAAATTAATGAAAACAGGCCCCCAGATATGCAAACAACTGAAATCACACACCAGAACCCTTAGATAAGCAGAACAAATGTCCTCTGGGGAAAGGAAGAGCTGTTCCTTCTCTGGGAAAGTTTGTCTGTTCTTGTGGCTTCTGAACTTTTCATCTTCTCTGGGACTTTCTGCTGTCTTTGGTTCACTTTTTGCAGCTTCTTGGTGTCCTGTGTCTTTTGCTGGAGAAGTATTTATGCAAATGCTTAGCTTTAAGTCAGTGAATCATCTTTGATGTTGGCGAGATGAGTACGTTGGGCTGTATTTGTGTTTACGCTGCTCTGCAGAAAGGGAGCTCCAGCCAACACAAACCAGCTGGGTGGGTACATGGCAGCCTAGCATCAACCTTTCTTCCCCAGAATGGGCTGTCCCACTGACCTCTGGTCCTCTCCATGAGCTGATCTGGATCAAGCGTTACTCAACAGGCCAAGGAGGCAAAAAACACTGAATTTTAACCTGACTCAGGTTCCCATTTGTCTTTCAGTAACTGCTGTTACCATCTATCTGCTGTGACGGAGCCTCACAGCCACTCAGTGCGGCAATTTCCTTCATGTCCCATGTGGAAGGGCTTGCTGA
This sequence comes from Phasianus colchicus, assembly GCF_987193195.1. Classification (NCBI taxonomy): domain Eukaryota; kingdom Metazoa; phylum Chordata; class Aves; order Galliformes; family Phasianidae; genus Phasianus; species Phasianus colchicus. The sequence goes on along the minus strand of NC_143439.1, from coordinate 62,010,563 downwards.
GAGATGTCACCCCTTTAACCTCATCTCTTCCAGTTCTCTCATTTTTCTTTCCTCTTGCTTATAGTCCAACTGTGTAATTTTTTTAAATAATTTGAATGTAAAGGTTAGCTATGCTGAAGATTTCCCTCTAAATAGTCACTCTATAACTTGAGGATGGATGCAGTTAGGTTTACAAGACCCATGCACTATCTTCCCCAAGGAAACAGCTTAAATATGCTTAAATATTGGTTATACTGCAAAGAAAGCAAAAGCTATCTTGTAGAGGTATCATGGTTAGGGATTCCTAGGGATTTTTAGAGATTTGATGGATCTTCAGCTCTTCTTTTTTTGTGTCATGGTAATGTCATTCTAAGCACTATGGGACTAGCTCTGCTGTACTTGCACTTTCTGGTTCTTGGTCAGCATATCTGTGGGCTTCAGGATTTAAGCAGAAACTCAGATTGCCCCAAAGTTTATTGTACTTTATGAGAGCAAAGGGTAAAATCAGTCTTTGAGACTTGGTGTCATTTGGAATAGGTTTCCTGACATACCAGCCCTTACAAAAAAACAGCTGTTCTGAGGCTGTCATTCTGCCAGCTTGAAGGGAAAACAGCCAAACAAAGGAAAAATACCCTGCCAAATAGGGATCAGACCTTAGTGTGGTTTGAGTGTGCCTTAAGTAGTCTCAGTCTTTGCATTCACACTAGTTAAGTTCTTCTTTCCCTTCAGGGAGCTGACTTGGAAAGCAGTATTTATGACAAAGTTTGGCCCTCTCCCCCTACATCATTGTAGGGAAGGGCCACTTCCTTCTGTGGCCTAAGCACTCCTCTCTATGAGTCAATTTCTGGACAACCCAGAGCAAGATCTAATTGTAAACATCTGAAAGTACAGATAGATGAAATGAAGGCACACAGCTTCACTAGGTGTGACTGTGAAGTTATTCTCGACCAGGAGACCTCACCTGGGTGGTTTGGTAGCCAGGCTGGGCCAGGACCAAAGTTGCCCACAGACAGCAGAGCAGGAATGGGCACTTACTTGAGGTACAGCTTGAGCCATATATATATAGCCAAAGAATTATGTGCCTTTCTTGTAAGTTGTCATTAGTGACTTACAGAGCACTTTGTACCTATTGTTATTAGATCATAAAATATTGGTGACTTCATGAGATGGGACGAGAAATGGGAACTGTCAGGGTGCAGAGGGAGGGAGAGGTGGGAGTTAATCTCCCTGAAGACTAGAAACAAGTACTTGTGAGGATTTTGGTATGTTGCTCATCTCTCATCGGCCCTACTAGTGACTCAACAGTCCTGAGATTTCGATACTAAACCCTGATCCAACTGCATTTTAATGGAGTGCGTAGGAATATAAGAAGCATGTAGGTATCCCACAGCATTTCTTCTGCTACAGTCACCTCTCTTTTGAATAATTGTAGGAACACTTCTAAAAGCTGGAATAAGGAAGCATTTATGTACTTTTTAAATCTAGATGTTTTACCCGCAACACCATCGCATCACTTTTGAGCTGCAGTTGATAGAGGTTAGCTCACCTTGCCCTTCAGTCAAGGAAGAGCAAACATCTCACCTGCTCTTTTACAGCCCTGTACTTCTTATGTGAGCAGTGTCACATAATACTACGTGTTTTTTCTCTGATCGCATTCTCTAGGGTCAACTACAGCGCCCCTGCACCATCCCAGATCTGTTCCTTTCTCCATAACAATCTGCCAAAGTAATCGCTCCCCTGTTCAGTTCTGCTGCACCCAGTTCAGCAAAGCCAGAGAAGTAATCATACAATTCATGGAGGCTCTTACCAGCTGCAGGAGTAGTGGGACAGAGTGTGGCTGTGGTGTATCTCAGCAGCTCACCATGGAGTCAGTAATAGATCGTGTGTTTCAGAAGGGTACGAAGTAATTGTGGGTAACCGTGTGTGTTTGATAACAGGGACTGGCAGAGTATAACTATGTGAAATCAGGCAAAGGATGTTACAAGAAGGTTTTTCCTTGGATTGGAGAAATCGTTATTGCTGGCATCATTTTCCAAAATTGTAAATATTGGGTATTTTCTCAGGTCAGCCTAAGAAAATGTTAAATTCCTTCTGTCATTGTTTCTTTATTAAAGTGAGAATTTCCTCACAGTGAGATTTTTGTCAAACTAGAAAATAATGAGGAAATGGATACTCTACATTCCCCAATGGAAGCTGTCCAAAGCAGAAGGGGAAAATGCCATTTCAGGCTGCTAAGAGCAAAATGATAAAAGACATCTGCATAAATAAATGATCGGTGGTTACTGTTTTCTCATTTAAAGTGCATTTTCATATGGAAATTTAAGCAATTACTTCTACTGTAGTAAACCTAACACAGCGTTTGGTAATTTATTCAATTTTTAATTTGTGTTATAATCACTGGGATAATTCTTTCTTTTGCTTAAGAATAGCATCCATATCTACAATGAGCTCCCTTCTGAATCTAGAAAGTGAATTTTTGTCATTGACTAATGAGCAGAGCATCAGTGACTTATGACCCTGTAATAGGACTGCTGGAAAATCACTGAACTCCATCAGAGAACCCTTTTGAGTGTGATTTTTTTGTTGTCTGCTACCATTATCTTCTTTTGCATTCAGCCTGTCTGCTTGCTACTAGTAGCAAAGATTACTGGAGTCTGTGCTTTTGAGGATACCATTATTTTCCTTTTTTAATCTGATCACATCATAGAATTATGTCACTAAATTAAAATTTTGGCACTGGTAGACAGTATGTCCTCAATGATTAAAAGCTTCATCAGCATAAAGTTTTGTGTTCTTTAATTTAAAGATCAGAAGGCTGCATCCCATCTGTTCTGAATGTGAAGGATAAGAATTGGCATTATTAAGTTAGATAAACAACTGTAAAATGTATATGAGCATTTGCAAAGGGAACTAATTTTGTGTTATCTGAGCTGCTTTATCTTCCTAGACTTGTTTTTCATTTCCTACTGTCCTCATATATTCATCAATTTTCAGATTCCTTCAAGGAAAGAACTGCATATTGCATAAGATAAGAAACAAATAAGGAGTCACCGTTCTTTTTCCTGTATTATTATTGTAGGATTTTTACAAAGGTACTTGCTAGGTCAGATTACAGTCAGTTTTCAGACTGAAAATTGGAACTTATAAAGGGAAACTTTAAAATGATTTATTGACTTTTACTCATAGCTGACTTTCAAATTTCAACTTTTCAAATGATAATCTATTAGCATCTACTCATTTAGGATACTCTACAGTGTAAGTTGAGCTTGATCTAACTGCATTGTCCAAAGATGAATTTTGGAAATGAATGGTACTCTACACTTTGCCTAGTTCTCTACATGATAGTCTGTCATCAATTTTTTTTTTTTTTTTTTTGCCTTGCCTTCCTCTGTATTTGATGGAGTACCTGCATCTGTTGTGAGAGGAAATTATGGAGTCAGGATCCTGACAAATTGAGAAAGTTCACCATTGTAAGAAATGAGACTATGTTGATACAGCATGGTGATTTTCAGTCCCACAGTAGAGTCTGGCCAGTGGATATTTGCTTGGGTCTGATTTTTTTTTATTTTTTTATTTTTTTCCAAAAGGCCAATGGCAGAAATTATGTAGGGGATTTCATTTCACATTACTGTTGTCCTTCAAGGACAGCATGTGACTTGACATATGCTGCAAACAAAAGCACGTGTGTCTGCAACCAAAGTGAATCAACGTGGATGTTGATCAAAGAATGATTTCAAATTTTTGAATAGTGCCAACAAGGGTTATTTGTGAATTAGATGTGTCAGTGCATTTTTACATCAGATGTAGAACAGTAGTAGTGGTATACAGAAGAACAGCAGTGGGTTATAACTGTGTTATTCACTGTACTGTGGGATATGAAGCTGCATTGATGCAGCTGAATTTGTGCTAAGTTAGAGCAGAGAAGCTGAGTACAGTGTAAATCTCTGCTTATCTATGATACTTAACGTGAGATGGCACGTCCATTTTCTCAAAAAGAGTATAGCAGAATCACAGTTGTAGGGGACCTCTGCAGATCTTTAGTCCGACTTCCTGCTAAAGCAGGTTCCCTACAGCAGGTTGCATGGGAAGGTGTTGAGATGGGACTTGACTATCTCCAAAGAAGGAGGCTTCACAGCCTCTCTTGGCAGCCTGTTCCTGTGCTCTGTTACCCTCATAGTAAAGAATTTTTTTTCTCAGGTTTGGATCTTCCTGTGTTCCAGTTTGTGCCCATTGCCCCTTGTTCAGGGGATCACCAAAAAGAGCCTCACGCCATTTGCTTGATTCCTGCTTACCCTTTAGATTTTTATAAGCATTAATAAGATCTCTCCTCAGTCTTCTCTTCTTTCAAGCTGAACTGTCCCAGGTCTTGCAGTGGTTCCTCATAAACTAGGTGCTTCAGGCCCCACATAATTTCTGTAGCCCTCTGCTGGACTTTCTCCAGTAGTTTCCTGTCCTTCTTGAACTGAGAAGCCCAGAACTGGACACAGGACTCCAGATGTGGCCTCACCATGGCAGCGTATGGGGGAGGGTAACCTCCCTTGCTGTGTTGGCCATGCTCTTTTTAATGCACCCCAGGATACCATTGGCCTTCTTGGCCACCAGGGCACACTGCTGGCTCATGGCCAACCTGCTGTCCTCCATGACACCCAGGTCCTTAAGTTTGCAGTGGCTGTTGAATTGGTTGTTTCTGATAGTAAGGAGGCAGTAATGGGCCACAAGTGCTTCTTTCCATCTTCCTTCCTTTTCTTGGGACAGTGGGATGAAATCCTTAATTTTTGCATTAAATCTATTATGTTGTTCACTTACGAGTTTAAGGCAGGTAAAAAGATCCTTGATGAGACAGTGACAGGGGGATAACAAGGAATTTGAAGGGAAATGAAAGTGTATTTTTATGAATTAATGTATTCACAAATCTTGAAGATTACGATTTGGAAATTTACTTTATAACTGAGGATAAACTTCTAAGTTAGAATTCGACTGTTGGTACATGCTGGGCACTGATAAAGCATTCACTGAGGCCATCTATATTGAAAAACAGAAGTATGAAGTTAAGTGTCATATATTCATCAGTCCTGCCTCTGCCCAGTGCTCATAGCTGCAGCCTGATGTGAATACTGAGTGAATCAGAGACCATGCAGTGAGATCCACTGTGATTCTCATCTTGACAAAATGAACTCCCAGTGGAGCCAGGCATTCTGTACTTCAGAAAACTTAAGTCTAGATATTTCTCTCATATATATTCCCCGTTAAAATGATTGAGCACAGGTAAAAGGTAGTCTTAAGACATAAGTAATATTAGCACTCTTAAATATATGTGTGAAGATCATATATGGTTGTATTTAAACAACTTTCTAATTATATCTAAAGAGCTTTCTCTTTACAATAAAGCTATTTTTCACTTTCTCTTTAGCAAACATTGTGTCAGATTTTCAAATTAAATGCCTGTGAAAGTCAATGGGCACTTAACAGTGAGATCCATTCTGATGGTCACGAGACATACTCATGTCTATAGCTGAGTTTGTTCCCTGTAGACTTCCTGTACAATCAGTAGATAGAGATTTGCTTCTCTAGGATGCAATCAATCTGTTCTGTTCTAGATGTCTATTTTAGGAAGGCTGAATTTCTCCATTGACTGTGCAGTGAGCCTAGGGCAACTAGCTCAAATGCAGATGACTGCATTGTAAGTGTTGGCACTGAGTCAGAGGAATGTCATCTCTGAAGCTCAAATGGCCTTCCCTTTCAGCCATATAAAGTGAGTAATTCTTCTAAAGTCAAAGAGTGTATTCAGGAGGTTTAAAACAAGATGATGGCTTTTTGGATTTGCACAGCTAAGTGGATTTTTTAAAACAGTCTTAATTTAGGTTTGTTTGGCACTTACAACTAAAAAGCTTGTCGTGACTTTTATGAGTGGCTACTTAAATGCTTTGAAGGCTCATAGGAATAAATGAAAACATCTCTGGAAAGAGACTTGAAATACAAAAATGGTGACAGATTCCCAGAAAATGACTTTTATGAGAGAAAATTCTTAGCTGTGTAGTTTTGAGAAATACTGTTTAAGTTTAGTTCTCAGTTTTACAAGAGATTTTCCGTAATGGTCTCATATAAGATCGTTTGTATGCCAAATGCTGGTTCATTCATTTGTGAGATTTTTATTTAGACTACTGTGCTCAGTGCCTCGCTAATTAAAATGCGTTGTGTTTGGGTCACCAAGGTTCTCAGGATTAAATGGATCAAAAATAATGAGTTTTATTACATCTGTTTAGAGTTTATTTTAAAAAGAAAGGGAAAAATTGTTCTGTCAGATTACAGAAAAAGATTCTGAAGACAGAAAAGGTAAACAAAGAAGCTCATTGTGTAGGTAGTGCCTTGGGAGTAATCTCCTGAAGATAACTATAGGGAAACTGTATTAGGAGGAAGTTTTTAACACAAAGAGTGTTGACACAGTGGAACAGGTTGCCCAAGGAGGCTGTGGATGCCCCATCCCTGGAGGCATCAAGGCCAGGCTGGATGTGGCTCTGGGCAGCCTGGTCTGCTGGTTGGTGACCCTGCACATAACAGGGGGTTGAAACTCGATGATCATTGTGGTCCTTTTCAACCCAGATCATTCTATGATTCTGTGAAACTATAGCTGGAATTTGCTTGTGTCCTTTGAAAAAGTGCACATCAGAGGCCATGAATTCTAACATGTATATGGATTTAACCAGTAACATCCTAATTAGTTTAAATTTGCATCCTAGATCCCATAATATCAAGGATTCCCAATTTTTCAAGGAAGTCTAAGGAAAACTAGAGACTTGAATTTATTACTAAAATGTGTGGGTTTTTTATCAGCACGCTGCATATGTGGATAGAAATTATAAGTATAGATACAGATAATTGAGAAATAAGACTTTGTCTTACAGAAATCCATGAGAGGTATTACTACAAGCTTGTCTCTGCAAAGCCTGTTTGATGGGCAAGTTTTTATTTGCTTTAGTAATAAATACACTACATATTTCACATTTTATATATATTCTTATATAATTTGTTCTCAGGCAGTTTAGTAAAGTAATGATTTCCATATAATTTAGCAAGGAGTTTTCTGTGGAGCACCAGTCCCTATATCCAATCTATAACATGCAGCAGCACTTAAATGACTCCAGTAGGAAATGAGCACTTATAAACTGTGAGATCCAGTCCAGCAATGTCCTTTACATGAGTGGTTTCATTTAAGCTAATAGTAAAATTCAGAGACTTGAATATGTCTAATAATGTGCCAAAAAGTCAAATAATGCTGCAGACCAGAAGGATGGAACATGCCCTGTGGAGCTCCTTCATAGTCGGGTGACCTTCACTCATAAGGCAGACAGTGTACGTAACCCTGCGCTCTGTTTCTTTTCCTGTTGACATTTGTTTACTAGGATCAGCCGCTGTCTGACTTTCTGTTGTTGCTGAAGTCTTAGAAATAGTTCAAAGCCTCAGTATAGTTAAAACATTTTTCTAAGGAGGATAGTTCATCACTATTTCAGGCTAAGTAATTGCTATCTGACTACATCTTGCTTATGTTACCTTTTCTGGCTGGCATCCCCACATGATATCTTGCTCATTGTTGTTAAAAACATGATGATTGCTGTAGCGTTGTAAATAAAAGATAAGTTGAATATTGTTAGGAGCTGGAAAAGTTGAGTGTTTGTTAAAGTGCTATTCATAAACACATCACATTCACTCAAGTGTAGACCACCACATAGTTACTGTTTAGCTTAGACTAGTGTGCATTTACTTTTTTTTTTTTTTTTTGTAATGGCTGAGCAGATTTTTTTAACATGATCTATTAATGACGAAGACAAGACAGAGCTAAATGAGGGGGTCAAGCCTTAGTAGATGTTTCTGTTCTTTCCCTGAAACTGTATTCAGTTTTGGAACTGTAGCAAGTTGCTACCTATGTTCAGAGATCTGCTGAATATATTCACATGCTCCTTGCTTTGGCTGTTCGGAGAACTGCTGATATTTCTTGGAGATCAAGATCCTAGATGCAGCAAAATGTAAAGGGCTGGGCAGGGATTAAGAGTTTAAGTGCAAGGAACATCTTCTGGAGATGTCCTCCTTTTACTATTGACCTTGATTTGGAAGAAGACTGGTTTGTAACTGCAACCATGCAGTAAATAGATGTTTATACCATTTCACCTCCTAAAGATATTAATGAATGGGCTTTGTTGGCTTAATTTTAAGTTGCAACTACTCTTCTTCCCTGAAAAGGTAGCGAAGCTTTACATAGTAAATCTGGTAAAGTGTGGGTCTGAAATAAAGCTTGTATGTTATTCAACAATCCTAAGTCAATCATAGCATAGAAAGCACAAGATCTCAGTTTTTCTCAGGTGGAAGCATCTAAATTATCTTTCTTCAAGCTGCCTCATTTGTTGACTATAGAAATTCTTGAGGAGAATTGATCTCAGCTTGTTATTAGATAGTGCCCATCACTCTTTCCCACTGTGCTGCTTTTTTACTATCAATATCCTAGAGAATGTGTACGTAGGTAATATATAAACTTGTATGAATACATTCATACGTAATAGATAATGATAGTACCGCTTTTCTGAGCCCAGAGGAGGGAGACATGAGTTTTCTCCTTGGATGTCACTGTTGACTTGGTCAAGCATATCCACCTACTAGTCAGCTATGCTATTTAAAATATAATATTCTTTTTCCACACTATTTCATTCACTCATCTTTTGCATTGAGATTCTTCTTAATTTGGACAGGCTTTCCCACAACACCTCCAGGGACAGAATCACAGAATTGCCAGGGTTGGAAGGGACCTCAAGGATCATGAATCTCCAACCCCCCTGCCACACGCAGGGCCACCAACCATTCCACCTGATGCTAGACCAGACTGCCCAGGGCCCCATCCAGTCTGGCTTTCCCACTTCTCATGAGTCCATGATAGAGATGTGGGATTTGCTAGAGAAAGGAAATGCTTCCGTCTCTTGAATTGTTGCAGCTTGAGCTGTGGCACAGGAAAAGCTTGGTTACTTTTATTGCGTTATATTCTTATATTGTTTTATATACAAATTCAAGTATGTGGTCTCTTGCACTAGCACTTCAGTGTGCATTTTCACTGGTATCCATAAGTGAGCTACTAGAAACACAGTACCATCCTAACCTGTTGCAGTGGAATTCTGGTGAGAGATGTCTTCCTATCATTTCAGAAACATTTCCATTTTCTCATTGATTGGAAGCACCAAAGCTTTCCCATCAGGTACACTCAGTGGGTTCTTTTTGTTTGTTACTCTTTGGTTCTTTTTTTTTTTTTAATGTACTGCATTCATTTTTCACAGTCCTTATGGACTCAAAGACCTTTTTAGGGGTTACTTTAGGAATTGCTGACTTCTCCTTGTTACATGTGAACTCAAATGTGAATTCAAAATGTCTCATTTTTTTCTCCAATAAATAGCTTTATTAAATTCATTTTACAGTGTAGGAATTTGTATTTATTGGCCATTATTATTACTATTTCTGTAGGGTTTGAACAATATGGTTGAACCCTACTTCTAGGAAAAGAGTGTAGAAGGAACTGTATTATGTTTAATTTAATGTGGAGAACAACACTCTGAGTTTAAAATATATCAGAAATTACATAAGTCTCCTTGAAATGAAAGATGTGAAAACGTTTCCCCATTATAACACTTGCTTATTTAATATTAGTCTCTTCAGTTTAGTAATTGGGAAGCACAGAATAAAAACAAAAAAAGGAAGGGGGTATATGAGGTATCCTACTGCTCAATTATTTTTACATATTAAAGAAAAGCTCTAATGATGTTTAATCTATTGACCTGAAGATAAGTTTTAGAAAGGAAAATAAACAATCTCCCTAATGTGAAACAAGAAATGCTAGACTGTTTAATTCTCATAGAGTTGTTCAGAATTAACTTTGCATGCAACTGCTCTTTGCATGGTTGCTTTGTAGCCTTTAAAAGCCCAGGGCTGCATTGTTATCAGAGCAGCTAATGCATTCCACAGAGATGCAGGATAACACTTGTGTTTGGTATATACAGCCCCAGGGAGGAGAAAGCTAAATGTGAGCCTTCTTGCTGCTATTGCTTTCATTTGAAAATGATATCCAGGCAATTGATGTCATTGCCTCCAGTAATTTCAGCAGTTTATAGTGCCTTAGTGTATTTCACATATAAGGATGCATACACAAATGTTTTGCATGCGTTTTTAATGAATACAAATTTTTACCTTTTAGTGTTTTGCTACAGCAGAGTCTATACAGCCCAAAGTTTCTATCTATGAGTCTTGTGTGCTCCAAGAATTTGTGTATGCTTGATTCTGTAGTCCTCTGCTGCGTAATAAAGCTATCCTCATCCAATCTTTCACACAGCTGCTGAGTCCAACATATAAACAAATAATACCCCACAGGAATAAGAACAGTGCTTGAGAAGTGGTTCTCTGAGGACTTCAGGGTGAACTGCAGCCTTCCTGTCGTATCCCAGGGTGTCTGGCCAGTGAAATGGGGATGTTTTCTCCCACCATTCACATCCTGGTAGTTGTGTATCTACCCACAGCAACATGAAGATAGTCACGTATGTACAAACATATGCACATATATTTAGGATTAAACATCTGTAGAGGTCCCTTCCAACATTAACCATTGTGTGATATCTATACTCAAGGCTGTGGTTTCACAATAGTTTTAAATCTAAATGTAGGCTGTCCCTAAAAGAGAGAACTCAAGTCTCATTCTCACAGGCAAGCTGGGTCTGTGTCCTGGAAATGAGGGACCAGAGAGATCAGTTCATCTCAGCAGCAGTCCAGACATAGGTTAACTTAAAGCTGTTATAAAACCACAGCTTGCTGGGAAGACAGAGAGCAGAAATAACCATCTTATTTGAAATACAAACATATTTGCACATACGGGCTGTGCTGAAAGGCACATCTCAATATCTCAGAAAGTTACTCTGCTTTCTTAGTGAAATAGAAGAGGCATTGGCAGCTGGTTTTATGCTTAAGATCTGGCTTGAGATAAGAATTGCAATAATTGCAATCAGGAAATAGTTAAGCTGAAGGCACCTGCAAGTATCTTGGAAGTGAAGTATTTATATATTTTGAATTTAAACTCTTGGTAATGTCATAATTATCCTTTTCTCACTTTTCTGACTATTATTTGGATAATGTTACACTTAAGGTCTAAATAACTGCTCTCTCCTTGACAAGCATCAGACAGGTTCCTCCAGAAATTGATTTCTTCCCACTTAAACAGTACTCTGCATTATCAGGTATAAATCATTAATGAGAAACACTTATTTTCTGTGAAAATGATAGTGTGTCATGAGCTAAGAAGAAGAGGTCTTAGGAAAAGATCTGTTATTTGAAGTTTTGTGCAGGATTCTTTATGGGTAAACCTTTCAACCCATACTAGATTAAGAGCTATGGCAACTGGCATTAATACTACCTTTAATAGCTAAATACTACATTTAGCATGGCTAAACTACTTGTGATGCACTGCTGAAGTGCTGCAGCATATAATTTTTGACCAGAATTGGTAACCATTTGCATTAATGTGACTATTTCAGCCACAGTGGCTCATCTGCTGAAATAAGACCTGGTGCAGCTTCCAAATGTGTGGAAGAGAGGGAATGGTATTCTTGTCAGCTGTGCCAAGGTATGTTCAAGCCCTGAGAGATCCATGTCATTTTTTTGAGAGGAGCCGATGTGGAATGGCATGTAGAGTATCCCATCCTGTAAATATTCTGCCTCATTTTTCAACTTCAAGAACCTCTGAACAATTCAGGACAGACTGAAAGGAGCCTGTACTTATTATCTCCATGCCACAGTTGGACCTCGTGCTGTGTCCAGTTATTTGCAACCTACTAATTTATCATATTAGTAAATAAATGTTTCCTCTTCATAACCTTATTTATTATGAGCAGGTCAAATGGGCTGTGTATATATTGCCACTGTTAGTACTTCTGACAGATGCAGGCTGTTCCTCTGCTTAAAATGAGCAATATCAGGAGGTAATAGATTATTGCCGTGTTCTTCCCAGCCCCCCGACTGATTCCATTATTCCTCAAACATTTCATAAGTAGAAGCATAGCAAGGATCCACGACAAAAGTCCAGATTCCATTTGTATCATCTGTTTTACTGCACAGCCCTATAGCATTCCATCATTGTGCTTCTCGTAAAAGTGACTTTTGTAGCATAGAGAAGTTAGCAGATCTCCAAAACCTAGGCTTGTGGGAATTAGTCTGTCAACCTGGAGCAAAGGCAGAATTGAAGAATTTTTCAACAATTTAAGTCGGTGGTTCCATTTTGTTTTGTTTCCCATAGCAAAAATCAAAGAGCTGTATGCTCTGTGAGATGTGACAGCCACATCTTGGCCAAACGTGAGGGACTGGTGTCATGCTATTGCCAAAAAATCCCACACAAATGTTTTACTAAGAGTGTCATCTGGAAGAGTCGTGAAATGGTGCCCCTGCTCCAAACAGCCTAGAGGAGGCAGGACAACATGTAATACAGAGGGTGTCATATGTGGGGAGTAATGTGGAGGTATTTTAGTAACAGAAATAGAGGCTGGAAAATGAAACCTGTGAGAGACCAGCAATGGGATTTCAGATGTTTACTAAGAGAAGAATGAGGAGAGACATGACAAAATCTTCAAATATGTTAAGGCTGCTACAATGGGATAGGGAATGTGTTCCCCCTCTGTGTTATGGATAGGACCAGAAAAATTGAGCTTAAACCGCAGCAAAGGAGATTGATATCACATGTTAGAAATACAGTAACAGTGAATGTTTGGACTAGATTTACAGTGGAGGCCAAAGGTTGGACAGACATCCATCAGTAATGAGATGAGTATAGCTGAGCTCACCTTGGATGAGAATGATGAACGAGATCACTCTTTCAGTGTTTCATTTAGCTACATCCTTTGATTGAGCAAGAACTATTTATGTTTTGTGTGTTCCCATATTTTTCTAACTCTCTCCCACCCTGATTCTTTCTCTGTCTTGTAGTAATGGCCTTCCTCAGGCGAACACTTAGTGATGTTTTGAAAAGTAAGCACTGTAAAGAACATTTTTCATGAGGATTGCTTGATTTTCTTGGCTGCCCTCCTCTGACAATGACCTGACAGCTTCTGTTTCTCCTTCTTAAGTGGAGTAAGATGGTAATACAGTAATGGGCAGAAGCTGGAGCTGGCATCAGATTAAAGACAAAGCCAGTGTCCTAATGAGATGCTTTATGTTTTATGTTCACTTCTTTTGGCTTTTAGTGGATGGCACTTCTCATTCTCTGATAAGATCACCTCATTGGTATCAATCTGCCATGCTTATCCTTATGAGACAGATCCTCTGAGGGATGTTGTTGTAGGAGACAGTGTAAAGTGCAAGTCTGTGATTATTAAAGGAGGAAGATACCCAACTAAGCACTCAAAGGCGTTAATGTTGAAGAGGCTGCTGCTGAGGGAACATCTCATTCTGTTGCTTTGGGGTGCCCTTGCTCCCTCTTGAGCCTGTTGTCTCATTTTGCTTCCTGTGACTGCTGCTGCTTTGGAAGCAGCTTTAGTAGAAAAAAGGTTTTATTTGAACAATTCTGGAAATACCACTTCTAAGAAAAACACAGTCAATGAATGTCCGGCTTTCTCTTCCTTTTGCTCTTCCAGCTATCTTATTAGAATACAGCATCAGTATCTGTGTTTTCTCCCCTCTGATGTAACTTCAAAACTTTCAGCGACTTTTAAGGTTCAATTACTTTTGGCAGACTTCAGTTCTCCATGTTAGGCCCACACACTTGTATAAACAGAACTGGCTTCAAGCTGCGTTAAATATAATCACTTAACTGCAAAAACACAAAACAGATAAAATGACTAAGATTAGGATTCCACTCTTGCAAACTTTTAGGGCAAAAAAAGCAGTGGTTAGAAGTAGCAGTCACACCCTGCTCACAAAGTCTTGCATTTTTCCCTATTGTCATCCTTCTCTGCGCTAGAAGCGCATGAAGGGCGTTTTTCCTTCTCTAAAAGTCACAGAAATAGATTCTGCCTAAATTGTGTCTTAAACACACGGACACATGACAACAGGAAATATAAAGCAAGCCCTGAAATATGACACTGGCACTCCTTAGGGATAGAAATCCTGAATGTTGAGTGAAATCCAAGCATTCCTTGTGCTGCTGCCTGGAAGCAGCTTGATGAGTGGTGAGCATTAAAAACTAGAAGTGGTGTGGAAGGGATGCATTTAGCAATACCATTCAGAGAGTTCATTTGCTTTATACTGGTGTTTGACAGTAAATGTTTATTCTGTGGTATGAGCGAAATCAGAAAAACAACACCTAAAAAAAAAAAAGTATAAATCAGTGTGCTGACAAAAAAAAAAAAAACCAACACAAGTGTTAGTGATGGGGCAGAAGAGGCTGCAGTTTTAATTTTTAAAAAGGAGCTTCGGATGTTTCCTAAGAATGCTTCCCTTCCATGCAGTTCTATGAACTAGTGGGTTGTTTTAGTCTTCGTTTGAAAGATAAAAAATTACCCAAAAGAAGAAGAAAAACAAAACAACAAAAACCACACTCACAAGAAAACCCGGCTATTGCTCTTTAAAAACTGACACTAAAAGCACGGAAATGTTTTTCCTTACAAATGAGGTCAAAACAGCTTCATTGCTCCCTCATCACCGCCCAAACTTGAACTTACAAAAAGAAATGCTTCCTGAAATTCAGAAAACCCAGTTGCACATTACATGAGCACCACAAGCTGTAACTTGCATTGTATCTGTCTTTGTAATTTCAGCTTTTAGCTTAGACAAAAGAAAGTAGCTGTGCCAAATGGTAATATTAAGTATTGTGTTACCTCCCATTTAGCTGAAGTTCTGGGGCTGCTCAGGCTCCAAAAGTACTGGTGGACACGTTTGAGTTGCTGCTTCAACTGCAGGCATTGCTCCACCACTTACCCAGATGTGAACTTGTCTTGAGCGCTTCCCAAATACACATTAAAACCTTTGAGCTGAATTTAGTGCTGCTTTCAGTACAGGCAAGCAAGTCTGTACAAGCAGATAAGCTTACAGCTGAGTGAAGTGTTGATTTGCACAGCTTTTCCTGCCGTATCCCAGAAAGCTGGAGGCTAAGCTGTGGAAGAGTAGTTACGTGCTTTTTCTGCATTTCCATACTTTCCTTTATTTGTCGGAAAGGATGTGGCATACCTGTAGAGATACACTCCCAGAAACTCCTCCAAAACCCACCTGGAAAGGCATGGTGTGCAGGTATATCCCACACCTGAACAAGGTTAGTCTATCTGGCAGTAAATCAGATCTTCTTGCAGAAAAAGACATGTTGTAGCAGAGTCTAGCTCTGTAGCATGTCTAGCTAAGAGTCTTGTAATATTTATGCCCTAGTTGGCTGATTATAAGGAAGGTATTTACTGAACAGCTTCTGTTTAAACTGTAAAACTTACAGAGACTCTCATAAAAATGTTTTGAATAAGAATTAAAGAATACTTCAGGGTCTTTCCAAGCTGTTTGTGCAACCTGAGTATCAATTCATTTGTAAGTTACGTTATTATTTTCTTAAAGGATACAAATATTCCAGATCTCTTGGTAATATAGTTAAATATTGGAGTATTCCAGAGGATTGTTTTCCCTGTGATCTAATTTACTCTGTTCACGAAGAGGAAAGTGTGTGGTTGTTATTACTAGAGAAAGTACACACTTTTATTGATGGCACTGCTTTAGTTTACTTGGTTTTGGAAACATGGATTTACTTACGGAAAATCCAGATGCAGATGATTAGATGAAAGGGAGAACTACCAAAAACAATAGGATGAATCTAAATCTGTGGAGCCACTATAATGTATCTGCGTATCTGGATTGCTATTCTCTCATAATGAGTAACAGGACCTGGAAACCCTTTAACATATGTTGCATTCACAGTGAATCAACGCACGGTTTTACTCATATCCTTTTTATACTTTCATAAAACAAAATTTGGATCTGGTTCCAGCAATTTGGAAAAGTTTTATGGCAACTGAGTCAAAGTATTTGGCATGTTTTGCAGGTTGGAAGGCCACTGGAATGCTTTGTAAAAGCTCTACTAATGTCTTAGTAATAATGAGGTAACAGTAATAAATTGTGTTGCAAAAATACAGTTCTTTTCAATTTTTATTTTAACATTTAGAGGCTATTCATACTCTAGGAGATTCCTGCATTTTTTTCCTTGACTTTTGAGGGAAGATTTCTTACTTTTTTCTGGTATTTGAATGGAGATGGATGTTTAGATTTTGTGCAGAACACCTGAACTCTTTTGTTTGTGTCTTTGTTCAGCGAAATTTTTCTAAAATCATCACAAAAATTTGTGTCGTCTTTAGTTGTGGGAAAAAAAAAAAAAAAAAAGTTTTTTCAGGAATAGAGTTTGTAGGTTTAACATAAGAGTCAGGAAAGTACACAATGCTTTTGCTGACCTCCTTGGAAATTATGGAAATGTCATAATGTCAAAAAAAAATCTCACCACACTTCCTTAAATATATAAAATGTAGATGTGAACAACCACGTCCAAACATTTAATGTGGCCTACGTGATCTTGGTATAAATAACAGGATGTTTTTTCTATTAAATTTTCTCCTTACCTTTCTTCAAGCGTGTGTGTTTTTTGGCTGTAAGTATTAATGATTCCTGACAAGCAGAATCAGTCACTGGTTATGTGCTTTTCCAGAGTGCTGACACGAAAAGTGAAAACACAGAAATGCAAGAAGACAACTGATCTCTTGCTGCCACTGTGTTGTGCCTAGGCCTTTAGGAATACAGCTGTATCTACTCATAGATATTTGTAGAGGGGAGTAGAGCAAGGATAAGTCCATCAGTGTTAAGAAAATTAGGTGCGTTTGAAGTTGGTATGTTAAAAGTGTTAGTTTATTTATTCCATGATGTCAGCTCATTATGCATATTAGGATCTACTTGTGTAGGAGCTGTTCTGTAATTTCATATCTGTAGTACTTATATTATCAGTAAGTTGGGGCTTGAAAAAGTGAAGTGAAGCTTCAAGTGGTACGTTGGCAGTCTGAGCACTTCTGTGACTTCGGAGGACTGCCACTTGTTTTAACACTTGTGAAAATAAGTCTTAAAGTTTTCAGAGATGTTAAATAATGTATGTGTAGGAAGGCCATGTAGAACCTGAGACTAAAATGTTGCAATCTAAATATCCAGCCTACCCTACATGACCACTGAAACCACTGGTTCCTGACTTACAGAGGAGTAAATCTTGGAAAACAACCACAGCAGTGTTATTCCACTTTTCCATCAACTTAAGCAGAGCTGGAATTGACCTGAACTTTTTTCTTGTACTGACACAAAGGCTTCTTCTGAGCTAGTTGTGCAGAAACTATCAATTTTTGGTTCTGTTGGACTTTGAAATTCTACTATCATCTGTGTGCTGCCTTCAGGTTTTACCTCCTTGTTATCTGATATCTCCTTGATAAGCATGCCACCAAAACATGGGCCACATCTCTTCTGGGTTTCATATACATTCCTGACTACCAGAATTAAAAAACAGTTGTGGTGTTTTAGTGTGCAGACCTGCCTGGGCAGGGCAGTTCATAATCAGCCAAAGTGTGCATAAATGTGACTGTTCAAAGATAAGTAGTGAGTTCTCTTTTGTGCTGCTTAGAATGAACAGCTCTTTAGGGAAAACAAATGTTTGTTCAGCATCTTTGTGTTTTGCCAGAAAACGTTAAGTCCTTTATTCCAGTTGTGATGCTAGGTGACTAATTTATCACTTTTTTACCCTCTTCTGTTTCTTCAGCAGTGGTTCATTTCTGTGAGCATGTTTATTTGCAGGATACGAAGCACATTATCACTAGAGCATTAAGAAGGGAATAGCTCCAGTAATAGCAACTGACTTTCATAAATTAGAAACAAAGCAGAACAAAAAGCTGACTTAGACTAACCTTTTAGTGTTTAAAGAAAGCTGTATTTACCTCAAAGCCTGTCATTTAAAATACATAATAATAGATCATCATGCAGTTCCCTCTTTGTTTTTGTTATATTTTTAGTTTTGATTACTCTCTTTTTGGTGCCGTATAATCTAAAGTCATTTTAACTAGCACTCACATCATAAACAATCTCTACAGGTCTTCTGTTCTTGCAAATCATATTTACGAAATACTGGTTCTTTTGTTAAAACAGTTTTGGTTTATCCATAAATTATTTACATGTATCAAAACAGAATGCAAAGTTTTGTGTACTTTTTCAGTAGATGCTCGGGAATGAGAAGGGGAAGTTGGATCACACAACTGCCCTCTGGAACTGTTCTAATTATTATTCTATGTTATAACTTACTCTTACTGAATATCTTTTTGAATGACCGCCAAACCTTTCATGAACTCTTAAGACTTGAAATTTGAGTCTGACATGTCATTAGAAAGATTATAGTCCAAATTTGGAATAAAATTTCATGTGTGTGTGACTTAATGGCAATTCTTCTGAACATTTAGAATATTCTTTAAATCGATAAATCTATTACTGAGTTCAGGCAGTTGCCAGATAAATGATTTCTGCCAGCTCAGCTAAGATTTGTTCCTGTTTTCTCTCTGAATGCAAAGATGAGTATCCATTTAATGCCCATTTGTAGGGACTCAGTAATTGGATACGTTGCATTGTTCATCTTTAGGTTATTAGTTGAAATCTGGGCAACCTCAAAGCCATTGGCATGACTGAGGCTGTTTGTGAAATGAGCTGGAAGTCTCATCCAGATATTAATAGGCATCTATAGTAAAACAGTTCTGCTGCGTCTGCTGTAGAAAATGAATTTCTAGTGGGTGTCATTAAATATGTAGATACACAATAATGCATCTTCCTAGAATGTGAGAAGTTTTTTTTTTACCTAGATTTTTTTTTCTCCAAATCACATTTTAGGTCTGAGAGTGGAGCATCCTCAGGAGTTTTTCATTATCTTGTTGTGCTGTTCCTTCTGGGCTTTTAAAAAGAAGGCTTCAGTTTTTTAGGACTGAGATAAATTTCATGCACAGTGCAAAACCCTCACTGTAATTACTGTTTCCATACTTGAATGCAACCTTGAGATGAATATAACCTTGGTTCAGAATGAAAAGGATATACAAACCGATACACCTAACACTAAGTATGGAAAACAAAAGAAATTAGGTATGGAGGAACCAACCTGAACATCCAGTCTTGAAAGTAGCAGTATAGTAATACTATAACCTGACTTCATTTCAGCCCATTTTCTTGGGCTCCTCCACTAGGAGAATGTCTTGGTGCCAGTGAATCAGCAGAGAAGTCAGAAAAGCTGATTGCAAATTACTGTCTGGGTCATAGTTCATTTGTTTATTGTTTTGTCTTTCACTGAGTTCTAAGAAATCATTTTCTAATTTGACGATGTTTTCCAAGAGCATTGTGTTTTTGCATTTCCTTATGAATTCTGCACCAATTAATGAGACTTGTTGCTGCCTTTTGGCTTTGGACAGGGTGCAACCTTATCTCCCTTCGCAAAACTTTATTCTCTTTGCAAAGCCTTATTTATTGTTGGATGCTGATAGTGAGATTAGCGTCCTCATACAAAAGTGTGGACACCATCCAGATCCCTGTGGAGTCTACTATCTAAACATCCACTCAGCAGAGAAATCTTTGTTAGCTCTGTTTCATCCCTGTTTCCTACTCCTTTATTTATTTTGGCATTGGGAAAGAATATGCTCTGCTCGTGAAAACAGAAGTCTCCTCTACAGTAGGACTTAGGCACATGAAAGCAGTGGACTGTAATTTTAACAAACATTTAGGTAGTAGCCTGGTGTGGGTGCACACATTCAGCTACGCTTTTTGGTAGAAGGGACACTGAATTGCTTTTAAGAGCCATCAACTTCACCATGACAGCAAGTGGAATGGCAGCATGGAGCTGACTGCCAGCAGTACAAGGTTTCCCAGTTTGTAACATCACGTTCCTGTTAAATGAGGAGTCGAGGAGTTGTTAGACCCTTCAGTGTAAGACAATTGTATATATACACATAGATCACAGCAAAAGGTCCTTTAGAGCTTCAGAATAATTTGATTTCAGCCTCATAGCCGGCTCTGCTAGAGGATGTTAAGGGTTAGATGAGCATTTCCTTAGCAGGACTTCACTGTCAAGATGAGGAGCATGTTATCTTCTCCACTTCCCAGCCTATCTTTCATAGAATCATAGTATCACAGAATATCCCGAGTTGGAAAAGACCCACAGGGATCATTGAGTTCAACCTCTGGCACCACATAGCACCATTCAGAATCCAAACCCTATGTCTGAGCAGTGTCCCAGTGCTCCTCGAACTCTGGGAGCTTGGGGGCAGCCTGAGGCAGCCCATTCCATGCCCATCGCCATCTGGTGCAGCCCTTTTCCCTAACCCCCAGCTGCCCATCCCCTGACACAGCTCTATGTTGTTCCCTCGGGTGCTGTCGCCGTCACACAGAGCAGAGCTCAGTTCTGCCCTCCACTCCCTGTGAGGAGCTGCAGCCGCCATGAGGCCTCCCCTCAGCTCCTCTGCTCTGCTCTGGGCTGAACAAACCAAGGGACTTAACGTTCCTCACATGTTGCCCTCTGTTTTCATGTGCTGTTATTTTAGTACGTGGTTTGATGCTTTCTGAGGTATACTTTTCTACGCTTTAGCATTTGCTCTTCCCTTTTCTCCCTGAGAGCATGGAAAACTCCCATGCTAAGATTACGACATGCCAGACATAAAAAGCAAGGTCACAGAGATTGGCGAGAGGTCACCAGTACAACACCAGGCTCATGATGGCAGGCCACTGGAGCTGCCCACAGTGTAAGAACATGAAATCCCACCAGGCTCAGCTACTGAGACAGTCAGGTTTCCTCATTCATAATTGGTGCTCCAGAGTTATTTCTCCATGCCCTTAAGGTATAAAAACACTTTATTTCACCTCTAAATATTAGAAAAAGATGCTTTGAAAACGTATCACATATGTTACTAGCAAATATCTGCTTCTTGGCAGCTTCTTTTATTTGAAGACATCTTTTATTTAGTTTTCAAAAATAAAAGTGTTTTTTCACTAAATAAACATTCACACATTATTACTCACATCCAGAAGGAAGCGTGACTTCAGGAAAAATGAACTTTCTGCTCAAGCAGCCTCCAGTAAGACTGGAAGAATGAGTATTACAAGAGTCACATTCATTAAGTTCAAATTAAAATAATCTGTCATAAGATAAACTGCATTTTGCCTCTAAACTTTTGTTCCAAAACAGAAATTAATTGTCCTTCAAAATAAAGTACTTCCAGGCTTTTGCAGCTTGCGCTACCTGTGTTTATATTGAAGTTTTTTTTTTTTACTTTCGGACAGCAAAAAAAAGAACATTTTTGGCATTACTTTTGGTTGCTTTGTGCCATGTTAACAGCAGTGCAATTCATTCTTTTCAAATGTCTGTTAATTTTTAGTATTTAAACATCTTTGGGTAATTTTGGAAATAGATTGATACAGAAGTCTGCATCTTTACATCACTGTTTATATTTATCTTTTTTTTAAAATGAATCACATTGATTCATTTTGAAATTCCACAAAAGGTCAAAGTTCTCAGCACAGTTGAGGAAGGGCCCTTAATAAAAATTAAAATATCATTATATATTACTGTGTTTGGAAACCAGAGCATATCCACTCAATCATAAAAACTGTGCCTGAAGTCTGACCCAAGTAATCTGCCAAATGCTGTGTAGGGGTTGGTGCCAGTTAGGAAGATAATCTCATTCCCTCTGTTCCTAGAGCTGGGCTGCATCCAGTGAACAGTATTTCTTGTAAGCTAATTTGGGGCATTTTGCCTTTGACTTGGAACATTTTCTAAATAAAATAAAATTATTAATTTGGACACTGTATTAGTGTCAATACCACAGTGTAATAATTTTATATGGTTTAAAAAACTTCCCATTACTGGAGAGACATTTATAATAAAAGATATAATCCTAGAAAAGCTTCTCGCGTTTTCAGTTGTGGGGAAAATGTTGCTTCGAACAGATCTGAAAAAGCTATGGCAAAATACAAAGTTAACCTGAATCATCTTTCTATGACACTTTATAAAGGCAATCACTTGCTGTTCCTCCTGCAGTGTGACTGTGGGCTGCTGGGAAGGTGTGGAGCTGCTTTGACCCCTCTGTCTGTTCTGGATTTCTGACCTTTCTCCTATGTGAAGACTTAGACTGAGCAGTTACAGAGTACTTCAATTCAATGAAGTAAAAAGGATTCATTTTCCTTAAATAAGAGCTAACTCATCCTACAGCTGCACAATTATTAGTTAGTTCTGGTGCATCCATCACAAATCCAGCAAAGTTGCTGGGAAAGCAATCCAGTCAAGTGCTGCAATCTTCAAGACTGCTGACTTTAATTTTATAGTGAATTTCCACTATCTTTTTGTTCTGCTTGCTCATGTCTTACTCTGAAGTCAAGAATGCAATCTCTTCGTAGTCAGGTTTAATCTCAGAACAGATGTATATTTAAAAAACTGCATTCTTCCAATATTTATTCAATAGTACCACCCTGAATTTCATTTGATAACTTAAGATGAGAGAGCTAAATTCTGTGCCAGAAGCAGTTCAGCTGGCCATTGTTATTTTAAGAGAATGTTTTCCTAAAACAGAGATAGAGAAAATTATGAGCTGTCTTCATGGGACAGATTCCTGAGTTTTTATTAAATATTTCCTGCTAACAGTTTTATATTAGACTACTGCTTGCTGGAAAATACTGGCCTGATCCTTGTACAAGCTGGATCTCCTGAGGCCGTCAGATGCCACTGATCAAGCTGGAGCAGGACAAAACTCCCCTTTTACCACTCAAACTTAGGATTAATGGCATGGGACTTCATGAACAACCCATCAGCCATGATTCAGGAAAAAGATGAGACCTTCCTCTGCTGCTCCAACATTGCTCAGCCAACGGAGGAGGTGGTGCTTGGTGCTAAAGGCTCATCCCCATTTCTTCTTAGTCCTTCTGGCTGAAAATTGCTGCAAGAATCTTTCACATGGTCCAGTCCTTCCCTCCGACACCAAAGACAGGCTAAAAATGTCCCTGTAAGTTAAGCAAGGGACACATCTAATTTATACATCAATTTTTCTCACTACCATTTGTGGCTGAAAAGGATCACATCCCATTAATTGTGCTAAACTTCAAATGATGTTTAAATCTACATTTTTGCAACTACAACGGCAGATGTGTTTGTTTGTTTGTTTTATGCCCAATTTAATCATTTAACTGTCTGCCAGTGCCTGCACTGTGAAGTACACGACATCCACAAAAATTGCCTAAATGGATATTACCAAATATGTATTACTAAAAGTATATTCTCTGCATCCTTGCTGATGGTTAATATTCATAAATCTTACATGACAGTTTTATACAGTCCTAAACAAACATTCCTTTTATCTACTGTCTCTCAGTTTTTTAATCTCCTTGCTCCTTAGAGCACACCACTGTCCTTTGTTTCATCATTATCATTACACTTTTGCCTTTCCTAAAAGAAATAGCCTGTGTTTTTGTTTTTTCTCTGAATCAGTTCTACCTGGCTTTTTAGCATTTCAATAATCTATGCGTGGGTTCCGTGAGCAGCATGTAGTGTTGTAAAAATCATTATTTTTTCTGATCCATTATTTACATCCCCCACTCTATTTTTGCATGTGGTATGTATAGTAGGTAGGTTCACTGATTTTTCCCTTTTGTCCCTTGGGATGGAGTGGCAACCTAAGGGAAGGAAAGAAGCTGCATCAGAGAAGGATCAGGTTGAGCGTTGGGAAATGGTTCTTCTCCAGATGGTGGTGTGCATGGAACAGGCTCCCTAGGACAGTGGGCACAGCCCCAGGTTGCAGGAGTTCAAGGAGCAACACTGTCAGACATAGGGTTTGGATTTTGGGTAGTCCTTTGTGGAGCCAGGAGTTGAACTCAGTAATGCTTGTGGATCCCTTCCAACTCAGGATGTTCTATGATTCGATGATGGAAATAACAGAAAGTTTAGAGATAGGGGAGGTGCTGTAGGGCATATCAGGAAGTGCTGGGGTGTCATTAAGCAGTGTATGGCTTTGCCATGGCTTACTGTCTTGCTGCTCTTCCATTTGGTAACACTCTGAGGAACAGCAGGACAGAACAAAGTGGGAGTCTGTAGTCCCACAGAGCTGATGAAGATGGGCATTTTGTGCTTGCTCATGGAAAGATGTTGAGAATAACCTTTACCAGGAGTATCAGACAAGTCTGCATTAAGGCAACCTGTATGTTAGTGCAGTTCTTCAGAGCTGCTTCATGTGCTTCCTTCTGATTTTCCCACTTACTGACAGCATTTTTCTCTCACCTACATTGCATCACATTCTTTCTCTCTGACTTGTTTTTATTCAAAGTTCTTAGATGACTTAACTTCATATTGTTTTCTTGTAATTGGAAAAGCTTGAAGATGCATCTTGTTCATTATGAGAGACTTTGCCATTTCTTAGACCACCTAGAAGATTAAATCTTTCCAGAGTACCTATGACCTCTCTTGAATCAGATACTCTAAGGAACATGGTGTAACATGATAAATAGCAACTACTTTTCTTCTAATTCAGGGAAAGTTAGAAACGACTGAACAAGTAACATATATTTGACTGCTTGCTGGCAGACCTTTGGGATCATGCTCTGGTTAGTCATGGTTACAGCACTTCTTTTCTTACTGCCATAATTTTGTATTTGCATGGTTGAAAGTCATTAACTACAAGTTTGAAAATGCAAGAAACCTGATGTTGCTTTTGTATGTGTGGTTTAAAAAAACACAGTATAGTCTAACTCTAATGTAGTGCCTTTCTTTAGTAGATATTAAGGCTCAAAACAAAATGAAATAAAATGCCTATCTTTATTTCCAATGATGGGGGACCCAGAAGATAGAGAAGAGATTCCACTTACTTCAGAGCACTTCATGGGTCTATGAAGAACCAGCAGCTGGTTTACTGAGTCCTCTCATGTCTTCAGTCCTCTATTTTCTTGGTGAAGCTGAGGTGTAGGGGTTTAGCACTTCATTGAGTTACTTCCTATACATTCCACATAGGCAGCAAACAGGATTGTTTCTTCTCTAAGTAGAATTCTGAGAATTTATTGAAGCTAACTGATTGCCCCAGTGCTTGTGTGAAAAATGTGGATTGTCTAATCTCTGCTTAAAGAAAGCAGTTATACTTGGGTTGTCCTCAGCTACAAATCAGAATATATATAGCTTGCAACATAATCTCTTGACAAAATGTTGTTTTCCAAACTTGAGATGTTTTCTGAAAAATGTCATATGATTGTGCTAATTGCCAAAGAATTATGTTTTTGAGGCACTGTTACGGTACCTAAAACTCATGACAGGAGCTTAGTGAACCCTGTTCTCTTCACTTTTAATTTGAAGCTCTGTTGACAGCACTGCTCC
Organism: Phasianus colchicus; assembly: GCF_987193195.1. Lineage (NCBI taxonomy): Eukaryota > Metazoa > Chordata > Aves > Galliformes > Phasianidae > Phasianus > Phasianus colchicus. The sequence goes on along the minus strand of NC_143439.1, from coordinate 61,985,215 downwards.
ATTGATCAGCTGCATGGATCATTGAACTGTGGCCTCATGGAGCACACTTTGGGAAACTGCCACCAGAGCTCAACTGAGTGACATTACCTCATGATTTGCTACACTTAAGCAGTGCTCCCAAAGGACTGGAGTACTGGGCTGAGTTTTCAGAGATCTGAATTCCTTTCTTGTCTTTGCCATTTATTTTTGTAGTGGTCTCAGGCAATTGCTTTTCACCACAATCACCTAGCTCTTTTTTTTCCTGAAAGAAAGATAAAGGTAAAAGAAGTGATGAGGCCTTGGAGTAAGTGCAGCCTTCAGGTTCCACTTAGCTGTCTGAAGCTGCACTTCTGTGCCTCGCTATTTTGGAAAGTGGAGATACTAACACTCCAATCTGAAACTTGTGAATCTGGGGGGCTTAATAAATATTCACGCTGTACTCTGAAGAATAAGTGTGTAAGAGTTTTCCAAATAATAATCACAACTTCTGGCTTTTATTTAGAACCCCTTCCACCCTTGCTCTTTCAGTATTCCAAAAATAGTTCTGTCTGTGCTACAGAACTGAGGGCATTGCTTGAAATTTCATCATGAACATGCTGGAGTTGTGCATGTGATTTGCTTGCATATGATTTTCACCTCTTGTCTGACTTCTGCACATTCCTGTTTCATGGAATCATAGAATAATTAAGGTTGGAAAAGACTACTAATATCATCAACCACGAACCCATCGCCGCCATGCTCACTAAACCATGTCCCTCAGTTCCACATCTAAAGGAATGGTGTCTCCACCACCTTCCTGGGCAGCCTGTGAGTGTTCCAATCACCACTCTTCCTGAGAAGAAATTTTTCTTAATATCCAACCTGAACCTTCCCTGACACAATTTGAGGCTGTCACGTCTTGTCCTATTACCTGGGAAAATAGGCCAACCTCCACCTCACCACAATCTCCTTTCAGGTTGTTGTGGAGAACAATAAGGTCTCCAAGGTTTCAGACCTGTAGGCTGAACCAATAGCGGTGGGATACAGCTTCTCTGTAACCTGTGGAGTAATTTAAGTACCGTCATTTGTGAGAGAACTATGCCAGCCACATGTGATTGGACAGCATGCTGGCACGTGCAGTGGTGGGGAAGTGTACTGGCATGGCTGAGCATTTTTATTCTGAAACATTTATTCTTTCTCAGCATGGGAGGGTAAAAAGTGAAATCTAAGTAGTTTTAATTAATCCACGCTGCAAATGATGACTGGCTTGGCTTGAAATCCTATCCACTTCCTCACTACTCCTGGATGTAGGTGAGCAATTTGTCTGCAGGATAGTTCAAGCCAAGAACGTAGTTCTGGGGGCTGTGATGGTTGTCCCAGGCTGGGCTTCTTGGAGTCAGCACAGTATCGGGAAACAGAGCATCTCTTTGAGCCTGCTCCTCCTGCCTGGCAGCGGCACGGCAGCCTCCTGCTCCATGTCAGCCTAATCCAGCGAGGAGCCTGGGGGCTGTGTGCTGCCAAGACGCCTGTCAGCATCTGACTTCTCGCCAGTGCTGTGAGGCGGTTTGGCGTTGGAGAGCGGGGAGAGGCTGGAAACGAGAAAATTGTGAATGCTTACATGGTTCTGCCATCAGCATCGTCATTACTATTATTTATTAGTGGCTGCACATCTGGGTGAGCCGTGCTGCAGTGTGCAGAGGCAGGTCCTGCAGGCCGGGCCTGCCCTGACCCACAGGGCTGCAGCCTAGGGGGGCATTGTAGGGAATCTGCTAAGGAGGTCATTAAGGACCATAAATATTAAACATATTAATAGCGTACTAGGAAGTATTTTTATCTAATTTTCTAGTACAAAAATCTAATATTTAATATCTAATATATGTATTATTTTTTGTTGTTGCGTTTTTATAAAGTGAAAATGTATCACTTTTTAAAAAAATCCTTAAGGTTTTCCCATTGCATCCTGATAGCATAACTTAGAACCACATTTCAGTTACAAAACCAGAGAGACAAAAGTAGCCAACATTGTCAAGAACTGATAAAGTTAGTCAGATTATGTGATTTGAATTTGTGGATGTGCTAATGGCTGGAGATTATCTCAGCATCAACCGATGCTGAGAGAACATTGCCTTTAATGGGAACTGTTAAGCAAACTCTGGTTCTTAAATTTTTATTTGACCAACCAATATTACACACTCTACATGGATACATTTGGTAGGGCTAATAGGATGCCACAGCACAGAAATGATGTTGTCACTGAGTTTGTTGATTTGGAGAGCTGCAGATCTTTCTGTTTTCCCCTTCCATTGCTGGTACTCCCAAGAGGGAACGTCAGCTACCTCTGCTTTAGGATGTGCACAAAATGCCCCTTCATGCAGTGCAGATGGGGCACCAGCTGTGTTGTGTGTCTTGTTCATGTCCGTGAAATGGGATGCTGAACAATGACCACCTGATTCTTTCAGACACAGATTCTCCACGGTTGCCTGATAGACTCATAGAATCAAAGAATGGCTTGGGTTAGCAAGAACCTTATATTTCAGCCCCCCTGCTTTAGGCAGAGTTGCAACCTACTGCCCAGGGCTGCCCCATCCAACCTGGCCTTGAATGCCTCCAGGGATGGGGCATCCATAGCCTCCTTGGGCAACCTGTTCCAGTGCCTCACCACCCTCATAGTGAAGAATTTCTTTCTAACATCTACCCTGAATCTCCCCTCTTCTAGTTTAAAGTCATTCCCCCCATGTCCTATCGCTGCCAGGCTATGAAGTTGTTTTCTCTCCTGCTTATAAACTCCTTTTAAGTACTGGAGGGTTGAGTGACATCTCCCCAGAGCGTTACATTCTCCAGAGGCTGAACAAGACTCCCTCAAGAGGTGCTCCAGCCCTCTGATCATCTTCATGGCCTTCTCTGGACCCACTCCTGAGTTTGTGACTGCAGCCACATGTTGCTCCATAGAGCACTAGTAGATGTAGTCCGTAAGTGCTGTTTCCTCATGTCCCAGCTGTAAGCCAGAGACTGTGCTGCTCTGCATCCCAAATAGTGCTAGGGAAACAAGGTACTCAGTGGGTCCGTGCTACCTTGAAAACATCAAGTACTTTAAAAACGTTATGTGATAAGTGTTTCTCCTCCTTCTCTCACTTGAAAAAAAAAAAAATTGAAGGCTTTTTTTAGAATCTGTGCTGATTTGTTTCTTGATTTGGCTGTCAGTCAGCTTTCATCAGTTTGCCATCTGGACTGAAAGCAGTAGCTAATTTTGTCTTTGTATGTATTTTGAGAAAAACTGTGGGAAGGTGTAGAGAGGGAAGAAATGGCCTAATAATGAGAAAAGAGATTAAATCAGTGTAGAAGACAGTAGAATACCTACCACAAATGCATGTATGCGTCTTTCCTATAAGCAAACCATTATGCTGAGATAAATCTTGTTTTTCTTGAAGGAATACCTTCAAGATGTGCTGGATGATCCCTCTCTCTATTTCTTGTCTTACTGTAGGACAACCTGGCCTTTTTGAAGCACCTGTCTGCCATTCTCATGTGTTCCAAAACAGGGGATTATTTAAATAGCATCCGTTTTATCACTGGCCTTCTCTGCCTTTTGCCTGTTGTCTGCCATTGGTTCCCTGTCAGGGGAGTGATGGAGATCATCTTTCATTATTCTGCTGCTAATGTGTATGCATGTCATGTGCTTCAGCAAATAGAGAAACAGAAGTAGAAGAAGCTAGGACACACTGGATCAGTTGTTTATCCTTTCTTACCATTTTGTTGAGTTTAGCATCTTATTCACTGTAACCATGGTGCTCGAAGTATATCTTATGAAAAAAATGATTGCCAACTTTCTTTTTAGAATAATCTTTGCTACATCTTCAAACTGCTTTAAACAGGAGGAGGTGTCATTTTGCTTAGATTTACATTTCTGAAGTTTCACTAGTAACCAAGGAAGTGGATTTGACTGCTTTATTTCTTATTGTATACAATTTCTAAGTCATAAGAAGAGGCTGTGAATGACAAGTACATATTGTACATAGAAAAACATTTTAACAAGAGGGTCTAAAAAATACTTATTTTGTTAATGTTTCTACAAGCAGTTTCTAATGTGTCTTACATGGGGAAGAAAGTAACAGGTTTCTGAGTTTTTCTCCTGAAGCTTCTGAAATTATTTCTTCAATAAGCCAGGATGTTGTAATTTATATTTATGGAATACCTCTCTGAGACTTTCTTCAGATTAAAGGCTGCAGAACTGGGATTTGTATGAGTGTGCTAAGCTCAAGGATTTTTATGACAATATATACTAAATTCTTAAATGTTCTCTTTTCTTCCATGAAGTGCAAATCAGAAGCAAATAGGAAACTACTAGGAATAAGTGAACAAGATTATAAAACACAATTTCAGTTGTTTCTGCCCTGTCCAAGACTGGTAAATAGCTCTTAGCAATCAGACTGGAAGATGTTGTTTGTACAAGCAAGACCAGCCCTGAGTTTTCCATACGTTTGCTTGTGAAGGACCTTTCTGCATTATTTCAAAGAGACTTGCATTTTATTCATTTACTGTTTAACTCTGATCAATGTATGTAGGGGAAGAAGAGGAAAAAGGGAGCAAAGGGTACGAGGCAGAAGATTCAGTCCAGTTTGTTTCAGAGTGTGTGCGTAGATAGAGAGAAAGCATTTTGGTCTCTATGAAAGAAGGAACCTGTCAAATTAGATGCCATTGTCTCCCGATTTGAGTTGCAAAAAGAGCTGTATGCATAGGCTAATAATTATCTGTAATGCTAAGGAAGACAGATGCAGCATTAGCTCCTGATTCAAGCCTCAGCTGTATTAATTTTCAAGTGAGCAGCAGCAGAAGCAGATGGCGAGATGAGGGAAGCATTCAAATGTTGGCCATCAGTTGCTTTTTTTTTTTTTTTTTTTAACCTATGCATCATGGAGGTGGCTGATGCCGTCTGATCACTGCCCTGGCTGCACCAGCTGCTCCTTGCCCAGCCCATTGGCCAGTGCGACGCGTGCTGCTTGTGCTCTGATGCAATGGGAGAACTGTTAGATAGCGTCAGCACATTTTTGATAGCACTGATCCAACAGATGCAGCTCTCTGTGGTTTCATAGTTAGGTTTTATGTTTGGGAAAAACAATGCACATAAAACTAAGAAAATATGCAAACTTGCTATAAACTGAAATCCTTGCTTTTTTTTTTTTTTTTTTTTCTTGAGGGAGGGTGATGGTTTTTGCCTTTGAGATCTCAGTGGGAGGATATTTGGCAGTGCGTCTTCTTTGTTACTTATGAATACAGAAAGAATAGGGAAGTACCTTTATAAATATTGGTAAATGAGCTGTTCTGGAGCATAGCCAGGAATACATGGCAAGAGCTAGATGGCTCACCCAGCTCTTGATGAAGCTCACGTTGGTCAGGATGTACCCTCAGCTGTGACAGAAGCGCGTTGAGAAGTGGAGACGTGAGCTTCCTGTCCGCAAAATGCGTATCCCATGCCTGAGTGATGCTGATGAATTCTTGCCAGAAGTAGCTGCATAATTTGAATAGAGGGGTTTGCTCTGGGTTCAATGACCAGTTTTTATCTTCTTGGTATCCATCAGCTCATCTGATAGCAGAAGACAGTCATGAGAAAAATATGCTGAAGAATATGTATAAAGAGCGTTTTTTTTCTCTCTTGTGGCTAAATATGAAGTTTTTAGGCGCTGTAACAGTGAGCAGCTGGTGTTGCTTGGTTCTGTGGCAAGCCAATTTACAAATGGCAGGTTGTCTCTTTAACCTTAAAAAATGCGCCCAGTGATGAGCTGACATATGGGTTGCAGTTGCCCTAGAATGATTTTTTGCCCTGGTCTTGCCTTGACTTCATTAGCTCTGTTTTGCCTCTGGTAATGCTAGCATTTTGGACAAACACCCTCAGAGCTTTGCAATGCCTTTTTCCCCAGGAGAATAGTTCATTTGCTGATGTCCCCTCTATGCTGGAAGGGGCCAGCTGTGCGTGGGGTGGACACAGCGACTGGGCTGGGGCTGTGCATCACCGTGGACCTATTCCTATGCACTTATTCCTACATCCTGCTGCTTTTGGCAAGGTAAACACATCCAACTGTTTGTGTACTTAGCTCCTGTTGCACAGAAGTGAAATGACTGCTTTTCAGCTGTTAATAACTAAAACACAGATTTTCTTCTCTGCACTCATCCTGTTGTTGAAGTTAGTGGGAACCAGTCAGAAGAATAGGGACTTTTTTTTTTACCATGGGAAAGTGTGTGCAAGGTCTGGTCTAAAGGTAGATAAAGAAACCAGATGCGTGACGAGACACAGCCCAACCACTCGGCAAGGGAGAATGTGAGGATTATTGTTGCAGGGGACTGCTGAAAGAAAGAGGGATTTCATGGGAGCGAGGAGGCTGCTTGGCAGGGAGAAGGAAAGCTAAGCTGATCCAGACATATGGGGCAACATAACCAGATGCAGAAGAAATGGATAAGGAGGAGAAAGCAACCAAGGGGAGGGAAAACCACAGAGGTAAATTTTGCCTAAGACCTATATGTAAGTTTGTCTACCAAACCCCATATCATGAAGGGGACAAGGAGCACGGGGAGTGTGATCACACCTCTCTAGGAGGCGTGCCAGGAACAGCCTGAGAAAGGTACTGGCAGTGATTGCATAATGTCTGTTGAACATACATTTACTGTTTTCACAATAAATTCAAAGCACATCTGTAATTAAAATGAAATCTCCAGAACATGCATGTATTAGATGTTTGTAATTGCAGTGAATCAGTTGAGCATCACTGAAATCAAGAGGACCACCCCACATACGGACCCAAAGTTTTTAATCAAGTGTTTTTTTTTCTTTTTTTTCTCCTTAATTTGTAAAGGGAATTAGCTCATTCTGTGATTTCATTTGGCAAACATAGGATATAAATGGTATGAATATTGATTAATGTTTATTCAGTTTGGTGAGTGAAGTTCAGTTTCATGTCCAAGTTTAGTATACAGACAAATCACATATGAAACCAAGAGTGCCTAAAGAAATTTGTAAGAATCTGCATTTTTTTTCAGACAAAGATTCCTCCTAGACTATTGTACTATGAGAAACATCCCAACAAACAGAACTAAGAGTGCTGTAGACCACTTCAGTGTCTGACCTAGCACCTCATCCATCTGCTCACACAGCTCATCACAAGTTTTCAGAATAACTGATGCGAGTGTGGGAAAGAGGGAGTTCTCTTTAAAGGTTTGTGCAGTATTCAGGGTTTAATTTTCCAGGGATCTTATTGTGGGTATTAAGTCTTCCATGAAAAAATAACTTCACTAATTTCAGTCATATGGGCCATCTAACAGAGATCCATGCCGTGCCATCAGCAATTAAAACAAAATACCACTTTGGGACTTTTAAAGAAGTTTGTGGCTTTAATCCTATGTCATGACCTTGCAAAATCTTATGGTCTGAAACTTTGTTTTTTGCTTTGCCTGATCAGTGCTGCAGACAAAATACACCATATATCAGTTCAGATTATTGAAAGTATATAACTTTACAACTAATTTATTTCCTGTGGTTCCTTGTGGCACAGTAGTGCTCACATCAGAGGTATAGGCTCTAAATCCATTCATAAAAATTATTTTAGTGCATATATGATCCTTTCCATGGAGCATGCACTCATGTGCCTCAGGCACTGTCACAATAACACTGTTTGTCAGGGGTTGTCAGTTTTTGTCTAGGAAGTGAATCTTGCATGCATACAGTTGCTTTTCTTTAAAACTATCATAATCCCCTTCAGGCATTGTCTTAGGCTATTTAATAGAGGAAGCGTTCTTGTACATTTTCAAAGCTGGCTGTATTTGTTTGAAAAAACAGCATTTTGAATTCTAGCACAATCCTTAGCTCAAATGGCAAAATTTCTGCTGACTTACTGAGCCAGCTTGTCACAGGGGCATACTTTAGAACCTCTTTTTTAGTCATTATTTAAAAATGCACTTCTCTGACTTCTAAGTTTCTTCTCTCTAACGAAGTGTATCATAACTTAGTTTCTTGGTGTATCATAACTTAGTTTCTTGGAACAACATTCTCATTGTTTGTTTGATTGTTTGTTTGTTTTTACACATGCTTGCTAAACTTACCTGCCTTTATCTGCAGATCTGCTTATCTGCTCATTTGGAGCACAGTCTCTGCTCAAGCCCAACACACCCAAACCAAATCCAGGCTCCCAGTACTCACTGTGGCAGTCAGCACAATTGGGCTCGATGGGGAATGTTGGACTGGTCTCACTGGGCATGAAGTATGGCATGCAACGAGTGAAGGAACTGATAGGAATAATTCACATCTGGTTGGCTGAGCTTGAACTTGGAGGTTGGGAGGAGAGAGGAAACTAGAAATAGAAAAGATGTACGGATTTTTGGAATACCAGCTTTTCACTTGTGCTTTTTCCCATCATTTAATTGACTTCTCATTCTGTATGCAAGTAATGCTTTCATCTCAATGCAACACATTGACTTAGGAAACCTTCAGTACCCAGCAATCTTCTTCTTATTTGCATGTTTTTTTTTTTAATGAAGATTTTTTTTTATCCATGATTCTTCACCTGTGAGTCTTGAATTTCAAAGCTACCTCAAGCTCTAATATACGTATTTTTTCTGTTGACAGCGATCTGTCTCTCACGTAATGAAATTATCCAAAATAAGAATAAAATTCAGAAGTGAAGGAGACAGAATTTTCTTATGGTGAAGCGTGGGGGGTTTCCCACATAAAGTGTTATCTCAGCTCGCACCATTCTATTCTCTGTCAGAGTAAACAATGTATTCTTTTTTTTTTATCTTACGCCCCTACAAAAGTGGGGATTTCTGGATCTGTTCTTATGAAATACAGTATTATCTCATTTCTGGCTTTGAGTTAGCTGCAAACTGGCAGCCTCTAGGAGCAGATTTATGGACTGCAATCCACTCTTGCAGTGTACAGCAGGTATGGCTGACGTAATCATACTCAAGACTTTTCAAACAAATTTTTGGTTTGATATATGACGTGTATGACAATAATTGTATTGATGAATAAAGGATATGACAAATGCAACTATGCAGTTGCAACTTACCATTGCCATTTTTGTATTTCTTTGTTATTGTTTTCTTCTTTCTTTTTTTTTATTCCATGAACTTCATTAATTTACTATCTCACATTTCTGCTGGATATGCAATCCAGCAGAATCCAGATTTGATATCCGTAACTGTGGAAGAAATTCTAACCTACAGGCGGATCTGTGCACAGCTGAAGTCTTGACTGTTGTGGTTGCTTATCTCTTGTGATTTGGAGTGATGAAGGAATTGAACTAATGCAGGAGCCAGCAAGCAAGACCTGGAATGCCTTGCGCTGGTGAGATGATGTTGCCTGATACATTTGCAGATGATTAAATGGAAAAAAAAATCTCAGTTTTCTTCCCTCATCACGTAATGAGGGTCAGAAAAGGAAACTAAAATCGAATGTTCACATGAGCACTCACAAGGGTGAGACCCTTGCCTGGGCTGTTGAGCGTGCAGGAGGAGTAAAATCCATGCTCTTTTGCTTTACAAAGTTTATTTTGAGAACAAAAGAAAACTTGTGTGCAAAATATACCTTTAGAGAAAGCAACTTGTTAAAGTCTTCTGTAAGTTTATGTAGCTAATTGTCAGCATTTTCTTTTTGGGCCTAACATATTTTGAATTCGATGTGGATAATTAATACTTAAGTAAATGCCTGTAATACTGAATTCTTTCTATTTTCTTGTGAGTCTGTGAATTGGCTTAGAAGCAGGCATTCCTCTCTGAAATCTGTGGCAGTGCTTAAACACTGGTCTGGACTTTAAAAAATAAACTCTTTATCCATCTACCTCAGCTAATGGATTATGCTCCTGCATTGCTGTCACTCATTGCATGGCTCTAGCTGTTTGAGTAGGATTTTTGGCAGCTTGTTTCTTGTCCAAACATTCCTTAGTGCTTTCCCACCTCTTGTTTTATCATCCAAGTACTGCAACAGCAGCATTTGGAGCTCTGATAGCTTTTTCGGAAAGATGGTTTTGTAAAAGCCAATTCCTTGGAAACTGAAGCAGAAGGAAGAAAGAAGGGAAGGAATACGTGTGGGTTGTGGCTGAAATGATCCCTTGACACTCATTGAGGTTGATCATAAATATGCATGAGACAGGAGGAGTTTCTAGTGGCTGTGCATTGCATCTCTTGCCCCAAGCTGTCTGGAATAAGAGTGACAGTCTGGAAAGCTCCAGAGTTTGAACAAAAGATCACTGTATGAGTTTTTAGGGAGGCTCAAATATTATTTTTTTGTTGTTGTTAAAACACCCTGTTGACAATCCTTGTGTTTGTTTTGCTTGCTTCTTGCTTATTCTTCATCTATAGGGCTTCATCTGCTATGTAGGGTTCACCTTTTTCCATGCCCTTTTGCCATTTCTTCCTTGTAGTGCCATCCACTGCCAAAATGATGATCTCTGCTATATAGAGCAGGGTTTTAGAGTACTTAACATATCACACCTCATACACTACCAGAGAGCAGCAAAGAAGGGATTCTGCAACCAGGAGAAACTGTCCTAGTGAAAAGTCTTGTCTTCTCACACTTCCTCCCCCCATTTCTGTCTCATAGAGATCCCTTTTCAGAAGGAATTGTTTTTTAACAAAGAAGCCAACTATGAGGAGCAGGAACTGAGGGCTGAGATGCAATGAAAAGATGCCCTAGATAGCAAGAGGAACTTATCTCCAGGCAAACCAGCCACTATAGTGTTGTTTGTCCAATGGTTTAGGACCATCCCAGTGGAATCTGTTTGCTTTCTCTCTCTCATAGTGAAACAAAGAAGTTGGATCCCCTAAATCTTTCTTTCCTAACATCTTGGATTTTACAGTGAATATAGAATATAAGAAACCAGATTTCCCTTTTCACAAGTACTGTATTAATTATCTATAAATGGTTTATCTGCTATCTGTCGGTAATTATCCTTTCCTCTACAGGAAGCACTGTCTTATGGTAAGGATATAACAAGCCTCAGGGATCAGTACGCATTTTGTATCCTATCCAGACTTGGATGTGGTCTTGGACTAGTGTAATATAATCATGTAGTCTCTGTGACTTTGCTCATTACCAGGAATTCCGTTAATTCTTCATCTGTCATAGGCTTTGCCTCCCAACCACCTCAGTAATCCTCACTAAGCTTTATCAATGTGTCTTCTGTACCAGTGGGGCCAGAAGTGGGCACACTCCTCCATATGTGGTCTCACCAGCGTTGCTTAGAGGGGAAGGATCACTCCCCTCCATCTGCTGGCTTTATTCTTGCTAACACAGCCCAGCATGTGGCCCTTGGCTTCATTGGCAAACCACTGACTAATGCTTTACTCGTCCACCAGAAGCCACAGAGACATCTCTAAAAGCTGCTTTTCAGCCAGGTGGCTGCCATCCCAAACTGTTGCTTGGGCTGATTCTATCCCATTGCTCAATTACAAGTGTTTTCTAGCATATTTTTCCAGGCTGCTGAAGTTGGTTTCAATGACAGCCTTACCCTGTAGGTTATCATGTATTACCCAGGTCTGCAGTTGTCCATGACCTTGATGATGATGCAAGTCCATGCCATCATCCAGGTCACAAATGAAGATGTCAAACAGTATATTTTTTAAATGGTATGTGTCTCAGGTCCCAGAAGTTCATTTTCTCTTACAGTAGGTAGATACAGTAAAGGGTTCTGCGGGGCTGGTGGCTGCTCCCATCATAACAGTTAGAATGAATAATGAGTATCTGTTTTTCAAAGAAACATTACTTCTTTTGATTTCATGTAACATTCATTTCTTATGCATATTCTGGTATTAATTTAGTGATCCATTTTGCAATGTTATGAAACCCAGAACAGTAACACCTCTTTCTTCTCATAAAAAAGAGTGAAACCATGAGCAGAATATATGCAAGACTCTAGACAGTGCTTCACAAGTGAAAATATATTTTTCTATAATATTACCCACCTGCATTCTTCATAATATTTAGAAAAGTGGATCCAAAAGCATGAAGAAATCTCTGTAAACCAAGGGAATTCTAATGTCATCTTTTGAAGAAAAGAAAGCAAACAATGTCAACAGATTTTCCAGTGTTTATTGGTGGATAGGATATTGATACAGTTTTCAAAAAACAACCTGAACATTCTTTTTTAAGAGCTCATCCTTGACTTTTTTTCTGGTTTGAGAAACCTAGAAAGCATGTGTATGAGATAGCACTGTTCCTACCAGTGTTTTAATCAGTTTGAGTAAAAAAAAGTCTATTCTGTAAAAAATGGTTATAGACTAGTGCCCATAAATGTAGATTTGAAATAATTGCATCATTATGTTGTCTTATTCCAGTTGGTTTTCGTTTTGGTTTGGAACAAAAACTGCAGTGTGATGCAGTTGCCTCTCTCTGATTATTTTTACCTTGGTGTATTCTTTTGCTGGCTTGCTTGTATAGTTTATGTGCTGTCATTTGAAAAACAGTTAAAAACTCTTGAGATCCAGACCTGGCAATGCTTCAGGGTGTATCACTGTTCTTTATTTGAACATGTTAATTGTAGCAGCGCTTTGGGGGTTTATGATTACTACTGAGCATAGAATGAACTCCTCATCTTTTAATATGGAATGTGATTTTGCTCCTCAGTCAAGCTAAAATCTGCTTACTGTTGTGATTACCATCTCTGGGCTCCACCCTGCCTTTCACCACCTGCCACTTAGAAGTAATTCCTTTGGCAATGAGAATTCAGCCAGAACTGTCAAAGAATTTTGCCCCTTTTTGATATCCTTCTGATTATTATTCTTATTTTGTGGTGATATCAGATTTCCAAGGGTAATCTCTCACTAGAGGAGTATGTTTTTCTTTGGGACTTGCATCACCCTCTCATTTGTAGTCTCCATTTCAGAAGTAATGATTGCTTACTGAAAATATGCATTATGTGGATTTTCTATTATTTAATTCCATTACTTCCTGTGAGCACATCGCTACATTTCTAGGAAAAAGAAGATTCTTTAATCCAGGAAATAAGCCAAGGATTGAAAAGAGGGAAACGCTTTTCTCCCAACTACATACAAATACTTTTGTTGCTATCTTAGAAAAAAGAGCTTGCAATTCCTTATTATATATGGACTAAATTCAGTTCATGATAGTATTTCTGTTCTCTGCTTAAGCAGCAAAAACATTACAAATTAAAGTGCATTTTTAAAATACATAGAAAAAGTGTTTCTTACTAGATGGAACAATGTTTCCTTTTTTTCTTTATGGATGTTTGATGTCACTGCATATATAGAAACTGAAATTCAAAACTTCCTTCCTTAACACTTTGATGTTTGTGATACTATTAATTGCTGCTGGGTTCAGTTATAATGATTTGAGTAACTTAGCTTGGTCATGATAGGTCAGTGAGCTGTGGTCACCAGCATGTAATGCAGATGTCCTCTGAAGGCATGGAGGAAGAGAAGGTGGATGTGAAGGAGAGGGCCTCATGTTCACATAATCATCATAGAATCATAGAATGGCCTGGATTGAAAAGGACCACAATGATCACCTAGTTTCAACCCCCTGCAATGTGCAGGGTCACCAACCACCAGACCAGGCTGCCCAGAGCCACATCCAGCCTGGCCTTGAATGCCTCCAGGGATGGGGCATCCACAGCCTCCTTGGGCAACCTGTTCCAGAGTGTCACCACCCTCTGTGTGAAAAACTTCCTCCTAATATCTAACCTAAACCTTCCCCATCTCAGTTTAAAACCATTCCTCCTTGTCCTATCACTCTCCACCCTCATAAACAACCGAGGCTTCAGGAGAGACATGGGCCAATGCCATTTCCCAGTTGTCTCTTCAGCGGCAGGTTCCTATTTCCTCTTCTGTTGCTTCCTTGTGTCTTTGCCTCATAACTCCATCTTGGTCTGTTTTCATTTCTCATTTTGCCATCTATCTGCTTATATTATGTAATAAGCTCCAGAACACAAGGATCTTATCATTTTTAATAACTGAAGGAAGTTAGGCATATTGTACACTGGTTTTAATTCCTCTCCTCGTGTTCTTTCTTCCTTTCAAGACGCCAGTGTTCTAGCTGGAGAAATGGGATTACTCTTATACATTATATTCACTTGGGCAGAGGAGAAGGGAGACATCCCATTCAGCTTATTTACAGTCTCTTGTCTTAAAAAATCTAGAAAACGTGCCAGTTCAAATAAATGTTGAAGTAATACATGAAATGTTGAAGAAATACATGACAGTCCCCTATTTTCAGTGCTTGATGCCTTTTTAAGTGCATATGTGCTGGTATGTATTGACAGTAGTTGATGTGGCTGTAAAACTAGGCAAAAAATGTCCATTTCTAGTACTGTGTTCTGGATAGATTTCACATGGAGGGTCTACTTTCTGTGGTAATGATTGCTTTTGAAATGCATGTAATATCATTAATAAGTAAATATTGAAAGATTTGTATATTCCATGATAATTGAAAATAATGCTCCTAAGAATAATATTAGTAAACCTTATAATCAAAGCCGACTTAAAAGAACATTGTAATTGAAATGTTTGTGTAGCTGTAACCCAATAATACACATCTTATTTCTAAAATATAAAATTTAAAGCACAACACAGCTGATTTTTTGTTTGTTTCTTTTTGTTTTCAAGTTCTAGGTTCATTTTCTTTATTTTCCTCAAATCTTGTGATCGCTTATCACTATGCAAATCTGATCTGATTTAAATGATCTCTTTAAATCATCTGAATCTCTTCCTTTCTGCTTCAGAAACCTGTATGTTCTTCTATAATGTGAGTGACTGGAAGTAATACAGTTGTCCTAAAGAACTTTTGGGTTTCAGACTGATTCCTAGCTAGCTTCAAATATAGTGGTTAAAAAAAAAAAATCTGTAGCCACTGTATCATGTGCTATGTTCTCAAGTGATGTAGGCATGCTTATTGTCATTTTGGATACTCTCTTTTGGTATAGAATGAGAGATGAGAGAGGCTTTGTAAAAATCTTTGAGAAAAAATACTTCATGAAAACGTGTACTGTTTGTTTACATAGTAGCAGTGATAGTGCTTAGTTAAGCAGAACATATTTGTGAAGAGAAAACTTGTGCAGGATGGATATGTATGTGCAAAATGATGGTGCCTTTCAGAAATGATATGCTGAAGTGGACTTCTTGTGATTGAATTTTTTGTGGTTGCTTGTTAAAATACTATCATGCCTTAGTACTGCTGTATCTTATGGTGTTTGCTGTGGGTGTGTTGGTTTTGCCAGCCTGGCCTGAGCACATTTTGCAAGTACAAATGTCTACAAATAAAAAGTGCCATCTGCATTCATGGGATGACAAGAAGGGGCAGCAGCCCCTCACAGAAGTGTAACTGACACCTTCAGGCTTCCCTGCACAATCCCATTTTTAAGCATCAGGTGAAACAAATGCAACTGGACCAAACATAGTTTAAACATCCAGTTGTACATCACAAGTGGAAGAAACAAGTTCATACTGGAGATGAATATGAGTAGGGAAGAGAGTGGGAAAGACAGTAAACAGCAAATAGTGGACTTTTTAGAAGACTGAAGAGACTTACCAGCTGTCACCTTGTTAGATCTTGAAAATACCATAAAACATATGTAAGTAGAGAAAAACTGAAGTAGAGGCACTTTAGAATGAGGCAACAACTGAGACTAATCCTAGCTGTAGCCCTGAAATGAAATTAATATTTCCCCTCATATTTTAATGAGGATGTCATCAGACACAAAAAGTATGGCAGTGTGAGCTATTCCATCCAAGACAAACCCACAACTAAATGTGGACAGTCCACTTAAGTGAAAGGACCAGAGACTCTCAGTTATGAATGAGTTGAAGCACAGAGGCATAGACTTCTCATAAATCTGCTGAATAGCAATCATATGATTAGAGTGTAACAAATGTAAAAAGAAACTTTTTTGCCACTGCAAATAGAATAAATATGGTGAAGATAGTAGAAGTTTTCCCTAAAGATTTTGGAGAATATGGATTTGTCTGGAAGTTTTATCAAGCTGTGATTTTGTTGTGGAGTTAGAAATTGCTTTTTAAAGGAGAGGAACCAGAGTGACAGTGCTCGAAGAGCAGATGGATGCCTCTCCTGCATTGTTGTCCAGGGCTGGCTTGATGATGTGCTATGTGGAAGAACTGTGTCTTTTCAGCATCTATTTTGAGGTAACTGCTACATGTGCCAGTAGTGCTCAGTCTGTTGCCAGCAGGGAAGACGGTACATTTTTAAGAACTGCTAAAAATAATAGAATTTAAAAAATAAGTATTAACTCTGTCTTTTTTTTTTTTTTCTAATGGGACATTTTAGAAAAAGTAATTTTCTTATTCTCTTTCAGCCATGGAAGAGTTAATAGTAGAGCTGCGACTGTTTCTTGAACTTCTGGACCATGAATATCTGACGTCCACTGTCAGGGAGAAGAAGGCAGTAATAACTAACATTCTCCTGAGGATACAGTCATCAAAAGGTCAGTGTCAGGGGTGTGTTTTCTCGCTTGTAAGTCTGAGTTCAGTGAAATATCTTTAAGGGCTGAAGACAAGGTCTAAATTGAAGAAAGACAGAGAGGCAGGGTAAAGACAAAATGCAGCTTTCCTGAATGCTTTTCTCCTCAGTCAACAGTAAAATATAGCAAAAGCTATACTGGAAGTAACTTGATTGTGTATGAGTGAATCCAACCACAAAACTGCTAGATAGAATGCTTTCACCTCTGTTGGTATAGTGGTTACTTCATTTGAGGCAAAAATTCCATCCATTCATTTTGATACACTGTGTTATAAAAGTCTTGCGTGATGTGCTACATCTCTCTTGTGAGACCCAAATCAAGCCAGGGGGGGCTTGATTTTGCAGTGTATTCTGGTGCATGGCTGACACAGGAGTACCAAGCAAGAGATAGGAAATGACTGGCAACGTGTTTGATTTGCACTTTGCAAGCAAATTAATATCCACCTTCCCCTTCTCATCCTATCTAAAACCATTTTGATTGCACAATCACTTTGGTCTCCATGAAGGTTATGGATTGACTGGATAAATCAACCTTTCCATGGGGCTTTTACAAAAAAATGCTCCTCACTGTCTTTCCTAATATTACTCTTATATGTCCTTACAACACCCTTCCTGTACAAAGAGGCATCAGGGCTATATAACTTCTGTTTCTCCGACAACTGACAGCAGTTTTGTCACTGTAAACACCCAACATTTAGGCTTTTGAAAAATGATTGGGTGCTTTGAGAAAAAATGCCATGCTGTGAGCAGCTGCATTTCTCATGTTTCTTCTCCAGTGCTAAAAAATACATTTCGGTTTTTGATGCAGTCTTCCCCTCTTCAATAAAGAAATTGAATTTGCCACAGGATTCAAGTCCAAGGAGATCAGCTGTGAAATAGTGATTGTCCTTCTTTCAGTTTTGACATTCTTAAAGACCTATCATTGCTTTTACTTCACTGATGAGTGAAAGAGGCAGGCATCAGAATCAGATGGTGTGGAAGGGAGCTTCACGCTCCAGAGGCTGATGAAAATACCCTGCAGTCCCCAGAACAAATGGCTGCAGGTAAGAACTTGCAGTTTGTCATGTTTCATGGGAGTCCAAACAACAGTGCTGACCTGACAGTTTTTCTTTTTATGTTTTCAACACAATTTATTTAAAATACTTGACTTTTTCAATAAAGTTGTATGGATTTTTGCATCAGAGCACCTTACCACGCATATTTAATTTAAGATTACAGATGTGAAGAGGATAAAAATACTCAAGGGCCATAGCTTTTTACCTTTCAGCACCTACCTCTTAGGGTTTAGAGCCTATTTCAGGATCTGTAACGAGATCCATTACATCCTACTACAGGACTCATCCATTAACAAGATCCATGCCATATATTTAGTGGTGGGGCTTGGTTCAGTGCAGTTGTTAGTGGAACATTATACCCACTTCTAGCAATTGCATTCAAAGAAATATAGTTTAGGCATTTCAGAGGCAAGACATAAAGTGATTAAAGGATCCAGAAATATGCCTTCAAATTATCCTAAATGATGAATTGTAATTAATCTTGATGTAGAAAAGAGATGACTGAGAATGAGCTCTTAGATACAACAAAAAAGCAGTGTGCAATGGCTGGATGTTTGTTTCAGAGTGGAAATACAGCACATTTTTTGAACACTGAAGATATGAATTAATGGGAGAACTTAGTAAGATCTGCATGCTGTTGCTGGCATCTTTTCAAGTTATAATATTTTGCTAAAAGGTATGCTATAGTTCAAGCAAGAATTAATTAGAGGAAGCCCTATAGCTCAGTTAAGCAAGAAGTCATAGGATTATACTTTATATGCCTATAAACTCTAGTTTAAGGAGTTGTGGTTTAAATAGAGTTTAAGCCAGCACAGCCTCTAAAAAAAGCATCCTGTTAGTCTCCCCAGGCTACTCATTCTTGCTCATCATGTGTTGCTGCTTCCTTTCTGCTAACACAGGCATTGTTTGCTTTTTTTACTGGTTTATTCCTGACCAGCTCTGGTTCAACCTGAGGCCGCACACATGCCTATGCCAGCACAGAGGAGAGGCTGGTGCAGGATGGAATTCAGGCAGGAAAAGAGCGAGCTGCCTCCTTGAGAGCCATCTTGTGCTGCCTTAAATTGGCTGTGAGACCAGTAGAAGGAGTCATGCAGATGGACAGAGATGACCCTGCTGCTTTTTTTATCGGCTGTAACATTCAGTACTCCCATCCCTTTGAAACTATTCGTCTCTTCATTAAAATTAAAAGCAATAAAAGACTCCTAAGCCCACAGAAGTCTATAACTAAGCTGAGTTGTCATTCCGAGTCTGTTTTTCAAAACGTTGCTTTACTCCACCCACACAGCTCCATGAGCGCTCGCGGATCGCTGGCATGGTTTCACAGCCCGAGGTCGGTGCAGAGTTCAGGCTCGTTATAGGCATTTGAAAAAATCAACTGTGTGAATCCAACAGTGTATTTCAATTGCTGAAGTAAGCCATTTAAGAACAACAGGGAATGGTAATGAAGGTTCAGTGCAGCTGGGAACTGAATGGATTCTTTCTAACATCTGGAAGCCAACAGTTACGCTTTTCTTCATAAAGGTGTGGAAATTGTAATGGTTGTGTTTCAGTAAAACACTTTAAACTGTCGCTTTCGTTTCAGTAAGTTCTTGGAGAAATCTTCAGAAATATTTTACATTGTGTTCTTACATCTCCTACATGCACACCACTCCCTTCACTTAATACCCATCAGAGGGAGCTGGACCAGTCAGATGTACTCTTCACGTCGTGGCTGCCAGGCCTCAACCTTCTGCGTGTCCAAACCAGTGGTCACCTTCAGGAGCCGGCAAAACTATAAACTTTGTTTTTCTTCTGAATCTTGGCATGCTCAAAGTACTGTAGGTCTGAACAAAACACTTGGCATTTCCTTGTGAAACTCAGACTTCCTTCTAAAAAACAAAGGCACAAACAGTTGATTTTTGAGTAAGAGCTGTTAGTGGATTCAATCATTTAATATGACCATCATTGTTGCTGGTTTCCCTTAAAGGGACTTGATGTCAGAAATTTATAATAGTGACTCTGATGCAATTTGTTAAAAGGATGAAAATATTATAGCAGGTTCTTGCTAAAGCACACGTAGTTTTGGGTGAAAACTAGGTTTACAGAGTGAGTAAAATCCACTTGGAATATATACATATTTTTCATCAGTAAATTGTCCTTCATACTTGAGTTTTGATTGTTACGGAAAGCATGGGAACATGAATTCATCCTACATAAGGGGGAACAAGTAAAACTGAAAAAAAAAAACAATACAAAAAACAACCAAGTGAAAAAAAAAAAATCGGAATGTTTCCCAAGACTAATCTGATTTGTAGGAAGAAAGAAGGATCTGAGGCCCTTAGAGACAGTTTATTTTATCGGTATTATTTTTCAATCTATAACTTCACAGCCAATGGATCTGGGTTATTGTGACAAGAAACATTTCATCATTAATTACATTTTTGAGAATTACATGATCTTGACCAAAAGACATTCATTTGACTATGTAAATATACATTTTAAAAACTTAACACTATGAACTTAATTCAGTCTAGAAGTAAGTAGGGATGTCCCATTGGCTGATTTTTTTTTGCCAGAGCATTGAGATGCACCCTCCCCTTGATATTCAGAAAAATAAACAATGCCATGTTCCTGTGAAGTGAATTTGAATGGAATTTAAATTATTGTGCCAGAAACAGCAGAACTAGTGGCTTTCCCAAGGGAGGAAGTAGACTCTGTTTTATCTGCTATATGCTGCTGCTGAGACTCTTCAGATTGTTAAGCGGGATATCTTCCTCATATCATTGGTTTTATCTGTGAAACATGCCTGACAATGTTTGAATTGTAGGTTTTTCAGTTCCAGATGGGTAGGCAGTTCAGCATGATTTCCAGTACATTTTTTCTCTGTCTGGTATTTGTTGATTCAAATATCATATATGTCATTATCATATACAGTAAGTATGTGTTTGCTGTGCTTGATTAAATTCCTGAATTCCCAGCATACTTCAAGTTTTTCCTCAGTAACCAGGGTTGGGAGGCAGGTTGTGAGCAGGACTGAATGCCAGATTCCAGTGGATGATGAGCTACATATAGAAAAATGTCCCATTTGCATCCACCAAAGTGATAAGCAATTTGTGTTTCTCTTCTGCAGGTTTTGAAATAAAAGAACATGTGCAGAAAACAGAAGTTGCCAACAGCCTGCCAGCACCTCCTCAAATGCCTCTGCCAGAAATACCTCAGCAGTGGCTGGTGAGTGTTAATTTAGGTATATCAGTATATATATGAGAGAATGTTTTTGTGATAAGCACTGGCAGAAATGGTTACAAAGGGAAGGAGCCTGTAGGTCCAGGGAAATGTTTATTCCTATCAGCACCAGTCTGGTTTAGAGAATTGTGTTCAGCTTGCAGAAGAGAAAACAAAAAAAAATCCCTTGGGGTGAATTAAGTGTGAGTCCCAGTCTTTGTCCATGTTCAAGATTAGAGTGGCACAAGCCTGAGCAACTTAACTTCAGAAGTCAGTCAGTCTTGTAGAGATTGTTGCCCTAGCTGAGCCCATGGGTCATGGCCAGTTTTGTAGGATTTAAGGACCTGCTTTCCCTGTAGCAAGTCTTACGAGAAGATTCCCTCTTGTTTCTTGAAAAATTAAAGTACGAAGTGCTAAAATACAGGAAGAATGCTTCATTTTTTTCATAGAATCCTTAGTGCCTTTCTGTGCTCAGTCTTCGGGCAGGAAATTCCTGGCAGAATAAGCAGCAGTGTAAGTTCTTGGTGATGTTTATAATAAAGATACTGTCTGCAGATTCAGTTCCTGCAGTTGGGAGCAGCTGTCTTGTAAAGAAATGAACTATCAACAAGTTTTCATTCTCTGTGAATGCTCAGTTGCTACTTTAGAGTAGATTTGAAGAAACATTCACAACCTTTTTTAGAGAGGCATATGCGAACAATGGTCTATCCTATTGAAAGGGGAATGTAGTCTTAGTCTTAACATTGATAAATTATCTGTCTTTTTATTAATTTGTGGAAAATATTGTGCACTGGTAAGGATAATCAAATGTTGTACTATGGAGACCTTCATTTATTAATCTGAAGTGCATGGTGAGGGGAAAACCCACCAAAACTAGAACACATTCTTCTTCATTTTAATGTATTACTCTGTTATTACATCTCTGCCCAGTAGAAGCTTACCTAGTCTACAAGCCAATAGCATCTTATGAACCTAAGAACTAGCTTATCAGATCAAATTCTTTGTCAGCTCTTCTTAATAAACCTTTTTGATAGTGAGTAATGCTACACACTTTCACATGACAGAACACATTAAAAACAAAGAAGGATTTTATGTAAAATGTCTTTATCGTAGTTTCTCCCTAAGTGCTGTCAACACTTGGTTTGTGACCTGGAACAAGATTTTTTTTTTTTAAATTCCACCTAATACAAGGAAATATTATAGAAAGGGAATATTTATGCTAGAAACATCTGAATTGAGAGCTGGTATATCTACAGTAGCAAGAGTCACTTAAAGTGGATGCTAAAAAATAATTATGCATGAAGTTGAGTGGATGCAAAAGCAATCTTATTAATATGCAGTGAAACCTGGGGAATCCATTTCATGGCTAACAGTGCCTGAAAATGATTATTTTTTTCTTTAATTCAAGATGCGTATAGCATAAATCACAAGGGAAATGGTTGATGAGAGGGAGAAAAATTATGCAAAATGCACACGACTTTGACATGTAGACTTCATAAGCTGAAAGCCAATTCACTTCCTTGTTCTTTTGTATTTAAATAGGTTCCGTTTAATAAATTAGTTCTGAAGATTCAAGTTGTTTTTTTAAAGACAATAAACCTACTTCTCCTTTCTCATATTAATGTGTAAGTTCCCTTAAAGTACAGCTGCACTGGGTGAAATGCTGTGAAGCATGAATTAGGTCCAGTAGATCAGCAGTTTTTTGCAGGAGTTATATTCAGCTTAGGTTTCAGAGAAACAGAAATAGTGTTCTGATATACAGTGAGGATTAATGTGGAAGCTGGCACAGTTAAAGCTGCCTGCTCTTAAGCATGTCCTTATTCTTTTGAGTCTGGCAAAATGGTGTTTAGACATGACCCTCCTCCTTGACCTGCCAGTAACAAGGCAGACACTTTCATCTCAATGAAGTCAAAAAGCTGAGCTGTTTTTTCCATAGTAGTGGAAGCTGATTTCTATTCCTGCAGTTCCGGTGTTGCTGTCAGACTGCTGTGGTTCATGCCTCTGCCTCAGTTGTTAGTGCCACTTTGAGATCAGCAGGAAAATGTTCCAGGCTTCTCACTGTCTTTCCTTATCCAAATACAGGTTATGAGTGACTTTATTTTAAGACACTTAACACGTTGTAATTTGTGAAAAAGATGACAGGCTACTGTTGTCCCACAAAAGACCAGGTGGAGCCAGAGTGGAAGGCCAAACTATCTAGTTTTTGACTTTTGGACAATGTTGCAAGCTCAGACCCCAATGTGAGTGTTCAAAAATTTATCCTGAAGTCACGTTGAGCTAATGGAACTGATCATTAACTGTTTCTTGGAAACCTTTCCCTGCTAGATGCTTCTTTGTTAGACACTTACTATTATTAGATATGACCATATACTTTTGCATCATCTTTCTTCTAACACTAGATTTGACATCAGTGATAGTGTCTGAGATCTGATTTTTCCTTTCATTAATGCTGCTGCATGGTGATTTTCAATCCACCCATAATCAGTGGGCTCCTAAAACTGTGTATCTTGCCAGTCTCTATAGAAACTGTACATAATTACATGATTCAGTGATAGTGATGTGCTGCCATTCACAGCAACTTTTTATAGACCAGACTTTCGCATTCCAGAGAAAGAAATCCATTGGGCCCACCAGAGAATAGGAAATTCTGCACCAAGATGCCCCTCTTCACATTACAAGTTGGAAATTGTGTTGTATGGCACTTTGTTTAATCAGCCATTCAGCACATTCAGCACAACTTTTCCATTTGCTGAATAATATCTAGTGGTGGTCTCAGTCTCCAATAGAAACACAATGTGCTGCTGGAACACAGGAATTTACTGGAAGTGGGAATTAATAAGTTTAAATAAACTAGTACTGTTTTAAAATCTAAGTTTTTAGCACAACAGTTACTGAACATGATGGAAATTAAAGTTTCATTTACACCACTGTTCCTTTTTATGGCGCTCAGGGGAGTGCATTGAAAAATGTTTAGTCTGAATTGATGTTTAAGCTTTTACTTATGTAAAGACGTGTGGGTGGGAAGGAATTCAGTCCTCCTTAAAGTAGTGCCAGGAGCCAGAATTATGTGTGGGCAGGTGCTGTGCAAGGTTTCCTTTGCAGATCTGTAAATAGACTTGCATATTTGCTCAGGCTGAATTTTATATCATTTTTATCATCCATCAGTCTGTGAACAAAGATAATAAAATTCATTTTATTTAGAGACATGCTGTTAATATTTAAAATGAAGTCTCCACTAATGAAAATGCACCGAAGCCCAGAGTGTATTCCTAGACTCAGTGGGCTTTGGCCAGGTCTTTAAATCCAGGGACAAAGTTGGACTTTACATATACTGGAATAAAGCACAAATCACATGATCTCGTAGAAATTCTTTTTTTCTCTTTACACTCCCTTGCATCTATCTGGTATAGCAGACTTTGTGTCAGGCTTAGATGGAACCAGTCCTCCCTTGCTTTACCCCATGCAGACAGCTCCTCCAGACAGCCAGCAAAGTAGAAGCTACAGGTAAAGGATGTGAGCATGAGTGGGATCTCAGAAGTCAACTCCACTCACTTACAAATGAAAATATGTACTTGGTAGCATGAATGCAGGGCTAGCAGCTAACGAAGCTTTGCCTGAGACAGCAGCAGAGGAGATGATTGTGTGAAACAGAGTTGAGTTGGTTCTCCATTCTTGAGTCTTCTTACCTGTGTATTTTCACCTGTTTTCTCACTCTCCAAATCAGCACCTGGTTTTATAATGCATCCCTGCACTGAAAAGACAGGCAGGAGGTAATGCTAGATGGGGGTTTCAGAGAAATAGCAGAGCTCTGTGATACCCCTCAAAGTGCTGCTGGGGGTTTAATACCTGGGATCCCATCACTGCACTACCGCTAAGTTACCTTGAAGTACTGAGGCAACAGAACGATATCCAGGACATCCTGCTGCTCTTATGTACCAGAAGAATACTGGCATAAATTATCCACAGCATGACAGTGACAGAACAGTCCTAGCCTCCAAGCATTTGGTTCCATATTACATTTGACAATCAGTGATTTCAGCACACTGTGCCATCCAAGAAAATCAAATACGAACAGCACGCTTAGCTCTTTTGCATGATTTTCACAGTAAAATTGGATATACGTTTTGTTTTTCCTGGAATATTGACAATTTAATAATTATTTAACCACAACAAGTGTCCAGCAATATGCCAGAACCCCTGTAGATATAAATCAAAAGGATAGGTCATCTTCCTCCAACCCTTTCTTGAAACACACACAGTCACACTGTAGGAGTGTTTCATATAAATGAGTTTCCTATTGCGGAGATTTGACTTGACAAACTCTTTATCTGGCTGCCTGTCTGATATTACTCTCAGATATTTATTAAAAAATGTTGAAAGGAGACAGTGTCCTTGAAGCAGAAAATAATGACCTGAAATCAAAAGGATTTTTAAGGTGATGCATCATCAATCACATTATTCATTTTTTGAACAAACAAACAAACATAAGAAGTGCTAGTTTTAACCATCTTTTCAAATGTGCATTTATGTTTGTGGCAAACAAAAGCAAGGGGAACTTTGGTAAATCTATCTTAAATCACTCTCTTCCCAGATTCCATTTCTCTGCATTGTGTCTAATAAAGGCTCTCTTAGTTTCATTTCTGAGGTATAAATTCCTCCTCTTAAATTAGTTCCCATATCAGTGTCCCTCATTTGCTCTAGTTTCGTAATCTTGTTTGACCAGAAGTCACCAGAAGAGGGGTCCCCTGGGCATGGTTTGGATGTGGAGTAGTTTCCATGTTTGCGTATGTGACCTCTATCAAGGACTGCTATAAAATTCCTAATGCCATAGCTTTGATAGGGTATTGTCCCACTTCTTTTTCCTAACATACTCACATTTGTGTTCTGAGGTTTTTGATTTCTTCTTTCTATGCTGTACTTGTTCATAAAAACACCTTCTCTATGCTGACAGAATCATCAGGTTGGAAAAAAACACTAACATCATCTAGTCCAACCATCACCCATCATCCCATGCCCACTAAACCATGTCTCTCAGTGTTACATCTACATGTTTCTTCCCTGGGCAGCCTGTTCCAATGCCTCACCACTCTTTCAGAGAAGACATTTTTCCTAATATCCAACCTCTTCTGGTGCAACTTAAGGCTATTAGCTTTCCTAAACATGCTTATTAGTGTGCTTTACATAAATACCTGGCAAAGAAATTAGGCCAATAAGTACCAAACTCTTCTCATGCTTTTGTTTGATGCTCTTAGAGAATATCATTCCAGTGGACATGATGTTGCTTTTTTCACCCTGCTGCCTTGTCTGCACAGCCATGCCAGGTACCTGTATGAGCTTATAAGCTCCTAGAATACAGGCTGTTTGAGCCAGAATAACCACCTCTGACTGAGGGCCCCATGCTACTTAAATTCAGTTTCATCTTCCTCATGTAATATGCATGGAAGTGTTTCCTTCCATAAATTAAAGACCATTTGTTGATACACCCAGACCCTTTGCCTGATATGAGTCAGCTCAATTGTTTTGTCTAAGTGACGCTTCCAAATGGCTGTGTAATGGAACAGGAATACTGTTTGTGTTTCTGGCTCTTTTTTTTTTTGCTTTTGAATTTATTCCTTAGATCTTCTTTTACTTCCATGGAGTCTGCAGTTTATTTTCACTTCTGTCTTCCATAGAGTTTGAGTGTAACGCCTTCTGTGGTGCATTATGTGCTTCATTCCTCTCAGTTTTATTTAACATATTAAATATTAATTAAATGCAAATCAATCACATGCAAATTAATTAAGTGCCTCTGATCCTGGTATGTTTCCTATATATGTGCTCTCCAGACAGTCTTCAGAACAAAATGTGGAGCTGTACTACACCCTGATTCATCCTTTAAATGTGAGCAAGTCTGTTCAGATCCTTTCTCCGTCATCATGTTGCATATTTTTTTTTTTATTGTAGATTTTGTTAGACACACTCCTGCATCAGCAGACATGTTCCTGGGCAGTTTCAGATTCACCTACACTGCTTGGAACATTGTGCCTTCCCTTGTTGTTTGTCTTTCTTAAATCTTTTCAGGATCACCCTAAACACGTAAGCTTATGCTTATATCCATCCCCTGACTAGTAGGCACTTCTAGCATGCAGTCTGGCTCCTGTCTGCTGTTCTGAGCATATTCATCTCTTTTCTGCATCTGTGAACTCCAGACTAGCAAATGCCACTGGCTGACAGTTTAGCAGTAGTAATTCAGCCTTATTTAATCTTTTAAATAATTATAAGAGCCTCATAGCACTCCTGTGAGCCACATTTGTTTGTTATCTGTCTGGCTGGTTACTGTCCTTTGTCAGATGTGCTCAGAGACTGAAAAGAGGAATTGTTAGACTTTTTTATCACGTGATTTGGCTCCTGGTTTCTTAGGGTCCAGCCAATAACTCAAGAAATTAATAACCTTGGAATACAAAACTGAGGTCAAATGAAGAATACTTCTTGGCTTTTGCTTGTCTATGCTCAGGTTAATATTTCACTCCTGCATAGCTCAATATGCTCTTAATGTCCCCTTACAGTCAGCATTTCTGTCCTGAATATATCCCTGGGCCATCCATGTCCTCATTTGCTGGCAATAAACAGCAATTTCTTTTTAGTGCTTTAGTGAGTTTGACGTTATGTAACAACTTTCACACGAACTTCAAGTGCCTGACGTGTAGTGATGCCCACTTTTCAGCCATTACTGCAGTGTGATGAAGTGTATGGTCAATTTTCCAATTGTGTTGACACTCAATTTCTCAATTCACCTTCCCTTCTGGATATCCTTTTTTTTTTAAAACATCTGGATAGTTGGATTAGTCTTCCCCCTCTCAGGCTGGGGATGGGGTTGTATGGGAGTCACTTAGAAGCTTGCCCTGATACAAAAGGCATGTGCATGTGTCACAGTTTCTTCATGACATCCCACATTTGCCTGCTGGCTTCTGAATAGCTGTATTATGCACTCTTGCAGTCTCACATTGCTGTTCTGCAGCACTGATGGGTAACACAGCAGCTGCCCCACTGCCCAGCTGGGCTTGAGCTGGTGGTTGATCAAATGATATATGTGATCGCAGCTGTGGAACTGGGTGTATCAACAGTGTTTACTTCCATTAAAGTTGCTGCTTTTCAGAGAAAACCTCCAAGTCCTGAATCGTTGTGTAAATCGAAGTGTTTCTTTCCATTTCCTGCATTGTGTACATCTTCATTGGGGTGTAAAGCGATTTCATAACCTTAGGCTCTGGAGGATGACATTTCCTTTCCTCTGCTTTCGTACCACTTTGCACGCTATTTACCACTGTATCCTCAGCAGGTATTAGATAGACTGTCCCTAAAAACATTACTACCTGTCTTGTAATCCCTGGGCAGAAGGGGGAAATCAAGAATTTGGTCTCCTGGGATAAAGAAAGAAAGAGTTTATTTGTGATCTGTTTAACACAGAGGGGTAGGCGGAGAGGTAAACCATTGTAAGCCACAAAACTAATTTCTGCACTAAGCCTTCTTCATACTGACTAGTAAAACGAGCTTTTATATGCAGATAAATATTGCTTGTTTAGAGATACCCGATTATTGCTCTTGGCAGTGCCTCCTGTAAATTGTTGTTGGGCATCCCACAAACAACCCAATTTTTAGTGTCTTCAGAGATCTCAGTTCTGTAGTGTAATCATCACCCCTCCCACTTCTTAGTTTCAGGAAAAGCACTGCTCTTTTTTTTTTTCTCAGACCAGCACCTGTCAGACACCTTTATCTCTTGTTTCAACATCACCGGTGTTATTCTGGGCAACAATATCTCACTCATCTTTGTCCCTTTTCCTCCACAGACATAAAAATAATGGTAATGTTTTTCTAACTCGGTTCTTATTTCTGTGATTGAACAAAGTTATTTGCCCTGAAAGGCAGCATTCTTTAACTTTCTTCCCTGTGGCCGTTGTAAAAAATATAAGTAAAAATGTGCACTAATGTGTTTTGTGCAGGCTGCCAGGTTTTTCCTCTTGATACCACTCAAGCTATGTGTTCTATGTTTTTTTGAGACCTAATCCTTTTATGTAATATGTAAATAGTTCAGTGTTCTTATGGACTTTTTATTTTTCGTTGAGCTAATTAAAAGTTATTCAGTCAAGTTATTCCAGTTCCTAACTCATAACTTCACCATAGTTCTTTCACTGAAGAACTGCCAAGTTGAAAAAATTAAGCAATGCAACTAGCAATAGTAGAACAAATATAAATATTATTTAAGAATATCAGAATGCTCACATTTTACTTTTCTTGATGCTCAAGGATGTACGAATTCCATAGTACCCAAAAAGATGTAGCTGTTTATGATACAATTTTGCATAAGACAGTTTCGTTTTGTATTCAATCAGTTGGATTTTCTTTCAATAAGAAAACAACCTTGCTTTAATCAAAAGTATTTAATGTTCGATGTTTCTGTTTCTCGTGGTAATCTTTTTTTTTTTTTTCAAAAATACAATATTTTTTATAATTATTTTCAACTTTGTTATGGCAGGCACTGCAAACTGCATTTCAGAACCAAGGGCTGGGTAATTCACCAATAGATTCCATCTGTGTTGACATTGGCTGCACAGCACAGCCCGCCCCAGCTGCATGAAGTAACAGTGCTCCAGCAGGGTCGAATTCAGACAAGCACCATTTGTGTTTCATTTCCTTTTTTCTTTCTTTCTCAATAACATTTTGTCTAAAAACAAGCTTTTTCTTTTTTCTTTTTTTCTTTTTTCTTTTTTCTTTTTTCTCCTGATCTGTATTGAAATCTCTGCTTCGTTTCTGGATAACTTTGAAACTTTATTGTGATGTCAAGTTAAAATTGGTATGATACTCAGGATGGCTATGTCCTGGGTGAATTAGATTTAATAATAATAGGAATTTCATATAACATTTATACACCTGACAAGGAAAATAGTTTGAGGCTAGACCAAGATATTAATGTATCTGTCTGGTGAAAGAGGTGATATGAATCTGCACTGCCCCAGGAACCTTGACCATGACTCACTTGAGCAAGACTCTATAAGGAGAAAATAAAAAATAAAATAAAAATAAAAATTCTTCTTGAGGCAGTTCACTCTATTGTGTCTAACGATTCAGGCCACACAGAGCTGATCTGTGCTGGTGTATTGTGCAAAATTCATGATGTGCTGTCAATATTTCAATATTAACTAACGCAAAGCATGTTTTAATGTCTCTTACACCCGTTGCACAGCGGCAGATAACCTTGAAAGACTCATTTAGTTGTGATGATGTGCAGATTTGCAATTTGTGTTTTTCAACAGAATCACAAGGAAATTGCACTAAAAGTCACATTTTTTCATTATTTTGCTTCTTTGACAGATAATTGCTCTAGCAAAACTGGTCTCTGATGAAAATTAATTTGACTCACACTGTAGATAACAGTAATTTCCTTCTCTTATCTGTAATTGAGTGTGACATACCAAGTTGCCAATATCATTTGATATGGAAATAATATTAGTATGAAAGTCAGTCTGACCAAGAATTTTTGTGTCAGTCACAAATCATCTCATTGGTCATAAGGAAGTTTCTGCTGCGTGACGGCAGGTTAGTGCTCAATGAACTGAAGTGTAGATTTTTTCCTTTTCTTTCTGCGCCATTGGGAATTCATAAGCATTTACCTGTGAGATGAAATAACCTACTGTATATAAATTTAACTACAGAGCATTCTGAGGCTGGTAATCATCATCCTCTAGTTGAGAATTAGGTGTCTGGCATCAGCATGTAGTCAGTGTCATGTCTGGCTCTGGAATGCAGAGAGATGAAAGTGACAAAGAAATAATTTAAAGGCAGACAGTGTCATATTATTAATGCTCAAGTTCTTTCCAGATGACTTTAGACCTTTAGCAAAGAGGAATCTAGTCACTGTGACTTCACCTGTATTACGTGCAAAAAGGCTTTATGCCTTTCCTTGACTGTTTTGCCCACCTGAGATCTAAATGATGTTCCAGAAGTATCTGTATCTGGTCATGATCAAAGCCCACCTGATTAGTTTCTTACTTTGATATCTCTGTTCCCTGAGTTTTGAGCCTAATGAAGACAAACACATTTATTTCATTACTCGACAATTTATTGAAAAACTGTTACTGCAGAAATAAGATTCCTTACAAGTTACGTTTTTGTAATAATGCAATAAGCCACTGCCTTTGGAAAAAGACTTAAGTTCTGAGTGTTCTGTCCCTGGAGGTGTTCAAGGCCAGGTTATATGGAGCCCTGATCCAGTAACTAATTTATTGCTTGACAACCAAGCCTATGGCAGGAGGGATGGAACAAGATGTTCTGTAAGGTCCCTTTCAACCCAAGCCACTCTATGATTCTCTTATACGATTTCCTCCAATATAAAAATGTAAAACTGAAAACTTATGACAAATCTATATGATTTATATAAAATGCAGCTTTGTTTTTTTGCTAAAAAAATAGAACAGTAAAGTCATACGGAAGAAGTCACAGAGTACTAAATTTACTTTGCTTCTATATCAACATACCAGCAGTTGGTCAGCTTTAAATTTAAAACAGGTTTATATTTAGAAAAGAAGCATTTCAGAATTTGACCTGGTATTTGAAATATTTATTTTATCATATAATAGTTTCTCGATGTTCCAAACTTTTCGTTATTTGTTGCTCAGTTTTCTCTAAGAATTAATATCTATATTAAGAATTAATTTGCTATTGAAAAACGCAGTACATCATTAAAACATGATCTAAGTTAACTCCTTGATATCTACCAGTGCAGTCTATTCAACTTTTCTAAACTGTACAACCAAAGGGTTTTTTTTTGCTACTCTAATATGAATTATTTTATAAATAGATTTCTAATAAATAAGCCTCAGCAGGGTAAAACGGCCTATGCACATAAATATCTTTCCTGCAGAGATCCTCTGAGTTTCTAGTTCTTAGCAAACTATATCTTTTCAACATTTTGGATCATATTGTGTCCCAAAGGACTGAATTTGAGTACAGGAGAGTAGGTTGTGCTTCCTTATTATGAGCGGAGGTAAAGCTTTGAAGCTTTAAGTCACTAAATAAGTCACTTCCCTGCTTCGAATCTCAACCTCTACTTATTATTGTTTAATTATAGCATCATATAATTAAGCTTGAGATTTAGACTTGTTTTTCTCCTAAAACCTGCTACTCTGCAGAATACATCTTATTCAGAGGACAACATCTAACTCCTTCAGAGCCTTGACTTTAGAGATAGTTAAGGTGAGAAACAGTTACTTAGTTAGGTATATAAACTGAATGGGTGTGCTTGTGACTCTATGTATGTATGCGTGTATATATAATATATAACCAGCCTTATAAGCTGATCATGAGCAGATGTTCTGACCATGTTTATTTTAACACCTTGTTATTATATAATTACTTTAATTACTTTCACATTTATTCTTTTTCCCTTCATTTAGCCACCAGATAATGGGCCTCCGCCATTACCGACATCTTCCCTTCCGGAGGGCTATTATGAAGAGGCAGTGCCACTTAGTCCTGGGAAGGCTCCTGAATATATCACTTCCAGTGAGTACTATATATCCAGATTACTTTCACAGCAATTGAATGCTAATTCCAGTATCTTTCAGCTTTTTTTAGAATTCAACAGTTATATCTCTATTGGTGCTGTCGTATGGCATAAGTGTAGCATCATTGTCCTCACCAGCCATGCGTTGTTTCGGTACGCAGAAATGTTTTGATCTGCACAAACCAGGCTCCTTTTAGAAGAAAGTAAATCTGGAGCTCCAAGTTAGGTGCGCATTAATGTTTCAACTGCTGCTGTAGGCAGAAGGTCCTGATTCGTTCTCTGGGCATATCTGAAGCATGAATGTGCTGGGGAAGTTTGAATCAGGGGTTCGGAGTTAAGTATTGTATACTCACTAAACTACTGATAGTGTAGAGGCCTCAGAAATTGGTCTTGATCTGCAGATCTGTTGTTATTCTCCTATTGCACTGATTTACTTGCTAAAGTGTACAAATAAAAGCAAAAAATTGTCTTTTCTGAAGTGAGCAATTATTGAAAACATGCAGAATTTCTATTGATTGATGATGTAGCGACACATCATTTATACTGGCTCCCATAAGCCATGTTTAATGCATGTCAGTGTTACAGTAACTACTTGTTTTGTGCAAACGGCATAGGCTAGTCCCCCAGGTGACCATTAAAACTTCCTTTGACAGCACACAAATACTCTCTATCAAATTCCAATACTTATGCAAAGACTCACTGCACTTAAGAGGAGACAGGATGAGGGCATAGTAATGAGAATGTATGCATGGTGTTTTATAATAAAAAGTTGCAAAGATTTTCCCTTTTGCTACTCTTTTTTATTGGGTGAGGTAATTTAATACTTGTGTATGGCCTATTCATTTTTTGTGTGTGTTCCAAAGATTGAAGGGATATCTGCCTGCGTTTTTCGCTGTTTTTATTATTTGAACCAAAGCAAAAGCATAAAATAATATTTCTGTCCTCAAAGTACTTCCATAGGTGTCACCTGAAAACATTAATTATACGCTGTGTGGCAGGGAAATTTGCTTGTCATTGTGCATTAGCTCTAAACATTTAAAACCAAACCAAGGTAGCTGGCAGCTCTTAATTTGCTGGGAAATTCAAGATAAGAAGGAACTTCATATAATGCAAAGTAAATGAACGAACTTAGGGCAGCAAGATCACTTCTCTTCTTATGTCCTTGCTTGAAATGCTGCAGGGTGGTCCTGCTATACCCTGCAATCTGGTGAGCTGCTGACTTGTGTTTTGTTATTAAACAAAAGTCATACTCAGGCAGGAAAATATTAATAGCACAGATATTAATAGCATGGCTAAAGGATCACCTAGAAACAAAAAAGTGACACAGTATGAAACTGATACCTTTTTGTACTTAACCATCCAAATCCATAACA
Organism: Phasianus colchicus; assembly: GCF_987193195.1. Classification (NCBI taxonomy): domain Eukaryota; kingdom Metazoa; phylum Chordata; class Aves; order Galliformes; family Phasianidae; genus Phasianus; species Phasianus colchicus. The sequence continues at coordinate 61,951,621 of NC_143439.1, read as the reverse complement.
GTATTTAGGATATCAGCCTTCAAATTTCATTAATACTTCCATAAATGTTAGTATATGTACCCAGACATCTAAAGCTTTTTTACAGTAACTTATTAGTGCAAAAGTGCCACCGCCCTGCTGTGATTTTGCTAAATTTTCTTATGTCCTTAGATTTTAATTTGTATTGAAAATCATCCGCTCTTCTTCCACAATTAAGTTGTTTTTAAATTTAATATACCATTAGTAATTTATCTACACCCAAAATTTTCACAAAACCTAGTGTATGTGACTATGCACCAAAGCACTGTATTAACCAAAGATAGAAGCTATAGCTAATCAGACTGCTGAGATAAAGAAGACTGTAACAGCAAGTTTCTGGAGGTATAAAAAATGAAAGAATAAACTGTTAAATAACTGTTGAGATAAATGCAATTATCTTAAGCAAATATTCCTACAGAGTATTTTTGTAATATCATTAGTAGCAAGGAAACGTTCATACTGTATACTATACCTGGAAATCATTAAAGTCACTCAGACTTCATTAGATTTTATAAAATCCAAAACCAGTTTATTTTGGACAGATGCTTTTCACTTTCTTTTTTTCCTACTGGATCTTTATATTTCTCTCCTTCCTCCCCACCACCACCCTTCCAAAATCTTAAGGGTCTGTTCACATGTACATGTGCACAATACATTTTCAGATCTTAATTATAATTCCGAGTGCAGCCTCATCTATATTTTTTTAAATTTCTATTTTAAATGAAGATCAAACTATTGTGCACACTTTCATGCCACTACAAATGAGATCAGAATATCTGAGATTGATTTGGAGGTTCTGGTGTATCCTGTTGTCAGCTGCACATAGGTTGGGACAGCCACACAATAAGCTCACCAGCAATTCAGTCCCTTGTCTTGTTCCTAAGCGCCGTGGGTCTCTTTCCTATGTCCCAGGCTGTGTCCCAAGTACCTAGCTAAAGCAAATGAGAGATTTTCTTCCTTGAAGTATTTGAGTGAAATTTTATCTACTGGAAATATTCCAAGCAATTCTTCTCCGAGGGAAGATTCTTCACTTCTCCATGTGCCACTGGAAAACAAGTGTGTCTTCATGTCTCAGTAATTATCTGAGGGGCTTCATATATACCCAAGTAATCAACTAAATATGCATGGTGGAAATGAGGGCTCTGTAGTAATAGAAAATTAGTTTTCTAATAGAGGGGACTGTTAGAGAGCTGTCTGCTTTATTGAAAACATAAGGACTAAGCAAAGATTGCGTAATTAAAAAGGAATCTTGCCACTACTTCATGAAACTTGGTGCAGGATTAAACTACTTCAACTAAGCACATAATAAGTATTTTTGCAGAATGGTTTTAACCTGAGCAGAATCCATAGTTCAGGGAACATCATCATCTATCCAACAGTAATCATATCTCTGCAGGTGCTGTAATTGTGAAATACAAGAAATATTATGACAGGTAGATAGTACCCCCACATTTATTCTTGTGACCTTTGTCATATGCGGTGTTTATTTCTTAATATGTTTTATTAAGATTTACATTTCTATACCTGCATTATGCAATCAGTGAGATTGAGATGTTTTCTCTGTAAAAGAACTACAAAAGATGAAAGTATCTGCCAAGTAACACTTTGAAGGTAGTAAAGGCATTTATTCCGAGCTCGTTTTTCAATTAAAATTCACACGGTTTCAACACCTTCCGTCTCCTATAAAATTTCATAATGGAAACACATCTTTTATTTAATTAATTTAACGTACTGATATTACTAAGCACTGAAACAGTAGTTTGTTCATAGCAAATCAAAAGCTTAAAAAGGCACCCTGTTGGGCTCTTCAGTTATTTCTGTACACTTCATGGCTAAATGTTTTAACTTGACACTCTCACACTTTTCTTGAAGATTATGACTCAGATGCTATGAGCAGCTCTTATGAATCCTATGATGAAGAGGAAGAGGATGGAAAGGGGAAGAAAATGAGACATCAGTGGCCTTCTGAGGAAGCTTCTATGGATCTGGTGAAGGATGCCAAAATTTGTGCCTTCCTACTTAGAAAGAAACGATTCGGGCAATGGACCAAACTACTGTGTGTTATCAAAGAAAACAAACTACTGGTAATTCTTATTTCTATCTGGCTGTATTTTCTTTCTACCTTTTAGACTATGTATTTATTTTTATAGAGATTTAACTTTGGAATAAGTTCTGCAAACAGTGGCCAAGTCTACGGTAACCTTACCAATGAGTTTGGTTATGATTTACCCAAGAATCTGAAAACTACTGAAATTATAAGTGTATCATGTAACCACTTAGACTTTTATTGCTCTTAAACCCAGTCAGTTCCCTGATGTAGGAAAGAAAGTCTAGCCTATTAGCTTTCACTGTATTTCATTTGGAGAAAATTTTGCTGAAACTATAAATCCAATCTTTCATTCCCTGTGGACCAAAAATCTCATAGGGAGCTTTGTGTATGAACTGTTGGATCAGACTGCTGGAGAGAAAAGTCCCTTGTTAGACTGAGAACTCACTTGGCAGCATATGCTGTTGTAATGTATACATTTTAAACTAAACCTTCACCATCTGTTCTGCAGTAATTACAGATGCAGTATTCACATGATGCACAGCTGCATTATAGAAATACAGCCACTTGTTAGTGGATATATTTGTTTTTGAGCAAATCGGTCATGTTTCTGAATGATTGGAAGCACCAGTAAAAGATTCTGAAAGTTAGTAAATTGTCAGCTTATAGAAGTCTTTTTGTTTGTTAAAAAGAAGGCCTAATTGAGATTCATTTCTGTGATATTAAAGCAATCTGAGGCTTATAGTAACATATCAGCTGGGGCCTTCCAGTCTTCCAGCCTGGTGTTTGCAATAGGTCTAGCTAATTATGTAACTAGTGAATACTGTAACATCCCAAGGATTAAAAGCTGATTAACATGTGATAGAAAATTTTCTGTAGAACCTCACTATTTTACACGAGTACAGGACAGCTTAGGGCTGTTCACTTTCCAAGTACATTAACATTGGCTGTATGGGAACTATCATGATATGAAATAGTGATACCTGGGTAAGAGGCTTCTGGAAATCTAGCTGGACTTCATTTGCTAGTTTCCCATGGTTACTGAGGATTTAATGCTTGTATCCACAAACAAAGAAATGTTTAATGTGATTTGATTTGTATTATGTTGTTGTAACATCACTATTTTTAGTCATCATTTTTATCAACATATAAGAGAACCATACAATTACAGCTTGAAGAAAAGAAAGAAGAAGAAGAGAAAAAAGCGGATTTTCTCAGAAGTCACACAGTATTTCTTCTAGAATTATGTTTGTTATTCTATAGAGAAATATGTTATTTTTTTCTCTTTTCCTATAGCCACATGTGTGGTCTGCAAAGATTTTTCTCTTTATAGGGATTGTCTTTCATTAATTCTGTAATGGGTATTAAGAAAATTAAAATCCCAATAGGAGTTTAATGACCAAATTACACAAGATTGGTTTATTGTTTGAAGGAGGACTTGGAGATATAACTCATGAGATATGCAAGTAAAACAAATATATGTTCGGAGGGATTAGAAATTGCCTGCATTATAAATGTGGCTTTAATCAAAAAACAAAAATGTTTTAATTAGAATTAGACATTAAGAATAAGACTTAGTAGAGAATTGTTTGTTTTTTTTTTACATAAAGTTACCTAATATATAAATACTTCAGTAATGCATAACTATAAAAAAAAGAAATTAATGTAAAGGAATCTGTATGCTTTTAAATGCTTCTTAAACTGGCTATTGTATGTTTTCTAGGTTTCATAGCTTGAAAACTTAATTTTTTTGCAATTGCAACCTTACAAGCTGTGACCAAGTGGTCAAATTTTGAGTTAATTGGCCATGGAGAGAGAGTAAGATGATGGGTAGTTTGCAGAGAGGGCTGTATTTGTTCAGCCTAGATTGGAGTATTTATGACATCCTTCTAAGAGCTACTGTTCTGACAGTTTGCATCATGGCTTGAATATGCAGAAGTCCATGTGCTTTATTCTGTTCACATTTATACGTGTATTCTGCATGTGTGTATGCTAGTCAGTGTTTAATACCAGATACCTTTTTAGCCTTCATGCTTATCTGTATGAGTAAAAGCCCAACTTATATTGGTATATAAAATTACTTGGCATTCATATACACAGCTGAACATTGTTCTGCAGTCCTGCAGTCTAGCACTCTATGACAGCTTTCTTAAACTCAGCTATACTGATGTGCTGGACGAATAGGAACTCGGTCAGCAGGACAAATGACATAGTGTGGAACTCTTCATGTTCTAGTCAGCAAGTCAAACACAGATTAAATCATCAGTAATCCAGCATGGAATGGCTGTTCTTTGACAGCACTTGCAACTGAGGGAAAAAAAAAAAAAAAAGTACAATTCGTATAGTTTTAGCTAGAAGCTTAAAGAGTGAACCAACATTTGTGTGATTTTTTGCAGTGAATGATGAAACTGAATTAGTTGAAGAACTACAGTCCTGTGGCCGTGCCCTCTTTCCACACTGTGACAAAATTTGCTACTTATCTGAACAAAAAGGGCATCTGAATAAGGTGTCTGTCTGTTCCTGAGCGATGGCAGCATGTAGGCACACCCTAGGTTTGCCTTGATGGTGCTGGAGGGCAGGCACAGCATCTGGGCTTGAAAGTCATTAACTGTACAGGCATATTCTACTGCTACCTGTGAACAGACACCCACAATCACCCTCTCTATACCTGATGGAGGCCAAGGTTGAATCATGAAGACAACAGAGATCCTTAATGCCCTCCATATGTTGTACCTGTCCTGCAACATCAGATCTCTATTAATGATGGTCTGGAAGCAATTTTTCTTTACAAAGAGGATGAGAGGCAGAAATGTGAAGCCAGCATTGGCTAATTTCCATGGTATGTGGTAAAGGGTCTGTGGAAAATATTAAAAATAGAATTTCTATATAATAACAGCTCTCCTCTGAAGTTCAGAAAGATGAGATCTAACTTTTGACCTTTCCTTACATTTTACAGTGTTACAAAAGTTCTAAGGACCAGCAGCCCCAGATGGAGCTGCTCCTGAATGACTGCAGCATCACCTACATCCCCAAAGACAGCAAAAAGAAGAAACATGAGCTGAAAATCTCGCACCAAGGAGCGGATGCACTAGTCCTGGCAGTACAGAGCAAAGAGCAGGCGGAGCAGTGGCTAAAGGTATGGGGTAACCACTTAAATTCCAGCCAATCTGAGACTGCAGAAATCCAGACTTAAAGGACTGGCCTTGAGGCAGCTCCTTGGGCAACCAGAAGCTCAGTGTCACACAGCTGCTGCATGTGCTTTTCACTGCTGACAGCACAGTAATTGGCACCAAGAGAGGAGATGACAATTCCCTTCCATTTTTATCTCTAGCTCATTCTCCAGAAAGATTTGTTTCAGATTCCCTCAGGTAAAGAAAGCTGGCACTCAGCATGCTTTTTGTCCATCAACATAGCAGCTAAGGCTACCATGCAAAATTGGGCATACAACCATCACAGTCAGATTTTTATAACAGAGGGAACTCCGAGTAGGTACCTGCTTGAATTGCTCAGGAGGAAGAAAAAATATTCAGATTACTGAAGTCAGTTAACATTTACTGGTTCTCATGGAACAGTGCATCCTCTGTTACAGTTTGCTCCGCAAAGACAGTTCTGAGAAACAGGATTTTGTCATTTTTCACTTTTCTGTTCAGTCTCTGAAAATGTGGAAAATTCTGGTGCAAGGGTGGCAGTTTTATACTGGACTTTGCCAGTCTCGATAATGGATAATGGAGTTCAGTGAGGTAGTGTGGGAAACCACTGCACTTTTAGTGGCTTGGTTTAAGACCTTTAAATCCAGCCTTTTAAATGTTGAAAGTCTAAATGCATAAGACCAATCAGGCATTCTCTATGCTGTGCTCTGATCTAACCTTATATGGTACTTATTTTGCTGAGAATAAATTGTATTTCTCCAAACACAATTGAATTAAACACATAGGAATTTCCTGATGACAGGTTTTGGTTGTTTTTTTTTTTTTTGTAGAAGGGAGGAGAGAGAAAATGCAGCTTAAGAGGTATGAGCTCTGCTGTGGGCTAACTGACCAAGTGGAAAATTAATCTGTAATTTCCTATTTTGCAACATTAGAATATACCTTTTGGGGATTGCAGAATATCCATGCTTTGTTTTGAATGGGAGTTTGCATTTTGTCTTAAAAAATGCACTCTGTTTTCTCTTTTTAATATAAACTAATCATTATTTTTAGGTGTCTTCTAACACCAGTATTTTAAGTTTCAAAACAAAGGACCATCTGAATGTCCTATTAACTCACCTCAAATTCAAAACATTGATGGGAATGAAAATAAATTCATCAGTCGTATTCTTTGCTGAGGGAATTCCACTTCAGTTAGATCATAGTAACTGTCCCATTATTTCCTGCCTTGTTTTAAACTTGAGTATAGCAAAGCTGAATACATTGGCAGTTATCAGACTTCCTTTCATAAAAATTGTTTTCTTTTTTTGTTGTTGTTTTTTTTCCCATAAAACTTTCTTCACAGAGAACAGTACTAGATTTTCCCATATCCCGGATGCATTCCTGCTACTTAAGTTAAAAAAAAAAAGAAAAAAGGTTTTGTACAGTTACACATTTGGCACAGTTGTGTGTGCTGAGGTCGGATGGCTGTACAGTATGCTGTCATCCGTAGAGCACGTGGAAACAGTCTGACAGCACTTTATTTAGTTCCTCCTGCTGCAAAGCTCTCCCAAAGAAGCTATCCCAACAACATGGCAATGCTACTGTATGCTCAGTTTCCAGGTTCTCAGTGCTGCTGCTGTACTCTCTGATCTGTACAACACAAATAGCAAGCCAGCAGCTAACCCGCAGTGGTTTGTGCAGCTCTTGCAACAGCTCCACAGTTTTGAGAAGTATGGCTCCTCAGAAAACGAAATTATTTATTTTCTGGTTTCTAAAAGATATGAAAGAACTGTGTTTTTGTTTGTTTTTTTTTTAATTACGAAAATACTTGGGCTTTAATCATTCAGCCCTTACAATGATCTTGTGAAGATTGTAATTTCTGTAGGTAATAAATAGACAGATTTGTACACTATGCAAAGGGCCTCTGCATCCTTAGTTTTTAATGATAACATGCCCTCTCTGTCACTGATGCTTTATGAATACATACGTGCCAGTGGAGCTAGGTTATTGCTTGGGAACAACGGGTTCCCATGAAGAAATCTGTATGCAAGTATGAAGTTAAAGCTTTATTCTTGAGCCTGAAAAGCTCAAAGTGGATTTGGAGGCCAGATTTTCCCATGAAAGCTAAACTAGATGATCTTTTTAAAGTCAGATGTAATCTCTCTAAGATGCATTTGCTTAAGCAAATAATTTTAAAATACCTATTGAAAGACAAGGGGCATTAGAACAAGTAGAGTTTAAATAAATGCAGAATACTTCAGACCTTTTTTGTAAAGATGACACCAAGAAAACAGCTGATAAACGTGCAAATTGAAGTCTAGACTGGAAACCACAAAGGGAGTTTCAGGTTTACCAGCTAACAAATACTTGCTGAAAAAGATAGCTGATGTCACCAAAGAGCCTGTCATGATTGCAGAGCATTGAGCATAACTGGTATAAAATCCAGGCTACAGCTGAGATCATAGCAGTATTACCGTGTACAACATAAAGTGGTGGAAATTTCCAAACTTGAGTCCTAAAATGTTCCCACAAAAATGTACATGAAAAAATGTATGCAGTTACACACTCTGACCCAAACATGAGCTTTTTCCATGTGCGCTTGGAGTATATGAGCATCTGTGTGCACTTTTGTGCATTTGTGGTCAAGTAAGGTCTTAAATCTTCCTGTTTGTCTCAGCACATCCAACAGACTGATGGAAACTACGCACTTATTCGTGAGCATCCCTGGGAAATGCTACATTAGAAATAAAAGAACTACTAAGAAGATTACAAGAAGATGCTTGTTTAGTAGCTTCATTCACACAGATGAATATGTTCTTTGTGCAGGGCCTTCAAACTAGCCCCAGAAAACAGCTCTTAATATTATAAATACTTGGACACCAAATAAATAATGTCTGAAGCAGCTTCTTGTAGAAGACAATAGGAGAAGGAAATGGTCATGGTGTCCGGCCCCAAGGCCTTCTCCTCCTCCTAGAGATGCTTCCTGCAAAAATGAATTTTTGATTTATCATTTACCACTTATCTGTCATGCATCGTAGCTAATCTATGAATCATTTCTCAATCTTGTCCTTTATTTTCATTTCTTCCTAATGGTAAACACCCTTGATTAACTTTTCTTCAGTTTATGGTATGCAGCAGCTCTTCCCTTCAGTGTGTGTAATTGAGCACATTATGTATCTATCCTCATATCTGCATCTGCCATTGTCCTGATCATGTAATAAGAGGGATTTCATCCCAAAGACAGAAGAAAATCAGAGCTGTGTCATTCAGTGATGCTATGTTGTTCCTCAGGAGACTGCTGAGTTGACCTACCTACTTCCATCTTTGACAATTGCATGTTATCTCCTGTGAAAATCTTAGAAAACCTCTTATTTTTCCCCCACTAGTTGAGCTTAGTGAGAGGGCCAAGTGGCTTCTGGGCTTTAGTCTTAATGTGGGTTGAGTTTTACTGAAGAATAAACTACTGGCATAGCTCCTTGTTTACCAGTTCAAATCAGCAGAAAACTGAGCTTGTAACCATAAACACTGTGTGTCTGCTTTTACTTTCTATGGGAATTTCCAGCTGAAGATCTCAAAATACTTCAAACATTACTTTCTTGGCTGAAGCAAAGCTCCCTAAAGTTGTCATAATCTCCATTTTTTAGCTGGGAAAAGTCAAGTGCTGAATGATTGTACCTTAAAACTAACTAGTAGAAATGCAGTAGGGGGATGCATGCTGAGAACAACTGATTTCCATACAGTGTTTGTTGGCTTACAAGTAACTGTAGGCATGCACAGTGTCCTGGGACAGTCAGGCTGGGTTCTTTCTGCACTTCATCACCAGTGCAATGCAGTGATGGCAGAACCTGGAGGATCAGAGCGCTGAGCTGCATGTGAAAGCTCTGACAGCCTGCAAGATCCCTTCTGGTGTGCTTGGGCAGAGCAGCAGAACCCTGTCTTCTCTGGGAGGTGGTCAGCAGCCAAGTGAACCAGTGGGTTTCTGTGACTAACACTGTGGGAAAAGATGTACTTTTTAAAAAAAGAAGGAGATGCTGTATGTAATATTTTCTTAAAAAGCAATGAATGAGGAACCGCAAGTATCCTATTTGCTTGCTTTCTCAGGGATACATTTTCTTTATGCTAAAATCTCAAATGCAAGCTGTAGCAAATCTCAGAGCAGCACTTGGAAGGGCTGAGACTGCATCTCCTGCTTTCCCACTAGACAGTATTCCTTCTCTCTCCTGCTTGCAGATTTGGATGGCAAATTATTTAAGCAGTACCCAGCTCAGATTTATGGCTTGAAATGCATTCTGCATCCTTGCACTGCCTGGACTGGAGGTGCAGCCCTGTGCAGGGGCATGACTCCCCATGCAGAGGAGTGTCTCCAGCCACCCAGCACTGCCTGTCCTGGGCTCTGTCTGATCCAGTGGCCATATATGGAAATAGTCTTCATGGTAGCAATGCAAGAAAGAGGACACAGGGTTTGTCTTGGTTAGATACGCCAGGAAAGTATTTTTATGGGAATATACACATAGTAAAATAGGCTTGTTGGCTGTTAGTTTGAGTCTCATCCCCAGTTTACTCAGAGAAATGGCAATAAGACAGAAAGATGAATCTTTTCAGGATAGGTTATGCTTCAGGGTGTTGTTTTCCAGTACATAAAGTAAAACGGGTTTATTTTCAGGACTTACAGCATAGACTATGTGAATAATTTCTAGTTTTCCTCTAATATCTGTGGGTAAACTTCTTGAGGCATTTCTTCTCTTTAAAGTGCTAGTAGAACTTTGGTGCTCTGTTAAGTAGGATAAGATTGATGCTAATATATGTAGTGCATAAGAGGTCCAATGGAGAAAATGAGAATTTAGTTATGCCAAAAGTCCCAGAACTCCTCCAGCACCAAGCAGGAGGTGCTTCAGAAGCAAGAACTGCTGGAGTAACTCTGGAGCCAAATGCATTTCCTTCTGCTTGGTTGTATATATGCAGCTTTCAGTTTGACCATATTCCCAACTTCAGAGATAAGAAGAGATGAGAGGCAGGGAACATAAGCCCTCCCCACTTCTAGCAGTTCCTATATTCTGTGAAATGTAGGGATAGATAGGGACAGGAGGGTTTGTTGGTTGGTTGGATGAATTTCTAGTTTGGCTGCATAAGGAAATGAAGCAAATGTCCTTCAAAAAATGAAGCAGTCGTATCATTTTTCTTTCTCATTTATTTTGAACTCTGTCAAATTTAATCTTTTCTCTGCCTGTTGTGGGAGATGGTGTCTGTCTCACAGACATTAAATTCCTGTGAGTTGTACATCTCTGTGGTTAGTACAGTCTGTGACTGATCTTGTCCCTTGGTATCTTCCAAGACAAAATTTTGTAAGCTCTTCAGACACAGGAAGGCTTTCAGTCTTACTCCTTATCAGTTACCAAAGAGCTCAACCACAAGGAACCAGCTGCATACTTAATACTTTTGCTCAGAATTTGCTGGGTTTCATTGTGGCATGGTATGGTAAGTAAGTAGCTGACTTTCTGGTTTTACAGCATACCCCATTTTTTATCTGGCAGTTGGATCTTTGAAGGTAGCTGGAAAATGCTAATTTGATTCTACTGATTCTGCATGTAAAAAAAATAAATGTAGGGCAACTGTTTTGCCTGCAGTTGTGGTGTGTCATTTAAAATAAAATACACATAGAAATTTGTGTGTGAGTACAGGTATGAAAGATTTGTAGTCAACTTTATTGCTTCTGTAGTAGGCTTTTATAAAGAGGAATATTCCAGACATACCACATGGCAAAAATTCCACTGGCTTCACCCATCATTATCAGCTGCTTTGGGCAGGGAATCTTCCCAGCTGTGTACCTGTGAATATTTCCCCTTCATTCCTCACACCAACATCAATGCTGTACACTTGCATATCAGACCCAGCTGGGGATTCAAGACCTTCTTATAAGTAAGTACAAATAGTACAGTGCAAGCACACAAGCTTCTTCCATGTCTGCATTTGAAAGAGGCAGTTCTGAAATCTAATCGTAATATTGTTACGGTAAAATTCTTCTGGTGGAATAGCAAGAGATTATTTTAAATTTATTTACTTTTGAAGCTGTCCAAACAAATGAAAGGTCTTTGTCTTCTGGTTACATTTGTTCATATATTTTAATTATTTTAATACATAGCATGTTTACAATCTTAGTTTGATTTTCCTGGCGTCCTGTGTGTATGTGTATATAATATATGATGCATTTATAGTGAGAAGAAGAGAATTATTTCCCTTTTCTTATGTGTGGGAAAAATTAAGCTATTAATGGAGTACGCTCCATTACAAAGTAATCTAGTGGAGCCTTCCAATTCCATTTATTGAAAATCACACATCTGGGAACTTCTTTTATTTGCTTTCTAGTTTAGGAACTGCTGTGATGATATATTTATTCGTATTTTCATACATTTCATTGCAACGGATAGAAGTTCGCTGACCTCACCCTGCTCCTGCTCACAAGTATTTTTAATGAAAGTAGCATTTTTTTGTTTTCATATGACTACAGGAGATGGAACATTATAGAAAAAAAATTGACAAGAACTCTGAGTCTTGTGACAGAAATTCTGCAAGTTGGCAACACGAGTGGAATGTTTTATCCTTAAAATTTTGAGTTAAAGCTATAAGCATGTGAAAACCTCATTTATAATGGCAGCTGTCTGCAAACATAATTATAGAGAGTGCATCCAGGCACCCATTATATATTAAAGGCATTTCATCCTGGTGAGCTCTGAAAGTATGAATTCTATGCTGTACATCAAACACAATTATACTGCACATAGAAGATGATGAGGAAGCATTTGCTAACGAACCCCTTGAGCCCAGATGAAGTGTGGAATCCTTGAAAATCCATTTTCTTCAGATCTTGACATGAACTTCTATTTGGCAGTGTGATATTTTTTCAATCAAAATTTAATTACAACCCAATTAAACACTTTAGCTTCTCCTTAAATATGTGAGGTATGATAAGAACCGTATTTACTTGAGTGCATGACTTTGCACATACTATTCAGTTAGCACTGCCAAATCATTTCCCTCTGTTCTGTCTGTAACTCCCATTACTATCTGCTTTTGCCAGAATTAACTAACTGTGTGGTGTGAGCAGATGCTGAAAACATGAGCCATTGAATCAGGGTCATGCAGAAGACAGAAATGAATGTTCCCAGAAACTGTGTTTTCTCTAACTGAAGACCAATAATTGAAAGGAAAGCAATACGCAGAAACAAATTCTAATGTGTGTGTAGAGACTTAGGGAGAACTCTGAGATGCAAACGTTCTGCAGTAGACATACCTACATTTTCCATTAGAAAGCACACCCTGTGCCATGAATTTGATAATACTGTGCTTATGTTTCTGAGAAAAAAACACAGAGAAGTTCAGACAGACATGAAAGGATACCAAAACATTTTAAGATACTTAGAAGTAAAAATGTAGGTTCATTTCGCTCCTGTGCTTAGATTTGTTACGTGACATTGAGCGAGTGATTTAATCTTTCTTTCATTTCTGAGCTCTCCATCTGTAATATAGGGATGGTTCTCTTCCTGTCTTTATGGGGTATAGTGCCTTCCTTTAATTTATGAAGTGCTCGTGAATTGTTTCATTAAGGTCTCTGTAAGACCATAAACATTTGCTTTGTTTAGCTTCACCCTTAAAGGGAACTTCAGTGCTGTGAAAATAACTTTAAACTGTGTTTAATGTTGTCTTCAGCTATTTATGATTTCTACATCAAAATTGTTCAATTCAAAACTGGGAAGTGGCTGTTATTATCCTGCTCCCCATTTAAGGAAATCTGGATTTTGACAGTTAGATAATTGCTATTATTTCTGCACCTGGTAGTTCTCAGACCAAGTCCTCCTCACTCCTACCCAGACTTGCTGTAAATGGGGAATAAGAGAGAGCAGGATGTGTAAACACAGTCATGTACATTGAAAGGGGAAAATCTGCACATCTAGCAGGAAAGCTTTCAGCAGGGTAGGATGTCTTCCCTCCTTAGCGAGCAAGCCAGGCTCTGCTGTCCTCATGTGGCTGTTGCTGTAATCCAGTAGTGGAAGATCACTGGTGTGTACAGAAGAGTCATAGAATCATTTAGTTTTGAAAAGACCCTTAAGATTGTCAAGTCCATCCATCACCTCACATTCGTATCCTTCACAGAGCCTTCCAACACTAAAATAGATCAACTCTTTTGCCCAACTTGGTGTAATTTGCAAATTTAATGAAGGTAAACTCAAAACTGGCCTCAATGCTCAGCCCTAGGGAACACCACTTGGGAGTGGTCACCAATTAGATTTAACTCCAATCACAACAACCCTTTGGGCCCTGCCATCCAGCCAGTTTTTTACCCAGAAGACAGTATATCCATCCAAGCCATGAGCAGCCAGTTTCTCTAGGAAAAGACTGTGGGAAACAGGGTCAAATGCTTTGCTAAAATCCAAGTAAACAACATCCATTGCTGTTTCCTCATCCACTCAGTAGGTCATCATGTCATAGAAAAGATCAGGTTAGTCAGGCAGGATCTGCTTTTTATAAATGATTAGATATGCTAAACACTAATTAGATGTGTTGAATGCTGGAAAACTCTCCTTGGAAAGGTTATATTCTGATTTTGTTTTCTGTCTGCTGTTTATCTTATTAGTCTATCCAAATATGTACTTGAAGTACTGTACTTGAAGTTTTCATTTCATGTATGGCTGAAAAGCTTTAAGATGGATACTGGTGAATATTGCAGCTTTCCCTAGCTCAGCTTTTCTGACTGCTCACGTAGAACTTAGGCTTGTATTTCCTGCAGTCAGAAAGCAAGTAAGATGGCAGTAGTGTGTGTGACAAAAGAAGTGTAATCAGTTTCCATTGGCATGAGTCTGCATAGGAGTGTCAAGATCTGTTCTCATCATCACATGCAGTTTCACACTGATAATCACCTGGTAGGAACCTCACTAGGAAAAAAAAAAAAAAGTTAGCATCATAGAAAATCATCAGATGTCTTTAATCATCACGTACATCTACATTTAAATAGCTTCAGGTTTTGAACTTCACTTTCTATTGAGATCTCAGTGATTTCCGTGAGATTTTTCTTTAACATTTTAAAAATAGACTTAACATCATTACCATTCTTGAGAAGTCATTTACAATTACTTTGGCCTATACCTTTATGTCAATATGCAAATATAAAATGAAAATATCATGAAATACCTCTGCACAGTATTAACTGTAGATCAGTCGTCACTTCCTTGGATTTAATCCCACTTTTTTTGGCATAATAATGCAGGTAATTCAGTGGTGTCAGCAAAGTTCATATTGCAGAAGTAGCGCACAGAAATCAGCAGCACTTTGGTTTCTTTACTCAGGAGGGCCTCAGAGCTTAGCTTGTCTAGAAACTGACACCTTCCACCTCTAGACACCATGGCTCCTGCAGGTCGCACATGACATGGCTCAGGAAAGCAGTATGAGAGCTTTGTAGTGGCAGCCTGCCTGACACACTGCTGTGGACAGAAAGATTTTCACACCAGTGCTTTTCTAACCTGCCAGCCTACTAAGTGTTTGTGTGAATCTCCTCTCCATTTCCCCTTCACATGCATACATAATTACTCAAATTTGTATTTGGTAAGTAATTAATAGGTTTTGCCTTTGCTCCTAAGGTCATAAAAGATGTGTGCAACAACTGTACGGGCACTGTGGACTCTGATGGGCCATTGTCTAGTTCTCCAGTACACAAGACAGAGCTGGAAAAGGTAAACTTACCAAATGATTAACACTGACTTTCTCAGAACTATTATTGAGGCTCTGCTGGTTGAGGCAACTGCATGGTTGAGAGGATGTTCTTCAGACCACAGTGGTTTCATCACTAATTTCTGAGGACGTGGTCTGTCCCTCTGGTGGCATCACACTGCAGTCATTATTGTTATGTTGCATTGTACCCAGGAAATTAAGAGCAAAATACCTTCCACAATAGCTCAGATGTTTTCAGTGCACAAGCCCAAAGAAGCTGTGTTAGCATGCTTTCAAACACCAGCACATCATTAACAAAGTAAATAGAAATATCAATAAATAGTTGTATTCTAAAATGCTCATCTTAAAACAACTTTTCCATGGTTTCTTGTTGTAATATTCTGTACATCTTCATGGCTCCACCACTCATGAAGAATATGGTGCCAGCATAATCTTCATTCCACCTCATCCTGTATCCCATACACAGCAATTACAGGATAACTGGTGCTAAAAATCTCTTTCAAAAGCTCCTATTTTGCAAATACTGAAAATATTTAAGCACCTGGTAGGAATGCACTGCTTTCTGACAAGTTGGTACTGTAAATGCATATGTGAAGAATTTCTTAAAAAAAATCATTTTAAAGTTTGTCTTATCCACATTCAGTGTTTAGTAGAATGTTCATTGCTTAGCAGATTAATACACAGAGACACTGTACAGTCTTGTAATGTATTTAGTCTATAATGTGCAATGATCTTTTCACTTAGAAGAAAATCTTGTGATGTAGACTTAATTTGTAATTTCGGTGCTATTCTAAATTCTATATGGAGCTGTAAAAAAATGATTTAAAGCAGAATATTCTACTAACTTCTGTTTACCTTCAGAGTGGATCCGTGCTTGAAAAGTGCTTTATTTAAATTTGCAAGCTTAAATTTAAAATGCAAGCTTTACTTAAATTGACTGGTGGGACTTAATGTGGTGAAGCTGACAATGTGATATGGCAGGGCAACTGATGTCTTTTTTCCTGCAGAAGTTGTCATCTGAGAGACCAAGTTCAGATGGGGAGGGTGCTGTGGAAAATGGCATCACCACAGTGTGCAATGGAAAAGAACAAGGTATGTCTCAAATGCAGAGATGCTTACTGCAAAGAATATGTGCAAATGTGAAGAGAGAGGAAGTAAAATACATCTACCTTTTTTTTTTTTTTTTTTTTTAGTAGTCAGTAATGCTTTTGAATTTTTACTCAGTGGGAAAAATCAGTATTAGTATAAAGAAACAATATAGAAATTTTGATTTGGCTTTTTCTTTATTCAGAGGTATAGTTTTTTAAGGACAGAGCGACCACTATAGGCAACTAACAGTTGCTTATGGTAACTCTAACTGTACAGCAGGAATATAAGTAGTGGATGTATAGACTTTAAGCAAAAAAAAACCCTGTATCTCTACATATTAGAAGGAAAGGATCATGTATACTATATATATATGAATATATATCTCAGTTTATATGTGTATGTGTCTGCACACATAAAAAAATAAGTATTATGTATGATTGTGTATATTAATATACTGCAATGTACATAATCATGTTATATCAGTGGGTTTGTGTGTATACATTCATGTAATTTTAAATGTGCTGCTTTGGAGCCATGCGTGTCTTGTAATCTGTGTTGTCAGAGGCACATCCCAAACTCAGGGCATTTTCCATGAGTTGTATCTGAAAAACTCAACGTCTGTGCTCTCACCTCCACACTCTTTGTTTTCTCCCCCAAAGAAAGGAAATTGTGTGATTTCCTTAACATGCTGTGTAGCAGTGGTATCATTTAGATGGCACAGAATTGACGTTTTTTTGCAGCTGTGAAGCCAAAGTGTAATGTGAGCTGCAGGAAACACAGTGTGTCGATACTGGCTTTGGTGCCAGCTGCCAGCCCTGTCTCGCCTTTTCATTCATTCCCTCTGTCTTCTTCCTGTGTCATTTTTCCAGCATTTCCTCACCATTCGGATCTCTGACATACCCAGTGGAATGGAACAACGTCAATTATTGTGGTTTCCAGAAGCTGCAGTACACGTTTATGTTTTACAGCATAACTGCTAAGCTTTCAGAAAGCCCACTGCTCAGGTTTTAATCTCTGCAGCCCACTGATCACCTCTGTCATACACAATCCAAATCCAGGTGTTGTCTAAGATGTCCCAGAGTGACCACTGGCTCAGGTGCCCTGCAGGAAGCATGCTGGTGGGTCACGTGCTGCTAGGAAGCCAGAACATCTGCACTGGTGTTTACTGGAAAAGAAACCATCCACACCCAAAACCCACTTTTTTGCCCTCAGCACTGCATGTACCAGGTGGAAGATTTATATGATCTTGGCCACAGATACAATTACTAAATCATTTCCCATGTTTGCTAGCAATTAAGCTAAACATGATAAATTATGCCCTTGTAAGTCTCAAACTGCTACTCTGTTTTCTGTATATTCCTCTTCCCAGATCATTTCAGATAATTCTTTTTCATGTGAACACTTTGTTCTCTTTCTCCTTGTTTACACAAGCCCATAACCATTAAATTTTCTGTTTGGGGAAGTAGGAAATGGAACTAAGGATGTGAGGGGTAGACTTAAAGCAACTCCATCAGTAACTATCCTATATGTAATTTCCATCTGAATCATAAATCAGGGCAATTACATGGGTAGATTTGCTACCCTGTCAGTTAACAGATTGACTTTTGCTCTGTTGATGGAATCCAAATCCACTGAATGTCATTTCTGAAACAAAGATTCTTTTATTATTTTGGTTTTATTTTTCAAATAAATTTGTCTTTTCCTTTTTTTTTTTTTTTTTTAATTCTGTTTTAGAACCTTTTTTTCTTATTTTTCTACTAGTTAGAATTTTAGTCAGATATGCACTTTTAAAAGTGATATTCACAGTCTTTGCCCTGTTACCTTCATGGCTCAATGCACAGACTGGATGTTAGCAAGATCTCTCCTTTCAGCAAGCTTTATATTTTTTGTGATCAGCAACCATGATCACAAAAAGTGCCAGCTTTTAATCATTGATTGCTTATACTCATCCCACTAATTTACTTGTTAATAGCTAATTTATAAGTCTTGCCTTTCTGAAAGGCCTATTGTGATTAGATTCCGTAACAACAGAGCCATTTTTGCTAGACAAGCATATTATGTCTTTGTTACTTAGTTGTTGCCTTTTATTAGATAAGCGTTTAGAATGATGTCTGATCATCTGGCTGGATTTTTATTCTCATGTATAGGTGCTGAATAGTTTGTTCATATTGATAAACTTACACAATGACTGCTTTGGAAAGAGACTTCAAGCTTGATTAGATGAAATTAAATTAGAAGTTTGATTTTTGTTTTTATTACCCTTTCAAATGCCATGATTTTTATAATGAAAGGGTGATTTAAGGGCATCAGTATTTAGGAGGACGTATAATGTTTATCTCATGGCAGACTGCAACTGTACAAATGTTTACTTTACATTGTTTGCCAAAGCTACTTTTTTTATTCAGATTGTCTCTGTTGACTACGTAATTTAAACACACTAAAATGCAAACTTTTGCTTTCTTAATAGTGAAGAGAAAAAAAAGTTCAAAAACAGAAGCCAAGGGCACTGTGACTAAAGTAACAGGGAAAAAAATAACGAAGATCATTGGTTTAGGAAAGAAAAAGCCATCAACAGATGAACAGACCTCATCAGCTGAAGAAGATGTTCCAACATGTGGTAAGTTGTTTTTCTTCTTGGGTCTTTAAGGCAGCTTGTAACTAAAAATTTTTTAACATTCTAGCCTAGAAAGTCCCATGAATTTGCTTTTACTGCTGTAATTTTTACCTCTGCATCAGAAAGGTGCACTCAGATTGAAAGACTAGAGTAATCAAGAGCTTATCATTCAAAGAGTCTAGAAGAGTTTAACTTTTTAAATAAAAGAGTAGCACAGGCTTTGAAGGAAATGAGCTCTTTTCAAACCAATAGGTATAAAATGACTATAGGTTGGATTATAAAATAAATTTACGCTTCATTTTAGAAAAAGGTTCCTGGTAAGCAGTCAGCTGTTTTTGATGAGTTTATATGCAGTGGCAATGATGACAGCAGCCACCTGGTCTCAGCTGAAGTTATTTGACTTTAATTGTTGGTTTCTAAAATGGTGCCTATTGAGCAAATTTCTAGAAAGCTATTTTAATTGCTAATGTTGATCACTGTTAATGACAGCTGTAGTGCTTGACACACCAAGAAGGTACATAAGAAAAGACACATAGAAAATGTCTGTTTTGTATCTGAGCTGCTAATATTTGCTTGCTATTTATGACTTTTGTAATACCTTTAGCCAGTGTCCTCATGGCTCTGTATTTTTGAACAACGCAATGCACTGACATTCTTCTCTTTGCCTTTTGGTGCTCCATTATTAAGTAATGGCTATTCATGTGAACAAATTTGTTCCCATACTTCTTCCAATCTTTCAAAAAAAACCCAAAAAAACAAAACCAAAAAACCATAGCACGAGAACTGTGAAGCAGTTGCAGTTTTGAATTTGGCTTGGACTTTTCCCCTTTAATTGATTAGGAAATCTTGGGAAACCCAGAAATCTGTGATTAGGCAGCAGCTGGCAGAAATCTTTGGTGCATGAAGTATAGTAGTTGCTTGCCCAGTGTGAAAGAAGATTCATGGACCACCAGCGAGAACTTCATAGATTGCAGATGGCTCTCAAGGCCACTTTGGGAATAATTCTCATAAGAAATCTTTGATTAAATAAGTGTGTGCATATGTCTGTATATCAACTAAGTAAAGATGTGATTTATCAAGCAAAGGAGCAGCTGGGAAAAGCTGTGTCCAGCCAGATGCATTGTCCAAACCATCTGCCTTTCATAAAACTTCTAACTTCCTGGGTCTCATAGTCGGTTGATTATTCCATATTATGTGAGATGTTAACCACAGCTGTACAATGTAATTCTGAGTACGTCTACCATTATTTCAGATATGGGCATAAATATAGCCATTACTATTGTCTGTATTTGGCTACACCACTTGCAAATTTTATAGAAAAATTTAAGTGTCTAGGCTTTAGTCAGGCAGGAAGTCTTTGCAGAGTTTCTCACCACCAGAAATTTGTCTATGTGCAATGCTCTCTGGGAGGTTGCTCCGTAGTTGAAGGCTTTTACACTTTAGAATGTTCTGCCTTACATGAACAAAGGAAAAGCCCAATCACACTGCGGGGGACACCCAGCTAGAATGGAAACAGAAACAGAAACCCACCTGCACTTAGAGTCATAGCAAGGCTCTTCTCTCAGCATCACTGGTCTTTGGCCACATGAACTAAATTGAAGTGCTAATGCCCCAACTGGAAACACATTCAAGGCATTTTGGTCACATTAAATCTTAAAGATTTAAGTAAGACTATTGTGGAGGAAGAACATGGAGTCCTGCTTATTTAAGCAAAATATGAAGAATTGGAAGAACTTTTCTGAGAGCTGCATAAGGAACAGAGGATGGGGAAAAGTAATGTCTGAAAAAAAGACTCTTCAAAACTAGCCAGCTGGCTTGTACATGAAGGGTTTTCCATTTCTAGTGATTCTATTATAATACACAGCTATACAGGTTTTTTTGTTAGAGGAGGAGGGAGGAGAGTTGGAGAGGGTGATCATCACAAGGAGCCAAAATCACAGAACTGAGCACATCCTCCTTTTTTATGGCATCTTCCAAGTTGTGCGCAATTCCGATCTGCTATATCCTGTTGGATCAAGCTTTGACATTGGAATCATGATGTTGGAAGGGAAATCCAGAAAAAATAATGATAAGTCATAGTTCTAATGAAAACCAAAGAGATAGCTATCCAACATCATTAAGTGCTTAAATGAAAATCAGACCTGAGATTGAGGAAAAAAATTTTTACATAGATCCTGGTCTGTGCAAGGTATCATTTCTACTCGGCTTGTTTGGAAACAGCAGCATACTGAATTAATGTACTTGTAGTGAGGAAGCAAAAGTAAAAAACAGTTGGTGGGGTTTTTTAGTTTACAAATGAAACAGGACAGAAAAAATTGGACATTAATTGTCTTGATTTTGATGTTTGAAATGATTATTGCTGTGGGACTGAGAAGAAATAACTACCTATTTAATGACTTCATATGCCTAGAAAGTGCCTACATCTGGCATTCAGAAGGATAAGGAAAGCAGGGTTTGTTTGAAATGCTATTTATTCATGGAATTTTGATTTGTTGTAAGGACATGATTTTGGGCAACATTGGTGGTAGGTGGATAGTTGGACTAGGTGATCTTATAAATCTTTTCAAACCTTTGTGATATGATGATTCTGTTCTATGATTTTGTGATATATTGTCGGGGAAAAAAAAGGAAAAGAACAAACACGTCTTGAAGTTATGCTAAATTAGCTAATTTCATATTTATTTAACAAGTTTTAAGTGAGAATTTATTTCTCGTGAATATTGATCCATTAAATTCTTATTTAAGTGCGTTGCATTCTTCTTTCTAAAGGAAATCAGAAAAGGTAGCATCAGTGTGTAAACCTAACAGTGCTAATCTGTTCCTATTGGCAAAGCAGACATTGAGTGGAGGAATCTTAGAAGGTCTGTAGGATACTGTGAATGTTACAGAAGTTAAGTCATCACTTAATTATATAACAGGAGCTGTGATTTTCCCAGAAGATTTGGGCAATCACAGTTACATAGCAATTATAAACTGAGCAGGTGGGTCTTCTATGAAGAGCTGTATGAGCACATCAGCTGTGCATTTAGCTTATTAACACTCTCCATCTTCAATTTAACTGAAGTTTTGGTCATCAGTAAGCTCCAGCTTACCCAGCCACTGCAGTGACTAATACAAAAAGCCATTTTCAGGTGACCAAGATCACATCTTAAATGATTTTTTACTAGGTTATTGGCACAGTGAAATTTTGCATTGAAGAAGTGGGGCAGAATCATTTACTTGTCTTCCTAAAATCCATCTGGTCTTCCTATTACAAGAGAAATAATTTGTTTAAGTGATAGCATTATTTTGAAAATAAGTGGATTTTTTTCTTTGTTTGTTTTTCAACAAGACTTAGGAGTAAAGCATCTCCCATTTCATTTCATTGCAGGATATCTCAATGTGCTCTCAAATAACCGTTGGCGTGAGCGCTGGTGCCGAGTGAAAGACAATAAACTCATTTTCCACAAGGACAGGACAGATCTGAAGACACACATTGTTTCTATCCCTCTCCGTGGATGTGAAGTCATCCCAGGACTGGATTCAAAGCATCCTCTGACCTTCCGGCTGCTTCGAAATGGGCAGGAGGTTGCTGTGCTTGAGGTGCTGTGGCTCTAATGGCTCTGACTTATAGAGACAACCACAAACTAAATTAGGGAAGCACTGTCAAACAATGTGACATTTCCAAAAATCTGTGGAGTAATGTTATTGTATAGATGGGTAATAAATACTGGAAGGAGAAAGAAAGATAGGAGTTGTAGGCAAAAGAAGAAATAAGATTTAGGAACAAGTCACATAATGCGCTTCAGAAATGTCTGTAAGAAGCTTTTCCCTGCATTGACCTTCCTTTGACCTGGTGCTAAATTATCTGTTCTCCTTTCTAGGCATACTTTTTTATCAAAGATATGGTCCTTTTGGGTAAATAACTTAGCTCTAGTTAAATAATGAATCACTGTTGATGGGAACTCTAGAGCTCTTAGCTCTCATTTGTTTGCTGTATGTGTTAGCCACTTTTGCTCAGTCTGAATTCGTGTGTTATCTTTCATTAAGAAAGACATTGTGCCAGCAACCTAGTGAGTGTCTTTATACACCTCTGTGTTAGCTGCACAGTAACTTGTGCCTGGAGGTGTGGGAGCAGAGAAGAGCTCAGAGCTGTGGTCCTTGCACAGCTCTGTCTGTCAGTCTGGACAGCTGCCAGTCTGACCTATGGAAGGATCCAGGCTCTGATGGGATCTCATTTCAAGGAGCAGAATTTGACTGAGGATGACTGGCAAACTGGTGTGGGAAAGGCTTCTGAACTCGAAAATTGCCTTTGGTGACTATGCCACTCTGTAACAAATGCAAGAGCAAGTTATAACTGAAGAGTCAAAATGAAACTTCAAAAAATTATGTCAGATCTTGTTTTCAGATCTTGTTTAAATCGGATTTTGAAAAGTGGTTCAGGATGTGGCAGGAGATATTTGTCCATTATATTTGAATTTTTAAAAATTAGTTTTAAAGTATTTGTTCTTCTGCCACTTGGGAAATAAACACCATCAGGTCGGCATAAGCAAATTGAATCTTTCAAAAAACATGACTAGTTTCTTCTACTAGTTCATGTTTTTTTTCCACTCGTTTCAACTTGGCAATAATGTTTAATTCTCAAGATTTATCCTAACTAAAATCTGCCTAGGAAAATAATTCAGTTACAGCTTTCAATTTTCTGAATTCTAAAGTAAACATGACTTGAATCTAAATCCACTAGCCTTAAATGATTATTTTTATTTCTTTTGCGGAGATTGCCCACTTTGTATTACATCACAGCTGGTGAGCACGCGGCTTACTTAAAATGCAGTCCTTCTAGCAAAGCAGATTTAATGAGAAATCCTGGGTTTTCTGACTTCAGCGAAAAGAAACCAGAGCCTCTTGTATAATATGATCAGCCAAGAAGAATGCTGCATTTTGAAACAATGCTGTGACTACCTCACTTTGGTGGTGGACTAAAGACTTGACATATGGTTTTGCATTCTCCTTACAGGCATCTTCCTCTGAAGACATGGGCAGATGGATAGGGATGTTGCTTGCAGAAACGGGATCTTCGACAGACCCCGGAGCTCTGCACTATGACTACATCGATGTGGAAATGACAGCAAGTGTCATCCAGGCTGCAAAACAGACCTTCTGGTGAGAGGCATTTGGCTACCTGGTTGTTTTCAGTACTATGAGAATTTATATCTGCACATTAAGTCTGGTGCCAAGAGAGCTTATCAAATCCCCTCATCCTCTTTGCTAGATCTTGAAGTCCTGAAGTGTCTCAGCATTGCAGTATAGTAGATGTGTTTAAGATTATCTTGTTGGCATCTTGCTAAAGCTGTGTTAAATGCAGACACCAGCCAGTTTTACTCATGTCTTGACTCATTTTTAAGTGAGTCTCTTTATTAACCACTATATTTTGCTTGAAGCCTTAGAATTAACCCTGGAAAAGGACAGTTATGCTGAAAAGTAAATAAATACATGGGTACATAGTTTGCAATCATTTACTTATTCACTATATAATATTTGTGTCTTAACAGAACCACTAGAAGTGTGCATCAAATTTAACTGTGAGTCACCTTCTCAGTGTTTCCCTCTCATGTCCTTTTTTGATTAATTAACAATTACATCAAGCCAGTTCAATTTATTTATAGTTCGTAATTGTGAAGGTGGAAATTGGGAAGCACTCTTGGGTGCAGCACAGAAATTCTATTTAAAATGCAAATTGGTCCTTCATCACTGATCCTGTGTTAAGAAAAATAACACATACTTTGTATATACAGCATTTTACATGTGCAAATGAGTTTTGTCACTAAAGCAGTCTCCAGTGGGAAGAGAATCTCATTTTTCCTGGGATTGATGAGACTGTTTAGAAGCAGGGGTGAGAGAATGACTGGGCCACAGTAGATCTCCTCTGCAGACGTACCCTGTGGTTTGCTGGGGTCAGAAGACAACTGGCCTGACAAGACAGTTTATAGAGGTGTCAGCTAAATGAGACTCCCTAAGGATTCAACAAATGTGAAATTTATGTGACAATACATTAGAGAATCACACTACATCTGCCTGTCATAAAGGATCAATAATGCCAAAAAAAAGAAAAAGAAAAAGCTTCAGAGTTTTCCTAAAGAAAACACTTCCACTAACTATGTGTTAAGAAAGCTACAGCAAGAGAAAACACCTAGCTTCATTCAGGATCTATCTTGAGTGTCTTTAGATAGAAATCAAAGTGACTCCGTGTTACCACAATCCCAGTTCTGTGAAAACCAGATAGTTTTGATAGAATCAAAATGCACTGTGCTTATAGACTTATGTTAATATTTGTTTTGAAGTTAATAGGGTTCAAAAAGTTTATCCTGTGTTGACATGTGTTTTTGCTTCAGTCAGCATCTCACAATAACCACATTTAAGAAAGAAACAGAATGGAAACCTTTCGCCCCCAAATACTGCTTGGCTTTCCTTTTCTGAACAAATGTGATATTAATTGGAGCCAAGTGAAAAAACATATGCAACTAGACCACATGTTAGAAAGGAATGTCAAACAACTTGCAAAATAGCAAAATTCCCCTATTAAAAATTAGTTAAAGTTCACTGGCTGTCTTTAAAAGTCTGTATGAACTTGTCAGAAAGCAACTAAAGTAGCCCTATACTGATGTTCAACTGTTCCTAGAAAAAGAGGGAAAATGACAATGATATAAAATATTATTGCCACCCTTTTTAGAATGAATATCCATATTCCAAATTAACTGTGGTTGTCATTAAAGGTTTGATGAACATTCAGTCACTTCAGACTTTTCCTGAGATTGATGCTCTGCCAAATAATTGGTTCTTCATTAATAATCTCATCAATTTTCTGTATGTGAGGCTTCTTGGAAAGGCTGAATAAAAATTGTTTCCAAACAGTTTTCTCCATTGGCTTTCCCATTTAGCAGCTTCAGAATGCAATTACCTTATGTGGATGCATCTGTAAGCTAGTTTAATGAGGCTTAGTGTAATAACGTTCATGAAGTGTTTACAGATACTTAGATAAACTTTAGCTTTCTTTGCTGATGAAAACAGTTATGGCAGGTGCATCAGATCTTGTTCATGAATATCCCAGTTTTCAAATGTGTGTAATACGCATTGCTTTCAATGAAGTTACTTAAATAAGCAGAAACACAATAACAGCTCCAAATGTAGTCCTTCGGGCTAACCAGAAACAATCGACTAACGTTCTTCATTAAGAGAAGCAGTAGATAAATGCATCTCTTTAATAATGTCTAATGAAGTATGAGATAAAACAATGTTTATCATGGCATTTATCGTAGGCTTTTTATTGTTTGTTTGTTTTAAAAAAAGAAAAGCTTCTGGCTAGTGATTATTCCACCTATGCCCTGCCTGTGCATTACTGGGGCTGAGGCAGACCTAAAAGGCTCACATTCAACTGAGCAAGTTCATTCCTTCTGCAAGCCTGGCTCTCCTGTGGCTCAGGTGAGCCATTGCTGGATCAGGTCTGTCTCCCTCAGAATAACTATTTCAATGGTCTAGATGTTATTTCAAAGCCAAAAGAAAGCAAATGTTAAAACCACAGAATTCCTGAGCTCTGGCCAGCACTACAGAAGACCCTCTCAGCTTTAGCAGGGCTTTGTCATATTTTATGAATATCAGCACAGAGCCTGAATGGTCCCATTGTTTGAGATAGAAAGCTTTGTGTTCCCTTTCATGTATACCTGAATCTATAGGAATTATTTGGAATCTCACTCTATACCTCATTTAGTTCCAGAGCTTGCTAGGAAAGAAAACTAACCCTTGAGGTTGTTACAGCCTTTGGGCTTGAATCTTCTAGTTTCTGCATTTTTAGATCTTTGCTCTGAACACAGATCCCACTGTAGTCTGTGATATTATGCATGTGTTCTTCAGAATTCCAGTAAAAGAAGAGGAGCAAACAAAAGCAAAATTATCTGTCCCTTTTGAAGCATTTAGAGGGCTCATCTCCACTGTGTGAAACGCAGTGATAATGAGAATAGGGACTGTTTGTGTGCACAGTTGCCCTGGTGGAGAGCTAGGAAGCATAGTGCAATTGTACAAACTCCACACAGCCAAAAGTTCTGACATGGACATGAAAAATGCCCAGAATTTGGGACAGAATGATTTGCAAATTTTCATGGATGTGCTGACTTATATTTCATCAGAGTTCCACCTTTTTCTGTTTTTCAGTTTTTTGCTAGATTATTCAGTTTTTGCTTGATTATTGCTCCTCCATATTCCGAGTTTGTGTCCCCCCGACCATGTGTGCACTCAGAAACACCTGCTTCTAATGCATGCAGACAACAAGGGAATGTTTATGGGACACTGGCAAGTTGGTTTATAACATAGATCAGCAGGTTCCCATGTAAACGTGCCAATGATCGGTTACAGCTGTTGCCATCCTGGCTTATACACTGTCTTATCCTTGCTCTGAGAATACAGTATGGAAACATGTGGTGTAATATTGGCTGCTAGCAGCAACAGATGAGTAGCAAAAGAAGGAAAGCTGTCCACAGCATTCCTGCAGAAGATGAGAATATACGTACTTCCAGGCTGCAGAATCTGACACAGGGAACGTACCACAGAATCATCATTTAGACTTGGGTTCAAGTGCTGTTTTTTATTATTTTTATTTTGTTTTATTCAGTTTTATGAACAGGCGAGTTATATCCACAAATCCATACCGGGGAAGCACTGCCAATGGCTATGCATGTCCGAGTGGAATGGCACTTCATTACGATGATGTTCCCTGCATAAATGGATCGGTAAGAATTGAATTTACACAGCACAAATGGTTTGCATGTGTTGAATGCGTGGACATCTGAAAATTATATTATCTAAAAAGGCCCACTGGGCAGATTCCAAATGAAGTCCTATTTTTCAGACTGGGGACTGCAAACTTCCCTCACACCTATAGAGTATTAGGGGTGTGGGACATATTGCTTACATTAACCTGCACATGAGCCAACATGCATTTAAAAAACAGTTGCTTGTTGATGATTTGTTGCCAAGTCCTTGAATATAATACTGACTCAAGGGGATATTTTTCAGATCACACCGAAGCTGGCAAAAATAAGTACTCAGTTTCACCAGGTGCATTTTGGTGTCTGTTAAAAAACATACAGAACATTTTTCTGTCCCTGGGGCTGCATTCCCCATGAGAGCAGGTATTGGACATCCCAAAGGAGAATTACAGGGGTTGATTCCATCCACATAATACACAGAGCTGATCACAGTCAGCTGTGTAATAGGTTCTAATGCATAGTGGATATTTACCCTTAGTGATATGTCATCCTCACAATTTACAGGGCAGATACAGCTCATGGCAGCTTTTAATTTGGGCTGTTTCATAAATGCTCTCACTAAGGCTGAGATCAGAAAAATTCAGTGTTTCCAAGTGCTAAGTGAACTGCAAGCAAAGTCCTCCATCATTTCTTCGTACTGTCAGAAAGATGGTAGAAAAAAAAACCTTTTGGGAACTGCATGCAACAGCATGTGGGGCGAGTAGTCTGTGTATGTAGTTCTTGGATGTGCTCAAGCCTTTGTGTGAGTAGCATACTGCCACAGCCAGGATGGATTAAGGAAGGATATTTGGCAACCAGGCCCGTGATTTCTTTTAAGATTAATTGAATGAATCAGTGGAGTATTGTTGTTGAGCTTTCCATTTTTCTGAAGAAAAAAAAAAAAAAGGAAATGGCCTGTAGTTATTTTAGATAGTTAGCTCAGAATGATAATCTTCCAGCAAATAAAATGTAATACTAGCATACCAGCAGCTGGTATTCACTGCAAAAACATATAGCCTGAAGAAGAAAAAAAAAAAAAAGGAAAAAAAAACCTTTTGGCATGTGCTAGCAGTTAGGCATTATTACTTTTAACAACTCATGTACCAGATGTAATCCCACAGATTCATCTGTGCAGCCCATGAGGGTCCCCCTGTTAACACATTCTCCTTGTGCCCCCTCAGTGGTGAGCTAACAATTGATGATACAGTCTGTGAGCAGAAAGAGTATTAGGATAGCATCAGCTTGCTCATGCAATGGAAAATGCAAAGGCTATGAGCCATGTAATGCAATGCTTCCTTTCCATGCTGTGTCTTCCCCCACCTTTCTGAGTAGTTAGCTTCAAGTGTAAGCACTGAGCATAAGCTTCCTGAATGTGGAGGGCTTGCTATGGTCAGAAATCTTACTAATGTTTTAATTTCACTCAGGTTCTGCATGGTGTATTGTTTACTAACTGCCAAAGTGTGTGTATTGCAGTGGGAACCAGAAGATGGCTTTCCTTCTTCTCGTAGCAGGAGCATGGGAGAAGAAATGCTTTATGATAACGCAGGCCTGTACGATAACTTGCCGTCTCCAAAAATCTTTGCGCGCTATCCGCCAGCTGACAGGAAAACCAATAGGTTATCTACTGACAAACTCTCCTCTAACCATTACAAACACCCTGTCTCATCCAATCTGTCTTCTGCTCAGTCTGTCACTAATACCTCTGCTGTGGGGAGGGGATCTGTCTCACAGGTACTGTACTATTTAATACTTGACAACGCTTTTTATTTTTTTGGCTGTTCTGTTTATCTGATTGTTATGTTAGGAACGTTGGGTTATTTTAGGCAGTCTGAGCACTGAAGTGCTTGTGGGTCAGTTACCAGCCTGCTGCCATTAAAACAGTTTTGCCAAGTGACTTGTAGGCAAGGCTTTCCCCATGAGTTCATGCCGATTTACAGATTGTAGGTAGTACCAAGCAGATAGATGTGGCCTTCCATGCTTAACCTGAACACATACGTAGCTTCCTTCTATCTCCTTGGCATACAGTAGTGACTTCAAAATTAAAAAGAAAAAGAAGTAGCATTGTAAGTGAAATATGACTTGGTTGTGACAGCAAATTCACATACCTGGAATGATTAAGCTATATATTATATATGCTATGACTATGTATAATGTGAATATATATATAAATAAGAACACTAGATTATATTATATGCACCATATTTAAATTACTGCCTGTTATTTTCTTCCTGACCTTGGCTGCATCAGGCTTCTCATTCCACTTTCTTTTCAGTCCTTTAAAGGTTTTTGAAGGAGATGATGAAGATGCCAGGGCACAGATGTGCTTGGCTAACGCATTCTAGGTGGAAATGTGAGGAGTAGGCAGCACAATATTTCTCATCCTTGGGTTCATTTTTTTAATAAGAAAAATTTTTAGAAGCTTGCAGCCATAGAATAGAAAACAGTGTATTAACTCTTAATATTTAAAAATGTGTAACTGAATCATTTTGAAACAACATGGTTATATAATAAATAAGAAAGTGTTGAATTTTTCTGTGGCAAACCATGTTGGAACTTTCTGAGTGCAATCAGTGTTGAAAACACTGTGTTTCAGGAATCTTTACTATATGAAATTATAATAAGGAACAACTGTTCTGCCTCACAGTGCCTATGTTGGTATACTAAATGCCTGATGTTCAAATAATTTGGAAACCGTGATGCCACTAGAAATGGGGTGTTCATCCCCTCATTATTCTGTGATTCCTGGTGATTTCCCTTCTGGGATCCAGCTAAGCAGGCTGCTCTCAGAGACCAAGTCCCTGGAGAATGCTTTGTCTCTAGCTGGATCAGTGCAGTCTATTAAGGCTCTCTGAGCAGGCAGCTTTTTGTCAAGATTTGCCCTTGATGAGTGCATAACTGCTATGCCAGTGGCACAAGAGTAGCTGAAGCCCATTTGTACTTTTGCTTTTAAACAGTTCAAAGGCAAGAAACCTCCTGCAACTGCTAACGGGATCACTGGAAAAGTGAGAACATTAAATAGCCAACCGAAGAAACCTGAATCAGTGTCATGTGTGAAGCGCACAGCATCCAGTAAGTATATCTACTCATTGCTACTACTGTGAATGGAATCATGAGGGTACCCAAGACAGCTGTCTTCTTGGTAAACAAGATGAATAGCCAATATAGCTCTTCTGTATCTGAGAGACTGGGCAGGAGATGCCCACTGTGACACTGAATAGGAGATACTGTGTGCATTAGTGACTCATTATTACTCCAGCCATGCCATGATATAAAAGGTTGTAATGTGGAGAATGATAAATGTATTTCTGTGGCTGCAAAAAGCCATGAGAGCAGAAGGAAAAAAATAAGTAATAATTCTTCATTTGGAGTGTAGGGTAATTTTGTATTCCTGTGGGAAGAGGAGAGTGAGAAGCTAGGAGAGTCATGAGAACATTATAGTGCTCATAAGAAAAATTACTCTTATCTCTAATGAAAAAGATATAACAAAATAATGAAAACAAATGTACAGCTTAAAAGCTTCCTTAGAGAGATGAGATTTCAGACCATAAACAGCAAATTCAGAATATGGATTCCACTGGGCAGGTGGATTGCCTGTAGGTAATATGAGTACATCCTTTCTGAGATGGAGGAAAGAAATTTTATAGGAAGAAATGAAAATATGAGAATACTTGTCAAATATCCAGCCCTCAAATTTTTACTAATTAAAAACAATCCTAACAGAGATAGTTTTCCTTAAAGAAGAAAAGACAACCAAGAGCTATAGTTGTAATTTTTAAGATATGGATTCCAAAATTTGGCTTCTGCTAGTGAAGGAATGAATGTGACTTTTTGAGACTATGGTAAATTTTTAAGGAGTCATGGATTTAAAGGGAATATAAGAAAATAAAGTTAGGTTTTAGGATTTAAAAATTGTGTCTTTCCAACTACACAAGTCAGTTGACATTAGAGTAGATTGTTGGAGAAAAGGCATTTCAGCTACCAAAGGCAAATGTAAACTGGTTAGGCAGCTGTTCCTCAGGAATAGTTTAGGTAAAATGGATGGCCTTCAGATATGCAGGCAAGCTGATCTGTGGGGTGACCTATTTCCTTTAAGTTGCAACAGGAGCAGAGGTATAAATGTGTCTGTGAAATAAATTAACACACATATGTGAGCCAGGAAAAGAAAGCATGTCTATGGGAAATTTAAAAAAAAAAAAAAGAAGAAGAAGAAGAAAAGAAGGAAAGAAAGAAATCTCGTAAGTATCAAATAAACTGAGAATGTCATTTTGTTCCCTACAGTCAGGTGAGAAAAGACATGTGCTTTAGGTACTAGAAATAGAATGGAAGCTAGGCAAAAAGGGCAAACATAGTTATGTAGTTTTTCCTTTGATCACTTCAAATTAAAAATCAGGGCTTCTGAGATAAATAGAAGCCTTCTTTCCTTGCTCTGAACTACAAAGAAGGTCAGGACATTTTTAAAAAACAGTTTAATAAAACCTAGAGATTAAACTGTCTGTCCTATAGTATTTCCTTAGCTGTGCTTCAGAGCTCAGCAGGAATCATGTAACTTCAGGAAAAGCCAGTGGAAGGTGGATGTCCTCCAAACATGAAGTGCATCATGTGATGTTCAGTTTCAGGGTATAGTTTTGCGTTTTACCGTTTTTGCGTTAGTTGAACCGAGTCATTAAGGCAATGAGCTGCCTGAACAGCTGAGGAAGCATATGTACACTCACACACATCTATTCTATAAAGGCTTGATTAACTCAAAGTTACATTGAGGAGGGTTAAGTTTTTTGTGTCTACCATTTTAACCTGTGACCAAAGTTTAAATGGCAGCAGACAAAGTCCAACTGGATCAAATAAATAGTTACCATCTAATATATACAGATGCAGAACAGTACAAATATGGTAAGAATCGTGTGGAGGCTGATGCAAAGAGGTTGCAGAGCAAAGAAGAGGAACTGCTAAAGAGGAAAGAAGCACTGCGGAATAGGCTGGCCCAGCTCCGAAAAGAAAGAAAAGATCTACGTGCTGCCATCGAAGTCAATGCTGGTATGAGGTGCTTTTTTGTGCTCAGTCCTGCCTGTGGCATTCTGTGGTGAAGAGATGCCATTACTTGAAATTTGGTCTTGATGTTAAATTATACTCTGTAATATCTGTATTTGGTTTTTATACATACACAAATTTTGTATGAAGATGTGTGTACATATGGATACACACACCTATGAAATGATAGTGATGCATATGTAAAGCAAGCATAATATGGGAATAATTTTATTGTGGCTAGCTAATTATGTTTTCATTACATGGAAAAATAACAAAAACATTGATTTGCAACTAGACTTCAAATCTAGGGAAGGAGTGTGAAAGAATGTATTTGCTTCCCATTGCTAAACTTTTTACGTGACAAATGTTTTTTTGCAAATTATGCAACATTCTTGTGAAGTCAGTGATTTTTTGAGCCCTTCCTTTTTTTCTTTTAAAAAAAGAAAATAATTTTTGTAGAAGTGTCAGTTAAAGCTTCTTGTTGTAATAACAACATTGCTGTGGATGACAGGCAGGAAGACCCAAGTGATTCTTGAAGACAAGTTAAAGAAGCTGGAAGAGGAATGTAAGACAAAGGAGGCTGAGCGTGTAAACCTGGAGCTAGAACTGACTGAGGTGAAAGAGAGCCTTAAGAAAGCCCTGGCTGGTGGCATCACGTTGGGCTTGGCTATTGAGCCCAAGTCAGGAACATCAAGCCCACAGGTACGCAGATTGCAAGACCACAGTCTAGGATGGCTCCATTAATAAGTGGGAAGTCAGAGTTTTTCAAAGGTTTATTAAGCACATGAAATAAGAACAGAATTGTTTTTTTAATCTTCATTACCTGTGTTCTTCATCTCTGTATGACATACTCTCTAGAGCAATGGGGAGCAAGTAGAAGGGAATCTCAAGTCATATATATATGCAGTTAATATTTGTGTTAGGATAACACATAAAAACTGCCTTCCCCTTGTCCTCAGGGTTTGTAGGAGCATAAACTGAGATATTTCTCATTCCCAAGAAGAGATTTAAATGCACCATACCATCATGCAGTGACTGAGATCTACTTGTTTTGGTCACACTGTCACCCTTTGCAATGACTGCATTCTACACATTGGTGATGGAGTATGGTATCCTGGCTGAAGCAGCTGGGTAGCTGTATCACAGAGATCAAAGAGGCATGTGTCAGACCCTCCCCATTATCCACTGTTGTTTTATTACAGAAAATGAACTTTCATCAGAGAACATACACTCTATTTTTGTTCTAACTCCTTTTTCATTTATTTATCATCATCATGAATACAATTTCTTTAAAAGTAGTTTCTGCATTTCGAAGTCTAAGCAATATTGCCTATGTGACTACTTGAAGGAAACTCAGTGTTGGGTTTTCACTCTTTATTAGTCTCCAATTTTCAAGCACCGAACTTTGGAAAACTCTCCAATCTCCAGCTGTGATACCAGTGACACTGAGTGCTCAATACCTGTGAACAGTGCAGCAGCTCTGAAGCGACCTCCCTCATCAAATAGTTCTCCATGTCGGGGGCATGTACTTCGAAAAGCAAAGGTGAGAAGACATATATAGTTTTCTTTCTCTGTCCTTTTTCTTACTTAAAAAAAAAAATATATGTTTACTCATGGAGAGATGAGAGAGATAGAGAGGGAAATACTGGCTGTTTTTCTGTGGGTGAAATTTAGCTTTCAGAAGTGGCACTGCCATATCAAGATCGTTTGTATTACTTCATCTATGCTTTATAAATGCTGTCCTCTAGGCAGGAGTGATTTGGGGGAATATTTGTAGATTAATTGATAATCAGACAGATTTAATTCCACTCTTCTCTGTGTTCCTTTCTAACTTCAATTTGCAAGGAAAGTGGTGTGTAGAGTAGATAGTCCAGCCAAAATTCAATGTTACACTAAGTTGCATAGCTGAAATGTGTCTGAGAGCTCACAGTTCTGATGGAACACATTACAAGGGCTGATCTTTGCCAGCTGTGCAAGAACGGAATAATTCTGCATTATATTAATTGACAATGCATTGTGCAATCCTAAAATGCATTTAAAGTAAAATCAGTTTAATTTAATTCAACACGTACCAGGCTGAAGTTTGCACTCCTGTTCTACTGTTACAGATTTTTTAATTTAATTTTTGTGCTTTATATTGAGTGAGATTTGCATGACCATTCTTGTGGGCTACACTTGCAATAGAACATAAGCACGTGGGCAGCACATAATTAAGGGTGATAGTAGTAGCAGTGGCTCATGCTTTTGTTGATTGGGTAGTTCACTTCTAATTGTAATTATAAGTAATAATAATCGTAAACAATAATCATAAACAGCTGTTTCTGTGCCATCCCTTTTTTTTTTTTTTTCTTCAAAGTAATAAAACATTATTCAAGGTAGTTGTTTTTTAAAAATAACTTTTGTTAAAAGCAGTCACAGTCTTCATTAATAAAACACATTTACATTATCTGAGCATAAGTCTGGCACTTAAATTACTAGATACTAAAAAATCATCAGCTAAGCAGATTATTTGGTTCTATGACCCATCTCATTGACTCCCTGTGTTTTTTCTAGCCACCAGGCTCTCAATATTGCAATGAATTAATTCTCCTGCTGTAGCTTATGTGAGTGTGTTTCCACCAGCCTTCCACAACTTCCTCCCTTTTTGCCATGGGCATCAGTAGCCTTTTCTGTCAGTTGGCCTGATTTATTTACATTCAGCTAAGAATAATTAAACAGGGAGTGATTGGTTTCAATTCTTATTAACTTTGAAGTTTGGTGCTTCTATTTGAAACTTGGAGAAGA
The DNA here is from genome assembly GCF_987193195.1 of Phasianus colchicus. NCBI lineage: Eukaryota > Metazoa > Chordata > Aves > Galliformes > Phasianidae > Phasianus > Phasianus colchicus. Next base: position 61,916,419 of record NC_143439.1, on the reverse strand, counting down.
ATTCATGCACTCCAGAGCTTATTGTTGAATTCCAATTATGCTATAATTTGTCTCATAAAGATATCATCTCTAACTACACATTTTATTTTAGCTTTGCATGTTAGCACAGCATTACTGGGGAAATGTGTCTAGCAGTTAGAGCACAGTCCTGACAAAAAGCAGCATGGATTTTTTTCATGAGTGCTACAGACTGATCAGGGACATTTAATCTTTAGATCTGGAGAAACCTATAAAAACCTGAACAGTGTTGGTGTAAAGAATACTTTACAGCTGTATTTCATTTTTGTGTTCAGCTTATACCACACAGGAAAAGTCCTGCCGTGCTGTTCGATATCACTGCGCTTTGGGTGGCACAATAGGTTGGTCAAGTCTTGTTGGAGGGGAATCATGAATATGAGAGTAGATTAATCTGAAAGTCTATTGAGCTACTAAGTGCATTTCCCACTCTGGGATAAATAAAGTATCCAATTCAGCTTTAGCAGCTTTTTCCTGAAAGCCTCATGCACTAAATATTAACAGTGAAATTTTGCTGAATTAGACAGTGCAACCCAAGCTGTGCTCAGCCCATTCGCCAGGAGCAGCAGCCAAATCCTGCCATCAGGTATGCATCTGCAGCACACCCGCCTTTCAGTGGGCGTTAAATGTGCATATGCGAGGGTGGAATTTGGCTCTCAATTCTTCTGGCCTTTTGCAGTTGTGAGTGAGCCCAGGCCTTATAGATGTGGCTAAACAAAAGGAGTCACACGTGAGTATCTCAGAGCAGAACTTGGCTCTCTGCGCGTGCATGTCAGTGCAATGTGTGGGAGTGAAATGGATTTCACATCCGTGCTAACACTTGTGTCTTCAGCAGCTGGCAAGTCTCCCAACGTTATGGTTGTATAAGCATTCAAAATGTTGGTTTTTTTTTCACTCTACTCTGCACTGAATGCACTGAATGCCTCCCTTTTCACTCTTTCCCTTGCATCAGGATGCTGAGCCTGTCACCAGCCACTCTTGTTTGCAGTCACCCTCTTGGCAGCCCTGGAGCACTGCACCCTTCTCTGCTGCTGGATTTTTTATTGTTATTTTTTGTAACTTTTCTTGTAACATCCATGTTTTTAGCGTGTTGGGGCATATTTTGGGTCAGTCAGAAGGAAATGTGATTTTGTTAAGCTATGTTGCAGAAAGGAGACTGTAGTAAAATGAAGTCTCCTGGTTTTCCAGCTCCCAGTCAGGTTATCGGTGTTGACTTAAACATTCTTTCATTGATTTGAACCTGCAGGAGCAATGGAAACCAACAGACATACCTTCTGCACCTGCAAAAGAAGCTGCTGCTCTCAAGGCTTCAACACTTCTTTAAAAAAAATTCTCTTCCCAGTTGCTCAGCCAAGGACTTCCTTTAGAGCTTTGGCAGCACAGACATAGAGAATATATATTTAACACCCATTTTAAAAAGTAGTCTAGAGTTCATCAATACTGTGTTTTAAATTTAGGTTTATCATAATTTAAATTGTTAAATTGAATATTAAAAATGCATTATATTTTAATAATATTACCTTTTATATAGAAAAAAGCCAGCCAAGCTTAAAAAAAATAGTAATCTTATTTTTCCTGCATTTCTAAAGCCACCAACTGTGACTTTTGATGGTGTTTTATAGTGTGTCACAGTCATGGAGCTGTTTAGCCAAACTAATGCTTTTATCGCTTTCAGCAGCAGAAACAGATATTTACATATATAAATAAAAGTTCTCAGCTAGAGCTCTTAAATAATGTGGAATGAGCGTTAAACTCAGGAATTCAGCTTGAGGGCCAAGTTAGCAAGCTGCCTGCAGAGCATCTCTGCAGAGTCAACGGCTGGGAGAGAAATTTGTAGACCCTTGTTCCTGGCCGAGAGCAGCTGTGGGATGGCTCCACAGAGATTACTTCAGTGAGACGCCAACTCCTTTAGAGCTTCATTATTTCCTATCTCTGTATGGATGTGATTTAGGGAGTTGGTACATCATAGATGTACTAGGCTGAGCCCAGCTTTCTTTATCTCCTCTGCTCCATTGTATTGTTAGGAAGTACTGTAGCTATCAGCCAAATCAATAGCCTCAAGTTTGATTTAATGGGATGTTTAACTATAGCAATCTTACTGTGATTTTTCACTTACGTAGCAGAAGAAGTGAGGTCAAGTGCATCCTCGGCAAGTTTGCTGATGATACCAAGCTGTGGGGTGTGGTCTAGAGAGACCTAGACAGACTTGAGTGGGACCAGGTGAATCTCATGAGGTTCATGAAGTGTAAATGCAAGGTCTTGCACCTAGGTTGAGGCAACATCCAGCAGTAATAAAGGCCGGGGGATGAAAGGATTGAGTATAGTCCTGCTGAAAAAGACCTGGAGGTAACAGCAGATGGAAAGCTGTAGATGGCTCAGCAGTGTGCCCTCGCAGCCCAGAAAGCCAACTGTATACTGGGCTGCATCAAAAGAAGTGTGTCCAGCAGGACTGGGGAGGTGATCCTGCCCCTCTGCTCTGTGCTGGTGAGGCCTCACCTGGAGTACTACATCCAGATGTGGAGCCCTCAGTACAGGAGAGACACGGACATGTTCAAGCACGTCCAGAGGAAGGCTACAAAAATGCTCCAAGAGATGGAACAGCTGTCCTATGAGGACAGGGTGAGAGTGCTGGGGCTGTTCAACCTGGGATGAGGTTCAACAAGGCCAAGTGCTGGGTCCTGCACTTTGGCCACAGCAACCCCATGGAGTGCTATAGACTTGGGGACGAGTGGCTAGATGATTGTGAAGAGGAAAGGGACCTGGGGGTGTTGGTTGATGCTCGACTGAACATGAGTCGACAGTGTGCCCAGGTGGCCAAGAGGGCCAGCGCCATCCTGGCCTGCATTAAAAATAGTGTGGCCAGCAGGAGCAGGGAGGTGATCATCCCCCTGTACTCAGCACTGGTGAGGCCGCATCTCGAGCACTGTGTTCAGTTTTGGGCCCTCACTACAGGAAAGACATTGAGGCCCTGGAGCGTGTCCAGAGAAGGGCAATGAAACTGGTGAGGGGTCTGAAGCACAAATCTTATGAGGAGGGAGCTGGGATTGTTTAGTCTGGAGGAAGTTCAGGGGAGACCTCATTGCACTCTACAGCTTCCTGAAGGGAGGTTGTGGTGAAGAGGGGTTTGGCCTCTTCTCCCAGGCAACGAACAGGACCTGGAGAAATGGCTGCAAGTTGTACCAGAGGAGGTTTAGGCTAGACATGAGGAAGAACTTTTTCTCTCAGAGAGTGGTCAGGCACTGGAATGGCTGCCCAGGGGTGGAGTCGCCGTCCCTGGCAGTGTTCAAGAGGCGCCTGGATGAGGAGCTGCGAGATCTGGTTTAGTGCTTGTTGTAGCAGTGGTAATGAGAAGACAGTTAAACTAGATGATCTTATAGGTCGTGTCCAACCTTGTGATTCTATGATTCTGTGATCCTGAAGAAGAGAAGGCTCTGAGGTGACCTGATAGTGGCCTTTCAATATCTAAAGGGGAGCTACAGGAAAGAAGAGGACAGACACTTCAGCAGGGTCTGTGGTGATAGAACAAAGGGAAATGGCTTCAAGCTTAAGGAGAGGAGATTTAGGTTGGATATAAGGAAAAAGTTTTTTTTTTTTTATAGTGAGAGTGGTGAGGCACTGGCATAGGTTGCCTAGAGATGCGGTAGATGCCCCATCCTTGGAGACTTTCAAGATGATGTTGGATAGTGCCCTGGACAGCCTGATGTAGCTGTGGATGTTCCTGTTGCAGGGGAGTTGGGCTGGATGACCTCTAAGGGTCCCCTTCAACTCTAAGGGTTCTATGATTCTGTGAAAGGAAGTTGCAGTAGTAATACTTTTCTTTTAAATACATGAATGAAAGCATTATAGATTGCATGCTTTGCAGTGGTTGGTAACATTCATTATCCTCAGCTAAGAGGCAGGGAAACTGAGGTATTGAAAAGCAAACAGATTTCTAAAATTTAATGAGCAGTAGATCAACTTGGACTCTGTATATAGGAAACAAATGTGGTGTTAACTATTTGATTTACTTTACCCTACCTAAGTCTCATTTTTTTGTCCTGTGCCTATCAGGAATTTTGTTAAAAAATAAAAAATAAAAATAAAAATGGAAGAGAACAGCAATCACTGTGTGTCAGCTATAACAGATATTAAATGCTTGCTTCTCTCTCACATATGTAACGTAGGAACCACTAGAAAGCACTAGGAAAAGGTTTCCATGTGTAGTTGAATGGGGTGGCAGGTGGAAACTGACTGTATCAGGATATACTTTTTAGCATTCTCTAACTAATTTGAGGGCTAATGTCTGAATCCAGTGGAGTGAGTGGAAAAACTGTTACTGACCTCAGCTGGCTTGGGCTTAGCAGATCTGATGACGTTGGTGAAATATCTTGATTTCTCTAACATTTTCCATATTTCTTTTCCCCCCTTTCAGGAATGGGAGATGAAAAACGGAACATAAATACAGCAAAACCACTCACTTTCCATAAAGGCCTTGCCTATTATGGACCACAACATAGGCTGCAAAGGACTCACCCGGTGTATCAAGCGATACAACATAAGAGGTTTTATAATTCTGTTAAGTTAATGGTAGCTTGGCGCTAATTTGCCTGTATTCCCTCTACTGTATTGCTGTGTAACTACATGTGCCCCTTTTTATTACCTGTAACTCTTTATTTCCAGCTTCACTGGTAACGCAAATGGAAACCAAAAAGCAAACCAACCATAGTAAGTAAAAAGAGGCATATAGTTGCAACTGAAAGTTTACTTTGCTGAAACAGTACAGACCAGCAATGTGAATTACATTGCATTAAATGGCCTGAACAGCACTGAAGACTGGTGCATTATTTAAGACAGATGTGAACTCATTTCAGTTAAGTACTCTTGCAGGTAACATGCTTTGGAGAGCTCTGCATGCCACAGAGGTAGCTGAGGCAAGTAGTCACATTGCTCTTAGTGGTCCATGTGGCAAAAGAAAACTGAAGAAATGGCTTCACATGAATGGCATGACCTGCTTGGACTGGGAAGTAGGGAGTTCATCACTGCTACTGCCTTGATGGCAGTGGAATGACACAACTCAGCTGTGAAGAGTTTTTGGATACTTTTTAAGATAGATTTTTGTCATTGGGAAATAAAAAGCTTCCACACATTGAAAAAAATAGATTTTAGTACATTAGCTTTATTCTGAGGCACCAATCATTTTCAGAAGTCTTGTTTTCTAGCAGTGATTCATTTCTGATTTTGTTAGAAGGCAAACAGGTATTTTTAGATATTGCTTCTTTTCTATACTTTTTGAAAAAGAAAAAGAAATGTAATTGAAATTAATCCTCAACAGATAATGGCAACTCAGAATAGCTTTTGAGGTCAGTCATGTTGGTTTTTTTTTTTAATAGTATTGTTAAACTTGAGTTATAGAACACTGCTGTACTTCATTTTCTTCACCTTTTCGGACCTCAGCTGTTATTTTTGAGGAAAACAAGACTGAAAGGATGATAATTTTAAGGCTTTTTTATAAACATTTTTACAAAGAATTGGGGATTTTCTCAGACAGAAGTCGGATTACTAGGAAACAGTATCTTGCATTTTACTCTGTAACATTATAGACGTGTTCATCTTTGTCTCAATCCGTGTCACTCCTGTGAAATTACGTGCACTAAATTGCCAGCTGAAGCCTTTCAAAATCTCAAGATTGGCATAAAACAGAGAGAAAAAAACAACATGTAATAACAAATTAGGGTTTTTATTCTCTTTGTATTTTTTTTAAGCTTCTGGTGAGCTTTCAGACATGTTCTCGAGATTTTTCTCCTCAACTTTGAAGATTAAAAAACTAATTTTAAAAAATTGAAATACTATTCATGTTTTGAGATAATTGGAGAAGTTAGGGCTGGAATCTTGATAGATGGTTAGGACTTGCAATTAAAATCACAGAAGCTGGCAATGCAGTAGTTATCAAGGATAGAAAATCTCTTTATGGCCTCTTCCTTTTAGGAAGAACTGTAAGTCCTGAAGCCTACACAGGTTGTGACAGCTGATGTGGTCAGCTGAGCTTTCGGCTCATTCCTGACCTGCTGCATCAGAGGAACTTCTGTGAGAGATCAGTAAACCCAGGGCCCCAGCACTGAGCTGTCAGAAAGTCTCGACACATGGCAGCTCCCTCCAGTCAGGCCACAGTGAATGCTGAGTGCTTTTGAAAAGTAGGTCCATAACAGTCCACATCCAAGGGCTAAATCCTGTTCCCAAATGCAGTTAGGGATCTAATTGACCTTAGCAGAGGAGAAATGGGGCTCAAAATTAGAGAAGGCTCTTTGCTTCTTGGGCCTGTGCTTTGCATAAGGTGCCACGAGAATGCGAATATAATGGGAAACAAATATCAGTGTGGTTCTCTGTGAAACCAGGATATATATTTTTTTTTAATATTAGTTTAGGTCTGCTTACTTATTAACTCTATAAGTGGAGAGTACATTCCATACTGTATGACTATGGACTAAGCAGTATCAAGTTCCCATAAATTTTAGCAGAAATAAATTTGAAAGAAAAGTAAGTTCATTTAGGCTTTTTATTTCAAATTAAGTTATTTATTTGTATATTTCAATAAATATTTATTTTATCTGTACATATTTATGATGCAAATTAGGCTTCTAGTCAACATTTGCAAGGATGTAACAGTTGCCATTAAGTGGTCCCACATCAAGTAACGCAGAGTAATGAAAAGTAATCAAATTCAATTCCTTTGAGTCGGTCTTATTTACCCAGTATTGGTGTTGTATCTTTCATCCCCTTTCACCTGTCCTCCTGCAAAGGGTCCTTAAAGCCATCCCCCCTCTCCCAACCCCATACTGTAATTGTATGTTTCTAATGTATAAGTGCATTGGTAACAGTGCAATTATCCTTTAGTGACATATCTATTCTATATAATAGCCAAGGTTTTGAAAGGATGAAACAACAACGAAAAACAACTCTGGAAATAACCTCTTGATAGACCACATCCAGTGCTGTGAAATACACTCCATTTTGTTTAACAGTACTGTTGTTGTGTGATTTATATAAAAAGCAACAGTGCTTGTATTTTCCACATTTTTATGATTTCAGGATCACCAGACAAAGTCTGCAATAGAGCAGTAAGACTTTTTTAATGGAAAAATATTGTATTTTAAACCATTGCATTTCTATGTCTTTTGAGAAGATGTTATACTCGTGCTTCCTCAAATTCTTGTTACTGTACCAGGTGCTTTGAAAAATTTTTTTTAATAAATAGGTGATGATTTTTTTAAGAAAACATCATAATCTTGGGGGATCAAATGTGGTTTTTTTTAACGAGATTGTGGTAATTTGATTTTTCAGATGGAGAGTACTTAATTTACTATCATTTTTTTCATTTAAGACACTTTCAAACTAATTGGCCCAGGCTGTGCGTTGTAAGATAATGTTCTCATATTAAGAATGTAATTATTTCCTTATTGTATTTTTTAAAAACAAAATCATATTTAAAAATCTCTGTGAAAAAAGCATGAAAGAAACATGAAAAAAGTTTTTGTTTTATTTTTGTTATTGGATATGTTGGCAGTGCCCATTATAATTGACTGTAAATATAGTCTTTCTACTGTATTTCTCAGTGTATTTAATTTTGTCTTTTGGCACACATTCATAGAAACTTCTGTTTAAAAACAAAAAAGTCCAAAACAGACCCACCTACAAATGTGTGTCTTAGTAGCTTCAACTAACTTTATGCCTTTCTAGTTTATTCTTCAGAAAGTCTTGCAGAGTGTGAAAAAAGACAGGCACCTGGTAGGTGCGACAGATCCAAGACCATTATTAATAAAGTTATGTGTCATAAAGATGTATTTGTATTGTTGTTTCTTGGTATTTGTCCTAATAATACATACATGGCATCTTAACATGTACCCACAATAGTCAGCCTGAACCAAATATGATTATTCCATATCAGTCAGTTGAAAAATGCATGGATAGTCTAGAATTAGTATCACATCTGTCCCCATGAAACTGTGATGACATTCTTACATGGTAACTGTGGAGTCATGGCCTGAACCACTGATTGAACACCTGGGGAAAGCACCCAGTCAGCCCTGAGAGCACAGGTGAAGGCAGTTCAGCTGTGCAGCTAGAGGGGGTGGAGCCTGGCTGCACCTCTCTTAGACCTCGTTTAAGAGCTACTGCTAGTGGGGAAGGATCTCTTTCTGGAGATTCCTCCTTGGTGAAGATTTCTACTGTGAACCTGGAATCTTCTGATATGGGTGAGCAATCTTTTTCCCTTCCTTTATAGCATCTTTCTGTCATGCCGGTCCTTTTGTCATCACGTCTTTGTTGTAATGCCTTTTCCATTGTATTGATCTATCTAATTGCTACACCTGCTGCAACTTGAGTATACTCTGAGAGCCCAGCAATGGAAGTTCAGTGTGTTTAGAGCTCGTAGCAGAAACTCATGCTGCTTATCTACTGTTACTTTATCTTTTGCTTAGATGTCAACCCTATTAATAAGTATCATAAAACTGTATAACAATAAGAATTACCCCCAAGAAGTTAAAGAATCAGACCAATCTAATAATCAGGCTGAATAACTTTGAGTGCATCAATTCCTTACAGATGATTGACAGATTATATTGCAAAGCGATGAGCCATAATTATGCCTTGTTACTTTTCCTAAATTTAGCTCTCACACCCACCACATTAAACATGACATTCAGTAATAAGTAGGAAAAACAATTCATCTTACTAAACTCAGGGAAGTAACATTATAAACTAGTGCCTATTTAGCTTCCTTTTCATACTCACAACCTCCTAGACCTAAGGAGGAAAGGATGGCCAGTATATGTAAAACATACCATGGTGCTATAACTAATAATAATTGTGTTGCAAATAGACATAGCTTTTTGTTATCAAGGCCTATAATGCTACCTTTTGCAATTAAAAAGCCTTCTACCTCAAAAGCAAAGGAAGTTGCTAACATTTCTCTGGATAAAGTAAAAATGTTTGTAGGGAAGATATATAGTGAATAAGTTGTATGTATGTATGGGAACTATTGAATCATGGCCTGAACCTCTGATTGATCACCTGAGGCAAGTTGGTCAGTGGTGGGAGCACAGGTGAATACAATTAGACAATTCAGCTGTGTGAATGGAAGGAGTGGAGCCTGGCTCCACCTCTCCTAGACCCCATTTAAGGGCTGACTGCCACTGAGGAAGGATCATTCTCTGGAGATCACTCCTCTTGGAGTCTTTTCCTGTGAGGCCAGGATGCGGGTAAGCTTTTCCATTTATTTCCAATTATCCCTTTCCAATGTGGTAGCCTTTCCAGCTGTACACTCTCTAAAGACCAGCCTAACTTCTCTATATAGTTGTTGATTATACATCTATATACTTGTTGATTATACAGCTTATATGTTTTGTAAGTGTATATATATAATATAGTACAATAGTTGTCATATGTAATATAGAATCATCATGGTTGGAAGAGCCCACTAAGATTATCAAGTCCAACTGCAACCAGTCCCCACTATGCCCACTAACCGTGTCCTACAGTACCACATCTACAGATTGCCTAAGCACCAGCAGAGATGGTGACTGCACCAATTCCCTGGGCAGTGTTCTCATTACTAAATGAAGTTCTTCCTAATATCCAACCTGAACTTCCTTTGGTGCAACTTAAGGCCATTACTTCTCATTCTGTCACTAGTTAACCTGGTAGAAGAAGCCAACCTCTTATTACAGTATAATAACATCTAAACAAAACTTAAAAAATAAGTATCTTACATTACTTAAGCTCATGACCTGAAATTGCCTTATAAAAGAATGTTGTAGGTTTTTTAAAAAACTACGTTTAATTTTTGGTCTACCCATTTGCAGACCAAAGACATTGAGTGATTTGTAAGACCTCACCAATACCCAGCTTACTCCACTGAGGCATTCAAATTATAAGCAGTGCGGTGCTTTAGTGTTAGATTCTTTATTTTTCCTTCCCTGTTTTCTCCTCTCTGTTCATTTTTTTAAATTGTTTTCTGAGATTTGAACACCATCAGACATCTCATTACAGTGTTTCAGCACAGAGCATTATAAAGAAGGGCTCCTTTTTAGAGGAAGTACGGTAGTAAAGGTGATGCTATTTTTCTAATAGGGAGGAGAAAAATCAGGAAACAGAGACTTTTACAACAGTATTGAGCTAAGTGACAGCATAATAAAGTGAAGAATTAATAGGCAAACTGAGAAACTGGGTGTAGAGTCAACATAGCTTTTTTCTGGGATGTCATTAAGTGCTAAGAAGCTGTTAAAAGGCATCCAGGAAAATAAGATCTGCTTGGATTTTTCAATCCACCTTTGACAAGGTCCATCATTACAGAAGCTTAAAGAGCTTCTAGAGAAAAGGAGAAAGTCTGATATAATAAGTATCTGGTTGTTAGGGGAGAAAAGTGTATAAATTCTTTTTTCCTGGTGGCTCTGAGCATTAGGGCCCCAATGGGCTGGGGCATTCTGGGACTTGTGCATATCTGAATATTAAGAAATAACTGGAGAAAAAAAATAGAAGTGAGAAGAAAAGTTTGCTGTTACTAACTTTATCAGGATAATTAAACTAAACTCCAACTACAATGGAGATGTGCCCCTGGGCAGCCTGGTTTAGAGGTTGGTGACCCTGCACACAGCTGGGAGGTTGAAACTAGGTGATCTTTGAGGTCCTTTTCAACCCAGGTCATTCTATGATTCTATGATACAAGGATTTGCAGAAACTTCACCAGAAATGAAGAACTTGCCTACCATCTGCAGCACCTCCATCATCTGCTTTAGGACCCATAAAACATTACCCATGCCCTAGCTGGGCACTGCATGTCCTAAATAAACTCATACTGGTGATGGCACAAGAGAAAGAAAGAAAATCAAAACCATAGAAACCACTCCATGCAGGGAAAAAATAGTGATATTAAAATGAAATCCAAAGGAGATGAAAGATAATGGCTTCTCATTGTGAAGAAAGGAGTCTGGAGGGGAAGGCATATGTTAAAATGTTATAAAAATCTGCAGCAGAAAGAGAACGTGACTAGGGAATGAAACAGTCCCTCTCACTAATAGTACAAGCTCAGAGAGTACCAAAATTAATGAAGCGGGTTCAAAACAAGTACCTGCTCTGAGGTACTTTCACTCAGCTTAATTCAGATGTAGAACTCACTGCCACAATGTTGTAGATGCTAAAGCTTGTGCAGACCCATAACAATAAAGAAAATTCATAGTGGAGAGAAATGATTTAAGGTTATTGATGACAAAGCTACCAGTTCTGCAGCAGGGAGGTCCAGCCCCACAGTGAATGGATGCTGGAAGCACATACTTACTGGCTAAGTATCACTTATGTGTGCTTCCTCCTCTTCCCCTGCTATATGCCTCTTGATAAATGAAGCTGGTTTCTCTCATAGAAGACTATGTAATTTTTTCTGACCATTAGTTACAGAAGCATTCTTTCCTATAAAATTTGATTTTCTTTTTTTAATGCTACTGTCTTAGGATTCAGACAATGTAATGTCACTACTTCAGAATCTATTGGATAATTGAAATAATTAAATTACATCAAGGACATTCTTCTTCAATGTTCTATACTGATGGCAAGAAAATAATTTTCCTATTAGACGTTGTTTCACTCTATAGAAATATAGCTACAAAGTCCCAAGTTGAACATAACTGAAAAGCTCCATTGCTGGTTTCATTATGAGTTTTGCAATAGACTGATAATTGCTGTCACTGTGTTATTGATTGGAATTACTACTTTTTTAACGAGTTTTTTTTGTCACATGTACTGCTGCTGCTTTTTTTTTTTTTTGAGATCAGCTTGTGGTAAGATGGTACAATGATGAGAGAGAATCTGTTTATCATGTTGAAAACATAGTGAGTGCCATTTTGCTTCAGCTTTTGAAAACAAAGAGGGTCAGAGAACAGCAACATCTTCACCACAGCAGCTAGATTCATATGAATGCGAAGTATCTTTCAAGATAAATTGCCAAAAGAAAAAAATGGATAAGAAATCAGTCTCTTAATGGAAAACGGGAAAAAATATTGGCTGGTGTTTATGACTCAGAAGTTTCATTACAGACACATAATTTATGATGATGTTGAAACCAGTTAGACTTCAAAATAACATAGCAATTAATATGGCTTTGAGGAGGACAGCTTAGAAAATAGAAATGAAGTGATTATATATGAAAATTGGTTCCTGAAATAAGGTAGTTCTTCAGTTTAAATGCTGGCAGGTTTCAGGAGGTGTCTGATTTACAGGAGCATCTTGTCCCTGCCTGTTGTTGCATTCCAACTCAGGAGCTTTCCTCTGTAAGAGCTAATGGAACAGTGTTGAAAATAAGAGATTTTTTGGTTTCATTTTTGTTTACATCAGAGCACTGAATTTGGGAAATAAAACGCGGTCATTTGAGGTTCAACAGGCTGCATCCTTATGGGTAAATTAATTGTATCTTAAAGTGTTGGAAAGCCATGATAGAGGAATAGAGAAACAGAAATGACAATCAGGAAAATGTCTTCAAGCTGAGCTACATGAGTAGGGAAAGCCTCAAGTTCATTTCTGAACCCAGCCCTACATTTAGTAGGTTGTGCCATGGGGTGGGATCCCATAATCAACCTGCATGGCTCCTCCAAGGTGGAGCATTCAGCCTAAGAAAATTAAACCTATCAGCAAACCCAAAACTGTATTACAGCAGTAAATCTGAGTCAAATCTGTTTCAAGATCTTGAAATAGAAAATAATTTCCATACTTCAGGTGAGCACAGCATATTCTGGCCTTAGAAATCCAATGAGCTTAGTAAAGAAAGCTCTGTCCAGGATCAGTCCCAAGAGAACACTTGGAGAGCTGGGGCATGATCCATACAGCTAATCTGAAGGGCAGGTTTGGATTTGCAGCTCTTTGTATTTTGTAAGGAGGGTGTAGCTTCTTCCATATTGCTCATACAGCTCTTCAGGAAGAGAGAGGGGGAAAGAAAACACCGCAAGTAATAAAGAAATGGAATAAATAGTATCATAAAATTGTTTAAGATGGAGAAGAGCACTCAGAACATCTAGTCCAATCATCAACCCATCCCCACTAAACCATGTTGTGAATTAAAGAAATGGAATAAATAAGGAGCAAGCAGTGCGTGAAGCAGTCAAGGACAGTGCAAAATACTGAAATAAAGGCAAAGGATGGGCAGAACACACAGAGCTTTGTTCTATGTATGGCTGTTTATTGCAGGGAGATGAAGGTTAAAATCTGCTGAATTCTTTCATTCTTCTGCTGCGCAGCAACATTCAGCCCTCAATTCAGTGGAGTGCTACAGCACTTATTTCAGCTGGAACTGCACGATTCTCCTCTCACCACACAGTGTCACTCTCACACCAGCTATGCCACAGCTCAATTTCACAGCTAAAGAAAAAGGCAAAAAAAAAAAAAGTCCTGCTCTGATGTGCAGAAGGAGTGAGCCTTGCTTTGCAAATGCTGATAATGACTGACAAACCCAAACACACAAACTCTGTGGAATGGCGAAAACATTTCCCTTCCCATAAACTTCTTCACAAGAAAAACAACAAAGCAACAAATAGTTTAGAACCAAATTTTATTAAAGAAAAACCTGTAGTGCAGGTTTTCTGGACAAATGCATACCTTTGGATGCAGTGGAGTACACAGGTACGTATACAGTAGTCTGCCTGCTACATGTTTGGAAGCTGAAAGAGACTGTGATAAACTGTACTGCACAGTTCATCATTATCATTAAAAGTTGCCAAAACCTTGGTTGTGGACCACTAACAGATACTTGGTTATGTGTGTGCACTACATATTGCACAAGACTTTTGATTAAGCTATTAATTGTGCAATAGAATCACAGTTAAGTGTTACATTTAGCATATTCAAACATATATTTGATTTTTTTTCTTCTCAAAAACAGCACGTCACTACAAAACTGCCATTAAATGTTACATATTTACAATAATATACAAATAACACTTTTCCCCGTTTATGACAATGCACCAGTTATGGATTAATCTCATTCTTCCCTTGAGTCCTGATACCACATACAAAGAAACCTAGTCATGGTCTCCCGAAACAAAAATAGGAAAAGGCATGTATGGATTTCACAAATACTAAAATGTGCAAAGGCAGAAGGAGAGGACTACAGCATACTGATTACCACTAAGAGTGTTTGCATGGATTGCAAGGGTCTCTTTACCCAAAATCTGTTCTGAAACACAGTGTTAAGCATTTAGAATCCTATGATTCTATGATTTTCCAACATTAAGGTTGGAAAAGATCTGTAAGATCATCTAGTCCAACCATCCATCTACCACCACTATTGCCTACTATACCATGTCCCATTTGTTGATCATACTCTGAAAAAGCAGGTGCGAGTAGTTACAAAATGTAGCTGTAATTAGTTTGTGGGCATACCAAATACACTTATGCGAACCATCAGAATAAGAATTCCAGGTGAAATCAGCTGTGTGCATATGGATGCAGAGATAACAACTGCAGCTACATTTTAGATTCACCATGAATCAATGCCTTTCTTCTGGAACACAGTTTACCTAAGTCTGTGAATCTGCATGGCCATAAATGGCCACAGTACCAAACAAATGATACTCCACATGAACAACAAAATGAGGATCACTTTTTGCAAAAGTTCACAAGTAGTGTGCCAAGTTTAGGTTTAATTTTATTGGCTTTTGTATCTTTGCCAAGAGCCATACCTTGAAGATGCTGAGTTTGGTTAAATCAGCCTTTGTTCCCCACTTTATTCCTATGGATAACGTCAATAAAATATATAAGGTTGATTTGCCCAAGTCGGGAAGGAAAGATTTTGAACCCACATGTTGGAACAGCCAGAGATGATGCAGTGTAAATATGACAGCGTTCATCCCTTACTCTTAAAATGGAAAATTCTCCCATTCCAATTCTCCTTCTTTCTTAACTCTTTCTCCAATACCTAATCCTGGATGAATTTCTATCCCTAGCTCAGATTCATGAGTATGAGTGCAGAGTTATGATCATACAATCATTGAATTGAGTTGGAAGGGACCCCAAAGTGTCATCTAGTCCAACTGCTCTGCAATGAACAGGGACACCTACAGGTTGATCAGATGCCTAGAGCCCCATCCAGTCTGACCTTAGATGCCCCATCCCTGGGGGCACTCATCACCTCTCTGGGCAGCCTCTGCCAGTGCTTCATGATCCCAGGATACTTTAATTTGGATGAGGAAGAGCAATACAGCTGATGTCTTCTAAAACCCCATTTGTGATTTTCTGGTGTGACATTTTTTAGAATGACTTTTTGCTCTTGCAAAGAAACACACCTACGGTAAATCAAAGTAAGCGAACAGAATTGTGAAAATAAGTGGTAAACAAAGCACAAAAGGTGGAAGCACCCCACAAGCTGATCAAATTCAGCAGCTCTTCTGAGCTGCTATTCCTTTGCAAATTTATTTATTCATTTATTTATTCCCCCCCACCCCCCCATTCACACCAAGGAAGATAAAAATGAGTAAATCCCCTTCTGACATCAGGCCAGCTGGCTGGCAGAACCACAGTCAGAGAAAAATAACTCAGACGAGACTGAGATGAAGAGGGGAGAATTCTTTCCTCCATATGATTAGGTTTTCACTCCAATGCCTCCTGCCCTGCAGCAAATGCATCTCATGCCATGCACCCATGAAGAAATAAATCTTAACATGCCAGTGACAAATAAGGAAGGAGCTGTACTCAAATGTCTGGTGTGTATAGGAAATGTAAGAACTCTCTGTATCTAAAACTAAAATTTCTATCTACATGTTCAGTAAACTCCAGTGTCTGGCATTTACCCTCAGGAGTGCTCTGCCTACTCACCAGCTCCATTCATCCTCTCTAAATTTTACAAAATCATAGGTCATGGAGGGATTCTAGCAGATCATATTTAAGAATTATAAGTAAGTCCAATACACATCATTAATCCATAAAATAACTCTTTTCCCTTGCCTCCCAGCTCAGTGCCATGCTAAGGAGGAGCACCATTAGCAACTGGCCTGCATTCATCTCAGAGGTAAAGCTGCACTGGAGCTGCCTCTGAAGCACATATAGATGCCTTCTGGTTGGTGGGAAGCAAATTCTTTTCCGTGCACTTCATATGTGATGTTGCTGTGTGTCTGATCTCTCTAAATTGGTAGTGCTGATAACTTAACATTGTCACGTCCCTGGTGCTGCAGCAATTTAGACCTATGGTTTAAAGCCTCCGTACACATACTGAAAATGCACGCTGTTACAAATAGCTTAAGGAAAATATAAAATCAAACACTCAAGGCAGAACCATACAAACTCATAACTCTGATAACTCTGCCTTTCTCCTTACATTTCTCTACCTTGTATAAACTTGTGCTCTTCTGCCTCCTGCACCTTTATTGTATACCTTCCCCCTCTAACCTAGGTTCTATTCTACAAAAGGACCTCTGAGCTTTACAGTTATGCTATCTCAATCATCTCCAAGCTTCTCCAACAGGAAGAATCTGCCAAACCTATCCAGTGACTTTTAAATTTGCAATTTATTGGGCTTGAGAGAAAACCATTTGCCTCTGCCTTTAGGAAAGGTTGCTTTCAGACCTGTCTCACTATCTCAACAAACGGTTCCCCCAAAAAACTGACCCCACATAGCAACAGATCCTCTTTATTTCACCTATTTTCCAGATTTAGAAGACTGATGCAAACATCGTATCTCATCCTCATAACCTGAAATAAGGCAGGAGGAGGTATTTGGGAGATTATGGCTACAGCTGTCTGTCAGTTAGATATATTTCTTCCACTAAAGGCAGACAGTAAGGTCTATGTACACAAATGAGAGAAAAAAAATGCTGGTTACAGGTTCATTGTTCCTTCAAGGAAGACAAAACCAATCCTGATCTCAGAAGAAGCATCTGCTCTCTGGGCCAAAGAGCTGGAAGAAGGGCTTGAAAGGCAAAAGGGTCCCCGAAAGATTTTGAGAATATGTGAGTCAAAATTAAATGTGAAAGTACTAAACAGTTAAAAGTGAAAAAGAGACAGGGAGAAAGGAATGCAGAGAGCCCACATGCAGGGAAGAAAAAAAATAAAGAGAATGGAAATTCAGATAAATTTTTCTATATAGTGTCACCAAGTACTTATCGATAAGTTCCAAGCATTAAATCATGCAGGTCATCTCTCCAAAAAGTTCAGCAACTAAAAAGTTAAACAACAAATAAAGAGAGGATTGCATTTATTAGCAAACAGAGACAGTAAATTGGGCATTTTCCTATGTTACTGATAACAGTCTGTAACTGTTATCATTTGGCTGTCCTTCTGTGAACCTGGTACATGTGAACAGGGCATTTAAAGTGCTCCTTTAATCACTTGTGAGTTGCCTATGTGCACGAGTGATGTTTGGGATGTTACACTTCTCCTATGTAGCTCTGCCTGTTTGCAATCCATAACAAGGTGCCTGTATCAGAAGCCATGTGGATACAAGTCTGCTGTTCTTCTGTACGAGCAACTCTTTCACCACCTTAGTGGTGAAAACACTTCCTGAAGTGTTTTAACTTAATAAGCAAATGGTGGGAATGAATACATATGTATATATTTAAAGAGAACAAGACAATTTTGCCTTTTGATCTACAAGATCAAAGTTTCAGTAAGAAATGAACAAGTGGACAAAACTATGAACAAATAACATAGAAATATACGATATGCTAAGAAAGTTATTTCGAATGCCTGAACTTACTGATGATCAATATATTCATCATACCATTAAAAATATAGGCAACCAAAGAATACAGTCTGCACATATTATTGCTGCCTAACACGGCTTCATGCCAACTGCATTGCAACAAACTGGCATAAAAATGCAAATTCTACAGAAACTCAGAAATCAAGTCTGGCTAATAAAGCTCACGTTTATGTAATACTTTCCAAGTACTGCCAGGAATAATTCTGAACTGAATTACTTGCATTAGGGAAAGAATATACTTTTCAGAAGGACTACTAAATGTCTTTCCTAAAAAGAAATTTCACCTAAACGAAGAGAGAGGCAAGAGAATGCAATTAAGAATGTATTTGGAGAGAGATTATTAAAAATGATAATATTTGAATATAAACCATAACAGCTCTTTGATAAGGATTTTGTTACGCCCAGCATACTCATAGCCTATCACTGCCTGCAGGGCTGTCTAGTTGCACTTCTGAAGGCATATTTCTAACCCTTTCAGTATTTCTTGTCTTAAATACTGTTTTCCAAAAGAATGTCATGTTAGTGGCACAAAAAGTATCTGGAAATAGTAATTATGGCAAGCCTAAATTTTAAAAAAGAGAGAAAAATGAAAAGAATGTAAATATTCAGTTAAACATAGCTCCAGAATTCACATTTTAAGTAATTTGCTATTCCATTTAACAGGAGGAAAATTCAAGGCCTGAAGACTTAAGGAAGTACGACCTTGCATATTACAAAAACTGAACCCGACTATCCAACTTGTTGTATGTACATCAATTTCAGGAAAGAAAAAAAAAAAAGGAATTTCCAAAAGGAATATATTGCTTTGCCTTCAGACCATTCTGAAGTATCATTTGTGCAGATGGCCAGTCTTCAATTCCCTGATGGTATGTATCATCCTCCACACTTTATGCAAAATATTTGAAAAGAAAGTAGAAAAAATTATAAATGAGTCTGTAGAATGGTTCCTGTTCAACTCTGAGATGGGTCTGTTGTTGGCATGGTGAAACCCTTCTGAACTCCTGTCCGCTATGGCAGCAAAAAGAGTGGAAGAAAACTGCAGAGGTATGCCAGCCTGCAGGGCTGACCTGTAAAGGACTATTAAAAAACAAAGAGTGCATAACTTGACATTTGTCAAAGACTGCAGGGCTTCAGCTCGTAATTGCTAAAGCTAACTGGGGGTCTGAGGTACTTCAAAAATTGTCACTTGATGATTGTACCTGAAAGTAAGTGAAAAACATTATACATGTAGCCATGAAAAGAATAAACACTTAAGCAGCATCAGAGGGCTAATCCTGAAAGCAAATAATGAAAGCAAATAATGAATATGAAAATATAGACTTAATATTCTGAAAGCATTCTAAGCAGACTCTCTAACTACTTCTAGGCACTTAAATGCTATTCTAATGTGAGTTTTAGAAAGATTTTCACAGAGAAGTGTGATTAGGTTATATGCCACTCTCAGAAAGAAAAGTAGAAGAAATATGCAATTGGGTCTAGAAAAGGGAAAGAAATGTAAGAAGGAACATTAGGGACAATCTGGGATACTCAGTAAAGTTCTGCATCTCAAAAGAATATATTTATAAAGGTAAATGGTTATAAATTTCTTTCTGATGGTAAGCCAGAATGAAGATGGAAAAAACAGAGCAGTATCAATCAACATATAAAAAGCAACTCTAAATGTAAATGATATGGCAATGAAATAAAAAATTTTAGTCTCTTTTTCCCCCAAGAGCTTCATTAAAAAAACTTACAGCACAGTTTTATAGGAAACAAAGGGAACATCTTCAACTGAAATTGTCATTACTGTTACTGACTTAGCAACATCATATTCAAATTTACATAACATCAAAAATTCAAAGCATATCAGAATCACTGGTTTGTTATCAAAAAGTTACTGCAAACAAATGCATTTCATTTCTTACAAATGAAAAAACACAAGTGTATTTGTGTAAGGAGGATAGAAACCAATGCAGTTCCATTCTGCTAACCTCTATTACAGAGGCAGCATGGACTTATAGAGTATTCCCACTAAAGGGATTTCTCAGTGACTTAAAATACAGATAACCAACGTAGTAATGTCACCTGAAATCTGCTTTGTGCTTTGAACTGATAATGGCAAACCAGTGATATGCCTTTGTCCAGAGGACAATCATGAAACAAATTGCTGTATGAGAACAAACATTTCACTCTTCCCACTGGCCAAGGGAAGCAGAAAACTCATCAAGAATGATATAATTCAATGAAAATATCCTCACAGAGTTCAAAGAAATTGGATGTGAATTGGAGCTATAACAGCAGCTTGCCTCAGGCTCACACCATCTATTTCTTCACAGTCACTTCCACCACCCTCTTTAAAGGGTATTAAAGCACACATTCGTTTATATTGCTTTTATTTTTAAGAAATTAATTTACACTGGGGGTGGGTGCGTGTCACTAGATGTCTTAGGGCATTTTTGAGCACATTATCTGGACAGATCACCCTACAGCCGTCTCAAACATCCAGTGTCAAAAGGAAAACCACCGCTAACAGCTATAAATCTTGATAGCTGTGTAAGCATGCTTCATAACAGCACTCAGTGGAGCATTCTGAAAAGTACTGGGTGCTTTTAAAATAGCAAATAGGTTCGATTTAAGAAGACCACAAGTTCTAAATGATGCCAATACAATACCAGTTTTGTTGGTTTTGGTTTTAGTACAGTCCACTGTCAATATTGATAGAAAGCACTGTACCCATTAATATAAGACTTCTGACCATGTAACACTGCAGAAAAGGAAGTTTAAGATACTGGGATGCAAATTATGAAGATCACAGCCAATGCTGCAATGCTACTGCATAACAATATGGTCCAGTAACAGCTTTCAAATCAAATTAAATTATTTTTAACAGTTACCTGTATTTTTAACAGTACCTGTTTAGATTACAGACATTTTTACATATAATTGTGGTTGGTTTCAGTAGTCTTTAAATAACAGCAATCATTATAAGTAAAACAAAGAAGCAAGACTACTAATATTATGTACTCATGCTGAAGATCCTGAATAATTAGTAATTGATTTAGCCTCACAATACCGCTGTGAGGTAGGTAATTACTATCAGTTCCATTTTACAGGTGGGGAAACTGAGGCACATACAGGTTAAGTAATTTGCCCTGGGTACAGAATCCAGGTGTGTGACACCCATCTTCTGTTTCTTAGCTAATCACCCTTCCTCACTAACACTGGAGTGTGTACGAACACCGTGTGTACTCAGTGCGCAGATGTACCTGGTGTTTATGCAAAGAAAGAACTCTGTTTCTGTATATGCATGTAACCAGACTTACATAAAGGAGATACATATACATATATATATATATATATATATATAAAGCATTTTAAGGCATATATACATATATACATGTCATGGACATAGTTCAAGAGATTCAAAACCTCACATTGATTTTCATTTGAAGATAAACCGCAAATGGGAAAATAGGAATAGCATTTTCTCAGTTTCAAAATAAGTCATTTTTAAAGTTATTCTTGCCGGAGAACTAAAGGCTTACTTTATTATCTGTTGGATATTGCTAATACAGTTATAACAATACTGACAACTCTTTAGAAAACAGTGCTTTTAAGACATGACAAACCAACCTCGCAGGAACGCTGCATGAATCAAATTAATTAGCATTGAAAAACATTATTACAGGCACTATATTGTGCTAAGTGTTAATTAGAGTACCGCGCGGTTAAATATTCTACTCTTTTCCAAAAGACTGCTGTTATCAGAGACACAAATCACCCTGTTTTAAATGTATGAAAGTAGCTGCTAAAGAACAGATCAGATGTGTGACTCAGTTCCAGCATCATCTTTAACTAATCAGACAAGCAGTGGGAGAGCAATTCCAGTGCTTGGATTCCTTGACCAGGAGACTAGCCCCCTACTCACTTGCTCCATGCCCACTTCAGATTCGTTTCACAGGAACAAGCAAGCTGTTTGCAATGCTATTTTACTGTCTATTCCAGCTCATTTCCACCAGAGAACACATAAAAAGCTAGAGAGAAGGGGAAGCCTCTGGTGCAACCAGGTTTCCAATGCACAGCACATTCTATATCACACTTCTCTTTGCGAAACGCAGACTCAATTCCACATAACATCTTGAATTTATGCACACACTTGTTGAACACAACATTTAGCTAGAGCATTGCTTCTCTTTGGGTCAGTTTGCATGGCACCCCACCACTATGTAGGCAGAAAGTTTGGAAAGAAGTTTGAATTTGTTTTCCTGAGGAGTCTGCAGTATTTTTCAGCATCTTTAACTTTTTCATCCAGGTCATCACATGAAGTTTCTAAACAAGATTTTCTTGTGCTTTACACATACATCCTGTGGGGTTTCTGAGAGCCCACACTACTGCACTGAATTATGACATCCCACTCTGCTGCATTTGACAACCATATGCTTTAGGATATCCACAGCTATGCAGAAGAATGACTCCAATGCATGGGGTAATTTTAAGACAGTTCTTTTGTGTCTTGCCAGCATTCACTATTTACTGCTTGTTTTCTCAGGCAGATGCAGTTAGCTACCTGAATCCCCCGCACACAAGGTGGTGTGGGAGCTCATCACTAGCATTGGCATGACATTCAGTGAGTAAAGAGCTATTTATCCTCTCTGAAGGCAAAAAGTGAAGAGATTACGTAGGTTTCCAAGAGAAGCGCCCTACTAAACCCCCTGCCCAACCTGCACGAGTTGGGACCACTGCTGTGGTGGGGCCCGAGTGACACCCTGTGGTGAGAGAAAGGAAGCACGGACCTGATACCACTGATACAGGCCCTCCTCATGCCCTCTGGCTTGTCAGACCAACACAAATGGAGAAGTTTGGGTATGAGTTTGCCCATCCCTGCCTCCAAAGTTGAAATCCCAAGGCAAGATGTGAGTAGGAAAGGGACTGTGCTGTCCGAACTGGAGGAGGACTCTCACCTTCCCAGCATCTCTGCCCTAACAGCAAGTCTTAATAAAATAATCCTACAAAGAAAGTGACCATGAAGACATATTTACACTCTAAGGAAATTTAAAAAGAGACAGGCCATCAGCATGGGTTGTTACATGATAACTGCTCTGGCAGCTGTCATTATCCTGGAGGTGCTCACTCAGAAGACAAGAGGAGAGCAACTGAAATGACCGTCCGTAAGTGAAGGCACCTGGTCTGGGAAAAGCTTCACGCTGGTGTGTTTATCTCATACATGGGTGGGATTGGGGGAGGTACTGGTGCTGAGGGTTTGTCAGGACTGGATACACTTAAAGGAGTGTTATCCTACAATTATCAGATAACCTATTTAGCACTTTACTTCGTTTAATCCACAGAAGGGCCTAGGCCTAAATTCCTTAGATTGTCTCACATGTATTTAAGTTAAGAGCTTGTACTGACTAGGAGCACATCCAGCTCCTTGCTCAGTCCTCTCCCAGTATAGAACCACTGCTGTTACGGCCCTCTGAAACCATGTCATGGAGACCAACCAGCACCTGTTCTGGTCCAGTCATGGTTTAGAAATCACCTTTTCAAGCTGAAGAGTCCCATCCTTCTGCTGAATACCTCAATTAAAATTACAATTAAAAAGTTACAGTCAATTCTCCTAAAAATAAACACAGCGAACTAGAGCTTATACAGGAAAGAAAGAAGGTGGCATTGAATGTGCTCAGGGCTACACATTTGCTACTGTAGTTTGAGTTTGAATAACAAATTCTCAGGCCATTAGTGAACACAAGATGTGCATCCTCCTCCACCAGTAACTGACGATGGACGTTTTTTTTCCACGGGACTGTTAGGGAACCTTCTCTCCACCAGCATTTATAGCCATGTTTGTAATTTTGTGACATCACCAGGGAAAAATAAAACGATACAGAGAAGAGTCTTTCGGTTTTTGCGTTCAGCTGTAAATATCAGCTAACCAGGTAACTGTGCATCTCTCTGGAGTTGATGCTCAAAACCACGCCTGAGTGATTGCCTATGAAAATAGAGGGGGGAAAAAAAAAAAGACAGCATTAGCGTATTTCAGGTACTTCACAAAAATCCCCTTTTTATTGCAGGGACAAGTCAATCACATACACAGAGTGTCTTTATCAAACAACAGATCAGGTGAAGGTTTGTGCAACAGCTCCATGTACCTACAAGATACTTTCACCTAAAGCTTTTGCTCATGGTGGTGAATTTGTGGTGAATTCCTAGGGTTTCTATCCCAGTGACAGCATAAGTTGGTTCCCTTTGCAGCTTAAAAAGGTGTAGTTGTCTCGAGGGGTGCAGGTGAGGGAGGAGAATGGCACCTGAGGCATCCATTCAACATGCCACTGACCTGGGACTGGACACTGACCGGCATCAGCAATAGGGGAACTCTGTAGCTGTTCAAGTTGCCACTTCTCCCAGAAGGAGTCACTGCAAGGTAATGGTGTTGAGGAGTCCCAAGGTGGGGGTTGCGATAAAGTAGGCAACATAAAATATATAGAAAACAAAAAAAGTGGATGGGTGAGTCTGGAAATATTGTACTGCAGAAAGTCAAAAGTTACGAGAAGAGAGAACAACAGAAAGCTAGGCCTGCAAAACCCTGCTGTGCATGGAGCGGAGGCTGTTACAGACCTCTCCCAACAGGGAGGGAGAAAGATCACCAGAATTAGAAGGGATCTCCACAGCATAGGAACCTTCTGCAAATAATGTTGTAAAACAGAATTTCATATAAAGCACAGATTGCAACATGTTTTGTACTCTACTCAGGTAACACAGAACAGGAATATTTTCTTGCCAATAATGAGTGATATTCGGACCTAGTAGAACGTGTTACAAGTAACAAAATGGTACAGCGAGCTGAAATACAGTTTTCTGTCTTAAATACAGTCTTGTATCTAAAAGCTGAAGCTGTACAGTAGCTGATGAATATAGATGATTAGGATCCACAGAAATGAACTTTTTACGCTCTGCTGGAAATGCTTTTGGTGTTGACAACCTGGCAGAAGCACAAATCACCTCAAGAGCTGCATTTGCTAACTGTCTTAAGTTTCACATCAAAACATTGTGATCTTGCACCCTTTAACCTTAACAATACTCTGCCCAGATACGTGATATTTTTTTTCTCTGTGTAGGGAGTGCAGGATCAGGCTTATGTAGCCAGCAATAAGCAAGTAGAGATTATTTCCCAATGTGTCACAAATGAGGGCAGATTTTCTTTATTCCAGCATCACGAGCTGCCTTCTATAAATAGACTAAAAAGGATTTTCTACCATTTAAAGTTATATTTTTGCACATTACTGGAGGTGTTTGAATGTTTCACTTTAACAGAAATGTCTGCATGGACTTCGTTAGCATTCCGCCTTCTCTAAAGACTCTGGAGATAGGTTGATCAAACAATTTTAACAGAGACTTTGTTTTTCCAGGGTTGTTCTTGGAACTAATTTCAATAGAGTCAAGAGTGCAAAAAAGGTCTTACAATATGTGAATGAAAACAGTGATATTCATATACACTATTTGTCAGAGAAAATAGAGAAATATACAAAGACAACAAAGCAGGAGGACAGACTCTTCCACTGTATTCTAAAATAATATATCCAAGAACCTTGAAGTAGCATGAGGTTCAGCAAATGAAAATGAAGTTATATGCAACAAAAAGATGAAATCCGCATCAAAGAAATCTCTCTTCTCCCATGATTCTCTTACCTCAGGGTACCTCTCACCCAGCTAATATAGATGCCCTTCTGTGGGTTCATGAAAACATCATAGTTGCCAGTTACACCATGAAAGGATTGTCACAAATACCAGAGGCTTTGGGTTATCTGATTTATTTTCACAGGACTTGTATGAATGGAACTGGAGAGCTTTTTCCATTGTCCTACACTTTTCAAACTGCGACCCAAACACACTCTGAGCACAATGGTACATTTTACAGGAAATGAACTTAACACATCAGTACTCTACGCTACATTAAAAATAACCGCAGGGAGCCAGGATATACACTTCTACCTGACACTGAAATCATTTGCTCAGAGTTTCACAGAAAGTTTGTCTTAAAGGTTCTTTATGGCCACCCCATGAATACTAGTAAATTAACAGCTAAAAGAGGAAGGCTCATAATATTTTTAATACAGGAATAAATTTAATGTTTTTAATAATGAAAATTTTAAATGCCACTGGAATATAATGGCAAATGTAGCAATGGATCTAGAGACAATCTGAAATAATGGAAACATTGACTCTACAAATTCTACTGGCAAACATTTGATTTTTTACTATTGGAGGGAATTCTTGAGCTAATTCAAATGCTACCAATTATATCCTGTTCTATGAAATATATTTTCTCCCAAAAATTGCCTGAGTAAGTCTTCTGACATTAAACTCTACTGCCTCCGTACTTGTGCTTCTGTATAGCATACCTAACCATACATTAATCTGTATTACAAGCAAGCAAAATGAAAATAATTGAGATAATAGTTAGCGGTGTGCTACTTGCTTTTTCCCAAATCTGAGCAGAAAATGATGATGAGAAGAAAAAAAAAAGCTACAATGAAAATGAACATCAAGTAAAAATGAATTACTTACAAAAATGTATGAACTAAAAATGAAGTTACCTCTTGCGTTACCTAGCGTTTGAGAGTCCAGATCATCATCAATAAACTCCTCACCCTGGATGATGTTCTGGGTGTCCTCACTATGATTAACAGGGCTTGTCATCTCTTGCTCTTTTTCGTTGTGCATCTGGGCATAGACATTCCTGCCTGGTAATTTCCTAAATAAGACAAGGAAAAAAAGTCCTGTGATGGAACTCCTTCATGCCACACACATTTTGACAACAGAGAAGACCTGCAGCAGCAAGAAGTTGTACTAGAATCACACAATAGGACCAGTTACACTCTCCCTTAATTTTATGTTCCTAACTTAAAGTTATCAACTAATTATTCTCAGCCACAGTTTTTTTTTAACTGCCTCACAAGGATGCTCAGAGCAGCTTAAGACTTAAGCATCAATTTTTCTTACTAAGACTGCTAGGAAAAAAACACAAAAACAACTGAAAACACAGAAAGACTATTTTTAGAAAGTAAAGCAGTAAAAAGACCCAACGGGCATTTATTCCTTGTTTCAGACAGCTTTACAAACATTAAAGCTGAGTCACAGTAATTCAAGCCTACCTCCCCAGTCAAGGTGGGCTGACACTGGAGGTTAGTGTTCAGTAACACTCCCACACTGTACTAGGGTTGAGGGGAAAGCAGCAGGAGAAATCCAGCAGATAGTGAATGAAAAGGGAGCAGAGGGCGACACACCAGAGTCTAGGAGCATGGAGTATGCAGTAAGAAGGTAAACCAGCATATGTATGGGAGAGTAAGAAGACATTGTTGCCTCCTCACAGGAGAGGCTGGGTAGAAATAAGCAGGCAGCACTGAAGCAGTACTGGGAAATGATGGATTAGACCAAGCTTTCTATGGAAGACAGTGTTTAATTCCTCCACTTTGAACTGTATCTAGAAAAACAAAAAGTGTGCTATGAAATGGCTGTATCGGTTTCAATGGACAATTAGCACTATAGCTGAACATGGAAAGCTTTAAATAAGTATTAATAAAGAGTTCTTAACTAGATTAACTTATGTGAGAATTGAAAAATCAAAGAGGAAGAAATCAGAAGCTCCTAATTTTGGAACAGAATTTATAGTTTAAACACTCCTAGGCAGCCATGGCCTCTGTTATAGCTTTGCTATCTGAAACCAGCTTGGGCACATGAGAGCATCCTTTCCTGTTCACCAAGCAGATACTTCTGATTAGGGAGACGCAGGCTGTGAGCTCTGTTTCCATGTAGCAAACAGCAGCCTGACAGCTCAATCAGTGTGACAACAGATCATGGCTAAGTCCATGCTCAAACACGAATCATTACAATGGGCAACAATGACAAAAAAAAATGGAATATGAGGTTGAACTGCTGAGGTTAAGCTGGAGTTTCTGCTGTGCTCTTTCAGCTACAGTGCAAAGACAGAAAGATTGACAGTAATTCTTGGTTCTCTCTCTAAAAGTGACCATCTTCTCCTCTATATTCTGGCAGCAGTATGATAACAGGAAAAATACATGTGTTTCAGTGCTTTGGCTTTTGAGTTTAAATGTTATTTCAGAAGAAAGGTTCTATTTCAAGTGGCACCTTTTTAATTTGAGATAAAAGTTTCTGCAGCATCTTGATTTGATAATAAACATCAATACATCACAAATAATTACAGTAAACAGAAATTGCTAAACTGAAACATGAGTAGAAGGGATGTTCTCCCTTTGATTTCAACCAAGAGATGAACTGCATCTTCTCTATCTGTACCTATGTATGTACACATACCTATCTGGATAGCCACGTGTACACACACACACACAGATACATATATATATATACACATATACATATATACACACACAGCTTGCTCCCAAAGTAATACCTCCCATTTATTTTCATGGAAACTGCAACAGCTATAAAGAACACAATAACCCTATTTGATAGAGCAAATTCTTAGCTACCAAATACTCTTTTTCAACACAGCTATGAACAAGAAAGAGCCTGCATCCTGTGCTTGTTACAGTCTGCATGAGCAGAGATGATGCACTGCTCCTGTCACCACTGCTGAAATGCTTTACCCATTGCCTCACTGTGCTCACACCCACTGTTTGGTCTCTATAAGGATTCAGCAAGCATCAATGAATGTCCGTGAGTGCCATTTTTTCTTCATGGAGGAATTCAGAGGCACACCTTTCTTTCATTCACACTTCCATGTCAGATGCCATTTTGTCAGACTGTTCCTCTGCTGCCACCTGTCACGTGGCAACAAATGTAATGGAATACTGGCAGGAAGGTTCAACCTCTACTGCCATACCACCAACATTCACCTCTGATCTTGTTGGCCAACATAAAAAAAAATTACTTTCAGAGCAGCCTTCATATATATAAATCAGATATTTTATTGCATTATTTATGAGCAGCACAGAGAAAGAAATCTAATTGGTTTTACTCTTCTGTACCTCAGTGAGCATGGAATAAAATAAAGCACAGGTACAACCAAATGCAAATGACAGGGATGGATAAAGTGTTTGATAGCACAATGTTACTCTGGTACTTGAGCAAATCTGAAGGCTTCTCCAACACTAACAAAGCCAATCCCTGCATTGCTCTCCTCCCATTAATTGGGTTAAAAAAGCCATTGTAAAAGAAAGGACACACCTCATTACAAAACCAAATACATTAGGTAATTCATTGTGGTTTTTTTTTATTCTCTAGGACCAGTAACTTCAGACAGTTTATCATGTGTCTGCTAATGAAACTAGTCATGTGGAAAACAATATTCAGTTCAATCAGACTTGCATCCAGTCTGTCAAACTGCTCTCTCCTTTCAGTACACCACCAAATTCCTATGGGAAACAAAACTCAGAAGAATGTCTTTGCAGCACATCTGCAGAATTAGACATATGTTTCTACAAGAACTGGGGGATTTTCTCGAAGCTGTACTTCTGACAAATTTTAGATGCATCAATGGCATTATCAAGATATTTTGGACATAATAAAAATCTTATCTACCTCAAACCCATATGTCACACCAGACCTTCACAGCGAGAACAGCTGCTAACCTGACTGTTATCTGCCTGGATTTTCTAAGGCTGTAGTATGTGCCTGAAACCAGGTCAACAGGGTGCATCCTTTGGTGTAAATCCTGAGGCTTCAAGTTGTGTATGTGTTAAAACTTACTAGTCTTCACACATCATCCAAAACACTGTCACCCCAATACACACTATTAAATGTGCAAGTTTACAAGTGAACATTAAACTCACCATTGTTAAGAGCACTTCTTTATGGGTTATAAATAAAAGGAGAAAAGGCATATGCTGATATTTCTCACTCACCTAAACCTCGTGAGCCCAGTGTTGCTCAGTATAGATCCTTCATGGAAGGTATGAAGTTCAGATACTCAGTGTAGTATCTTAGATTCTAACAAGGAGTATGATGGGAGGAGGAACTTTACAGGTCTTGTGCAGGCATACATAGGCATTTGACCTTTTATTCACCATAGAGATCTCCACGTGTTTCATATTGGTTAAAGTTTTACAAGGAGAAAGTTCCACCAGGCTCAAGAAAATGATAGTACAAGTCTCTTTAAGAGGCATTTTATCATGTGCCAGATGTTCTGTTTACTTGAGACAACCACATTGTGGGATGAAACTGGATGGGGATGCTGAATCTTTGCAAAAGATAGGCCTGCTTCCAGCAATTTTCCAGTTGCTCCACATTGATCTAACTTGTAGGAAGGAAGCTGCTACCTCTGATTATACAGAAAAAAGATGTGTGTACCCTGATGTGCTTTGCTCTTCTTAAGGAAATAATTTGTGTTGAGTCCAATGTAACTGTTTGAAGTAGGCAGAGCTGAAATGCTTGGGTCTACATAAAAGATTACTGTGAAAACATGACAAGACATGAAATGTGACCCAAGAGATTACTATCAGCAATAAGAAAATTGAAAGCACATTTATAAGAACAGAGAGTAAGATCATGCAATAGTTTATTTGGGGGGTTACCCCTCAGCTGTAAAATGCATGTGCTTTGCATCCATCGCTGGAGACAATTATCTCTGCTGCACAGGGCTCCACAGTTTACATTTTTAGCTCCTTTTGTTTTCTCTGTAGCATTTTATTTCAATCATGAGGAAGAAGAAATATTCGTGCCTGCTTTGAGGACCATAAAAATACGAATGGGAACGTCCCAGCACATGGCTTTGACTGACCCCTTCAGGTCACACAACTTTTAGAAGATATTTGAGAAAGCAATTGGCTTACTGCATTCACAGATTCTAACCAGTTCATACCAGAAACTGCTTGCACTTAAAACTGTTAAGCAGTATGAAACAGCAGGAGGGGGATGAGATATTGATTCCTACTGATTTAAACTCCCTAATTTATTTGCCTTTCAATTCCCACCTTGTGGAACAAATACTCATTGGCCTTTACATGGCTTCACTCATTTTCCAGAGGCTTAAGATTCTGTTTAGTTTAAGAAATAGGAACATATTCACGTGGCAAAATATATAGAATAATGCCTCATGCTTTTGGAATTTAAATAAAACTAATAACAATAATAATCAATTAAATGGAATATTTTATTGTGGTGCAGGCTTTACTACGTTTGGATTAATGTTCAGATGAATGACTTCTTTGTGCTTTAAGGCACACCTGACTTAATCGCCTCTTTCATTTTGGAAATCCTTTATATATGCTATTATTTTGATTTCTGAGGAAGTTTTTATGAAATATTACAGACCATTAAATTAGTGCCTTTATATTTTTTTATATATATATATGTATATAAAACTAAGTGGCATGGACTGGGACTAAACTTGCTCTCGTGGAACATAAAAACAGTATAAGCAAGGTGGGGGAAAAAAGATAGCTTTTCTTCAGAGGCTGAAAATGAGATACTTAGTCAATGAGGCAGAAAGATAACAGTTCTGCTCCACGTTGTAGAAATGACCCAAGAGGGGGTTCATTTACCAAAAGTGGCATTAGACAGTCCCAGGAATAAAAAAGAATTACACATAAAATGATGTAAATTTAATTGAAGCAGACTCACAGAGATTTATGAAAACACAGCATTCAGTTTTAGGGTACAGGCAGTAGTTTGCACACTAATTAAAAGATGAATATTATCACACACTTTTAGGGAATAGAATTTGTTACTGTTAACCAAGTAAAGTTCCTATGCAGAAACACAGCCTATCTGCTCTGAATTGGTTAATCCAATATACTGTTATTATGCAGAAGTAAAAAATAATAAAAGAATGATTTCACATCTTCCACTAGTAACATGATTATATGGCAGCTTTGATGTGGCTAAAATACAATTTTCCTTTCCTCTACTTTGCTTAGTTCAGACAGTGCTGTTTGCCTTCTCTACGTCATTGCCCAGGGCCCCCCAGTGTGGAAGAAAAGAATGAAAAAATCCTTTCTGGATGACGACACGAAACCCATGGAAAATATAAACACTGTTTTAAAGGGAATAGATGATATGTTCTTTTACTGAACCAAATTTAGCAAAGATGGGATGGTACAGAAAACAATATATGCAGGTCTCTGATCTGTTTAAAAAAAACCTGATCTCTAAAATATTTTCCAGCTGTTTCATACTGTTCTTGTCAGAAGAAGCAGCTGTAGTGCATTTTACCTGGATAGTTAAACAGTTGAAGCATACTACTGAGTGTTGTAACATATTGTTTGCTTGAGGCATCAGACTGGTGATTTCCATACTCAGAAAGGAAGAGCAAAGCAAAGAAAAATTATTCTTGACTTATCCAATATTCATGCTTGCTGCCTTGTGTGACAGCCACAGCAAGTTTTAGCATCTTACTGCCATACTGAAAATCCCCCCCCCCAGAATGTCTGAAACAAACTTTGTTCACTAGCAGGTTCAGACTGGAATCATGGAATATCCCAAGTTGGAAGGGACCCATAAGGATCATCGAGTCCACCTCCTAGAATCAGTTTTTAGAAAATATCAACGTTAAAAATTTAAAATTTATTTTTCATTTTCATTCACTGGGAAATCTTTTCAAGTACCAAATTTAACATTGAGTAAATAAAAGTTCTTTGGGCTGGCAAAGAGAGACAGTAATCCAAGCCATGTTTGTGCAGTCTTTTCTGGACAGCCTGCATTTCCTATTCCCCAAGGTAAACTGCAAGATCTGTAGGCCCAAACAGTGTAATGATAAAATTAAGATTCATAAACCTTTCTTTGAATCTGGAGGAAGAAAAAAGAATTTTAGCACTTTTTTGAAAGGAGCATCAGACTATCAGTTACATAACTGAAAGGAAAGGGCCGCCAAATGTGTTACATCTCTGCCTCAATTTTGTGAATCATGCATAAAAATTATGGACAGCATTAACACTTCAACACATTATATATTTTTGTAATTCCTATGTGGAAATAATCAGTATTTATACTTTCATGTGTTGTTTGAGGGCCCAGAAAGTGTTATTCCACTGAAATTATCTCAGAAACTTGAACAATTTTTGTTAAATATAGCATTCTTTCAGCAAATTAATTCTTAATATATAGGCATTGACAAGCCTTCATGCATTACAGGTTGGCTTATAAGTAATAAAAGACATTTCAGTTTCATAACCTCAGTCCCATGGGCCAGTTTGTAAACCTACACACTCGGTTCCAACATTAAAGGGATTGCACTTGTAAGTAAATAGTCCATGGGGATCCAGCAATTTAATTTCAGTCTTCATAAACACAGGAAATATTTTTTTAAGGAATTAGACATTTGTGGGAGAGGAGTTCAAGGGGAACACATGGGGGAAAAGTGACTTTTCCGACTGAACACCAAGTAAGCTCTCACTATTGTTTGAAAACCCAATTGTATTAAAAAAAAAGATGCAACTAGAAAAAAACAAAAGTCATCTTGAAAAAGCTTAGCAGGAATAATTAAAAATTGTGCCAAACATCTCAGGAAGAGAAATGATACAGACCAAAACCAAATATTCATCAATGGCAGGAGCTACTTTCAAGCTACAGAGAAACATTTGAACATGTATCATAATTTCTCCTCACTTGCACCCAAATTCCAACCCCACAAAATTTAAATGCAAATGATTTTCACAAATTATATATGGAAGTGTGTGAGACATTAAGGCTCAGAATCTGCAAATGGTACTGTAGTTTCCTTCTTAATAAAAGATCTATTTATAAAGAAATGGCTCATTGAGCATTTTAAAAAGGACTCGGGGAAAACACTTCTTTTTTCTTCCTTTCTTGCATATTTTCTACTTCTTTTGCCATGCCGTAATTGCGCCTGTTATTTAATTGCTCTCATTTAAGAGCTAATAAAAGATATAAGTCATACTGCTTTCAAAACACATCACAAGCAAGTTTTATGATCCCATACTACAAGCAACAAATCCTCCATGTATTGCTACTGAAATAATATAATTACATCACATCAACCATTTTTATGCTTTTTCTTCCCGCAGGCACGTAAAATAGGGAAATGGATTTTTATTTAGTTACAAACAGTCTGATACTGCATTATGTGCTTTGTCCTTTAGAGCAATCAGTCACCATGGGCTCCAAGCAACTTGGATTCTGCAGTAGGAAAATGAAGAGATGCTTGGCAAAGGTTTTTCTCTGTTCATTTAAAAACTCTCACCTATACAGACTCTTAGATGCTATTTACTCTTACTGTTATCACAAACTCAGTGCCGCATTCACTTCAATAAATTTATGCTTATTACAAATAAAAATGCATCTTGAAACAATATAACAAATCAATAGAAGGCCTTGCTAAATAAAGATTTGATAACAATGGAGGCTTGTTTCCAGTATTATCAAACTCAATAGCAACTCAATGCACCAAAGATATAAAAATACTAAGAAGATAGCCAACAATAACACAAATTCACAAAAAAAAGAACAAAATCCTTTCGATCACACATCATGCAAGTAGATATTATTTAAACCAAAAGAGGACTAAAGGTCTACCAGACTGTCAAAGGCAGGCAAGGTAACTATTGTCACTTTTGAGGAAATGTCTCACGTAAAGGCAACTTCAAAAATGATTTCTACCCTCAGCACACTGCAGTGACAAATTAATGCTAATCTATTTCCATCACTTAATCTGTGTGGCATTGTCCCAACATTTAAAATGTAACATGTGCGAAGAGAAACTCCTCAGGGTTGTACCTTTTGACAAAACTGCATTGCAGATGTACTTATTGTCCTGATAACTTTAGTTTATTTGTAACTGCTAAGAGTAATGAGGTAGGAATTAGTCAGGAATAGCATCATCTTTTTTGACAATATTATTTAAACAAGCTGAACAAACTCTCCATAGTTCGCATATTGCTGCTATTTATCTTGGAACACAGCAAGGAAAACCAAACACCAATGCAGCATCTTCATTTCTAGGTTCAGAAAAAATGTGATTTTCAAAGCAGTGGACTTCAACTTCCCTTCCAAACAACAAACTCTGTTTAGCTGATCTTTGGGTAAGTCCAGATCTCAAAATATGAATGTCATAGTTTACTTGCCTTTTGAACTTGTAGAGGATGAAAGCCCCAACTGCGACTAGACAGATAACGAAGAGAATCACAATAGCCCAGTAGCCACTGCCTCCTCCAATTCTTTGAGAGTCTGAAATAAAACATGGAAAAATTGCTTAGCATGTCCTCTTCCAGGTCATCCATATTTTGGGGGATTCTAAAGATATCAAAGGAAATGATGATATATCCTACGTAAATACAATGCAAAAACAGGGCTTTATTAATTTTGCAGATGGAGAAAATAGGGCTAGGAACAGCAATTGAGCTCATCAAGGTCATACAATGGCAAAGGCTAGAATGAATGTGGGATTCTTCCAGTTTCAGCTTTTTGAGCTGGCAAATGGATATTAATCCCGTAAGTGGTTTCCAATATTGACCAGACAAGGTACCACAGTGAAACTGTAACACGATTCTGCATTAAAGAGACTAGATTAAAAAAACTTTGATCTTCTACTGAGAGTTGATAAAGTATCACATCAGTATTAGCATAAATAGATTGGGTCAGTTAAGCTTGTTTCCCACAACACATTCAAGTAAGAGACAAGAATATGTTAATGAAAATGATACACAAAACTATGAACTATGGGGCATTTTAATATGTAGCTGAAGTCAATTTTCTAGTTAAATCATCATTTTAACATAACTCTATTCAAAATTCACACTCCCTTCACCAGTTTCAATCTAAAGAATAAATCCAGAGTTGGAGGAAATAAATTCCAAAAAAACCTGTTTCAATTGTTTCAAACAGAGACAAGGCAGATCTTTCCTTTCAGAATAGCATTAACCAAGCAGTTCAGCACTTTATGGGGACCCTACAGCACGATTCAAATCTGTGGATCCACGCTGTGATACCATGCTACGTCACAGATGTGTGGAGTTATATTGTCAGAGTTAAGGACTTCAGAAGCTCTGCTTTCTTGCAAGTTAGCACAGATGGTTACTGAATGGTTTTTTTGGAAGCTTGGTTAGGTCTTCCCCGGCCATACAGAAAACAGCAAGCAGTTTGTGATACAAATAATGCTATATGACAAAATGAAATTACAGAATAAATATTTATTTGGTGGCGACTGTTAAAAAGCATCAACTAAAAATACACACAGAAACATTATATGTATATGTATATATGTATGTATATGTATGTATGTCTATATGCAATAAGCCCCAAGTAAATACATGCATTTGTACATATACTGATATGTAGACTTCCTCCTTAACCCATCTAACAAGCACCCAAAGTTTTATTTATATATTTACCTGAATCAGAGTCTGCTAATGTCACTAAGACCCAGTATCCTCCCCGCAGAAAGAAACTGATGTTGTGTGCATTCAAGGCCTGCTTTATAGCCGCTATTCTCTGAAAACACAAAAGAAAGAATGTCTCACTCTTCTTTCACTCAGTTCTACTTTGAGAGACTCAATGCTCTGAAAAGGAAAACCACTGGTTTATTGTATGGAGAGAAAGTCAGAAAGTACTTGTCACTGAAGAGCTGAAATCTTGAAGAAATTCCATAGTAAAAAAAATATGCAAAACTTCACAAGCTGCAAATGCTGAAGAAGTCAAATCTTTAATAGCCCAGTCTGTCTTTCTGCTTAGCAAACCCTTTAAGTTTACGCAGTCTGTGAACAGACAGCATATTTGCACACACTGTTGGGTCTACCTCAGTCATAACTCAAACAATGCATAATCCATATTAAAAACTCTTATCAATTTTTCTAACCCTATCAAAAGACAACCTGCAATGTCACTTTAGATTTCCTGCTATGAAAAGCAACTGCTATTTCATAATGAACTGCATGCCGTAATTCAAGTCATCTCTTTTGCTATAATGGGATGGATTCCATTTATGCCTAATTTTTAACAACACTCTGAAGAAATATATACGTCCATTCATGTGGAAAAAATCAGGATTTCTTCTATTTTTCTCCAACAGGCAGAGCATACTAAAATATGGTTGCTCATATTTTTATGGAGCAGAACCATTAAATATACCATCGTATTCTAACTCCAGATGACAAATTGGCTGAATTTGCCATTTTACTTCCTTGTGTCTTCAACATGGGTAATTTTCTAAAAGATCAAAGCTAGTTTTACAGTCTATGCCTTATAATTTAAGATACAATTTCCCACAGTATGACGAATGAGAAATATGCTTTATATCTA
Source organism: Phasianus colchicus (assembly GCF_987193195.1). NCBI lineage: Eukaryota > Metazoa > Chordata > Aves > Galliformes > Phasianidae > Phasianus > Phasianus colchicus. The sequence goes on along the minus strand of NC_143439.1, from coordinate 61,879,491 downwards.
TGAAAACTTCACAAGAAGTTCTTTTTATCATTTTACCAATTATGGTGCTCATCTTTGAGAAGCCTTGGCAGTATAACAGATAGAAATCCCTGCCATCTCTCTCATGTTAAGGAGAGACTTCACAAAGGTTTAGATTCAAATATCCACCCTCATATTGAGGAACATTTAGCTTCTGAAGCCATTCCACTGACTTTATTAGATATTTTGCAGAGGAATGACTCAATCTAATGGTGATGTGAACATGGCCCCAGTTATTTTACAAGAAAATTATTCCAGAGAGCTCTTAAGTATTTATCTTTTTGCCTAGTGTCTGAAAAGAGAATGAGTATGAGAATAATATTGACTAGAAGCCTTCAAAGTGATGTTGGCACCACTGAAATAGAGTTACTTAGTCTTGGTCAAGACTCATTCTCACATTCATGTGACCCAAGGCAAGAGGGAGCACTTCTTTAGCCTAATCCAACTTTCAATCAGTAAACTCAGTTACTGAGTCTTGTAGCTTAATTTTGAAAACCCAGTAATTTTCTGGCAGGTATTCAAGACAGCCAACATTTGCTCTGGTTTTTGCTCAAGCAATTAGATCTTGTTCAATACTTCTCACCTTACACCTGGGTTTCCACCTAGGTCTATAGGAAACACAGGTTTGAACCCTATGTGAATAGTGCACATAAACACAAGATTTCCCAAATAATTTGCAATATATGATTGCTCTTCCTTATGCTACAGAGTAACTCATGGGGTATTTCATACAGAAACAATGAAAAATGGAGACAGCATCAACTACAATTAATTATATTCTTCTTCTTGAAGCACAACTCTAATATAACAGCTGAGATGTAAAGTGAACTAATATGCATAACATTTTGCACAGAAATGTTTGCAGAACCCAAGAATCAATCATCATCAGTTCATTTAAATTATTAAAGATATCCATTCAAATATGCTTGGAATAAAGTGAAATAATTTCATGTAGAAGCTGCACCTCGCCTCTTAAAGAAGTAGAAAGATGCAAGTAATTTTGAAGTGCTAATACTCACCTGGACAAAAGCCAGAAATCAGAAATAGCTCACTACAAAAGAAACAACCTATTAAAATTAACTGTTTCCTGCAGTATAACCAGGATTTCAGACTCCTAGGAATTCCCATTATGATTACAGAGGAAGAGAAGTAATTAAGATTTAGGATATATTCTGTGCATTCACGCTGTTCTCCATCTACTTCACACACTGTTTCTGTAAGAAACCTGTTCAGGCACTTGGACAACATCAATACTTTCATTTGGACCTTCACAATTGTACCACAACAACAATATAAACGATCTACTGATACTGTGTTACTATGAGAGCTTTGTCTTTTCTACTACTTCAAACATTTTGAATATTGTTGTCTAATAGAGTGGTAAAATGCCCTTCAAAATTAAAAATATCTTACACTGTGACTCTTTGTAACAGGTAGGACTTGAATTGCAATAAGCAGGCACAGACTTGGGTTTGTTCCTTCTCTATAAGAGCAAAAGGACAAATAACAAAAACTGTAAATTAACAAGCAAGGGCCAAACAATATTCTGATTTTCTCCAGGTACAGGCTTTTTATTATGGAAGATATCTGGTTTGGAAAGAGGGGCAGAAAAGTTAATATCATATTTTCATTGCCTTGTTCACTGTATTTGCTTCTTGGCAACTGAAAAGAGCATTAGCTGATAAAGGCAGAAACTACCCGCTTCACGTTCTTCGGGTCAGCTATTACAGGTCAGCTGTTAAGGTTCTGTTTCTGTTGGACAGAAGTGAAGAAATGGTTTGTCTCTTTTTAGAAACACTCCCTTTTGCTCCACCAATCTTCACAGACTGATATGTCATCATCACTAGTGTTTAGTGTTTCTCTTTTTTGTTGCTTTTTTTTTTTTTTCTTAAGTGTCAAGAGGGATCAAGGCTTACTGCAGATTATTGACTATTGTTTAGTAGAATAATTAATTAATCATATCTTCTGCCTCTTCTCTTCTGTCTCTTCTGGCAGAATTTATTCTTTGCTATAAAATGTGGGGTAAATAGTGCCATGCAGGGCAGCCATACCTGTTGCCAGCTTTTACATATCTTTTGTCAGATAGGAGAGAGATCTTTACATAGTCAAGTTATACCTTTTAATCCCACATAAAAAAAAAGAGAGTACAGCCACTGATTTCAAAATGGGATGAAGACTGCTCTAACCAGACATACAGTGTTCTGGTTACCTTATCACTAGTTACACTTCTCTTCCTTTTAGGTTGATTTGCTGGTAGGAGAACGTGCAAGTCAGCAGTTGTGGGCAGACCAGGTTTCACAACTGTCATAAGCGTTTCTTCAGGTATGTTGGTTTCCTGTGAAGGCAAAGGTATATGGTAAACTATATGACAGTGTTCTTTGTATTTTATATAAAATTGATGAGTAATACTTTGCGAGTATTTAATTCCTTAGCACTCAAATCTCTAATAGTTACATTCCACCAGAAGCTAAAATGTGAGCAAAGTGAAGCATTAATTAGCTGAAATGTGAGGGGTTCTTTGAAGATTAGAAGAACCAAGCACTGTTGTCACTTTAAAAAGATTTAACGGCACCATGGAAAGAAGCCAAAAGAAGTGGCATACAGTTCTAGCAGAACCGCAATAGCTTTGCATTTTTAGCATAACTTTAATTCCTAAGTCAGATGGGACTTAGTGGGCCATTCAGATAGTTAGTAGACTTAGATGGGCATATTCATGATAGATAACTTAACCTTAGAGAGGCTACTTTTCCTTCTGTTTTTGCTGGACAGACTCTTCCAGGGTGAGATCAACAGGACTTAGGTTCCTTTTCTGAACCTGGTATGAATATCTGCACCCCTCAATGAAACAAATGCATTGCTTTTCAAAATAGTTTGTGCAAATGTTGTTGTCTAACCCAAATTGCTTTATCTGTTACATAAGTAACTCCAAAAGTAATGCTGCCTATTTATTTCCATGGAAACTACAGCAGCTACAAAGAGTACAATAGCACTATTTGAGAGAGCGAGTTCTCGGCGTCTTGTAAAACACTCTTTTTCATCATAGCCACCACTATTAACTGTGCATTTTCATTAGTGATGAACAAGGGCCTGCATGCTGTGCTTGTTACAGTCTGCGCCAGCAGGGATGACCCACTGCCCCTATCACCACTGCTGAAATGCATCACTCACTGCCTTTCTGTGCTCACATCCACTGTTTGGTCTCTATAAGCATTCAGCAAGCATCGACGAATGTCAGTGAGTGCCATCTTTTTCTGCAAGGAGGAATTCAGTGACACAACTTCGTTCCATTCACACTTCCATGTCAGACACCTTTTTGTCATCCTGTCCCTCTACTGCCACCTGTCACATGGCAACAAAATGTAAGGAATCTTGCTCGGAAGGTTCAACCTCTTCTGCCATACCGCCAACATTCACCTCTGACACTGGGGGCCAACATACAAAAAAAAGATGGCTTTACTTTTGGAGTAGCCCTCATTATACAGCCACAAAATTCTAATGACAATATCCACAGCATTTTCCATAGCCCTTCCCAAAACAAATACTGAAATTCAATTAGATTGTTCCTATTGTCTCACAAATGATTTAGTATTTATTAAAAAAAAAAACAAACACAATTTTATAAAAGAGTAAAATATTTTTAAGACTGATAGTGCTTGTAGAATGTATAAATGGATTAAAATAGGACTGTAATTTGACATTTGTCAAGAGATTAAAAGAAGAAAAGCAGGAAACTGTTTAAAGAGAAAATACCAAAATTTGATTTGCACAATTTTAAATCTTGGAAAAGTCCATTGAATTCAAACACAATCATTCTAAAGACATCATCACTCTGCAACACAGTGGTACTGTCTTCGCAGACAGTCTGAACGTGCACACTCTGCTGTGAGCACTGTGTGTATCTGACAGCACAGCTCCAGACCTCACAATTTTTATGGAGAGCTCTTCAGTTATCTCACAGAACTGCTCTGTGGCTTTGTACTTGATTTAATCTACATGATTCAACTGCTCCCAGTCCACATTTCTTTTACAAACGTGATCTAAAAAAAAACTAAACAGCTGTACAAACTGTCTGTCCATGTGTTATATATAACTTTTGAAGTTCCACAACTGACATCATGAATTCTTTTCTCTGCTTTGTTTCTTCACAAAGACTATGTCTTTATATTATGCAATATCCTACATACATATCACATTTAACTGACTTTTCTTGCTTTGGAGTCAGCAGTATTAGCCAATATGTCTATCGCTAATCCCAGAGAGCAATAATTAGCATTAATTGCCAGTTACGCTGTGTTAGAACTGAACTTTTCCAAGCTATGATGTCATAATCTACAGCCTGCCCATAAAAGTGACACGGAGTTCAAACTTGTTTCAAACATGGCTCGTGAGGTTCATTTTATTATTTTGCTCTGCCTCTTTTTTTGTTTTTTTTCTAAAACAAGAAGGCATTGACTCGACCTTCAAGTTTTATGACTGGAAAGGGAACATTTTACGAGCAATCTGAAAGAGCACCTTTGCAACAAGTCGTGTTACTACGCGCCCTATGTCTTCCCTCCACTCTGGTATGTTGGGGTTGTACGTGTCCAGGTGCTTGGTAAACTTCAGAGGAAGAACGTGAAAATGATCTAGAAAGACAAAAAGAAACACTTCTGAATCGCTGACAATCTGATTCCAAAAACAGTTTTGTATATATTTTCATATATATTTATCTACTTATATATTTTCCTACATTTATACATACATGTATAAATATACATGTATATACACACACATTATCTATGCAGACTGCAGTATCTAGGAACCCCATTATAATCCACTGTTCAAAGAGGAATGGAAAAAAACAAATCCTTCCCCTAGGAGCCTACAGTGTAATATGGAGCAAAAATACACTCCTGCCAGGCACTCAATTACTTTCTGCATTTTCATCAATATCATCAAATTTGTGTCTAGAGATTAAAATGCAGTAGGGGAAAAAAAACAAACCAAATAGATTTGCATTCATCTTCTGGAGTTGTAACCTTCTCAGTAATTTTTTCTTTAAGACAATACACCACATAAATATGATTGGATTCTTTTATTTTTAATGGGAATGTTCCTATGGATTCTATTCTCACTGAATCATAAACATGTTTTTTACATTTTACATGTTCCTGTTTTTCATGCAAAATGGATACTTTACATATCTCATAGACTAGCTACAAAAACCAAAACAGAAATTCTGTTCCAAATACCAAAGGGTAACTACTGCCCTCTTAAAAAATATATATATAAAATAAAATAAAATAATTAAAAAAAAGAAAAAAAAGATATACCTAAACATTTATCTGAATAATGCCCAAAATATCTGAAATACTAGAAATTGACTATTCCTCAGCAAATAGTCTCTAAAGTCCATCATTTTTTTTCCTATCAGGCTCTTTAGAAGATCACCTGGGGAAGTTAATAGAAAGGAGGGAAATAGATTCTCTGGAACACAGGAGTGCCTCAAACACTTCTTCCATAACTGTTAGGACAGAATTCTGTTTCAATGTGGTTTTTTTTTATTCCAAGGGTTTAATATCCCTCATGAACAGTACTTTCTTGCTCTTCAGATCAGGATTTCCCAACATGAACAGCAAAACCGGTGTTGGAAGCCAAAGGCATCGATCTCATCTCACTAAGAATGTTTACACGTCTAAAGATTTTTTTAAAAAGTGGGTGCGCTTGTGATTACATGAATGTTAAATCCATTTATCTTACTAAATGAGAAGTTTTGTAAAAGCTCTATTTAACATGAATGTGGTTGTCACCGTTATTTTAAATTAGTATGTATGCTGAAAGCAAAAGTACCAGAATCCTCTTTCATTGTTTAAGTCACAGATATGTTTCATTTGTGTATTTCATGAATTTTTAGCTCTGCATTACAATGAAACTTTTTTACATATCACAATTCCCACATGTGACAGCACAAATGCAAACAGAATAAATTTGCCAGCACTACATTTTTCATTATATATTATGCCTTGACAGTACATTATCAGACACAGCAAAGCACAGTGAGGCATAATGTGAAACTAAAGTAGAAGTTCATCTTCTTCTATTGAAGAGCTCAATATTTACAAAAGAGCAATAATTCAAACTCTGAGACAAACGCTGAAGGAATGGTTGTACGTGGTGGCAGAAGGAAAATATTTCACGCTTTTAATGCTATAGACAACTAATTTATTATTTTTTTTTCCCAGAAGTATTTAAACGACTGTATTTTGAAATGCTAACAAACTCCACAGTCGTAAGAAAAAATGCTATTTCAATGTTATTGCTACATAAAACATTTGGGAAACACAGTAACAGTTAGTATAAGCAAAGGAAACAAAAGGTTTCAAGTGAAACCATTCCATAAGACCACACTGCTCAGCGTTACGTAAAAATTCATCCCTCTAAATTGAGAAATTAGATGTGGCATTAGACATAATCTTACAAGAGGTTCGGTCCTGCCTGCACTGGTTTAAGAGATACATAACACAAGTACACATGAAACAACAATTAAAAATTGAACTAGCAATGCCTCACCAAAAACGTGGACAACTTTGGAATCCTGTAGCATGGAGTTCCCGCAGGAAGCTTGCACTGTCACTCTGACATCACCTGTCACAGCAAACCTCGTCACCAGAAAACTGTCCAATGTAAGAAGTGGCTTTGCAAGCAAAGAAAAGTAGAAAATAGAATTTCAACAACAAGCAGGAGAATAGTTATCTGAGGAGACTGTCGCTAAAGACATCAGCACAAAAGTTGCACATCAATTATATTTTTAGAACATTGGTCAACATTTTATCAAATTACTCTATTATGATTTACAATAGAAACTTTTTTTTTTTTTTAAACAAATGGACTCTTGGAATAGCTGCCAGATTATTCAAATATTTCTGTGAGATTAATTGGTAGAGTATTAGATTTATAATTCAGATCCCACTGAAATAAAGGGATTTGGAATCAGGCTCACAAATCTGAGTGACTGAGGCTCTTTGGTTTGTTCAGCGCAGAGCAGAGGAGCTGAGGGGAGGTCTCATGGAGGCTGCAGCTCCTCACTGGGAGCAGAGGAGTAACTCTGAGCTCTGCTCTGTGTGACAGCGGCAGGGCCTGAGGGAATGGCATGGAGCTGTGTCAGGGGAGGGGCAGCTGGGGGTTAGGGAAAGGGTCTGCACCAAAAGGTGGTGGAAATGGAATGGGCTGCACAGGGCAGTGGGCACAGCCCTGAGCTGCTGGAGATCAAGGAGTGTTTGGACACCACTCTCAGAAAGGAGGTCTGATTTTTTTTAGGTGGTGCTGTGTGGAGCCGGGAGTTGGACTTGATCCTCGTGGGTCCCTTCCAACTCAGGATATTCTGTGGTTCTATGAACTTTACAGGATCATATTGAGCAAGTCATCTACCTTGAAAAATGTGGGGCATAGTCAAGGTCAGGGAGATTACTCCTGTCATGACCCATGGAAGTGCACCAATCTATCATAACTTGCAAGGTTGAGATACTCTACTCCCCGACCACATTTCTATGTATCAGAAACCTCGCTCCCCATTCTACAAGATTACATCAGTGTGCAGTGCCTGTTCTGGCAATAGCAAAGCCAATAACAATGAACAGACACAGGCAAGAATTACGGCAGACAGCACATTTACAAGATGAAAGTTCATTATGCTTATCTAAAGCATTCCTGTGTCATACTTTGTCTCCCTCATAAAGGAATTTTACATATCTGATACTGAAAGAATCGCCTTAAAAAAAATTAACCCAGTTAGACAAGAAATATTCCCAGTTGAAATACGTTTATTGCTCTTTTTACAAGGGCACGTAGTGATAGGACAAGGGGTTTAAGCTGAAAGAAGGTAACTATAGATTAAATATAAAGAAAAAATTTACTATGAGGGTGGTGAGGCACTGGCACAGGCTGCCCAGAGAAGCTGCAGATGTCCCATCTCTGAAAGTGGTCAAGGCCAGTTTGGATGGGACTCAGGTCACCATGGTCTAAAGAAAGGTACCTCTGCCTGTAGCAGGGGTTGGAACAAAATGATTTTTTTGCCTTCCAATCCAAAATCATTGTATGATTTTATGATAAAGTAAAAGATGTCATGCAATTTTTACTGGAAAGAGATAAAAAAAATAATGTCGGTCACAACCATTCATGTACCTGAAGATTGTTTCCTATCCACCAGTAGAAGACTGTCAAGTTCGGGTTCTTGGGCAGTATGATGGCTGTCAGATTCACCTCCTGGTTTCTTCCAATGACTGGAACCACTTCTAAATTTAAAGCCTGAAGAGGAGCTGAATAAAGTTCCCAAAATGTCATAAAAACCTTATTTAAATCATTGAAATGCATCAATATAATAACAACTTTTTTTTTTTTTTTTTTTTGCCAAAAGCCTCTCACCTGTACAACATAAGGTCCTGAACTTACTTTTCTCTCTCCTGCCTTTATATCTGTGTTGAAAGTTATGGACATAATTGGAAGGACTTCATTTCAACCAAAATTAAACATAGTAAAAAAAAAAAAAAAAAAAAAAAGTAAATCCATCTACAACAAAACCAAAAAAGCAGAACAGGTGAGCAATGTGGCAAATCATCAAAATGTACCTTAATGTTGTGCATTCTTTTGTGCATGTTCAATTTGAGAGAGTATAAGCAAATATTACAGATACAAAATGGAAATGGCAATCTGCTTTAAGTAAAAAAAAAGATCAAATGAATAGAAATCTAAACAGTCTCAAGCTGCTAAGTGAAAAGCAGAAAACTGGATAATAATGTTGCTGAGTGTTCATTTTCATTATAAAGTATCAGCTGTTAGGCTCACTTCACATAAGCTAATTAATGCATACTAAAATAAATGCATACATCAGAGGAGCATTTATTTGCAAATCAAGAGAGATGGCCTCTGGAAGTTTACTTTTTGATTAAGTTTGTTTCTTTCTGAACTTTTGCTTACAAATGATGTAAACATTATTTATATAAAAGAAACATGTCATTAAAATGATTTCATCTGATTTTGCATTAGTGTCATATTTTGTTCCAAAGTACAACAGCATTAATTGAAAATCATCTTTGTCTCAGAGGTCTCCCTCCGAGTGTATATTTTGAGAATGTCTGAAGGTACAAGCTTTTTAATATTATAATGTGATAACTACAACTTCTTAACATCAGCTGCAATATCTATTCAGGATACCAATGTGCTGTATGGTCCTAAATACATTCATTAAATAGAGTGAATGCTAACCCGTAATTTTTTCTCTACTCAATGTATCTTTTAATTCATAAAAATGCCTTTCATTTCAGTTTAGACTTAAATGTAATTAACACTATTTCAAGGCCTTTCTCTTATTCTCTTTTATTGTCTGAATTCACTTCCATTCACTTCCAGTGCACTTTGATTAAACTGATAGAAGTTCTGTGACAGCAAATTGTTCAAACTGATCACACCCTCCTTTTTTACCTCACTTCAGTCAGACTTTGTGCTGCTTCAACCAAACATGAGGCTCTACTTTCATTTTGCATTTTTGCTGACAAGCAATTAACCATCTACATGAATTCAAAGACAGACTGTTTTTTTTTTTTTTAAAAAAAGGTTTCTTCAACAGCTTCTTTATAAAACTGCATTAAAACACTCTTCCTGATGCTGGCATCTTGAGGAAAACTCAGAAATAGTACAAATTCCATTAAATATTCTCCTCTAAGAAATAATTTTTTTTACTGGTTATGCAAAATAAAGAAGTCTGGGAGGAATCTGCACCACTGTTCGGATTTTGCCATATTTTTCCACTCTCACACAGGAAACTGATCATCCTGAGATACAGCTTTCGTTCTGAACAAGGTTACTGTCTTTTCTCAAAATTTTTGTAGGGGAAGGGAAGATGTTTGGCTCCTGAATCAAGAGTTGACCATTTCTGCATAGGAAAGAGCTAATAATAATTACAGCAAGTCTTTCTTTTCTTCTCAGTCACATAATTCCAAATGTATTTGAACAACCTTCATACATCCTAAACGTACATAATGAGGAATGGTGTTGACTTATATTTCTACTTAACAAGGCTACAATTTCTGTATAGTTTTTCAAGCTTCTTTCTCTATATCAATTTCTACATTCTCAAAAAAAAATCATATTCACACACTGTAGTTATTATAGTTACTATGATTTTGTGGCATGAAGAAGAAAAATATGTCTACTTCATCCTGAGTTCTTTTTATTCTGGGTTATCTATTCACATGTATGCTCTCAGACTTGCTTTAATATCTCTTACAGCTTATAAAAAGTTGTTTGTGAATTGGATCAGCAAGCATGGATAACAGGCCAAAATGTATATGGTTGTCCTTCATTACAGGACAATTCTCATACCAACCAAAGCTCACAGGAGTTAAAAATATTTCCTTTATTATTTGTCCTTCATAAAATTTTTCTTGAAATAAATCAGATGAAAACAGTGAAAACAGGACACTGGACATTTCTATTTGCATGACACACCACAATGAAAAATGGCCCTGAGCAGCTATTAGTGTTTCTCTAGAAGGCAGATACATCACTTAATTAGTGCCAGCTAATTCCTCAAATCCTGTAATTTACTTTAAAAATTAAACAGTTTAAACCCCATCTGAAGTGTTTATTCAAGCATGCTGGGTAACATGTGTCCATGTGTCTTTTAGATCACTTACAGCACTAATGGAGAAGCTCAAGATGAGCTTTGAAATCATCTAACTCTGCTTGCAGTATTTTGTTGATTCTGTACTTCAGCACCAAAGTCATTTGAAATACCCAGTCATTGTATTTTTGAGAAATATAAGTTATAAATCCACTGCATAAAACACAATTTACATCTTTTATTTTAACTGTTTATCCAGATGTAGATCAAAGCAGAAGCATATCTTGAGAAAGGAGATGTTCAGCTTTCCATTGGTGCCTGTTACAGTTTGTCATTCCCTAAAAAATATGAAGATTTTCTCCCTGGAGAGATGGTGTTACAGAGTTGTTGCCATTCCTTGCTTATGGAGATCTACCAACTACTTTTGTGCTTAATCTACTTCTAAACACACAGATGCTACTAAAAAGTAAAGGTAAAACATTTAGTAATTAATCTGAGCTGTCTGGAGTTGTCAAATTATGTAAAAAGCAAAAACAACAAACAGGTAATGAAACGGAGATGGAAAATTAGACTTCAATCGTTTCATTTTGATTTTAATAGGAGATTAGCCATTAACATTAATGGATTGGGCTCCACCTGTTAATCAAAGCAGAAGCAGAAACTCTGGATTCAGGCTCTGAAGAGCAAAAAAGAAGAAACAGCTGCAGCCACCAGACAGGCTGACATAAAACATGTGGATCTGTGCACAGACTTCAATGTGGCTCCACTGCTTTCTGTTGTTAGTATGGAAGACATCACTCACATCAGGGGAAACAGACAACTGAAGAATACGAGATGAGTATATCTTTTCACTGAATGTTACTTGTTTACATTTTTGACAGATCTAAAAACAGACAAAGTGATAGCTGTCTTGAATCTCGAAGGAAGAGGAAAATTTTGTATCAGTTATGACTTTCCTTCCTTATTTCAATTAAGAGATGCCTGAGGTGCATTAAGTCTGCTACCGTGTGTGATATCTCTGTGCCTCACTATTCTTTTCATTTGAATCTATTCAATGAGATTTTTAGGTCTTAATTAAGAAGATAGGGAGAGAGGTCTAAGTCAAGTTATATTGCATGTCAATACAAAGTTAAATCCAAGTAATACTTTAAAACTTTGTAAGAATTAACTACCTAAAAGTAGACTTAAGGACTTTAATAAGTGGCCTGACTTTTAGAAATGTTGAGATTTTGATCCTTCTATCAACTCATGCTTTTTGAAAGTCATACAAGAGCTCATACTTTTATCAATATGTCTGTTCTCTTGCTTCTTACAACACAAAAAGACATACCCTGAAGTTCTAAATTTTAGCTGCTAAGTCTGCCAACAAGGTCTTGAGTCAGGAAGAGGGGTAAAATCTGAGAACTGAACTGAGGAATGCTTGCTATTTGAAAGATTAATATACCATCTTTCTCCCAAATCTAAACAAAACTAACTCTCTCGTGCTTTTATACAAGTCTGTACACTAATAGCACATAGCAATGCACAATTGCATGAGGTTATTGAAAAAAAAATATGTATTTTTCCTAAATGTGACTAGTAACATTCTCAACTGCTTCACAACTATAACAACGTTTGTATGCAGCAGTAAAAACAAGAAAACCAGAGGGTTGACTTACAGTTGACTTGGACGAACACTACAGACTCATCATGTCCAGCAACGTTTTCAGCCTTCACGGAGACACGGTAAATCCCAGGATTCTCATAACGGTGACGGATGGGTTCCCCAGTCATTGTAAGATTCACATATATCGCCTTAAAGCCATCTCCAAGATCCACCTGGTACTTGGTATTCAATATATCACCCTAAAGGGAGAATATATCAACATTTCAAATGGTCAGAACCTAAGTAGACAGGGCATGTTATTTTAACCATTTCCTGAATCACAACATCACTTCCAGCACCAGCCAAATGTTTTTACTCCATAGCAGTAGAAGTTTTAGCTACACTAAAACCTGTAAACTTATTGTGAAGACTTCAGATTAACAAATGCTGCATGCACTCACAGAGATAAATCTAACTTTCTTCAGTAAGGCTTAATCTTAAAAACAATAACAACACTAGAAAAAAACCCCAGGCCACTAAGCCAAGTAGTATGATACAAATATCATCACTCTTAATACTTCTGGACATTAATTAATATAATGGTGCAGGGCAGCTCCAAGTTCTGGAACTATGATCTGGTGATTCCAAACTACTACTTATCCAGTGACCTGTGGTAACTGACTTGCAGTGAACTTCTGGCTTGTGCAATTAGCAAGCAGAACAGGCTCAGACCATCTTCATAGCACCTTCTAACTACACTCTCCTTGTGTCAACTGTATGACACCTAGAACACAAGCTGGTAGCTTCTACAAAGTAGTACTGCATTATACAGAGTTACCAGCATGTTTAGAACTGGCATGCTACTCTGCAAAATGATATGCATGCTTGACAAAGCAGAGCATTGAGCTGTGTTTAGTAGAGACCAGCCAAATACTTCTGTCACATCAAGCATCTCACATAATTTACAATTCATTGCACTTCTGCTAAGTGCTCCTTTAAACAACACCGTCTTCCTAAACTCAGGCCTAAAGTACTGCAATGACGGATACTGTTGTCAGAGAACAAATTTAAGCCCATCATTCATACACTGTCATGGTGTGTCTGCTCAGAAGAGAAGTCAGGCCTGTGCTACATGGACTGGCCATACGGATTGCATGAAAGGAAGATTCGTTTTAGCTGTGAGCAACAGCACTTTCTCAACACCACTGGCAGCAGTGCCTTAGTGACTTGCCCTTCTTCCTCTGTATTCAGCAATATACCCCTGCTTGCATTTCACAGCGCAGTCACTACTGCCATGGAAGTTAAAATGGCTTGTAAGGCCAAGTTTGATAGGAAATCCTTCATATTTTGAAAAGACAGCATTAGCTTAAAAATCAGCCTAGAGGAAAGGAATGTATACGCTCATCAGATAAGCTGAATGGCAATCAGACCTGACAAGGACTCACACCCCCTGAAGTACTGAAAAATCACCTCACTTTCCCATAAGCCAATCTGTGAAATAGTTTTGCATCAAAATCCAATTCAAAAGGCAGCATTAATGTAAAATCAAAGGAGGTAACAAAGCCTAGAATTTTCAAATGCTTGTATTACAAAGGAAAGAAAAATACACTCTTTTTCTCCGTTTATTATTTTGCAGTTTGGTTGATTTTCTTCCGTGTTTTATCAGATGAAAGAGCACTACTTATCTTGTAAGAGAGTACTCAGAATAAGAACCTGTAGGGTTATCAAACACCTAACATCATATTTCAACACACATAAAGGACCTTGAAAGCTTCTTCACTGTGAATATTTTTTTCTGAATAACATCTTTATTTTGACAACGGATGGGTACCAGAAAATATATTATTAAAGTTTAAAGCAAAAGAGATGTCTGCTTGCTAGCAATGTGTCAGTAAGTGGCATCTCTTTAGATGACATTAGCTTGCAAATAGTTCTTGTTAGCTCTTTCTTATGCTAACAAGCATACATGCGTATTTTCTCCAGGTGAGGGAGAAACCAGTGTTGAAATCAACTACATGCAAGTTTCTCTTAATGTTTTATTCTAATATCTTCCTTATCGTAAAGATGGGACTGCTGTCTCCAAAAAAGCAGGGCACTTCTGTTTTCCTGATCAGGAAAGACAGAGAGTGGTGGACAGCAAATGATTCACACAGAGAAAAGGAATTTAAAGAAACTGGTACTTTAACTTCCACACAAAATAAATAATTTTTGTACAATTATTTATTCACAAATCCAGTCTAAATAATTTGAAGAAAAAAAAAAAAAAGTAATTTTCTTCTTATTATTTCTAAGATCATTTGCAAACTGCTCAAGTGGGCCTCAAAAACTACTTTCCTTATTTCCTGGAGTCTGGTATTGCTGCACTCAGCAGTGCACCTTCACATAAATCAGTCAGTTAATATTGTTCAGCAAGCAAAGAAAGTAGTATTTTTGGTCCACCTTAGTGGGACTGCTTCTTAAACTCTCTAACTGATAAGAACTCTCTTCAGACTTTATCATATATATTAAATCCCAATGGCCAGGACTTTCAAGTATAAATATTATTCTTAGCCATAGGGGGCAGCAAACTGTTACATTTCCTTTAAATCTCCTTTTCAGTTCTGTTCACTGAGCAGACTTTACCAGAAAATAGGGATTCCCTTCAGGATTCCTGACTTTGGAAGAGTTTTGAATAATTGTATGAGTTTTGCCTATTGCCAAGAGAGACTCGTGAAGGCTTCAGAACTTTTTGTTTGAAAAGGAAGAAAAAAAGTGAAACTGCCAATCAAAACTGTTAGACTCCAAATTACAATCAAATGCTCTAGTCTTACAGCAAACATTTCAAAACAAGTTAGAGAAAAGAGAAGGAAGCACAACTTGCTACACCACTGTTAGTGATCTGCAAAGCCTTTGGAACAAGAACTTGAGGGTGGATTAGGCAGAGCTGTGTTCTGCCTAGATTTTCTCACAGAAATAAAATGTCAAGTGCCCAACTTCTGTCACACAGGTTTGCCAACTTTCTTCAATTTTTTGCAAATAGTTGAGGTTAGTCAGGAAATACTTCTGTAACCGGATCACAACAGTTAGAACCTAATACTAAAACACAAGCATTAAGAAACATACCCAGGGCAAATAACCACATCTGAAAGTTACTCCTTGCCTTTGGTCAGGGCCTCAGGGTATTGTCTCTTCCAATAAACAGGAAAAAGAAGAAGAAAAAGAAAAAAGAAAAAAAAAATCCTTTGGCAACATAACTAATACATTATAAATGTTCTTATGCCGTGGTATTTGCTGATTTCTGTAAAGCTTTGCCTGATTCCTTCCTGAAAGGCAGATTCTCAAAAGCACTTAAACAAGAATATCAAGGGTTCTCAGCATTTCTGTTCTTCTCTGATACAACGTGAAATTTCCAGTTCAAGGAGGCTCTGCTAATTTAGTCCCTTTGATTCTCCAATAAGCAGAAGCCTTTAAGGAATAATAACTGAAATGCTGCTAAGGAGACAAGTCCCTTTCTCTGGACAGAACTTCATGGTTCACAGAGTTTACAAGATTGTCTGATTCTCTTGGAAGTGTAAGTTTCAGTATTTACAGAGTCATTCATCTTTGTCTCAAGCACAAATTAATCTCATTCAGCAGCAAAGCAGGTAGGAGAAAGATGATCTCTAAAAATAGCAAGTAAAGTTTCATAAAGACAGTGTTAATTTCTACCTGCTCTTGTCTGACAATGAAGGTGATGTCCTCCCCAGGCTTAACAGCCAAGCTTTCTCCTCTGATGCTGATCTGAAGACCCTTGGGAGCAATCAATGGACACAAATGCTGTGCTAAGTTCTGCTGCAGGTCTACACCACCTTCACACACATTAGAAACAACCTTCCTGTACCTGCAAAAACAATAAGCAGTGAGCACAGCGAGTTGGAGGCAAGCAGTAGGCACCAAATGTGAGCGTGACAGTAGCTAATGAATATTGCTTGCGTTCATAAACAGAAAATGTTGTAGATGACCAAAATCAACTCATAACGCAAAAAAATTTTACTCGAGGACATTGTTTCTACTGAGTGAAATCTGATGAAGAAAGTGGGATTAGAGCATGATCAGGATTTCACTTGCATGCATTGGAAGAGTCTATCCTTTAAAACTCAGAAACATGCCTGATCAGTTCTGAGATCTGGGTATTCTGCTGTTCTCTCTCAACACCTTCTGCCCCTCCCCAGCCATGAAGGTTTCAATAGCCTTCAGTGCTCCAAGGGTCTTGGCTCAGGATTTTGCTGCTCACATGTACTGCCAAACTCAGGCCTCAATCCTATCCCACTCTGCTTTACATGTAGTTGATTCAAGTTCCAAAGATCAGAAATAAACTAAAGCAAGTAACTTCTGCATTAACCCAGAACCAATCACTTATATACTGTTCTCAAATCTGTGCATTTCTTAAAACATATAACATTTATTTCACATTATAGTAATAAAAGCTTGAACTTGATGACCTTGATGAACTTGAGCTCTTTTTCGACATAAATAATTGGATGTATCTAGAAGTGTAATAAGAGCTAATAAAGAAACACTTGGAAGTACAGCAATTATTTACAGATCAGTTTCAATCAGGTATGCTATTTTTAAACATTCTTAAAAATTTGAGTCAGATTTCACTCTGATGAATTCAAACTCTGTATATCACAGCTGTCAGCCACAACCCAAAAGGCATCATTTTCCTCAGTAAGGCAAATATACACAAAGACTATGATTCTATTGCCAGATTTGACATTTCATCATTTGGTTTGCATCTCCACAACCAACAGAGATGATGTTATGATAAGCCAGAATAGATGCCAGCTGCAAGTTATTCTCAGCACAGACATCAGACTACATTGTAGTGTGTACTCTATGCACTATTGTTTACAGTTACTAAAGCTTTACTTTGATTCTGAGTATCCCATATGGCCAGGAGAATAATTTATTCTCTGTAGAGCTCCTTACACTGGTGGAAGTGAGAGACAGTGGAAAGTTCTGTGAGACATTACTTACTCCTCTGAGTAATTAACTGGATTTATGCAGGGAGCTAAAAGAAAAGGCTTTGAATGGGCATTACTATCAGAAGTATAGCAATGCTTATTAGCTGTCCCAGCAGTTAGAAAAAAAATATTGGGAACAAGACAGCTCTCTCTCTTCTCAAATCAATTAGTTTATTGAACTGCTGTGAACAAGTAAAGTAACACTGCTCTTACATTAGTCTGTAGAAAGATTCTGCATGAGCTGTAACTCTGAGCCAGAGCAGCTTACCACTTGCATTTTCCTATTTTTTTTTTTCTTTTTTCTTTTTACAGTTTGCCCTATTTATACTTCCCCAAAGCCATTTTCGTAGTCCTTGGTCAGAACATTCTCCTCCACTATGGAAGACCATGCAAACCAGTCAAACCCAAAATTGACTTACCCACTGCTGCTGGTGTATGCCTGCCCCAGCACACAGTCTTCAGGAGGTGCTTCTGGGTTAAACCAAAAGTCAGCAAAGCACTTGCTAGACTGTGACTTCAGAGGTGCAGAGCGCTCAAACCCATAATCACTGGAAAACATCAACACCAAGTGTGTTACTATCCCCATCTTATTCACCAACCCAATTTGGGTGGATGAGACTACTTCTTTAAGAGTAAAGATCTTTAAAAGTATCTGCTACAGGCTGAACACACAGCTTGATGAAGCCACTCCTGTTCTGAGTGTAGTTTCAATGGGGCAAAAATCATTGCAATTACTTTGCCAATTCGGCAAAATTAACTTTTTTGGCAGCTTAGATTTTTAAAAGGTATCCTTTGCCATTCAGACCAATACATCCCTTCTGTAGTTTTCTTAATTTTTATTTTTTCTTAAAACAGAATGGGTTTAATTGACCCATGAATCAATTCAATGGTCATTTTTCAAGTCTTGAACAGAGAAAAACATTGGGATTTCTTCAGTCAGGTGAGTCAAATACTTAAAGCACAGCAACGCTTTCAGACAAAAACAAATTCATAAGCTACCTCTTATTCAAAACTACCACATTGCTTCTTGGTTGCTTGTACACAGCCACGCAAGAGTGGTGCAAAAGGAGGAAAATAAACTCCTCAAACTCTAAATAACATTTCACTAATGATGAATCTGAAGATCCACAGACTCACCATAAGAAATCAGAGTTCGCACATTCACAGACTTTGGATGTTAGAGCTGAAGTGAAACTTCTGCCTTTAATGCACCACGATGAAATCTTCCTCTTCCGAAAGCTCCTCTGTTGACCCATGATGCAACGATCACCCTAAACATCAAAGCACCAGATTTATTGCATGCTATAACCTGCATCACAAAGCCACAATCTGAAATTGTCAGGAGAAAGTCTGGTCTTTTTGCCAAGACTGGACACTGGTATCAAGTCTCAACTCGTCAATTTCTAGAGAAATTTACAGCAAATTATCTATGATATGACTATAAAAATGTGATCAATTAACTTAAGACAGAGACTGAAGGAAAACAGACTCAGCAAAGAAGAAAAAATACTTCACATTCAATTCAACTGGACTGTCATACAAAGTTCTCACGTGCACTACTGGGATATTACACGGTTGTAGCATACACTGTCTCAGGACACAAATCCAAAGATGTGCACAGAAGTTCTGGTACAATTTAACCCACGTTTCATGTGTGCACAATCTAGGCACAAGCCTACAAATGTGTACTTAAAAACTCAGCCTTCAGATGGCTGGACTTCTCTCTAAACAACCACATCACGTGTATGCAGTCAATAGGAAGCACTAGGCACACGGAGACAGGTAGTACTAAGACATTCTTGAAGCTAACACTCCACTGGTAATTTGGCAGCTGTAAGTACTCTGGCAGAGATATTTTAGTTGCTTCCATTTTCTGAAAGACATCTAAAAGTCAGTGTACCCAAATAATGTCACTCTCTAGGCTCAGATGAGCATAACACTCTCAAAATACACAACGATTTCAAACAAGAAGCAATTGCAAATTATGTGTGAGAACTAGCAAGTGAGAGTTGGAGAGCTGGAATAACAACAGAGTTGTGTACAAAAAGGAAAAAAGGAAACCTGCAGAAAGCAAGAGAACAAGTATACTGGATGAAACAAACAAAATAATTAGAATGACTATAAATATGACATATCACATTTAATGTAAGAATCCTCACGTTGGTCTCTAATCATACATTACACAGAGAACGTAGCTTCCCAAAATTAGAATTGGCCAGAGAAGCGGGATTTGCACAGCCTTAATACATTAACTACAGAAATGGTATTGCCCCAAACAACTGGACTCTATTACATGATCAGTCCACTGAGATCCTAAATTACGTCTGGAATGGGCTTTACTTACGGCAATTTATGTGAGTACAGTATGTGGTCAGGAAGTTGGCAGTACATACAACTGCATTTTGAAATTGCTTCAATCAATATTAGAGATCTTAGTTTATGGTAGACGCATCATAATCCAGCAGGACCACCTATTATTATGGAAGACCACTAGATATATTGCTGCCTTTCCCAGGACACATTTTGCACAATTAAAGGGAACACAAAATTATCCCTCCAACTTTTAACAATTGTAAAATCAGCAAAATATCAACCAAAGGAGAATAGAGCTGGGAAGGTGACATCCAAATTCTGTTAGAAAGCATTTTCCTAGCTCACAATAGTGAACAATTCTTTCAGATATGAAAAAATTCTGGCATATACAGTGAATACCTGTAGATTTGTGAGTTCCCAAGATTCATAGTCATCATCAGTGCATTCTCTGGGGAAGGATGGCCTGAAGTCCACCTTCACCAGTTCCCAGTCTGAGCGGTAACTGATGTGTCCAAAGACTCTGAACAAAAGAATCAAAAATAAAATCTTACAGGAAAGAAAGACATGCATCTGAAATTCCAATTTTCCATTCTGACTTCTGCTTTTCACGGATATGGTTCTCTACTAAAAGGTCACTGGTGCTTTTTTTGTTTCATTGTCTGTAGAACTCTGCAGTGAAAAAGTATAGCTCATGGATTAGAGATATTTTTTTTTCCCCCAGCAAATTATACAAGAATGTAAATGGAAATACACTAGCATTTCTAATTTGGAAACCAATATTTTTGTCTATTATCTTGTTATATGTATGAAACATTCTCTGATTTTGATCCAAATTAGGATCAAAACTGAGGAATACAGCTATATCACTATTTCCTTATGATTATGGTGTATCTTTTTTTTTCTGTATGTTTAAACTTTCACAGATTTTAGATGACAAAATTGCTATTGTTCAAACTCACAGCAGTATTATGAAATTGCATTCAATTCTAAGGAATACACTGAATCTACACATTGTATTGGAGGATAGAGTCTTCATTTCAGATAGCCCAAACTATAACAAAAACCAGCCACAAACTGTAAATCTCTTCTTGAAAAATAAAAAAAAAAAGAAAAAAGTGGGGAAAAAAAAAAAAAAAAAGGAAATCTTATAGCTTTAAAAAAACAGGTTTCACTTCCAAAGCAGCCAACATTTTCAAAGATAGAATATTTATTTCCAAAACCAAATGGGCAAGTATGACATCCAGCAACAAATTAGAAAGGATAAAGGCTCTATTTTGGCAAAAGTGAAATGTATTTGTGGTTTGTATCTGGCCTGTGTGGCTTACTTGCCAAAGAATTTAAGGTTGATTCTGAAGCCAAAAATTTCTGCACAGATCATACCGCACAGAGTTTATTTTCCAAGTTTTAGTAGCATTCTCCAAACGAATTCATTCCTTTTGTTTTGTCCTCAGTTTTGTCCAAATCCAGACACAGCAGGAACGGTGCAGTTTTGCAAAAAAAATATTCTGCTGCTTAGACTCATTTCTCTTGTCCTGAATACCAAGTTCAAAGTGGAACTAGGGTAAAGTAGAAATAAAAAAAAAAAAACCAGCAGTGAATTCTCTGCAACACAGAAGCAACATCATTGCACTAAGTCTCTTCCCTATTGGATGTAGAGTTCTGAATTCCACTACAGAGGAAAAATACTTGCAGAGAATATAGGGATTTCTCCCATTTTTCCTGGTGCCTTTGCTTCTCAGTCCTAGCACAGATATACAGATAGAATCTACAGATTAAGCTTCACTATTTATGTTCGTATTTAAACAGAAACACAGGCATTTTGTCTGCATGCTTTAGTCTCTCTTTATTTTTTTTTTATTTATTTCTTTTTTAAAGTAAGCTCTGTGACTAAAGGACTTGCACCAACTACTTTCTTTCCTTTTAAATGTCTCTGTGGTTCAGAAGTGGAAACAATACACAAAAGTGAAAAAGCACGGCTCAGCCCACTGGCTGCATGTGCACACAGGTGTGTGGTCCCACTTCCCAACAGGACAACTGTCTTGCATCAAGATCTGCAGGTTTGATTCTTTTTCCTGGTTCAGCTGGATCCTGAGACCTGCTGTCACCATATGCTTTTATTCATTTGTAGTCATACATACAATAAAGTGACTGCTTGGGTGGTCTCATGCTTTTTTACAATGCCTGCTTCAATATGCCTGGCTTTGCTGACAGAAATGAAGTGTCTTTTGCATGCTAAATACCTGATGCTTTTTTTTTTTTTTTTTTTTTACTCTTTTTTTCTCCATACAACTGTTTAAAGTGAAGCAGAATTCACCTTGCAGTTACACAACTACCTACCTCACTGAGTGCTTCTTCAAGCACCAGAGAACTTTACAAATTGGCCACATTTCTTTTATTAACTTATTTAAACACATTCAAGTGTAAAGATCCAAGTTCTGTCAAGACCTCACTCCTAACTCAAGAAAAGTATTTTCTACAGAAGGAATCAAATTTTCTTCATCCATGTTAGCAACCTCAAACAGATGAACCAAAGGAAAAGGAAGGAGATGGCTGGTTGAATTCAGTGCAGAAGAGAATCACATAATTTTCTTGAAAGTAGAAAACAAAATCTCTGAATGAATAATAATCATCTTTACGAGCTCAGAGAGGTTGAAGGTGACTCTAGATAACCATAAGAAGGAGAATATTTTGCCTATATATAAAATAAAACACACACACCTCTCCTCCAACCTTCCCAAATAAGTATGAATCCTGAGTTCATTTTGATATCAACAAAGATACCAAACTATTAAGCTAGTCACTTGTAAGTACCTTGGAGATAATTAAAATGATAAGAAAGAGCCACCAGAGATTAAACAAACAAACAAACAAATCACGTCAAACTAATGTCATTTCCTTCATTTACAGGGTAACTGCCTTGAATTATTTTTTTTCTGGAAAAGTTAAAAAATGAGTAGTACAACAAAATGCCTTCAAATACTGTTTCTATAGATTGTAGAGTCGTCATTAAAGAGACATGAAGTAGGAGCATAAAAGAAGGACAAGAATCACTAGCTTAAAGGATGCAGCTATAGAATTCTCCAGTGGTAATGGAACGAGATACTGAGGTTCTATTCTCTCTCACAGGACTGAGATATTAGTGAAACATAAGCATTAGAGATAGATAAAATCTGGCAATATTGACTAGTCCCACACATCCTCTGATTTTATAAAATTCATGGAAATTACTAAGGAAATTAAGAATGTTCCCTAAGAAGGATACAGATGTTATATGCAATCTGCAGTTTGGCCTCATAGAAAAAATGATTATAGGTCTTGTGATCCTACATAATAAACATGACACAGTAACTGTACCACTGATTTACTTAACCACTCTCTGGGTTAAGTAAAGCACCTGAGATTCAAGGTGTACCATCAGCATAACCACAAAACGTACAAAATGCAACCACACAGCTTAGGAAATCCTAGAACACATTTCCAAAGGAATTCAGCAACTGGTGTGCACTCAGATTTGTAAAATGTTTGAAAACATGGCCTCATAATTACTAATGCTATTGCTGCTACAACACTTGATGCCTTACTGAGGACAGGGTTTTGCAGACACATTAGAAGAGCCAAATAACAATAAGATTAAGAAAAAAACCTTTACAAAGTGAAAAAGAAAGCCTTTTTTTTTTTTTTTAATGTAGAACTCAATGGATTGGAGAAAAATATGAGCAATGTTAAAGCAATACATAACAGCAATCATATTGCTCAGGTACAAAACATTCATGTCCAATTAATTCACATGTATGGAAAAAGATGGTACCGTGTAACAATGATCAGAAGTATCAAGATGACAGTAGTTCATAAGCTCTGGGCAGCCTGGTCTATGTCCTCCCTGTCCATGGCAGGGAGGTTGAAACTAGATGATCTTTTCAACCTAGGCCATTTTATGATTATATGATAAGCTATTAAAACATTCTTCTTCATTAATTTTATTTCATTAGAAGACCATCAGATCAATTTGCTGAAACGATGAAAAATGATGTTGATACATAATTTTTGAAAGAAATTCCAATTACCTTAGAAATTCATTTCTTTTTTTTTTTTTTTTTTTTTTTTTGCAACTATTTGGAATCCATAATTTTAACACCAGTGTTCCAGTCACCATAACAACTTTTTACATTTGTTCCTACTTCATTTATGAGCACATCATGTTAAAATTTGATTGCATCATTTGATAGCTAAGACAGATTAATGCAGTTTTTAAGCTAACTCATTTAAACTATTTGCTGGAGGACTGACGTTTATTTCTGTTCCTGATAAAGCTCATAATCAGGGAGAGCTAATTTAATGGAAATAATATGCAATGATAATCTCTTCCAATAAATTCATGTTTCAATTCAACAGGAAAAGGCATCTCTTCAATCGATGTTTTTAGTTTACATGAACAGTATTAGCTTCACTGCCTGCTGTCTAACTAGTTAGATACCTGAATAAAACTATGATGGTTCTTGTGATGGAATCTCCCAGAAACTTATCAGTTTTCATGGCTTAATTCAGGAGAAATGATCCTGACTTTCACTGTGCACCTCATCTCGGTTGTCACAGGCAGCTTGTTATATCCACCATGTTTGCTTTCACTTTTCGGCTGTGCTCTTCAGAATTTTGTTCGTAGGCTTTTACATTCTTTGCCAGAACAGATGGAATTTATTATGAATTTAATGTCATATAGATTAAGATATGCCCTGAGCGACTTTTTATCATGTTACATTGATTTACCAACGTAGCCCTGCTCTGCTACTCTGGACAGAGAAGATGGCTTTGACGAGCCTGATGTTCATATCCACCAGATACTTGGAGCAGTATAGCTGAACAGTTTTACTTTACTGCTGAATATCTAAAAATCAGTGACCTCAGTGTCGAGGAAGCAACCCTGCTGTACCTGTAAGACGAAGGTCATGAAGACACATGTGAAATCTATTCAGATGTTTAACACAGCATGTAAAATTGTCCAAGTTTTGTGGTCGTATTGAAGACCAGTGATGACAACTGTGTGATGCATAGCTACTTTTGTTTGAAATCAGATACCTCTTTCATTCTAGACATGCGGCTTTAATCTCCCAAGTGCTGTGCTGGCTTTTGCTCTCCTCTATATGACTTTGTCATTGACTGTGATGTTTGAAACAGCAGAATTTACCTCTGTAGCGCTGTACTGCCCTGATGACACCTTCTGCTAGCTTCACATGCCAGCTTGATGTGGAACAGTATATGACATGTTTTGGAAGAGCCTTCAAATGTATAAAACTCTCAACAGAATAAAAACCAGGATTTCAATCAGGGTCAGCCAAGTGCCCATAAGTATCACCTGTACTTCAGGTCATCCCAACGGGGCTGTCATAGATAACAGATCTTAATCCATTCTTCTAAGCAGCACCAAAGCAAAGATGTCAAAATATTTGAAAAAAGGCATGTACTTGAAATTCTTTGTGGCTCTAAACCTCAAAATCAAACACTGAATATGTGACCAAGCTGGGAAAGGAAAGAAGACTCTCAGAGCTGCTACATAACTATTTTAGTAACTTTCACTCTGTCTCCTGGAATGTATTCATTTAAATCAAAATAGCCACAGTTATGCCAAAAAGTGGTATTTAGATTTTATTCCCCATGATCAGGCTTCCTTTCCAATAGTATATCATATTAGAACAAACAACTGTTGTCTCTGACAACAGAGGCCATTAACACTACAACAGCAGCAATTTTCTCAGCTGTCCTTTACATGAAAGGTGAGAAGTTCCCTGTCAGTTTACGGTCAACTCCTTAGCTTCATTTAGATCACAGAACCACAGAATGGCCCAGGTTGGAAGGAACCTCAAGGATCATGAATCTCGAACGCCCTCACCACAGGTCGGGCCAACCAACCTCCCCATTTAATAGTAGACCAGGCTGCCCAGGGCCCCATCCAACCTGGCCTTGAACACCTCCAATGACAGGACATCCACAACCTCTCTGGGCAGCCTGATCTTTACTACATAATGAGACAATACAACTGAAACAACAAATGAAGGTGAAAATCTTTTTTTGTTTCCCTTTTGCCTATTGTGGTTTATTATTCATATTATTACAGTGTCTCTCAATAGCAAGACAAATAATCTCCCAATGACAGGATTTCTAAATAAACGTTGAGGGAGTGAAGTGATTAGGGTGTTGCACTGGGAGGATGCACTTTATCTCTAGTGTAAGCACTGCCAACACTTAGTATTCATAACTCATAGAAATGATGAGATTATTAATGAAAGACATTCATGGGGATACGGGCTGGAACAGTAGGTTAGCCATGATTATGTCTACAATGCTATTTAAAACCTATTGACTTTAAAAAGAAAACGACAAATGAATTTTTAAAGACTTGCTTTCATTCCATCAGTTGTCTTCACCTCCTTTACAGCACTGTAAAATCAAGAAAAACTATTTAAGTCAAGGGAATCATACTAATATAAATGGATGAAAGTAATATCACTTTCGAGCTGCCGTCTGTTATACATCAAGATTATAATTCAGCATATTTTTCTAATTCCCCAAAACAACAGAGGTCACATTTTCAGTGGCCTTCCTAAATTACAACTACAGAAATGATGAATGCTTCCATGTGCAACAATAGATACCTGCCTGCATAACGCAACTGCGTATAACTGCTTATCAACAGTGCTTGTGTACACAACGTACTATGTAAAAACAGAATCACAGAATCACCAAGTTTGGAAAAGACCTTTAAGATCATCCAGTTCAACCATCAAAACATGCTCAGGCACTTAAAAGCGCTTTAAACTGCAAGCATATGCATATACTGAATGTACTGAAGAGGTTTTTGTTGTGTATCTTTTCCTCTAGTTTGGCTGCCAAAGTGAAAAATGACCAGAGGAAACAATTTAGTTGAAAGTGAACCAAAATATGGTTTCTCGTTGTTTCCTGCCTCCAAAAAATAATAATTGCCAATCATTCTTTTATGCCAAAACATCTTGTTTCAGCTCCTTTGGGGAAAAAAAAGGAAATTAATGCCTAGGTTCTAAGAAGTAATGGGGAGGAGCAGGATGAGCATGTTTCCATTTTTTCCAGAAGCTTAGTGGCTCCGTGATGTTTGGTGAGCTATCTCCAATATTTTTTTCCATCTATTTGGTAAAACTCTGTCCAAGAAAAATCTTTTCGCATGTAAGCTGTTTGGAAAAAAAATGTAGATTTAATACCTAGCCTGATGCCTTATGCAGATGTAAATACAAGGTGGACTATGAAGAAAATGGACTGATTCAAGGAGAAACATGTGATATTATAAATAATGGCTTTGGAACAACCAGTTCTCTGATATCATCTTAAAGATGAAATTCACCTGTAGAATTTTATAACATTTTATAATTAATTCTCTAGATAAGAATTTTCTTTTACTATTCATGCACTTGAAAACCAGATCTCTTTTATTCCAGATAGGAAATTATTCATTTGGACTTCAACTTATAAGCAGAATAAATAGCTTATGGTCGGCAAAGTAGCAGTCCTTACTCTTAGAGCAAAATATAGCAAAAATGGAGTTCAAGGCCCAACTAAAGTCAAGTAAAATGTTACAATGATCTTTTTTTGGTGGACAGTGTTTCTAATGACTACCTCATTATTCCTACTTGCCAAATCTAGAAACTAAACTAGAACTGTCTCCCTGAAAGTGAAGTTAGAAGCTACATAGCCACAGTCACTCACTCAGTGACAGGTTCCCAAACTGACCTAAAGACACTCTCTGAATGAAAGAGTCCCTGTGTCACATTTTTCTCACCTCTCCTTTAAAAAAAAGACAGTGATAAAAGATTCCTTCAGGACACAGATTCCTACTCTTTCAGTCCTCCTATTTAAATGTATGTCCAGGTCTGTCCTCAAAGTGCCCCAAATATGGGCTGTAGCAAGATATCAAAAGCATCACATTCCACTGCTTCTGAATTTTGTTTGTCAACTTCATGGAAAGGAAGTTGAAAAATAAAGCTTCACTCAAAGGGGTTCTTTTTAGCAGACAGAGAAGATGGTGGCTGTTTCACAGTCTGGGCTCCAAGACCACAGGCTTGTAGTCATGCTGCAGTGCACAGACTTGCTCTGCTAACACCTGCGTGCACAAAGGTGACAAAAATAAAACCAGCTGAGACCTACCACTAACTTGTTATCTGCAATCCTGAGTAAGGTGATACATTAGTTAGACGGAAATCAAGGTCACCATTATCTTGCTGCCTTTCTTCCACCTCTGGACACTGAGGTATGTTCTTTATTACGCAGAGAGCAGAACAATTTCATCACCAAACAATGCTTCTTAAAACTTCATTCAAACAAGAAATCATATGGTTGCAACTAAAACCTAGAATTCACCTTGGGAAATCAGCTACTCACTTACCTACTCAGGCTTTATCTACCAGTTAGCTGCCTTTTTAAGGGGTACACTATGAGAAATTTAGCAGTGAAGAGCACATGATGCAAAGGTGTAACCCCCACCTAGAAAGATGCTCAAAGACAACAAGAAAAGCAATGTGTAGCCACATATGGCACAACAATAAAGTCCATAAACTACATGTAATTTTGACTGTTCATGTCAGTGTCGACATATCTAGGCAGACTTGACAGCTGCAAAAATCCAGATAGTTTTGCCTAATATCTAAGCCCTGTTAAATAGTATTCACCTTGTTTTGATTAAGTTTAACCTATTTTCTTTCTTCTATTATCATTTAGGAAGTCAACAGGAATGCAACAGTTGACTTTAATAGCACAAGGCACAAGAAGTACTGAAGTTAAGAGATATCAGTAAGTTCCCAGTAGCATCTTAAATTGCTACTCTACACAAGACCTTAAGGAAAAAATCCCTCCAAGAATTATATATTATATACATACACAACTACCTGTAAGGAAAGATTTGATTCTACCTAACACAAAGAAAAGAAGTCATTTGATGTAACCTCTTAATAAAAGGGATCATGGTCTGAAGTACCACGGTTATTGTCCTTGCTGGATTTACTCTGCAGTCTCAGTATAAATAGTCCCAGAAACCAAACTGTGATTAGAAGTCATTTTAACACATTTGAAAATTTCATTATATGAACTACTTCCTTTGAAGAGGAACATCAATATTTCAAACACATAAAATTATTCTTTTTTCCACTAAGTTGAGCCATTACTCAATCCAGTGTTATTAAGTAGGCTTTTTTCCCAAATATAATATATTGTAAAGTATAGCATTGCATTTCAGTATATTTTGCTCTTAAATAATTTAGAACAAAATAAAGCCTATTAGAACAAGCACTATTTTGATGAATTTAATATACATCTATTAGTTAAGAAACTTTCTTATCAAATCTTACTTAGCAATGAATGGTGGATTTGAGTTCTTCATTTAGAAAATAATTTTACTCAATTCCTAAATGTATGTATTCTTTATTGCTTAAAACTCCTAAATATATTAAGTAGGTCTATTTAGAATGTAATTTTTACAGAGAAAGGTTTCCCTAAAATTTCCTGATAGTTTACTGTTTTCAACTTCTAACACCCTTAAGTAGGTCTACTGCACAGTACAATGGAATAAAATATGTTTTCCTTGGCATTTGAGTGCACATATTTTGAATGCTGTGAGGGATTTGGATGAATGATTTTGATGAATGTCGACTGGCAGATGACAATTCAGTTTTCTAAAAAAAAAAATGACAAGTTTGCATTTGCTTTTGCTCTGTTTTGAAGGATATACAAAACTTTCTGAAGATTTGAGGCAACCACATTCACATTCCTCTGTTCCTTCCTTCAGTAAAGCTTCCCAGACAACTTAGTTTTGGATAAGATAGGACAGAAGAGAATTCAAACAAAAGTCCTTTTCAAGGCAGGTAATGTCCCAGTCACCATCGTGGAGAATGTCAGGTCTCTCTTTTACACATCATTATTGTATTCCTTAATATCCTCCCCAGATAATCTTTCTATTTTTGTTATCATTTTTAACACTGATTCAAATAAGAAACATAGAAGGAAATCCCTAGCCCAATTTCAGTGGAACTGGGATATTACCCTGCAGACAGAGGTTATTTCAATATAAGTAAAATATTTGATTCCTTTGTGAGTTTATTCTAGAGGTTTTAAATGCAAAAGTCTCTTCCAGTATTGCTGTACAGTCTTCTAGTTGTTATCTTCTCACTTCAGAATTATCTTATCTCTGCTAATTTATGCAGATTTTACACTGGACTCTTTATTCAAAGTCAAACAAACTCACCACCAAAGGGAGAAAATGAAAATGAAAATCCTGCACAAGTAAAAAATGTCAAGTTAGGTTCTTAAAAATGGATCTGGGGACTGGATTCAGGGTTAAAGATGCTGTATTAATTTATTTCCATTACCATACAAAAGTACATCTTACCATCATTTGCCAGAAGTAAAAACACTTATCTAACAAAGTGGAAAAGACGGTATCACTTCTAATGGAAAAGATGTCAGAGTTGATTATTTTCCTCAGGGAGTATGAATCAGAGGACAGGATTTCTCAAGAGCAGAAAACTGGTACATAGAGTCATGCCCAGCATCTAAATCCAACTGTGAAGTTTTAGGAGAAAATTATCTAAGCCAGAGAGAACAACAAAAAGTCTTGATACACAGCCAGGTGAAACTCCACTGGGCAGACACCCTGAAGGTAAAACTTTAGCAAAGGTGATAGGAAAGGCAAGGAAGCTCATATAACAGCAGTGGGGAAACACATACTGCAGGTTTATTTTTCCCATTATGTTTGGAGACAGTTAAGAAGACAACAAGTATTTTCAGTGCCTGTCTGTAATGGGAAGTCACTGACATCCTCTGTGTTCAGTAGAACTAGTTGCAAAGTAGAATCTTGTAAAGAGATGCTGGAGTCAGACTCCTGCCTTAGAAACATACAAGTCGTATGATGGTTATTAGTGAGCCTGTGATCTTGTATCAAATCTAGCTACAGTGGGATATATTTCATACATATGATTCCGAAAAGACGTATTTTTCACGAGGTCTTTGGCTATTTATTCAGATAATTAAATACATTTTTTTTGCAAAATCACTGTTTTTCAACAAATAAAAGCAAAAAATGAGAGCACAAACTCATCACACAGTGCTCTATCTGCCAGTAAGTACAGAGTAGGATAAGCTTTTGATCCCTATACTTCCACTGAAGGTAATGGAAATCCTCTATTCAGAGTCATAAGTACCTCTGTGTGATATATATTATACCATAAAAACCTATGCTTGAGAGAAAAGGAAGATGCAATACATTTAAGTATGCTGGCATTTCTGTTTTGCTGCACATCCTTTAAAAACTATGGGCTAGGTTGATTTTTGGTTTTTTCCCCCCAAGGAAAATACTACTGGCACACATTAAAGACAGCTATATTTCTAATTCCCAGAAGAAAAAGCTTGTCATGAACATATTCAGCTCCAATACAAAGCATCAGACAAACTGCTGTGACAGGAGAACACTCATCATCCTGCACATCCCTATATGCAGGAGCACATTCTCTTCTTGTACTCCCCTTTGCTATTGCAGTCAGCATGC
Organism: Phasianus colchicus; assembly: GCF_987193195.1. Taxonomy (NCBI): domain Eukaryota; kingdom Metazoa; phylum Chordata; class Aves; order Galliformes; family Phasianidae; genus Phasianus; species Phasianus colchicus. Next base: position 61,848,439 of record NC_143439.1, on the reverse strand, counting down.
ACAGCACTGGATAGCTATTTTTTACTTTCAAACACTCTTAAAAAGTTAGCATTTATCCTGAGACAGAGCAAAACCTGCAGCTCAGATCCAGCTGTCCCTAGCCCTTTGGGAAAAAAAAGGCAGATAAATGCAAGTCTGAGCTGCAGAATTGGCTTATTTTTACTAAATCACATTATCTTCCTCAGTCACCGCACAGAACTGAAGTACGTATTTGTTAGCACAGTGTTTGGCCACATAAGGCATCATACTTACTTGGACAACTATGTACTTGTTTACACTGCGAAGACAATTTGCACAAGAAGAAAGGATAAATGTTTAATGTTTTTGATGTGTAAAAATCAGAAAAAAATGCAGGATACTGTTATTTTTATGTAAGTTTCTCAGATTTACTCTGCAGTCCTATTACTCCACACTCTGACCACAACTATGTGAAATTTCATACAAACAGAACTCTTTATCTCTACAATCTAAAATATTGTGTTAGGGTATAATGCAAATCAAAGGCAGGCTGCACACTGGGGCTGTTTGGGCATGATCAGTGTAAGGGCTTGTGTGACAGCAAGACAAAAACATCAATGACTCAAGTACTATTTGAAACATCCACAGTTAAAAATATGCTCAAGTGCTTAAGCAGAGAAACCTAAAAAAAGAAGTGTAGATGGGAACTTACGTCATGACCAGTGTCTCATCTCCAGGTTCGCTAAGTAATCCATCTACGAAGACTGAAGTGCTTGTAAAATTATGTGTACTCCAAGTCTGGCCTTCATCTATGCTGAACCTGTTAAAAAACAGAAATGGTTTCATTTGCAAGTATTACATAAATCAGAATTCATTGAAAAAGTAAAAAAAAAATCCCATAACCACTAAACCCAGGATTTACAATCACCAAAACACCGTATGCATGAGTGGTGTATCTCATTAATGTTCCAGGCTCTCCCATCTTTATTAGAAAGAGTATAATAAATTTGTGACAACAATGGTAATTCTCGGCCAAATAAAAAATGATGTCTGTCAACAAACAATCCTGCTACTTTGTAGGTTCAAGAGTCAGTTAATTTACACTTCATTCTCTCTAGAAGTCCCTGAGCTGGAGACCTGTTAAGCAGAGGTCAGTAAAACGTTAAGTATGCAGAACAGCTGAAGTGCTAAAATACAAGTGCTAAAAACTGCAGGCACCAAGACGAATGGCCCCTTACAGCTCTGATAATCCTCATAAAATTTTTCAATAGATATTCAGCAAAGTTCAAAATTCAGCATTCAAATACTCTGTGTACCTAAAAATTATGACTAGAATTCTTTTGTCTTGCATACTTTTCAGATCTTTTTTATACTATGGTAATGATGGCTTTCAGTCTAGCTAATGAAGCATATAGCCAAGATCCTATTAGAATAAGCAGCATTATCAAAAATGAGCCTTGTTATGATCAATCTTCTGATCACTTGCACCTTCTATTTCCTAACCTAGGGGGAGGTGTCCCTGACCTCAGCAAAGAGGTTGGAACTAGATGATATTTAAGGTCCCTTCCAACCCAAACCATTCTATCATTCTCTCTTCCTTTTTTTTTTTTTTTTTTTTTTTGTACTGCAAAGATAATAACTTTATATGCCATTACACAAAGTTACCATGTTTTGCTTCACTATCGTGTAGTTTAGAATTATTTGCAACCAAACTTTCCTGTCAAACAAGAGAATGCCATTTTCTGTAGACGCATCGTATGACAGGATCTACACAGAATGTGCAGTACAATTAATTAGTGTAGGAATTTGTCAGAAGAACTGGGCTTCTTGCATACAGTACTATACAACTTTTATGCACAGAGAAATTATTTTCCCATTGGCTCCAAAAGACTAAGTTGCATTGTTCTTGCCAGAGCAATCCAGGGCTATTCTCCAGTGTCCTCATTACTGTGGCTGAATAGGACAGAGCTTTATCACAGTATGAAACAAGTATTCTGACCTAAGGCATCATAGGGAGAACATTACTGCCATATGCTGCAGGTGCAAATCAGTAGCAGATAATGACCATGATAAACATGGTCTGTAGAGTTCCAGGATAGCCTTTTAAGCAAAAATATATCTTACATCTATAATGATGTAAGAAAATCTTGTTATGATTAATTCATTATGTCATGGTACCAATACCACCAAGAAGTAATCTTTAAGAAAACATCTTTCTGAATTTTGTCAAATTAATTCAAGTTAAATTAAGCTGATTACACTTGCATCTCATACATGATTACACTGAAATGTTCATCTTAAAATCTGAACTTTGTCTCATGTATTGAATACACAATAGCTTGCTCTAATTGACTGTAGGATTACTTGAGTATTTTCAGTGGGATAGAGGTATCTTTGATGGCCACAATAACTCCACCATGGTCCAGGTACAAGATGTGATGCTCTTCTTCAAAGACCTACAAATCAGAAAACAAAAAGTCCAACTAAGCAAATGCAGAAATAAAATGTATGAGAAAACCAGTGTTAAAAATCTTACATATTTCATAATGTCCACGCTGTAAACAGAAAAGGACATACAAATCAGATTAACTCTTACACTTCTCTCTTCTCCCAGTTGTAACAGAAAAGAAAGTTAAGCAGGTGAATCAGAAAATGTTCAGGTTCAAATCACAGTCAGATTAAACTGTCTAAAGTGATTTTAGCCCTAGCTTACATTCCTCACAGTATGCATTCTGCATTCTTTCCTATTATATATCACCAGGTGACCTATCACCTTACTTAAGTATTTGCCATATTCTTTATATCTTGCAGAATGAAATGCTTTGTAATCTAATTCAAAGAAAAATAGGAAAACTGTCACTGTCTGGGACTGTCTTGCATGCTCTTCAGACTCCACCGAAGTTTAAATAATTGGTGCCAGTGTTTTCTGCATTTCCAATGTCAATGATTTATTTAAATTCAAACTTTGTGATCACATAAGGAGGCTGCTCTGAGCTCTGAACCAAAATACATGTAATATTGATTTAATGGTATAAAGGATTCAAAATCTCCTAAATTATTTTCATTCATTTTTCTAGAGGTCATCAGTAGTACTAAAATAAATGAATAAGAAATATCCTATTTTCTGCATCTGTTATCTGTTTTAAGCTGGTGTTTACTCACGTTATTAGCCAGTGAAAGTTCATTTACCACAAGATCAAATGATAAAGTGAGAGTTTATGCACACACATAACAGTTCATAGAACACAGAGCTTCCTCCACACTTTGACAAAGCCCAAGAAAAAAACATAAAGGTGAGCTCAACCTTGCCTTGTGAATGAGAAAATGCAGACAATACACAATGTTTTTTTTAATGACAGTGCTAAACACTACACTTAGGAGATAAATAAGTAAGACCGAACCAAGGAGAGAAAAAGTCTTAATCATACAGCACATTCACAATTACTTCAAAAATAGCAAGCACTTAATTTGCCTTTAGAATTCAATATTCCTCTTATTTCGTAAGAACACGTGTTATGGGATTCCTAGGGTTTCGAGTGTTTGATTGGCTTTTTGGTGTTGTCAATTTACTGCCAGAACCCTGATATGGGACATTTACAGTCCTATCTACTTGTTCCATTCAGCTACACACTTTAGAAGACAATTCAGTGAAATGCAGACATTCATTTTAGATGTACTTCAAAAGGATGAGATCGCTTCAACTCAGATAAGCCAGCAGAGTTTTGATTCTCCTTCAAACTTCATTTGAACTTTTGCAGCATTGCCAGAACAAGAAGTTTCCAAAAGCTTAACCTTCATACAGAAGATAATGGAAGACATTGTCTGCATAACTTCATCCAATTTAGGGTTTCCCAGAAAAGCACCATGGCAATTCCTAGTGCACCATTTCAGCACACCAGGTTTACCCACTCCTGTGTAAACTATAGCATGCTATAAAGCACAGCAAACTCATTACAGGTATAGAAATGTCATATTTATATCATGCTCTTCTTGCATGCATTTCAAATACTTTCTAACTAGAAGGCAAGTATCAATTCCTGCATTTTATATAATATATATATTATATATATAATATATAATAATGAATTCATGAAATCAGAACCTGAAAACAATTGATAGGCATGTTCACAGACAGCCTAGAACTACGACCTCTCTCCACTAAATGACATCAGATAATAAATTCATAATGATTCTTACTAGTAGCCAAGAATCACAGAACTAAATTACTATAACCTGTTTCTAAATTTTTCCTTCTTTTGTAATGTTTTCGATAAATTTATTTGCTTTATAATTGTGAAGTCAACTTCTCTCTCTCCATCTCTCTCTCTCTGTTTGCTCCTGTGTCTATTGCAGGTTGTCTGTTGGGAGCAATTAAGAGAGCTCCATAAAATAACTGAACATGTCTAAATGACTCCATAGAAATTAATTGCACACAATTTTACTCTGAGATATCTTAGAAGTAACCAAAAATACTCGGTCACTTGCATCTCACAAAGCGACATCCATTTCTAAATCCAAATCTGTAATTTTCCTACAGCAGAAGGAGGTAGCTGGACCTTCACAGTGGTAAGAAGTTGGGATTGCATCCTTTACCATTGTGCTTAAAAGTATTACCATCCATCCCTTAAGATGTCTGCAGAAAAAAAAAAAAAAAAGTAGTCTTGCTTATACAAAGGTATTCCAGATTGCTTTGATATGAAAGGATTTGACACAGATAAAGAGAATTCCTACAACTGAACCACTGAACTGGAGCTCCAGAGACCTAGGTTCACTTCCTAGGTGCACTGTGTAACCTTAGAAGGCTAGTAGAATATATTGTGGCTCCACTAGATCTTCCATAGCAGATCAAACACAAAAAGCTTTCCTGTTCTTGTCTTTACTTTTATTTCTCTTGCATACATTCCAGGTCAATGCAGCTGCATGGACATTTAAGCTACTTGTCAATCAGCTCCTAAACCTGTTGTACATACAGTACACCATCACAAATTTCATTCTGCTTTCAAATGTTGTTCAGTACTGTTTTCAAAAAACACCAATAAGCAAGACAGGCATCATGCAACAGAAAGGCAGTAGAACTGTAACCAGCCCACATTGCATTATGGCTACTTAAAATCTTTGCTTTTATTTTTTCATTTACTGAAAGTATTAATTCTATGGAACTTAATTCTATGGAACTCTTTTTGGGCATTTTGATTTGTACCTATCAGCTGTGCTGTCTGCAATAGTAAATAACCCTGAATTCTCATGTGACCATACCACGTAAAAGCCATGGAAACATAAGTTCAGTTGAAATCATTCCAAGTGTACAAAACAGATTCAGACATTACTGAAGGAAAATGATCAATAGATTTTCTTTAATTTGAGGATGAACTACAAATATGGGGACTGGTCCCATTTACAAATCACAGACTGAATTCAAGTTAACAATGTGATGCTCTAGTACAAAAAAGAGATCTCCTCCTGAAGTGAGGTGATAGCCAAGATGTCAAGGGAAATCATTTCAGTCTGATTAGTAATTATAAAATTTATAATGTTGTATCCAGTTTCTCCATTCTTCAGGAGATTTTAGATAGTCTGATCGACAAACAACAAAAGGGAAAAGCAGTTTAGAAACTCCATCTCTTAGGAAAAAAGGCAGATTTGAAATTGCTTTCCTTCCAGAGGGTGGGGGGAGGAAAAGGGGGCGAAAAGCCTGTGCTATGGGTAGACATGATAATTGCCTTTCAACATCTGAAAGGTTATTTAAAGCTGACAGAAAACCTCAGCTCCCAAAAGACAGGAAGAAATCAGCTTACCTTGCAAAAATTGTGGAACAGCAAGAACAACTACAAAAAGCAAGGATATGCAAAGCAGCTTATGTTAAATGTTAAAAAATCTATGAAGTGAAGTAAAACACCATATAGGAGCACAGCAGAATCTCCTACAGTTAAGGATTAACAAATAGGCCTTGAAAATCTCTCTTTAAGTTGTTTCTGGTACAACTGATGTTGCTTCAGCGCAGGTGGTTGGATTATCTTCCACCTTCCTCCTAGGCCTACATTCCTATGAGTCCCAGTGCCAATATTGCTATTATTTCAGGAAAGCTTTTATTCAATTCCTTGAACAGTCTTTTTCTCCTAAGTTCTCCATATTTGCCTTTCTATATTGGTTTTTTTTTTTTTTTTTTCCACTCTACATAAGCAGATAGCTCTTTCTTCTCATAGTTTATAGACAGTTCTGCAACCTCATGTATGGAATGTAAGAAAGGTGACAGGGATTCAACAATCACAGCCTCAAAGTTTCCAAGGCAGAGACTTAAACCCACCCAAAAAAAATGTAACTGAACGTGAGCTTTGCTCTCCTTTTGCCAGCACAGAAAAGCTGTAACTTTCTATCCAAATAATTCCTGTATCACGGATGACAAAATTCTTGTCTTTTTTTTTTTTTCATGAGTTCCAACAGAGAAAGGAAAACACATGGATTGTATATATAGCAATCTACATTTTCATTCTGATAGCAAATATTGAGTAAGCTCTTCCAAGACTTCATAGCAGTTTTAATTAAAATCAAGTGAGCAATGGTGGGTTTGATTTTGACTGTCACAATAAGGATTAATTTGTGGCTGGTTTTACAGTTCGAACAGTCATCTTAAGGTCAAGTTCCAACACACATCATCTGTTGGAGTATCTCAAAAATAAAAGCAGCAAAATATGACTTTGATCTCCATCACTCTTTCCTTCTTATTTCTCACTCTATCAAAATTATGGAACTCTGGGAAATGGTGACAATAAAACATAAGAGGCCTCTGTTAAGTATGAGATAGCAAAGCACAAGCTGTAAATTCTGGAAGGCTTTTGCATTTAAACACCTATTTATCATCTGCTAGAATTCAATAAAGAATTTGGCATAAAATCTTATCTTTTAAAACTTAAAGAACATTACCATGATAAAAATAATATATATATTTTAAAAGTTCTTTTGCAGAGTATTAATGGCAATCTGCAATAGCAATATAAGAAAATGCCTGTGTTTACTCTTATGTCGAAGGTGCTGAGCTTAATAACACTAGTGAGTGCCTTTTCCCACTTACTTATTCTCAGATAATAACACAGCTTTTATTTCAGTAGAACACTAAAACACTGTTTTAACTGAAATAAAATACTTTTTGATATACTGGTACTTTGAATGCTGTATTTTCTTTTTTCTGGATATACATTAAAAGTAGATTACAAAACCTCCTCATGTCTTATTACTATTGTTATGGACATTTACACTCTTAAAGAAAATATCACTGAGGCAGAGCAGTTTAAAACAAAGTAAATTAGAAAGGTGCAATGTTTAAATCAACACTATGTATTGGAAACATAAGGCATCCAAAAATCAAATGTCATTTCAACTACTACAAGACTGGGATTTTTTTTAAAATACTTTAATGTATTTAGTCCTGTAATTGATTAAATCATACTAAAAGACATTCAAAGGTTTACTGCTATTTTTTTTTCAATCTCTTTTTGTGTTCTCATTTCCACTGGAGAACAAACTTTAAGCTTTAAAAGCAGTTTTAACTGCAAAGCAGAACAATTTCCTCCTTCCTATGCAATCCCTAGTTTTAAGCTTGGAATATTCAAACTGCAAGATTTAGCCCAAGTCTACTTCTTCATTAGCATAGGAAGATTACTGAAATTACAATAAACCAAACTGGACTGCAAGTTTCTTATGCAAGATACTTAGAAGATTTGTAAAGAGACCAAAATATTTGAGTTTCAGGAGAATCTGACAGCCCAACCAATTCAGATCTTTGCAAATCACCTCCTTAATCTCTCAGTATCCACATCTCACTTGCAAAATAATGGCCACCTGCCTCAAAAGAGTTGGTATATAAAGATAAGTTATGCATAATAAAATTCAACATATTGGGCAGATTTAAAATTGCCTGAAATTATTTCAGTTTCCTACCTGGCGCCATGTCTTCCCACAGTCAGCTGTGATGTACATTTCTTCTTTATACTCAACCAGCTGAGACCCCAGGTTACCTGTCACAAAAGATAAGGAAAGAAGAGGGCACCCAATTAACAAGAGAGACTGGAAATAGTCCTGGCAGCAGTCAGAGTGAGAACAAAACTCAGACGATGAGTGGTTTTATTTTATTACCAACAGACATAGTCTCTTAAAAAAAAAAAAAAAAAAAAAGTGCATCATATCTATATAATCTATATAATCTATTTATTTACATTCCTATAGTTGCATATAGGCAGGAGCAATGAGGCTTAATTCTGATATTAAAACGTGCATTTAAGATGTAAGTTCAAAATGTACATGAACTCAGAAGCCATACCTTAATCACATTATGTAAAATTATTCATTTTGAACTTGAAATGTTTTAAAAAAAGTTTTAAATGTAAGACTTTATGGAATGGTAGAAAAATCCAGGATCTAGATAAGTATAACTGAAAAGAGGGCTTATGGTCCAAAAAGCTCTGTAAATGCGAAAGTCTAGAGCAGAATTACTTGTTGTATCTAAGTATTCACCAAGAAGCCATGGAATATTTTGACAAATTACACTGAAGATTTGCAGCTAGCATTCGGATTACTGTGAAGATTACTGACTTTTGCATACAAAAGTCTTGAAACAAACTTTTAAATCAAGTCTGTAGAAGATGTAACCCCAAATTGTAAGATCTCTTGTAACTTGTGGTGCTTAAAACAGCAAGCCATTAAATCACCAGTTCACAGTGTTATAGTGGAGAACCAATCATAGCTCCAAATCCTTTCTAAACAATGTCCTTTTAGGGGATTTTGATTTAAATATATGCATTGCATGCTTTTACAGTAAAAAGAAAGAGAGAAGTTATCAGATACTCTTAAACAGAAGAGATTAGGAAAGAAAACCCATGAGATTACAATAGCAGTATGTAATTTCACTTGTGTGTTATATAAATAGCTGTTTTTACCACCAAAACAGATCTGTTTATGGTGTATGGTCATTAGAGCTGAAAGGTTCTGGAGAAGAATAACTACGTGCACTGCTCAAAATACATGCTCTATTTGGACCATCAAGACTGAGTGTGCTATGTCACTTAACGGTTTACCTATGTTATTTAATCCTGTATACAGCCTAGATGAGATGATGTTAAACTTCATGTAGAATCAGAGAATTTATAGGATGGAGTTCATTTATTTCAACTGCTCCTTCTTGGTTTTACCTCTTTCCAGCCAACTCCATGCTCTCATTTATCAAGTAGTTCATCACAGATATAGCTAGCTTTGTCATTTTGAAAATAAGACTCCACTCTTGGAGGCCATTAGGCTCCTGGATAAATGCCAATTATTGTCTCTCTTACCTTCTTGTCAACAGAACTCTATTTACATGAGTAGATCTTTATTTTGAGAAGTGCTATGGAGCTGCACTTTAAAAAGTGCAGTGGTAAACTGCCTTAGCTAATGGAGAATAAGTCTGTAAACTGACATCATTAACTTTTGTTTCATTAGAAAGACTTTTATCCAGCTGACACACTAATAACAAAGGTATCAGCAAGATCTTTGCAACTGCAGCTTTGTCAGCCATGACTTCTCCTTGCTCTGGTTTTACCTCTATTGTCTTTTCTTGGTAAATGAACAAAAGGAAATGGATTCAGTTATAGTTGGAGAGAAACACTATTCTGTCAAAAATACAACTAATGACAAAATTGGCATGGAGATGGATTGCTTTGGGAAAAAACACTGCTCTCTGACCTCTGAAAGGAGCCCATTTTATGGTCAAGGTTAAAAAAAAAATCAAATGCAGAGGTGATGCATGCAGGGACTTCTGATTGCTGATGTAATGCTCTGAGCATTGATGAAAGTTGAAATGTCCAATACTTCCAGTTTTTTTAGGAGAAACATATCTACCACTTCATTTTGGAAACTTCATAAAGTGAAATCTACAAATTACGTCTCCAAACCTTTCTATTTAATCTATGTAAAAAGAGAATTACGAGTTTTCCCTATTTAAAGAATTATGTTGTTTAAACTTTTATACTCTAGTAAAATGCAACCTCAAAGATGTTGTTATATTTGAGTAAAAAGTTTTGATTCAAGGCTCTATCTCAAAGTGTGTGGTTTTATTGAATTAAGTCAGCTAACAAGCACATGTAGCAGCACCCCATAAACTCTTTTCCAGCAGCTCCAATTCACTTCAAATGAAATGCAAAGAAAGTCCTGACATTAATAACCTTATAAACAAATAACAGCAAAGTCACACAAGCACAAGCACTCAGAAAATAGAGCCGAAATACCCTAAAATTTCTTTTCTGTGTCTGAATGCAATTATGAGCATATTTGTGCTGAGTGGTGGCCAATAAAACGTAACAAAACTGACATCACAATCAAGGGATACAGAAGGTAAAAAATAGCCAAATTCTGTTCAGCTCTTAAGACTGGGAGCCAACACTTCAGTCAAAGACATCAAATGTCTCATCCAAAAAAAGAACAGTCTTTAAATGCCATCCTGCTACCCACCATATCCTGGTATGTTATAACTGTAACACAACCCACAGATATAACAGCAAGCTGGTTGTCTGGAGAATCGTGCTAAATTTTATGCTCTTTATTATAGTTATAAAAGTCTGAAGTAACTCCTCAGATGTGTCAGTACAACATGGAACCCTTTCATCATTTTATTGGGTATTACATCTCAAAATCCTTCTGTGGTAACAAGTAAAAGTAATATAATACACTGAGCACAATTCAAGTTCACACTGAAAAAGTTACTGCATCTGGAATGGGTGAGGTAACCATAAAATGCAAGTTCCAACTCTACAAGAGTGGCAAGGCTGAAAGTACAGGGGCAGACTGCTGTTCCATGCATTTCTCCAAGCTATTCCTAACTTTGCACGTGCCAAATTGACAGTTGATAGCACAGTGATCTGATTTCTGAAATAAAACTGCATTTTAATGATGATCAGTGGACAGTCAAGCTCTCTTGAAATGTGGTATAGCTGTGAGAACACAGACATCAAGAGAGTTAGTTAAAGTTCCAGCTCAGGCATTTTAGCAGATATCTACAGTTATGCAAACATGGGAGTTCAATTTCATTTACAATTTATTATTAATTTACACATTTTAATCACTACTTATCACTGTATTAGTCAAATTTTTAATGTGATTTTAGACATGCTTACCATGAGAAGAAATAATCTCCATAAGCAACACTTCAAACATGGAAAATCTTTTCCAGCCACTGAAATTTAGCATACAGGCAGGTACCTACTCCAAAAAGGTAAATGCCCTGTGCCTTCACTGACTGTTAATTAATGCAGCTGTGACATCTCTTTAGCCAATGAACAAGCTAAAATGTCATGGTTTGTAAACTACTAGTCAGCACAGAAGATGCATACAACCAATTTGTGTTTCAGTTCCCAGATAGACTGTTTTTTTGCTTGGCAAAATGAAGAAGTGTTGACTGAGGGAGTGATTCACACAGAGTCAGGGAACATGACATGAGAAAAGTCTTTGGGAATTGCAGGATCTTCACTCTAGGAAATGCTCTGTCATCTCCCCGTTCCCTCATCCTTTCTGTAGCGGCAGCTCCGTATGCTACTTTTGTGAAAAATGTTATAAATTTATCACAATATATGCAATGTATTTGAGCCAGATGTGACAAAAAGTAAACTGAACTTTCCAGCACTTCCTCGATGTGCAAAATTTACCGCTTGCTTGACTTGCCACCTGGACTGGAAACTAAGCAGAGAATTACAGTAAACCAGCACCTGAAAAGTCTACACTTCTCTAAACATTCTTCATAAAAAAGTCCTTCACAAGTTTATAGCAAAAAAATTTACACATCAATTGACACACATTTCATAGCTGATGCTGTGAAAAAAGAAGTCGCTGCCAAGATCAAAATGCACAAAAATCAAATGCAAAATCTTATTACATTTCTTAAAGGGAGCAAACCAGTTACTTGAATGAACACTTTAATATGCAGCTATAAAACTTCATATTCTGTCTGCAAAATTTATATATATTTATAAGCTACAAATACATTTTCCTTAGAACTACTTACACAACTTTAATAGAGTTCAATTTTTACTTGTAAATGTGATTTATAAAAGATGCAATTTTAACACCAAATTATTACATTTTCCCCAAAGGTTCTAGGCATTAATGCTATTTCCTGTTTAATTATTCTTTTAAATGAAAACAATAATCAGATATCTCTGTGGTCTACATTTCAAGCTGACTATCAAAACAATCCTTAAGTCACAGGTTATGTTTTCAATTGTCAGAAGCAACTGTGTTATATCACCTTTCTGTTATGTAGCCAATCTCCACACTACAGCGATTTTGTTGCTGCTGTTTAGCCTTCTGATTAACAACCACAATGCTCTCATTGAGAGGAGCAGTTTCATTGTTCTTATGGTTACAAACAATTCTCTGATTTCCAGTTCTTATCCAGTTGTTGTTTATACCACACATACACTGAACATCTCTTTACTTCCATTTGTTTCTATCCCATGGTTACACTTTCAGGAATAAATCATATTCTTTATTGGCCTTTACTTTTCTCAGCTAATGAGATTCTCCATGTAAACAGAATCTCTGCTTCCATCAATTGCCAAGTAGTCCTTCTTAGCATCTGCTCACTGGTCCTGAAAAATGATTATCAGAACTGTACACACTGTTATTAGTACAGTATTTTGCCAGATAATTAATATTTCCCTCTCCCTGTTGGCTATTATTTACCTACTTTACCCTCAGAATACATTTCCCTTTTCCACAGCACAATGCACTGATGGTTCATAGTCACACTGATCAACTGACATTCCTGGATCTATATCATCATCTGCCATTTGCAGATGATGTGCTCTCACTAATTCTAACAGTGAAATTCCAATAGAGTGTAATGTAGTCCAGATAATCTGATTTCTGTATGTGCAAAGAAACCAGTACTTCTGCTGATTTGCATGTGATTATCAACTTTGGGAATCAGGACAGAAAAAAAATGCAAGCTTGTATGTAAATTATTTCTGATAAGAAGGGTAAGTTTACAAGGATATCAGGTTTGCCAGATAAGACTGGGTACATGCACTGAATCTACATGACCCGAGCATTCAAATCATACAAATGCAAGACAAAATCAGAGCTGAGTCAGGTCATCTGTTTGCAAGCATGCAGATGCTCTTTCATACTTACAAAACAAAGTCCTGCTCTGTTTGCAACCTTCAACCAAAGTTAAATATATTGCACTATCCCTGGAAATTTTTTCCTTACTTTAGCTAGTGGCAATGAGTGATGGTGTGTCTTCCATTTTAATTCCATTACAAGTCGCTCAACAATCAGGTCAGATGTAACACATCAGACAGTTTCTTAATGATATCTGGATGAAATTAAAAAGGCTCTCATGTTGAGGAAAGCTGTTGATAAGCTTATTTACCAGGCATGGTAAGACATCAAAGTGATAAAATCATACAGAATCATTTAGGTTGGAAAAGACCCTTAAGATTATCAAGACCAACCATTACCTTACACTATCAAGCCCACCCCTAAATGATGTCCATAATTGCCACAATCCCATCTCTTAAATACCTTCAGGATAGCAACTTCACCATCTCCCTGGGCAGCCTGTCCCCATGCCTAACCATCCCTTACATGAAGAAATTCTTCCTGACATTCAATCTAAACCTCCCCCGGTGTGACATGAGGCTGTTTCCTCATGTCCTATGTCACTTGTCATCTGAGAAAAGAGAACATCTATCTTGTTACAGCCTCCTTTCAGGTAGCTGCAGAGAGCAATAAGGGTCTCCCCTCAGCCTCCACACTAAACAGTCCCAGTTCCTTCAGCCATTCCTCAATGGTCTTGTTTTCCAGGAAGGAATTAAGTGCAAAGTACTCTTCTTCAACCTGCCATCCATGTTATCACCTCAGAGCTGTGCACTTTAGAAGTATCCATAAAACCCAACCAAATGAAAATAAACCAAAATCCCCCAGAGTATCAATTAATCACACCAGATAATAATGCAAGAACAGAGAAAAATGAAATACAAGTATCAGACTAATTTATAAAACCACATTGCTTAATTTCATTCCAAAAGGCAGCGGCATAAAGTAAGAACCTCCATCAGAATAGGAAGTACCTTTATGTAAAAGAAGATCCTTGAGATGGTTATTTTTTTTTGAAACACTGAAATGCATTAAATGTGAATTAAATATCTACTTAGATACTTCCAAGAAATGTATCCACAAAGGCATCTTATACATTCTTAGTCTCATTCTCATCAATAAAAACATAGCAGCATTTTCCATTTAGGTCTGCTTCCAGTAAAATATCTTAAACTCCATTTACTGTAAGGAAATCTAGTTATATTGAAGTAATAGCAGCTGTCATTGTCTTTCAACACCAAATATGTTTGCCTTGAAATTCTCAGGAAATTTTCAATGTAATAACCCTTTTATAAGACACTAGCAGAAATCATTATTGATTAAAACCAGATACATTTTGATGAAAAGAGAAATAACACGTGTGTATTTAATCTAAACATAGTTCAAAACAACGGAATAAAATAATGAGACTTAAAGAGCACTTTATAACTGTTACATTTCAAGATTTTAAAGCAAAGGAAAGGAAAATCAAATGAAATGAATAAATGAATCACAAGGGTATAAAGTAAAACAGACTAACGTGAATGATGTTTTTAGTGATGAGTAGTCAATACTCAGAGGAAATTTCTTTTATTAAATTCCACTTCACAGTAACGTGGTCTCATATGTGTGTTATAATGGAACAGCCACAACCAGCATTGCTCTCAGCACTAAGACACACTTGCCTCTTTCACTTCATCTCCCTTTAGGTGGAAAGGAATTAGTAAATATTACAAAACAAATGATCTTTATAAAGAACAAAGACTTGGCCACTGTTTAGATTTATTGGATTTACTGGGCTGTTCATGATGCCAGAGGAGATGGTAAAGATCTTCACTTCCAGGCAACATGACAGGTCCTTCAGCCATCACCATTGCTTCATACTTCACTAATGGAGAAAGAGACACTAAACAACACAGAGAAACATAATGGCATTAACTGTTACAGATCTGTCCTAGAAGACTGAGCTCTGGGGGATTCAATTAACTTTTACTACATTTTTTGATCCAGGGATCCTGTAAAAGAACGTTCTTCAGTGAGAACATTCTTCAGTGAGAGCCTTATTTTGGTAACGTTTGTAGAATGGTAAATGCCATAATCCAAAATACTAGATCAATACTAAATCAACAATTCCTACTACATTTCAGGTCTTACAAAATAATGTCGTGCTTTTACCTGCCCCCATGATGAGCCCTGGTGCAGTATCCTTCGTATGGACTGTTCCTGACACATATGGATTATCTGCCCAGCGGAGATGGAGGTGAAGGTAGCAATCAGGCTTGTGGGGGAAAAAGAAGGGAAGTTTAAAAAAAAAAAAAAATGCTGGTAACAGTTATGCTTATATGATAATGAAAGCCCACACAGAGAACAGTTGCACTGATGTATCCCTATAGAGAATGGCTGTTTGGAGTCAAGACCAAAACACGAAGCGAAGCCATTTAACAAGAGTCTGTCTCCATAGTCTGACTCTGACAGTAAAAAAGAAATTGGCATGAAATTATTGCATAAAAAATCCATGTGACGGAACTGCTTAAAGTCTCTAGCTAGCAGCAACAGTAATAATTAGAACGTTTGCTGGTCAATTAGGTAAAATGATGATTAATTTAAAAATTACTAAAATTTCTTTTCTAGAAAAAAAAAATCATATAAAAATAGTTTAATGACTTTTGGATGATCACCATCTCTCTTAGCTAAGCAACTTACTGCCTCTTGCACTTACTGCCGTGGCACTTGGAGGTCATTATTGCTGCCTGCCAGTGGTGCTCAGGAGCTGCTGCTTCTGCTATTCTTCCACTGATCTGAGAGCTCAGATTCAGGACCCATAGGTTTAAGACCTATAGCACAGTCTGAAATTTTCAAATGGCAGCCCACATCTCCAGCGCTCCCCTTTCTATGTGGAGAAGGATTACATTTCTGCCAGTAGCAGGACTGAAACTATTTATTTTGCCTAGAAATTCAGAGCCTGGAGTCCCCATGAATGGAGTGTCAGTGACAAAGCTTTTCAGTACAGTGCAAAAAACTATGGGTAGGACTACAATATCATCTTAAAAAAAAAAAAGAAAAAGACTTTTTGATGCAATTAAATGTGATTTTTATTTCCAAGCAACTGTCAAAAGCTCCTTTAACAGGGTTATCTTGCTTTAAGATGAAATAAAAGTATAAAAGACAGAAACAAAAAAGGTATTGGTAAGATATATCTGATGTGCCTCATATCCTGAAACAACTTCCTGTTGTGATTGTTCTGAATTGAGTTGTGTGGTTGGCACACAAGAAAAGCTGTCCTCTTTGCATCAAATTAAGCTCTAAAATAAGTAATGCAGAGCTACAGACAGAGTCATGACTCACTGTACAAGATGACTGGACTAACAGCTAGCAAAATCACTGCTCATGTCTTGCAAGTAGATTTGTGTATTAATTTAGCTGGTAAACTCAGCACAAAGCTCCTGGGTTGCCTGCACTGCTACACATACTGTCCATACAAATAATTCTTTTGCACTTCAGACAGAGGATGGGACCACTTACAGGTTTGCAGTTAGTAGGTTTTCCATTCATATCAATGTCTGGAGGGTTTAGAAAATCCCAGTCACGGCCTTTGTTGTAGGTTATTAGGGTTGTAACTTTCCCATCAATCTTCTGGTTGGCCAGAAAGACTCCTTTTACACCTCTGACCTGAAGCATAAATGAGAAAAAGTTATTAACCAGCATATACACATTTTTTTTGGCAAGGATTATTGCTGATCAGCTGCTCTTTTGTGGCTCTGAACTGCATGCCTCTGGTATTTTCTCCATTAGGGAAATGAATGATAGCTTAAAAGAGAAAAAATAAAAATAAAACAAAGTATTAAGAGGGAAAGGACAAAGAGGTAAGATCTCACATCAAATTAGAAGGTTTCATTAAGAGTGTCCCTGTTTACCTTGTGATTACTTAGAGGCTTTCTGAATTATTGAAAAATTCTTGGAAACATCTATCTACTCATACATCATTTCCAGCATAGTATAGCTGCCCAATTGTGCAGGTCTGAGCATAAACAGGAATATCTGCCTCTTACTATTTACTCTTTATCAGAAATATTTAGAGTTTCTTGGGGTTTTTTCCTCCTTTTTCTTTTTTCTCCCTATTCTCCCCCTCCCCCAGATACCACTAACTTCCTTTGATATACATTTTAAAAAATGTCTGTACTTAGGCTGAAGAGAAGGCATCCATACCGGCAGGCTAAAGATTTGGTCTCTATTATTCATAAATATATTTCTTTTTCTAAGGAACTGACCAAAGTCTACTGAGATTATATTCTGCTGGTTACAGTATTACCGTAGAACTTGGAAATACATTTAAGTCCAGAGAATCAAATTTTCCATAACTATTTTGTTACCCAAAGTTCTCACAAGCTCCTTCCCCCTTGAAACCCACGTACATGTGATTAGCTTACTCCTCCAGGATGCTGGAAGCTCAGCATTGACTCCAAGTCAGCAGTTAACTGCATGGTAGTGCAGGTGACAAAAGAAAGAGTGGAAAAAATAAGGAACGTGCATTGTTAACTGTCAAAGCCACTTCAACTTGCTGGGAATTTATTATGCATTCCATCTTCCAAAGAGAGCATGAACATGAATATGACTGAAATGCTGAGCAGTTCAAACATGTACTGAGGATGGTAGAGTTGCATTTCAATTACTGCGCATATATTTTTTGTAGTGAACACTATTAAACATTTAAGCAGTAATTAGATCAAGGACTGCAAGGGAGGAATCCCTCTTCTTTTGTAGATGGCAAAAACAGTGATGCATTGTGAATATTTTTTTCTTCTTTCAGTCTTGCTTAATAAATGCTCAATCACTCAATGTAATCATTTGGTGAAAGTCAGACTGAAAAAGTTCTTCGTTCCCATTCCCACCTCTAATCCAGCCAAGTGGCTAGGGTAACCTCACCTCTCCAGAATATGGAGTTTGAATCCTATCAGGCACAGAAAGATCATGAGAAACATTATTCCAGTGTCTCAATTAATTACACCTCACCAATGCTCTAAAAGATAAAAGTTGACCAGCACTTCAGCAGCTCTGTTTTGAAAGAAAGGCATAAATCCTACTTGAAATAATAAAAGAGTTTCCAAGAGGCATCTATCTTCAGAGAACGTTCACAGTGTGGAGTGGTGCATTAGGCTAAAAATAATAATAATAATAATAATAAACAAATAAAAATGGTAATTACGCTGCATAAAATTGACAGCTTTAAAACATCCCTGCCACTATATAGCACTTTCTAACATATTTGTCTTGTGACCTATGGAAACTCATATCTGACTTTTCTGTAAATATTTTAAGATCTGCATATTGAATTTACCCACTGGGTTCAATTGTGATGATGAGACAAATTCTTTGTCACTTTCCACTCCTTGACTTATTTTCCTGGTCTAAAAGTGGGACATTAGTGTCTTTCTACAACAAAAGGAAAAGAGTTGCATAGCAAATAACATGCTGTGCAAAAGAGGACATTTAAACACCAGGGAGTGTTTAAGTGCTCAGCCACAATCCAGAAGCTACCTAAAATATGAAAGTAGTTTCCTAGAGTAAGACAAGTCAGGGAATTCAAGAATGCCATTCCTTTGGCTTTCTTTTGATTTTTTTAGTGTAGCTGTTTTTCCACTTTTTTACTGTGGTTCCCCAGTACTTTTAGAAAGGTCCTTTGCACTTCACAAACCTATTGTGTAAACACTTTTGCTGTTGTGGCTTTGTATTCTGTGATAATAATTACTGCACTTTTCTTTTAGTAACAGTTGAACAGTATTTGATGCTAGTGTTCAGATGGGCCCACAGTGTTTATTAGCAGCAGTTACTGAAATACAAAAAAATGCATTTATATAACAAGTATACGATTAAAATTTAATGCCTAAGAGTCACTGTTTAGGCAAGAAAGTAAGCATGGAGAACATATGCTCCAACTTGTGGAGCTCTTTCTCATACAGGAAACAAACCAGTATCCAGTACAGAAGTAGCACATTTGTCTATCTATTTTCAAATATGACTGAGTCAAATTTGTGACTGAGTCGTGTCGGCGGCACTTTATACAGATTTCAATGGCATACTGCTTTTGGAGAGTTAATACTATGCCATTCTTTGATATGAATATTTGGCAATTATTCCCCGTTCACATTTGCAACGTTAGCAGAAATGAAATACTGTACAAAGAAGCTCATGTACACAAGAGAAAATGAAAGCAGACAAGTAAAAGATCTTATAATAGGTACCAGCCAAAGATGAAGTGAAGACAGCAGAAGGAAATGAAGAACAGTGAAAATTTTAAGAATTACACACTGATGGAAATTGTCAACCACTGAAGATCACCTCTGTGTTGAAGATTTCTGTTCCAATTATGGGATACATGCATTAAAATGTCCAGAACGAAAATCAAAATATACTAAAAAAAATTCCCCCAAAACACATTCCCAATGTCTTCAACTTATCTTTATTAGCTATAAAGTGTAAATAATCCATATGCTACTTGTAGATATGAGTAGATAATCACTATTTAGTAAAGAAGATAAACACTATTTATTTATTTTACAAGCTATCTGAAAGCTGCAGGCTTTCTTACTTTAAGCAAATAAAATTGCCCTCTTATGATGCAACCTAATTCCAAAAACAATTCCAAAGATGTAGATCTGTCTTTCAATTACTCCATCACTTGCACATATTCTTTTTAATGAAACCCTACGAATTAATTCTGTGCACACAACAACCTAGGATCTCTCACTTTTGTTCATTAACGCTGTGAAATTCTTAAATTATGAGTGACACTTAATTAAATAATTAACTGTTGTAGACAAAAGGAGAGTGAGAGTTGGCATCTCCACACAACTGATGTGCTCTAGGTGATGCTGAGAGAAGAGATAGTACCTTAATCTCTTATGGCTTTGCATCCTGCAGGAATGACCAAAAGCAATGAGCTGCAAAATACTGCTCCCAGTAATATCACCCTGTGGGAATGTGGCACACGATCTACAGCTTTACTTATTAAAGAAGCCCCATTTCTAAATAGGGTCAGCATAGAAAATAATCTGTTCTTAAATTGGTAATTAGTAAATGTTTTACTCTAGCTATTTGAAAAGAAAAAGCTAATCAATGATGAAGGAGATAAAGCAGAAAAAAAAAATGCTATCATGTTCCCACCAAGAATAGCCTGCTTAGAGCCATTTAGCACCTCTGTAAGTGCAAGACTTGTAATCAGAATTACTGCAGACCAGTTTCCACAAGAAGGCTGGTACATTTAGGAAGTCCTGTTTGTAAAAAACAAACAAACAAAACAAAACAAAAAAAACACAAAAACAAAAACAGAAAACTAACACCAGACAAGTTAGAGCATAACAGTGGCCAAAGTGGGTCAGAACAAAGGTCCATGCTGTTTGAGATCCTGCTAATGTCAGTCCTATATGCTCTAAGAAAGAAAGAAGGTGCAAATGTACATCTTGCTTCACATGAAAGTCAGCAGCAGGAAGAATTGAATTGATGACAAGTTTGTGCCTTCCAAAACACTATATTCTTTATTCATTTACCTCGCAAAGCACACAAGAGGTAAGATCAAAGATAGAACTGTTCATAAGATAGCATCACATGGCAAAAGCTGCTGGTACAATACACCCTGTGAAAGCAAGTGAATTTGCTGTCCAGTATTTCATTTTGTTGATTCTTCACTTGTCAGAGGTGACACAAAACCTAACACAAGGCTCTCAGGTTTACTATTTAAAGATCTATGTGCTATGAGACTCTAAGTCAGGAAGTGTACCATGGAGAAGAAAAAAAAGCCATACACAGGCAGCTACATAACTTCCTCCTTCAATAATAAATTGTGCTGTCAGCTCCATTTCTCACATGCAGAAAGCCTTGATCAACTCTGGTTTTGCACATCTCCGTAACGTCATATCAATTATCTAGTTCTTACAGCTCACAGCACACTAGCAGGAAAGGAGAAAAACACATATATAGTATGATGCACTAACAGCAAGAAAGAAATCCTAGCCTCTTCACATTAAAAACAACTGTGAAAATTATTTATATTCATAATTCAAATAAAAGAATAAACACTCCACCTAGACCACAGGCATTGGAAGAACTAAAAGCCTACCTCCAGAATATCTATCAGGACATTCTCTTCTGGCTGTTTCGTGCTCCGGACGTTCTCCAGCAGGATGGAGTAGTAAACGCCTTGTGGGTCGGACTGGTACAGATTGTATGTGTCTGTCTGGTACCATTCCTGAACAGCCACAAATACCTGGTTTTCATCCGTACTGATTATCTGTAAATCCTGTAAGAAAAGAAAGTACAAATGACTATTTTTTCCACTATTTATTGGCACAAAAAGTAGGTCTGCCAGAAGAGCTGAATACTAGTGTGGGGAAAAATGCGTCAGGAAGCTAGATAACAGTAGTCTCCCAGCCTAACACTAACCAGCATGCTGCATCCCACCAGTCTGAGGTGGCTGGGCTCTGCCTTCTGGCTTGAGGTCATCAGAGGGATGATCCCACCAGCTCAGTAAAGACCAAAAATCATCAGTGTGTGAAAGCTTTTACAGGAATAATTAAACAAAAAACATGGTTTCCGGCTTTCAACATGAAAACAAGTGCTACTGATTCTACCATTAGGACTCATGAGTGAAAAGGAAAAAAGAAAAGTGAATGATTTCCTAGATCTGAATGCAAGTCAATGGAAAACTTGTGTGTTTTGTAACACTGTAACCTAAGAAATAATCCTCAGGTACTCACACAGCTAAGAACTATTTTGTCTATAACACATAACATAGCAAAAAGAGGACCCAGCAGTTACACAGACAGAGTAGCACATATTGTGCGTTGATGTCTGTTATACTACTGAACAGTGCCTACTGAATTAAATATTCAGCAATAATAAAATGAGAGTCGTCATTCTGCGTTTTCTCAAGAATCTCAGGCATGAATATTGCAATAGCTTTCTTAACAGTTTTCTAGCTCCTTCACTCCAAACTTCTCAGACAAAAAACACAGAGATGGGAAAAATAATTTAACACTAATATTAAACAGAAGAAATAAATCAGAAAGTGGCAACACTGAGTTGAGCTTAGCAAACAATAAAAGGGCCTGCGTTTACAATTGGATAAGGTTGCAGAAAGTCAGATGTTAGGGCTACATACAAAGTGACATCTAGCCATGGAGGCAGAAAACTTGTAAATTCTTTATGACATTCTTGGTACTTATTAGGGAGATTGTATAGAGTGCTGGTCACCCAGTAACTGAAAAAAATAACTGGGGTGATGGAGTGAATATGAAATAAAGCTAGCAAAAATGTCAAGAGAATATAAGTTTGGGGAAAATAAGCTTTAAAAATGAAGGTTTCAACTCCTGCCTTAAACCACATAATACTGAAGTCACCTTTCCATTTACAGTGTGAGATAGTTGCCCTGATTAGCCTATAAGTAAAGATAGAATTGAAACAGTCAGAAGAAAGAGTAAATAAATAGTACTTTGTTCTTATGATTTGGTTTTTTTTTCATGGAAAATCTAAAAAAATTAGTCTTCTGTGCGTGATGCCACAGTTTGCAGCAAAGCTATTCTTTACATTATTATGCCATGAACAAAAACAATACTGCAGTGAATGCAGACACTTTTACTTGGCACTGGTGACACCGCACCTCAAGTACTGTGTTGAGTTATGGGCTCCTCACTCTGAGAAAGATATTGAGGCACTGGAATGTCCAAAGAAGGGCAACAAAGAATGATCTGAGGAGGTCTTTTCCAACATAACCCAAATATGATTCAAAGATCCTTCCCTGCCCCCACATACAGGTGGGCTGCAGTGGCTGCAGAGGTACCCCAGTTGCTGACTGACAGCCTGGTTGTCATCCTCATATCTCAAACAGTGTTAGGAGCTGCAGGTGCAGAGGAAGAAATGCATCCAAAGCTAAAATGTGTGGTTAAGATGAATTCTGGAAAGTCTGGAAAGACTGGGTGAAAGAGTGGTTTGGCTGGAGTACCTTACTGCAATAAATGTAGTCATAAGGCTGTGATTCTTACCAAGAAAGAGGGACACAGATTGTTTAGTGCACTCTTTTTATCAGGGAAGAACTTAACAAGTCCTGGTTTTAGCAAGAAAAATTGTCTTTCCACTTCCTTGAGCTTGGTTCCTCTCATCTAGCATTTACACTTTCAGATTTCCAGTGCAGCCTTACTGCTATTTCTTTTTGCAGTGATTTCTTTTTCCCTCAGGAAGCAGAGCAGTCCTTCAATTACACTGTTTTGCATTAATCCTGCATAACACTTTCTACCCACAGCCTTGATATAATTCTCTGAGAAAATTAATTGACAAACTAAGGAAAATTGCAGATTTCATGTCTGATTCTTCAATATCCCTTAAAATCTCAAATGACAGACTTTTTAAAGTCTAGCTGAAACAAAATATGACTGTCATGTCACTCTTCTATTCTTCCTGTTGCTGGAATGCTGAATTTAAAAGGAAGAAAGTGATGGATAAACACAACATGAGTCTTCAGTGTGCCACCTCCAACCCATCAGCCCACTGCACGTGACAATGAGAAGTCAGAAAGCTTTGCTAGGTTGAACTTACTGTCCAGGGCACTTCAGTGAGGAAAATATAAAAGAAACTCAAAATTACCGTTTTTCAAATCTTACAATTCATGTCAGAACTCCACCCCCTTCCCCACAGACATTTAATGCTTAGGCTGCGTGACACATTAACCTAAGCAAGTGAAAAATTAAACAGGGAATCACAAGGAAGAAATTTATAGCAAGTGCAACAGCAGTAAGCACTCAGAGCTGTGTAGTCGCAGCCTTGACCTCCAGATGCACCACATTTATACCCCTGTAATCTCTTAAGTACAACCAAGGTAACAGGATAGCACACATCCCAAAGATAATCTTCCTAATCTTCCTTGCCTGGCTGAGTAAAACGGTGCAAGAAGAGAAATCAATAACAAGCTACACTGTGAAGAAAAGAAGAGTTCCTTGAATCCACCTCCGATGGATTTGTACAACTTGGAGCCGTTCAGATCGATGGCTGCTACAGCACAGATTCACTTGCTGGTGCCATGACACCTCCTGAAAAACAAATACTTCCACTACATCAAATACCACCACCACCCGCATTACTATTTTGTTTCTCTTTATTTTACATTTGATAGACACTCCAAAATCACTTCAGAAGGATGGAGATGCAGCTGCACACTGCTCTGATGCTTGGCATGGAGAAACAGCCCATCTTGGGTGTAGGGGCTCCCAAGTAGAGAAACAAGTCCTGGGGGATGAACCAGTTGCTAAATGAGCTCTCACAGACCCTTGACTTAGTAATTCAACCATAACGCAGCCACAGCTTCAAGACAGTTTTGCCTGCTGACAAAAAGGCTGCATGAATCTTTTCTGCCACTTCTGCTGTTAATGAATGGACCCATTTAAGGTATCCTTGAAACAGTAATGAAAAGAGGGAGCGTGACAGAGCAGGGAATACATGCTTCAACAGACTGATAGCTATTCAGGGAGAAGGAGGAAAAACAGCTCAAAAATTTTTACTCTTGATAGCACTATATCTATTACTGAATGATACAGAAGTTTGAAAGAAAAGCTGTGATTAACATAGTGATGTATGTCCCAGACTGAGTCAAGGAAGACACAGGCCTGCTTAGTGTTCCTTAGAGCAATGGGTGTTACTCAAGTAAACAGAATATATGGAATTGGTAAAAAGGGTGTATAGAAAATTCATGTTACCATGAATACATTAAAGACGTTCAGTTATTTCAAAAGCAATAGGATTTTATAATTTTTGGTTTTATTTATTCCCTGTAATCTCTCTTTAATCTTGGCTACCCCAAAAAAATTAATTTTAGTGCCTATCTCCCATGATAGAAAATACATACAGAGATCAAGATAAATGAAATATGCTTTTTCCACTCCGTATCCTTTCAGAACTAAGTATTTACTTTCTGAATTGCAGTAGGATATAACTGCTCCATTGTTAAGTTTTTGTAGGCGGCATGAACAAATGCAATAACAATGAATGCCTTCTTTCAGTTCATAAAAAGAGGCCATATCAATAGAGTTTATTTACCAGAGGTGGGACAGGGACTCAGAATAGTTAAATTCCTACAAACTGCAAGAGTAAAAGTTTACATGACTTGTAGCAGATTTCTTGGTTTAGTCAGTGTTTTTGGCTAACACAAGAATAAAGTAGTTCCCACTTCCACTGTTAGTCATATTAAGGCACAACTCAACATCACAAAATCATAAGGGTTAGAAGGGACCTCTGGAGATATCGAGCCCAACTCCCTGCTAACATAGGTCCCCTATCAATAGGTAGGTTGAGCAGGAAAGCATCCAGACAGGTCTTGAGTATCTCCAGAAAAGAAAATAATATAATAAACAAGGACCAGAAATCAACACGCTACTCCTGCAAACCACACTCCTCTAGGCAAGGGCAATCATTGCTGAAGGGACTTTAGTGCAAGACAAGTGTGGTGGTTGGTGGGGCTGCACCCAGCACCCCTCAGCAGAACCACCCTCCCAAAGGTAGCAGCGAAAGCCCTGCTCCAGGCTGAAAACAGTTCAATCTGAATTGCTGAATCTCTCTGGATCTCTCTAGATTCCCTGGGACAGATTCTCATGGCCAACACATGACTCCTGCAAAGTACAGGAGACAGCTGTGTGATTCAATGTGGTGTCACTATCCAACATGCTACAGAAAATCCCTCAAAAGCAGCTAAAAAACCCCTGATTTCTGTTCATTAGACGACTACCAGCAGCTCTGTTCTGTACATACATAGCTACTATGATGTGTTACAAAAACGCAGTCCAAAGTGGCACAGTGGACCCAGAGACTGAAAGAAAGAACAAATTAAATGAAGTTTAGAAAATGCAAGGCTTGGCTGAAGGCTGGTTCTATCAGTCTTTGATAGATGAGTAAGGAGGCCTTGAGATATGATGCTTTCATCCTTTTCTCTTTTTTCCTTTGGGGCTATGTTTGGAAAAATACAAACATAAATGCAAATAAAAGCAACATTAAAAAAAAAAAAAAAGGAATAATCTTCTGCAGATTTTCAATCTCTTTGTATCAAAAGAAAACAAAAACATCAACATTTTTTAATTACTCAGTTTGAAAACACTCATTCTATCTCCATAATAAAATTACTGTAAAATGTGTCTGTGCTGCACAAGAATAATATCAGAGAAGTCCAGCAGTATTCCCTCAGGTGAGAGCCTGGGGCTCCAGCGGGGACACTTCTGATGCTTTCAGACAAATGCTTGACCATCCTGTAGTACCCTCTGACTTGTGTACAGTTTTCCCTTCCCTATATACAGTGACTGCTCCATCTCTGGGCAGGTACATGCCACATCACAGATACCATTTAGAAGGTGATTTTTTGAAGTCTCTTGTCTCAGTGTTTTTGCTGATATCATGCTCCTTTGCAAAATTTCTCCCATAATTTGCTCATATTTATCTTTCCCCTTCTGCCCAGATTGGACAAAACACATTTCTGTTGCACTCTGATGACTCTCACTAAAATACCATGGGATGAAATTTCAGAGCTGCTCTATTTTCTGTAGTAACCAACATTTCTGCTATAATAAAGAAATAGCAAATCACTTTAAAAAAATATATCTTTTACAGAAAATGTTAAAATCTCTCACATTCATCGCTGTTCTAATTGATGTCTGGCTTCCAGGCCCTCTTAGTGAAATTTTCAGCTCTGTTGTGAGCAGATACCAAAGAAACTTCTCTTGGAGGCATCATCAAAATGCTAAAGATATACAGAATATTTCGTTCCACTCATCGGGTACAGCCTCAACTAGGAACAACATAAAAACATTCTTTTCCAAATGAAACACTCAATCTGTTCCCAGCTAGCCGCTGACTCTTTCCAAAATGAAACTGTTAACTTCTAATTTATTTACTCAGCCAAGGCTCTAGTTAACCTCCTTAGAAGGAAAAAAGAAAAGACAAATAAACATAAACGATACTGGCAAGGACAAAGAATTCAGTATGCAGGGTTATTTCAAACAATCTAGACTACATAAGACAGAAACAGCAGTGAGTTATGGCTGACGCTTTTTGAATATGTCAGAAATGCACTCAGTAAGATCACATGTACAGTAAACTAATCATCTTTTCAGACTAATGGATTTGAAGGCTAAAATTGGGGATTAGATCTCTTAGAGTTTGCTCTTTGTTTTTTTTCCAACTATTACTGTACAACATATGACATGCAGGAGGAGCAAATCCCTCAGAAGGGCATTCAGATACGATTTTAAAATTTCAATATCTAGAATTTCTGCCACTTTTCTTGGCACTTTTTCAAATACTTATCACCAACACTAATAAGAAGTTGAGTGGAGTTTCTAATTTGAACAAGGCTGGCTTCGGTTACCATCTATGGGTCTGTCTTTCTCTTCTATAGCACTTTTAAGTCTATTAAGTACTTTCTCAAAAGAAGGAGGCTTCTTCACAATAATCAAGTCGCCTCTTGACCTTTCTTTCAAAGAAAGATAAATTACACTTTTTTTTCTAAGGCCATTTTTTATTCAGATCATTGATCTCAGTGATATTTTCTGTAGATTGACTCCACAAATACAACAGAGGCCATAGTGAACTGTAATGAATGAGTGGAGAGGGACTTCTTAAACTGGTTTTAAAGCGAAGGAAAGCTCCATCAGAGAGTGATCTAGATCCCTCACTCCTTACCTCTAGCCCTTCAACAAAATCTACTGATGTTCTTCACAATGACAGAAACTAATCTATTACAAACATGGATGCCTACAGCAAACAGAAAATAGTCTTATTTAGTTGTGGAGAAATGCCTGGCTCCTTTGCACAATATGTCTGCCCTTCCATGTCCAAACTAATAACTGTTTTACAACATGAGCTAACATAGTTAACGCTTGCACTGCTGTGGCTGTTAGTTCTTCAGGAATTTGGACAGAACATTTTGATGGAGAGAATTTTAACTGATTTAATGTATTGACAATTAGTATGTAATTTTACTTATTTACTTGGGTATAAGAAATAAAAAAACTCAGACACTGATGTAAACACCCTCCCTTTCCAGTCTGAGATCAAACACCTCTTTTCACACATTCTTTGTTTCCATTTTATGTTCATTCAGCCCCTCCTGACTACTTCGGAGAGGCAATAGGCTGTACATGAGTGGAAGTTGGGGTCATCTGCCAGAGGACTTCCTTCTTCTTCTCTCCTTGTTTATTCCAGTCTTAGAATCATAGAATCACAAGGTTGGAAACGACCTATAAAATCATCTAGTCCAACTGTCTTCTCATTACCACTGCTACCACAAGCACTAAACCAGATCTCGCAGCTCCTCATCCAGGCGCCTCTTGAACACTGCCAGGGACGGCGACTCCACCACCTCCCCGGGCAGCCATTCCAGTGCCTGACCACTCTCTGAGAGAAGTTTTTCCTCATGTCTAACCTAAACCTCCTCTGGTACAACTTGCGGTCTTCTATTGCTCCTTGCTCCTTTTGCCCTGTTGCAGGTCATCCACCCACAAGCTGCAGGCACTTGAGGTCCCTGCCCCCAACAGAAGTTGCTGGTGGTCTGTAAGCCATCAGACTGCCCACATTTGGAACATTTTAACATTTACATCTGGAAATCCTCCTGTTGTTTTCCTAATTACAAATTCCCCCAAGAAAGCATAAAAGGGTACACTGAAGGCCTTGAAACATTGAAATAATTATGTGGGAGGGCTGATATATTTACCTGTCCTTGACTATCCATTGCCTATCAAAATAAATAAATAAATCAATAAATTGCTATCTGCGTAATGCTACTGGGAACATAGCCAAATCTCAGATTCATGTCCAAATAATATCTGAGCTTTTATTTGAGAGTCTTGTTAATATGCTGTATACTTAAAAGCAGAAGTCTTCAGACCATCGCTTAGTTAGAAAAATATATAACTATTTGTTTCGCAAGAATAACAACAAAGCAAGGAAATAAACTGTACTGCGTTGACATTCAGTGCTTGGTCAGTGAATTAAACTAGTGCATTTCAAGATATGCACAGATGGTACATCCTAGTTCTCTAATACATAAAGCAATGGAATCACACAAAACCACCTGAAATATAACATCAGGAGGTCTGTAGAACAAATCCCCACTAGAGTCAGGGTGAAGTGGGAGGCCAGACCACGTTACTTGGGTTTTATCCACTGAGTCTAGAAAAGCTGCCAAGTCATTTTTCTTCAGGATTGCAGACGCCTTCTAAGTATACAGAAAAACACGAAACATATTGTGTGCAGCACAAAATTTCAATTGCATCATTCAGACTGCATAGAAATATCTGTCTGTGCTTTAGTGCTAATTTACTGTGCAAACATAAAAATATTCTAGATTAAGGGAAACTCTCAAAAAAAAACTCTGCCATTCTTTTAAGTAATTAAAGTCCATACTGGGATTCCTTCATGAAATAGAGCATCATCAGCTGCTGAAACCCTCTTATATTACTATTCATACTTATACCAGAAAATACCACATGGAATTAAATTGCAATTGATTCCTGAAAAAACACTTGCATTGTATTGCCATTGGGTGTGTAGCACTGCTTCAAAGAAGCAAAGCTCAGAAACTACTGTGGTAACTGATGACATATAGGCTAGCCTATGTTCTTGCCCTCTATGGTTAGAGCTACTACTTCCCCATAATAAACATAAAAACAGTAGGGTAAGAATATACCACAAATAGGAATCAAAAATCCACTACAATGAGAACTTATGGTCTTAAATCATTGAGGTTTAAAACAGAAAAGAGTAAAGCTAGTTTAGGTGGAAAGAGAAGAATAAAAATACAGAAGTAGAAAGAAAAAAGTGTGCACTTACTTTTGGCAAGGCATATTTTGGCAGCTTCATCTGCACAAAGCCATTTCGACGGTAAGATACATAATATTTGGTCCGATTTGCTGATGTTGTCTATACAAAGGAAAAACAGAATTGCATGGTAGTTTAGAGTTCATATTAAATATAAAAAGTCTCTACTGTAAGAAATTTTTATTATTATTTTTTTAAGCAAGGAACTGAAATATATAGCTATTACTTCTACTGTATTGTATTTTATAAGCACAATGTGCTTATAAAAGAATATATCAGAAGTTGTGGGAAAATAGCATACTCAAACTTCTCTCCCCCTCTTTAGAAAGAAGAAAGTGATTTCCTTCCTTCTTTTTGTCAGTCCATCTGCACTGAGTGATACCTGAGATGCAACCATCTCACTGGCCTTGTCCTTTTAAATTTATTTACACTGTCGTCCATCAGCCTACCGTGTTTCTGCCCTTTTATGGAAACCCCCTGCCAGCAGAAAGAAGGCAAGAAGGTGGCACAGTGGCTGCGAACATTAGATGTCTCAAGGGCAAGTGATTCGCCAGCAACACTACTCAAATAAGAGCATAAAAGACTGAATAAGCCATGCTAACATTATATAAAGCGCTCATTATGTTTGGCTAATATTTGCCTTGCAGGATGAGACATTTCCCAGCGCAAGATGCTAACATGCAGTATAGAAGACAATGATGCAATTCCCACATCTTCAGTCAGCCAGTTTGAAAATCAATTACATGTCCTGAAGCCACAATTCTACGCTTAAACCAGAGGTAAAACATATTTCAACTGCTTTCTTGCATAAAACCGGAGACAGATTAGGTTTCCTATCTGGGATTTTATGAAGACTTTCACCCAAGAAAGCCAACAGAATTGCACACTGAAAGACATACCAGCATATGACTTTCTCCACTTTGTAATAGGCAATATAGAGGTAATTTTAAGACTTTTGCAGCAGTCCTAAAAAAAAACCAGTGCAAATATTGTTCTGGTGCACCACTGAAAATACTCAGTAGCTCCATAGGCAGAAATGTAATGCCAAAATGCTGTATGACAAAACCATTGCCACCATCAGGGGGAAAAATATTCTTATGGCAGTTTTTCACTTCCTCTACAAATATGGATACTGCCTTGCTCAAGCAAACAAATGAAATTTTACTGAGACAGAAAAATAGAGGAGATAACAGTTCTCTTAATTCATTTTTTTCACTTCAACTTCCCATGTAAGTCATATCAGAGCAAAAGAAGGAAGTAAATGGAGCAAGCTGATGGTTAAATGAAAGGTAGCAATTCAGTGTCATTTATGAAAAAGCCTTAAAAATTAATCTAATTCAGGGAAGATAAATGCCAAATGAAGGTTCACTGTGGCTTCCATAATACTAAAAGGAGATTAAAAAAAAAAAAAAATCAAGGTTTTGCAGTTAACTGCTTGGTAAAGCTCCTAATTAAATCAAATGGTGTTTGCCACACTGAACACAGTACTTGGCAGTAGGTTATCACATTCTTGAAGTACATGTTTATAAAATGAACCTGATTTGGAGAACAGCCTATCCCAAAGCAAGTAAGCTTGACTTTTTTTTTTTTTTTTTTTTTAAATAGTGCTGATGCATGACAGGAGGCCCAATTACTATAATATTTAAAAATATCTAAGACTGTAATCATTTTACTGTTTTTTAAACCAGTCTTTTTTTTGGTAGAAAGGATGTGATGCCCTTTAGGAATATGATTTGTTAAGTGATGGATTAAAGCAAAAAGTTCACCATTTATTTAATTAGTGTTAAATATCAGTCTTATCCATCTTACAGTACCCTCCTTTTTCATTATGCATTTATCTTATGTGACTAATTTTAAATGACAAGGGATGATGGAAGGCAGCGGAGGACTAGAGTGGAAGGAGCTAGTTGTGCCAAGCCTTGCTGACATTAAAGGCTGGTCTGTCTCAAAATTTTAATCATCCTGCCAAAATCACCTCTAAAACTGCCTGGCTGTCAGTGCAAACTGAAGAAAGCAATGAGTGTCAGAAAGCTCTTGATCTTCATAGATATAGACGCACTAAAGAAATTGGATTGAGTATTTGGTTAAAGCCTGTGAATGGGAACAGGATTGGCCCTGCAGACTGCCTTGCTCTGGTTCACAGCTGCCAGCTGGAGTGGATGAACAATGCTTGGGGCAAAACTACAATCTTAGACTCTCCTCTTTCTACACAGACGACTGACCATCTTTTTTCTGACAGATATTGCTATGATATCAAGAGCAGTCCCTGGTCTGATTCTTACTTACATTGCAATGTTTTAGCTTAGTGAAAAATGAACTTTCATGTGGCTTCAGAAATATGCTGTTTCTCAGATGCACAGCTGCTGTGTGGTTTCAGTGGCAAGGCTAAAAGCGATGTACTGCACCATACCTCAAAGGTGGCTGCACTTCAGATGCGATTAAAAGATCGCAGAGATATCTTCTGTTCCTCGGTAATATAGACATGGTTAACTGTGAGCCAGCTAAGCAACAAGCAAGATTTATTGTGTATAGCATACTGTGATGTACTGCAATAAGTCTAAAAAGAAAGGACTAGAGATGTTTTCCCGTTGTGTTTACATCTACTGGTATTAACAGACCTCAAAGCTACAGAGACCATATTACCAATGGCATAGTTTTGCAAAAGCAACTGTCCAGTATTTCATGCACACATCTCCAAGTTGCACTCCCATTTTCTTTTTGCCCAGGCTCACTACATGACAGAATAACAGCAGCTCCGGATGCAATTATACAAGATATCCGGCAACACACATATGCTTGAGGAGGAAGCAGTCTGTTTTTTGCTGAGTACAGCAATCTGTAACTATATGTGGTAAGATGCAATTCTCACCATCTACAAACTATGAAATGGATTTTAGAGTGAGCTTGGTGGGAGTTGCAGATAATAATACCTTTGAGAAAAATTGGTGCCATGAATGCTAGATTTGAGCTGAAAAATGCCCACTTGAATTCAAAAATTCTTTTCCAACTCCATTTCACTCCTTTATGGTGCTAAATGTTTTAAGCTGTGTGGGTCTTTGAAGTCGCTGTGCTGACCTAAAGGTATACAGATCTTTCTCCTCATTATCAATTGACAAATCCTTTTGGAAGAAACAGCCACGAGGGGAAAGCTGCAGAAAAGTCAGTCTAAAGTACACCAAGGTAGTGGTGTGGGTATTGATTGCCATTGCACTGCCTTCCTGCAAGAGTCAAGAAACAGACGAGCCTTGCAACAAGCAAATCATATTCAAGTAAGAGATATATCATAGCCAGTCACAGGAGAGGTACACACAGCCTCCCTAAGAAAACATTAAAAATCAGGTAGGACATAACCTTTCTTTGAGAAGTTTTCAGCTCTGACAGATTCAAACCCCAGCCAGTCCCAAGCATGGTACTTTCGGCTCCACTCAAGCTACACTTGGTTGGGGCAATAAAGTCAACAGAGCTCCAAACTAGGTTTGTGCAGGCGAGTTTGTTTAGAATCACAGAATAACTGAAGTCAGAAAAGAGCACTAAGATCATCTAGTCCAACCACCAATTCATCACCATCATGTCCACTAATAATGTCTCTCAGTGCCACATCTCCATGTTTCCTGAACATCTCCAGGGACTCTATCACCTCCCTGGACAGCCTTTTACAATACCTCACCATTCCTTCTGAGAAGAAATTTTACCTATTATCTAACCTGATGCTAGGAATTATATTAGTTTGAGAATTAAATAACCCCAGCATAATTCCATCACAAAATGTTTTCAAGCTACGGCAGTGCCTTCCTTTTGGATCCTAAGCACAGCCATATATCTTCTTTCCCAACAACACTTCTTCACAGGATAATCGACATGGAAAAGCTGACCTGCTGCTCTGCTAGTGGCTTTCCTTTGAAGCTGTTCTCAGGGAACCTTTACGGACATAATGGAAGGGACCCACAAGACAGTGTAAGCATGAGCCCTGGAGAGATGTAATCTGCCTAACAAACAACAGTATTTTAAAAAAGTAATTTTAAACTAGATAATCCTCCTGAAAAAAATGCTATCTAATTAAAGTTAGGTCAATGAAGAATTAAAATTGGCTAGGTATTAGTCAATAGCTGCACAAATTAAAGATATTTTTCTTTTTTCTTTTTTGACTGATAAAGAACAGCTTTGTACCATATAATAAATCATAACTCATCATTCATACTCTGGAACAGGATTCTCCATGCTCTTTTCCATTACAGTGCTATTGTCTAAAATTGTATTTCTGAATTTTAAAATGGGCTGTCTCCCCAGAATGTGGCATTACCTGAAGGAATATGTAGTCATCCTGCACAGTCAGGGAATCCCGATCAGTGCCACCAGCAAACTGGACTGTCATTGTCTTATCAGAACAATTCTGAATCTGGCAAGTGATGTAGCGATAACCTGAGGGAAGAGACAGAAATACATGACATGGCTTTCAAGAAAAAAGCAGCAAGAAGTATAAAATGCTATTCATGTAGGGATAGCGCTGCCTCTGCCAGTCGATTTAGATGCAGGATTATTATATTAAGCCCTCATACAAGAGATTTTCAATCTCTAATGTACTGAGAATACATTAACTGCTTACAGTTCAGATCATTTGTGGGAGGAAGGCTGTCATTATCCAAATTTTGCTGGTCCAGAGAGATTAGGGATTAGATGAATGAGACATTCATGGTTGGGGATAATAGAAGGAGCCTCTTTTCTCAGTTAACCTATGCACAGAGCAAAATTACTCCTTTAAAGAAGCAGCATCCTTACACAGTGTAACTGAAATCAATAGATCAGCCTCAGTATAAAACTGTGATAAGTGAGAAGAGAATCAGACACAGTTTAATAGACAGGGTATGGAATTTTAAAGGCTATTTTCAAAGCTGCATAGAAAAGCCAACACACAGTATTGGAACTGCGCTGCTGGGGCAAAACTTCTATGGTGTGAATTAATACCTTGCTGAAAAAGCCTGCAGTGATTTATATCAGTGGAGGCTATGGCCTCTCTCTTCCTGTCCAGCTAGGCACAGGCTGCATCTTTTATGCAATCTGCTCTCTTGGACATCTCAATCCTCTCCTGAACAGCAAGTGGAGACTCAGTATCTTATTTTACAACAGCTGCAGCCCAGTGACCTTCTCCTAGATGCAAGCACTTGTACAGCTCACCCATGCCACAAGCTTTTGAGTACAAACTATGACTTTCCCAAACTCAGTGAGAGAATGGTCACATACATGATCCTGTGCTCAGGCCACTGATTTCTCCATGCTCCAGTGTGAAAAAGTTAATAACGCATCTGCATGCACATGCACGTCCTTCACTGTTTTTGCAATGTAGTAGGAAATGCATTCCATGTATTATGGCATTTCATTGGAAAAGGCCAAACCAGTGTGCTCAACACAAATATCTGTTTTAAAATCTGGATCTGTTTAAAAGGCAGCTAGAGTCAATTCAAGTTCTCTTACTTATTTCCAAGTCTTCTTCATAAGCATATTTGAGCAACTACAGTAATGGGCAACCAAAAAGTCTATTCGTAGTTCTCAGGACAAACACAGTTGCACAAGATGCTGTTTCTGCTAAAATCAATGGCAATGCTTGTATTGATCTTAAGTGCACAAGGTCGATTAATTGAGAACTCAGACAGGAAATAAATATTTCATGAGTTTTATCTTGCTTTGCTGTTTCTATTAATTTAAAATAAGTAAATATATGCATAAATTCCATGAAGCTCCTAAACAAACTTCTTACACTCTATCCACACAAAGCAATTGATGGGGCTGTGGAGGCTCGGCAAGTCTGAGAAACCTCACTCACAAAAGGTTTAGGAAGTTTGTCATCAAGATTTTAATATGTTAACTCTGTCTTTTTACAAGGCTGAAATGAAGACAAGGTACTGGATCGGGGAAAGTTAAATTATGCATCTTTTACAACTAATTTATAAGACTACACAGGAACTCAGATGACCTGATTCAAGAAATTAAATAATCTTTGAAGAGTTTATTGGCAATGAGAACCCAAACAAACTTTTGGAATCATGGTGACTCTTTAGTACAGCACATCCTGACTGCTATTCTGTTTTTTTTCATTTATTTTGCTTTTGAAGTCTCAAAGTATACTGGATGCTGTAACATAAGGAAATTCTGGGAGACAGTGGTTAGTTCAGTAGGACTGCCATATGTAACTATCCACTTTAACAGACACTTATCCAGCACTAACGCTACATTGCCAGTTTTATTTGCAAATCAGGAAAAAATGTTCAATGTTTAACTGCCAAAACAAATTTCACTATTAATGGACATTTTCAACGGAGCATAGCATCTTGACGTCAATTCGTCTCGGAGTGGGAAAAAAAGTAAATTCCAAATTAAACTATATTTTTATATAACAAGACAGCTTTAGCTTTGCTGACTACAGATAAACAGAGAAAGAATCTGATTTCTACTTCTTCTAAAAAAAAAAAAAGAAAAAAAGAAAAAGCCCCGAAAACAAAAAGAGAAGACATACACTAGGGAATCAATTGATAATGTTTTTATTTGCATACCTCCACTGGGGTCCTGAATTTCCATATGAACTAAATCAGGGTCTCCATCAACTCCAGCAACAGCCCTAAGAACATAATGTAATCAAGTTATGCAGAGCCAGTTACAGAATAGTAATTATGTGAATGGAAGAGAGGATTTCATACTAACTAGCTTTAACATTCTAACTGAGAAATTAAAATAAGCTCCAGTAAGAACGCTATATTACAAACATTAGATGGAAACCATTTTGTCTGTATTTGATACTATGTTCTTCTTCTTAAATTTCTTTCAAATTTCTCTTACTAAAACACACATACAAGTAGGATCCCAGTATGAATTGGAGAAAATAACAGAAACAGTATGAAATTGGAAACAAAACTTTATAATCATAAACTTATCTCTAAATATACAGAGATGCGCAGGTTTATTGGAAAGCTTTAGAGTATCTTGTTACAATTACCTTTGACATTTGAGAAAACAGGGCAGATATTGGGCTAGAAATATGTGAATTTCATTCTAATTAGAAATATCACACATTTGACACACACCTTCTATAACTAACTGACACATCTTTGCTAAGCATATTCAAGAGAAGAGCAAATTCTGCTTTAATAAGGAAAATGAAGAATATTTTTGAGAAGGATATCCCAATTAGGAAATTCAGTCAGAACTGATCAAGGCACAGTTTAACACTGAAAAGGTGTACCGATTATACAGGCTGATTTTCTCTCAATATCTCCCATGTTAAGTACGCTTAGAAAAAGCATGAATTTTCTGCCCTCAGAGCTCCCATCCCAACCTAAGAACAGCAGCCACAGCTGTGGATTAGTCTGGACATTACACTGTCATCAGTCAGGCAGTTTCTACAGAGAAAGCTTTGAGCTGACAGTCATGCAAAACAAAGCAGAATCTGGTGCAATGTAAGAGCCCATCGAGCCAGTAGATGTGATCTGCAAACATGTAAAGGGATTGCATTGAGCAACAAAGTGTAGCTCGATGCAGATACTAAAAAAGCCTATTATATTATTTAGAGAAAAATGATTGTTTTGATACAATTATTAATAATCAAATGCATTAAGGCCATGTTTTGCATTGAAATTACATCACTGTTTAATGATTTTAATAGCACTGATTTATGAGAAGTGGAGAAAACTCAGACACAGTAATTGGTGGTTCCTTGGGAATGCAGGCCAGGGGGAAGAGACTGGATGATTTCCACTGCTGCATAACAACCAGAAATAATCACATTGTCATTTTTCCCTAATAAGATAAATGATCAGTCTGAAGAAGGAAAGGGAGGAAGAGGAACGAGCTTCTGCCAAGCCATAAGATGTGAAGGAAACTTCAAGTGGGAATTAT
This sequence comes from Phasianus colchicus, assembly GCF_987193195.1. NCBI lineage: Eukaryota > Metazoa > Chordata > Aves > Galliformes > Phasianidae > Phasianus > Phasianus colchicus. Next base: position 61,810,657 of record NC_143439.1, on the reverse strand, counting down.
TTAGTAGATGTATGGGAAAGTCCTGCACTCACAAAGAAATAATCTCTGAAACAAAACGTATTATAGCATTTTGGAGACAACATTAAATCAGAAAAGATGTTATATTCTTTTTGATCTAATAAGAGTATGTCTGAACAGAAGGATCTGTGGGCTACTTTTCTCAGTGTTCACTGTCTATTTCTTCTAGATGATGTCAGATCAAACCTGCTATCTCTTCTGCAGTCAAATCTTTGAAGGAAGAAAATGATACTTGCTGAATACCTTTTGCTCATGCAGCTGAACTACAAACTAAAATAAACTTTAGGGCTGAAATTTGTCAAGGCTCAGCCTGACGTATAGATTGGCATCAATAATGCAGAAGTAATTTGAGGATGAAACTCGTGAAACTACCTCTTCTATCTCTAATTCACCACACATAAACACGGTTTGAGATATTTGTCAATATCTTCATCTTTTCACACTTTTTTCAATAGCTCAAAAGTGACAATGATCTGATCTCTACCATGTTCCTCCTAACAATGGCAGTTGGCACAAGTGATGTCTAATCTCATTTCCAATGCGGCCTTCTAGTGCATGAGTTTGCAACTGATCCGTGTTAATGAATACTGCACATACAGAGAACATGGCAGCTTCCAACCCAGATTTACTTATCTCCTTTGGATTTTTATTTCAGTGGATGAGGAAAAAAAAATCACAAGGCAAGTGTTTCTTAGCTCAAACAGGAAAAAGTAACATCTCCTCCACTCTGAAGTTCTGACACTTCCCTTATAATCCCTGTTGAAACTATCCTTCATTAAACCAGAGAACCATTACTTCCAGAGGGTAAATTTCTCTCTTCTGAAACCAGCTGGATCACCTCCTGTGGTGTCCACTGTCTGTACAGAAGGATTAGGGTGACAACACCATGCTGCCATTTGACAAGTATTTTTGCTCAGTGTTCTACCAGCCTAACCCACTCCCCTTCTGAATCCTCAGTTTTGCTTCTCCTTCACTGCCTCTGATGTCCCCGAGCTAACCATGTCCCAGTGCTGGGAACTGTTTAATTTATAGGTAGCCCTGCAAAGGTGGAAGCCACAGCACTGTGTATATGTATATGCACACACACACACATATATATATATCATTAAGCTATATCTATAGATATCTAGTTTTAGATATGTCTAGTGGGTGAGATGCACTCTTTAAAGTGGAGAGTTTATCCAGGATAAAGGAACCAATTTGTTTTTCAAAGTCAACTTTTGTGTTTTATATTACTACACTACACAGATGAGATGCAACTCCTCAAGCTGTTTACTCACTGAAGATAATAAACACTCAAAGTATACTTTTAAATATCTGCTATAAAACAGTTTGCAACTCTGAAATCCTTTCACCCAATTTTACAGATACTTTGCAATAGTCCTTTCTTCCTTTATTGAGAAAAAAGGACACCATTATGATCCCGATAATATATCAGTTCCTCCTTGTTGACATCCCACCAAATTCTCTTTTCAAATAGGAATTTAAGTTTTCAGTACAAGAAGCACTTTCTTGGGAACTATTTTTCTCCATGTCAGCAGGGTTTTTGGTTTGGTTAGAACTCACTCCCTTTTCTTCTCACAGAAGTTTGCAATTAAGGTTTTAAAATCTCAGCAATCTAAGACCATTTTGTTTGTTTGCTTTACATGGATAAAAGAGGGCTTGCCACTGAATTTGGAATCTTCAGCTTTAAGCTGTTTCCATGTTTTACACTAAAAACTTTAGAAGTTCAGTGAAAAGCAGCAGATTAATTTTAGACCAGACAAATGTTCCTCTAGAAATGAAATCTCTCAACAAGTATACCGCGCTGGATAAAGCAAGCTCAACATGCCAGCACTTCCAATTGCATAATTCTGTGGTTGCAACACTTCAGAAGGAAAATAGCCTGACTCGATTGCAGGGTGGTGCAAATATAGGCAGCCTCAATATGCTTTTTCCTTTTCCTGTGAATACAAGTTCTCATCACCTCCCCTGTGCTAGCACCAGTGCCTGTCTGACACCACGTTGGGAAAACTAATTCAGCAGAATGTAATTTGGGGACTGTTTTTCCATTTCTGAAACCACCTGATCATGCAGCCAGACATTCCTGTTTGGTGGTGCACTGACGTGAAGTTGCCTCAGCTGTGGTGCAGGCATGGTGTACATCGAACCACAGTGGGGTGGACTAACAGGGTCTCTGCATCTGCCTTTGTCTGCCTATGAATATATACTCCATGATACAGCTGTTAGGTATTTTTAATTTTTAAATAATAATGCTAAAATTCTAAGAACAAAAATTTAGAGTTTTCTGTTGAGAATGTTAGTTAACAGACATCCAGCATTATTTTAATAAATTTTTATTTTATTTGGCTACCTCTCTTCCTCCCAGAATACCCCTGTAATTTCTTATTCCAGTTGCATGCAATACTAGCAGAACACCAAAGCCTGCCTAGAATTTCAGATTTATGTAGTAATATGAATAAAATTTACCACTGACGCGTAACACACATCTCAAAATGTGAATCATAAGCATTAATCTCTTATACAACAATTATGATTTTGTATTTTACTTCTGCAGTCTGGCCTCATTTTGTAGGGAAACAGTCGTTGAAAACACTGACCATCTAGAGTCTGCTATGGATATGTATCTCCTCTGCATACAGCAGGTCTCTTCACTGTTAAATATTCAATCCAGTTCACTTGGATGCATAATGATGAAGGGATATCTTCAAATATACCACGTGAAACCAAAACCAAATCAATACAAACCTGCTTGCTGATGTGGCTGAGTTTCCAATCAAAGGCTGTCTAAATACTTGCAAGTGTCCTCTATCTGCACCCTGCATAATCCCTTAATATGAACTTTAACCAAAAGGAAGCAAGTTCCAAGTTTGCACTGATTGATTTCTAGTATTTCACATTAGAATTCTTGCTTAGAAAACAAGTTGAAAGCACATAGATGCTTTCTCTGAGTAACATAATACAGAGTTGACTCTTGGCAACCTGATTACTCAGGGAGACAAAGCTACAACTTGATTTATACAAACTGAAGTCATTTAGTTATGACAGATTTATGTTTCAGGCCTTGTGTTCTTCATATCTGCTTTGAAGGATGCAGTTGCAATGACTCAGTCGATACCTTATACAGTCAATGTTTGCTACTTCTTATTTTCTCCCTGTTCCTAAATACTTTTTATTAAAAAACATTACTTCTGCCAATCTTTTGTAACTACCACTGCCAGTCCCATCACCAGACAGATAGAAATAGAAACAAATATTGTCTTAAGTGATTAGGACAAATGTAAGAATGATTGCCCATGCAGATCCCTGGCTGCACACACTAGGGCCTTTCACACAAAATTCAACATTAAAAGCTCAATGAAATCCTCTTTCCATTTCTCTCCTCTGGGGCATAACACCTCTAAAACCCACTCTTTCACCTGACACTTGAATAGGCAGGAACTTGCTGCACTTGACATTAATGGCTACAGCAATGATTGATTGCTCATGTGGGATTTCATGATAAGAACAGAACTTCAGTCCCCAGAGAACAGCTGCCCTACCCAAATACACTCATTTTTTATTTTTATGTTTTCACCTTACATGAAAATGGAGAACCAATATCTAAAAATAAGAGTGATAGATATAGCACAGCATCCACGTATTCCATTTCTAAGGCTCCAGACAAAATGACAGTGAAAACACGCTCGACCTATTTTTTCTAGAAATTACTGATTCAAGACTTACTGTCCTGGGTTATATTTGTGTTGGCATAGACTGCTGATTCACAATCTATTCTTCACTTACGTATCACTAAATCAAAAGGAACTCAACTGGTGCATAAGCCTTGAAGACCAAAAAGAATAGCGAGAGAGCCAGAAGAAACCCAAATTGCAGAATTCTTTCTTCTGGACCATTACCACATTATTTACTTTTTTTTTTTTTTTTAATCTTTTTTAAGAGTAATTTCCATATATAAAACCAATTACATGACATGTGGGTGTTCAATGTTTTGCTGGGACAGCTTATAGAATTCTATTTCTAGAGTTCTCTGCATTCTCACCCACAGACATACTAAGAACTAACAAAAGTACTTTCAAATGTTAGGCATTATCAACACCACTTCAATAGAAATCTCCACACTGCAGCAATGGTTGGTGATAGTTTGAATGCAGCAGTAAAACTGGTCATGGTAATCAAAATTTTCTTAATTTTCAAGCAGAAGAATTTGATCAAAATTCAAACTTTTCACAAAGTAAAACTTTCAGCTAGTACTTATGAAGAAATAATCATTTTTAAAGTATTGATACAAAATGAAGTATTTTGTTTTTAATTGCACTGATACTAAACAGAATTTTTGAAGTTCATTTCAAATCCATATGTCATGACTTTCCTTTGAAAAATTTAAACAAGCTTCTCAATGAACAATGTCAGAGCATTTGTTTTCAGTATTTCCACACGGAAGCTAAAAAAAGTGTTGTTTTTTTTTTTTATTTTTATTTTATTCTTCCTTATGTTTTGATTTTTCCTTTCAACTTGAATGAAAAAAAAAACCAAAAAAGGAAAAGAAACAAATGTCTAGAATACGTAAGTTTTACAGTCATCTTTGCATCCGCTTGCAGACTTTGACCCTTTTGTTTTTGCCTGCTAAGTTGCTAAGGGAAGAAAAACTTCTATGAAGGATTAGTCAACTTTCTTGTCCAAAAGTACAAATGAAATAAATTGGGAAAACAGCTGGGAAGGGGGAAAAATATGCCACACTAAATCACAGATGGATGAAAATATTCTGTGCTGCTAAAACAGAAATGATAGCATACACTTTACTTTCCTGTGATATCAATAATCTTTCCATTAGTTCCACTATAATGAAAGACCAAATTCCATACGTTAAATCTGTAAAAACACTTAATGGAAAGACTAGAATACTTGAAAAGCAAATAAAGCCTAGAAGATTATTTAAATATATTGCTTATAAACCTACAGTATAAGATCTGAACATAAATAGTTTAAACTACTGACCTTCCCAGAATATAAATTCACAAGACATTACATTAAATTCATTGCATTAGATTTTCAGAGAGTAAAAAAAAGTGCTTCTTCAGGAAGCGCAGAAAGATCTGACTGCTGCTGGAGGCACAGGAGCAGGAAATTGTTTTTGAAAAGCACAGGAAAATATTTTGTTGGATATTTGTAGTTACCAGGCTGAAATAAAAGTCCTAGGCTATCCTATCAACCTCAATATTGTGGAAAAGCTTAGAGGATACTGAAGAAGAAAACAAAATGGGCTTGGCACAACCAGCCATTATCAGCAAGGCACATACCGTAATTTATATAGAGATAAGCAATTAATTTGAATTCATTTCACCTATCTTTAATGTAGAAGATGCTACATATTCACAGAATCATAGAATGGTTTGGGTTAAAAGGGACATTTAAGATAATGTAGTTCCAACCCCCACTGCTATAGGTAGAGATGCATCTCTCTCTAGACCAGGTTACTCAAAGTCCCATCCAGCCTGGCCTTGAATGCCTCCAGAGAGGGGGAATCCACCACCTCACTGGGCAACCAGTGTCTCACCACCCTCACAGTAAAGGATTTCTTCCTAATATCTAGTCTAAATCTACCCCCTTCCAGTTTAAAACCATTTCCCCTTGTCCTGCTGCTACAGTCCCTTCTAACAAGTTTCTTCAACTTTCTTATAGGCCTCCTTGAGGCACTGGAAGGCTGCTATAAGGTCCCCCCAGAACCTTCTCTTCTCCAGGCTGAAGAGCTCCAGTTTTCTCAGCTTGTCCTCACATAGGGAAGGTGCTCCAGCCCTCTGATCATCTTCATGGTCCTCCTCTGAACCTGCTCCAACAGCTTGATGTTTTTCTTGTGCTGGGGACCCCAGAACTGGATGTAGTACTCCAGGTGGAGTCTCACAAGAACAGAATCATCTGCTGGTCACACCCAGGACACAGCTGGCTTTCTAGGCTGCAGGCACACGTTGCCAGCTCATGCTGAGTCTTTTATTAAATAACACCCAAAAACCCTTTTCCTCAGGGCTTCTCTCAAGCAATTCTCTGTCCAAACTGTATATGTGCTTGGGATTGCCCTGACCCAGATGCAGGACCTTGCACTTGGCCGTGGTGAACTTCATGAGGTTGGCATGGGCCCACTTCTCCAGTCTGTCCAGGTCCCTCTGGATAGCATCCCTTCCCTCTAGCATGTCAACTGCACCACTCAGCTTGGTGTCATTTGCAAACTTCTGAGGGTGCACTCAATCCCACTGTCCATGTCGCCTACAAAGATGTTAAATAACACCAGTCCCAACACTGAACACTGAGGAACACCACTCATCACCCATCTCCACTTGGACACCGAGCTGCTGACCACAACTCAGTGCAGCCATCCAGTTCATTCCTTATCCAGCAAGTGGTACATCCATCAAATCCATTTTTCCAAGAACACAATACTGGACTCAGCTGAGAGTTCCCCAGTAGCCAAGGTCTGATGAAGCTCATGTTCTTACAGCTCTTAATATACTACATAAACACTGGTTTCTATCCAGCCCTATGATAACTCAGGTGATGAAAGCCCTGCAGTAGTAGAGTGTTTTCTAGAATGACAGAAGAACTTCCACGGAAATGCCATCACACAGCCCTCCATTCTCAGCAGATTCTTTCTGTATTGCAACATCCCATGTGATATTGCACTTAGTAAGGTTAATAGAAGGGGGTAGTGCTAAACATCTGCCCCTAAATTCTTGCTGTTGCTGGCCCATGCAATTCTTGAGGAAAGTCAGAGATCTATGCACAGAAAGAAAAACCTACAAATTATTTCTAACAGTTATAAATGTACAAGCTCTCAGAATTTATTACTCTTAACTGAGAAGAATGTGACATTTATGAAAAAACATTTTTTTGAAGTAAAAAATGGGAGTTATGTCTGTCAAAGTTCTGGGATGCTTTCCCTGATTGTGTCTGAATGATATAAATAAGCATAAGGATTCTGAAATACAGCAAAATACAGACACAATCTTAAGCATGTGCTTGCTAGTGACTTCAATGGTTTTCAGGCTGCGTGCATTTTAAAAGTTTATTTAATTAAAGATTGAGCTGAATGTCTTCCTAATTTACATCCTATGCAATTTTACTTAGAGAGATATGACACTTCTGACCCACAATGTAACTTCTAAGTGATTACGCCATCCGCACAGTAGTTGAGAGTGAAGCATTTTGCCTGTAATATTCCAGCTGCTATGCAGTACTAAGTTCCTGGGTAAGGATATATTTCACAGGAGTGAAAAAGCACGAGGCTGATTCTAATATTTCAGCAAAAAAGGTTGAGACAAACTGGAGTAAATCAGAGTAGCGTTTCCAGAAGCTGTTTTTCTAAAAGTATGGATAGTAAAGAGATTGCAGAACAAAACAAGTGCTTGGAAGTATGAACAACTCGCACGATTTCTGCAAGGACAATTCTAGAACTAAAAAAAAAATTCAAAAGCCATTTAGAAAAGGAAAGTGACCAGCAAGTTATGATTAGTACTGTAATAAAAATATACTAATAATTGATAATTATATGTTTATGCACAGTTTATATTAACACATTGAAGTACAATGTGAGAAGTGGCATTCTCTGGATTTTTCCCATAGAAAACAAATAGATGTCATGTGTGCATATTGACCACTTCTAAAGGTGAAATCAATTAAAAATACCAGCAAAGTTTAATTTTAAATTAAGTTACATGTTTTGCAAATACTTTACTTGCAGGAAATATGTGCATTGGCTTATCCTTAAAAAAAATTCTATATGCTTAAATCACTTCTTAAGCATCTTCAGAAACAGCCAAATATTTGACCTGAAAATAAAACAATTTTATATGTGTATTCTATAGTCACATTCTTCATCAGTTTCCCTAAGTTTATATACGACTCCAGTTAAAAGGTCTGATTCAACCTTTCTCAAAAAAAATGTTATAGATTTTTCTCTGCGAAAAGAATGTTCTCCTCTCTAAAGATCAATTTTACCACTAAAACAAAAAGCAATTTCATTGGACATTACAGTTCTCTTTAATCTTTGGCTCCATAGATCCAGACCTGTAACCCCAATATACACTGACACTCAGCACAGTCTCTGGTGTGGGTACAAATTTGCAATAGCAGATGGAGCTATGCTGACATATTCAATCTGCAAAAGACATGAAGGGTCCTTGCTGTTCTTATCTGCACCTCTGGAAATATCCTTCTTGATTAGAATGAAATGTATTTTCTGTTCATTTTTTAATCTGGAAGGTAACAGTTTTCTTACCAAAAAATATGATCTTTTGAAACACGTTCCTGAAGAAGGACCCATTTTTTCCCCAAGTCAATGGATACATAAACCTACAAAAGAAAACAAGAAAAATCAGGTGAGAGGAAACAGAATGATGTACATCTTAAAAGACAGGTCCTATGTCACTATTAAAATGATTGCATATGAATAAAAGAAATCATTTCCAGGAAATCTCCACAACAATTTTCAGAGTAATACCTTTTCACAGAGAAAATCTTTTAAAACATAATAAATAAAGAATGAAACTTGGTGACAATATCTACTTGCTTACCATGAAAATAATTCATAATTCATTTTGGGTCCCAGCAAAGTTACAAAAGAGAGAGGGTACAAGGACACATCATCTTCTTTCCATCCGCTGACCAAACAAACAAATGCTTATTTTATTCTTCTACCTTTAATTCTACTAAACACATTTAAGACAGGAAGTCACTAGATTAAAAACTCTGCTAAAATAGGATCAAAAGATATTATAGAAATTCTATAGAGATTTGATGAGGAAAGGTGAGAAATGGCCACTAAGTAGAGGCAGAAAGATGGCCTGGAGAAGTTGTCAGTTCCCTCTGAACAGCTCATCCCTGCAAATACTAATGATATGGACAGGTATCAATAGAGTAGACATGAAAACAGTTTCTCCCCACATAAAATGGGAGATAAAACAGTTATTCAAGAATCTCCTTTCTTTATTTTCTTCACATTATCTCATAATGCGTTTCCTCTCCTTAAATAAGCAAATACCTACCATACCTCTATAGAGACATGCTCAGAGCCCCCTGCTGTTTACATACATTTCTTATTCAATCCAATTTACATCTGATAGGCTCTTTTAATATCTCTAATAGAGAAAAATGCAAGTAAAATTGTTCTATTTTGATGTGGGAATAATTCACTAGTTCAGTCACCAACTGTTAGGGAGAGTCTTATGAGGATTAGTAAAAAATGCTTGTTTTACAATTACAAGTACAATGATTAATGTAAAAAACTGCAATGAATTAATCTTTACTAGAGAATAATAGCTACATCACTATGTAAAACCTTAGATAACTTCCCTCAACATAAAGTCCATGGGTAAATTTACTTAAATTTGAGTTAGAACTAAAACATTCTTTTCCCCACTTACTGGGCTTCACTCCACTGCACAATCAGTTAAAGCAGGCAAATCAGCTGTAGTAAGAAACTATGGTCAGGACTCTGACTGCTTACAATAATATTGACCAAATTGATACATAGACAAAAAACAGTTTGGTTCAGTGTAGTGAAAAGACCTTACAGTCTGACTGAAAGGGTGAATGAAATAGGAATAAGAAGGCAGATTCAAAACCAAGATGCATTTTTAACTGATGTGCTATTCAAAATAAATAAAAAATAATGTGTACCTAACCTTAGCACACACTCAGCTTCTTTAAAATGAAGAAAGAGATGCATGTGGGTTTTGCTTTTTAGTAGGTGCATATGATAAAACTGACAAATAAGTTTATAGATGAGGTGGAAACAGTAGTCAACTAAAATCTCTGGCTTCAGAAAACACTTCTAATAGATGCTTCTTATTGCCCATTTAATAGCTGTAAGGAACCACTTTTAAAAGAAATTGAAAATCATAGAATGGTTTGGGGAAAACATACCCCTAATTTTTCCCACCCTTAGAGACTGTTAGTTACCAATTAAAATCCACCATATCCCTGTTGAGTCTTAAAAATCAAAAAGCATTTATCGAGACTCAGTGAATAGCTGATTGTTATTCATTATAACTGAGGTAGCCAGAAAAACGGAGTATAGATTTGAGGCAGTAAATGGATTAGTCCAACTACATTGACTAGATTTGCATTCATTTATTGTGTCAGCCAGAGGCTAGAGCTGCATTTAAATAAAATCTAGGGTTCTGAATGAAAGAACAATGCCGATACTGCAATAGAGAATAAGTAGTAAATCAAATCAGAAGCTGTGAGACAGGCTGCAATGCTCCAGTAGACAGAGAAGATTTGATGATTGCTGTTTACAAAGAACACAATCCCACATTCCTTGTACGTCTGCAAAGAGCCTCTGCAAGACATCATTTGAGTAACAGGAGGGAATGGATTCTCCTGAGTTTTAGATCGTGTCACTGTTTGATATGACTTTATTTCAGTTAATTAACTCAAAAATCCAAAGTATACAATCTCCCCAGGCCAAATTCAGATTAACACCCTCTCTGGATACCTTTGGTTTTAGTACAGTGACTTCTTTGTGTCAAGCCACAGTTCTGATTTTCAAATCCTCCTTTGCCAATATCACTTCATCTTCCTCTTCCTGCTAGGCCAAATATGTCAGATCTTATACAAAGGACATTATACAACTGGGCAGGTTATTTGTACATTTATAGTGAAAGGCACCCTTCATTCTTGTACATCTCAGATAAAGATGTAGGGATTGTCCAGTATGTCCTTACAGTTGACTCTTTTTAGTGTCCTACCAAAACCCTCAGAGAAATCTATCAGATTACCTAAAATGTTCCTACTACTATTGAAAAGTTGTTCTTTATTGACTGATTTGTATTTTTTTGTCCAGTTGAGTTTTAATGTGGCAAGTAATAGTATCACTACTTTGGGAGGCTATCCATGTATAAAATGCCCGAAAACCTCCATATCACATATAAATTTCTCAAAACACAAAGGAAATACCTTGCTTTGAGCTCCTAGCCCCTTCTCTTTTCTGTTAAATATTATTAATGACTGGCTGTATGTGGATGGTCAATGTCTCCATCACACTATGACACTTAAAGAATCTACCACTTCGTTTTTTCACTCATTTGATCTCCTAACTAAACAAAACTCAGGGATTATGTCAATCATCAGAAACACAAGTCAAACTGAAAGTGGCGCTTTTCATAACATTGGCTTTTCACAACTTTCAGCTTTCCTGAGGCATGTTGTTCACATAACAGGTATTCATCACATTTGTAACAGCTAATTGTGTTACAAGTTAGAATTCAAGCTGCTAAGTAAAACACACCATGAGACAAGATACTGTGTTTGGTTTGTCAATCTTTATCATATTAACTCCATCCTTACTTGCAAATGCCTGTGAACACAAACTGGGGATCAGCTATTAACTTGAATACCCCTGAAAATATCCCCAATATAATATATCATATAATATAACATATAATATAATGTAACTGAAGTCAGTGCAGCAGTTGGCTGCAGCAACTTACTCAAACTACTCTCACCAACTATATATAAACCCCTTGTGATCTCTGACAAGGATTGAAATGGACTGGAGTTTGTCTAATTTCAGCTTAAAAAAAAAAGAGTTAAAGTGGAGGTGAGGCAACAGCACTATCAGAACCAGAACTGCAGTGACTTTAAAGCTGTAGTTTGGGCACTGTGAAAAAGAGATGAATGACACTTTTCACAGAGTGTGTGCTCGCTCACTGGTGTTTAGTGGTACCCACCCAGAGAGATGACTTGATAATATACCCAGTAAAAAAAAAAAAAAGATGGCCAAAATATATAAACTACATAATACAACTACTGAACGTGTTATAAATATATCATGAGAGAATTATTCTACATTTCTACAGATTCGGTCATTCCCTAAATACTCTTCTGCTGTATGATTGAATAGTTTATTTTATTTTACATCCCTTGAAAGGCCTTTGAAGGCAGTATTTCAGCTTCATTAACTTTCTACTATATTATAAATTAATGAGCAGTTGCTTATGGTCATTTTCTAGGGAGACGTGCATTTCAGAGGCAGTATTTATTATACAGAAGGATAAATACTACCAATAACCATATCAATTGAAAATGACAGGATTGAAGCTACCGCAAAGCAAAAAATTGGACATGAATGAAATAAATATTCAAATAAGATTTTCAAACACTGAATGTGGCTTCTTTCTGGATAACTGCTTTCATAAACCCCAACATTCAGCAGCACAATGCAAAAGTTTTATATCCTTTTAATAACATACTGTTAAACTTCAAAACAGAGTATGTTCATGGCTTACCTTGCCTTCCTTTGTGTAAGCAAGTACTTTGTCTTCTTCTTTTGGGTGGAAGAGGAGAGTTTCCACAAAGAAAGTAATGGGTTGTTTCTGGAACGTAGCTCCTTCATCTGTGCTTATGAAAAGGCTTTGGTCTCGGTCATTATGGGAAGAACTTACAAGAATGATCTAAAAGACAACAACAACAACACATTCACTTAGAAGACTGTTTTCTGTAAAACAGAAAACAAAGCCTATTCATTTTTTCTTGTGTAAATGTCAGAATTTGTGCATACCCCATCTTTCAAAATTCTGTGGAAAAAAAAACCCTAAAAGGTATCTAAGACATGATCCTATTAATCTTTCCCTGTCCAAATCTATGAATGTGAAAATCATAGAAAGGCTTGGGTTGCAAGGGACCTAAAGAATCATGAATCTCCAACCCCCCCACCGCAGGCAGGGCCACCAACCTCCACATTCGATATGAGACCAGGCTGCCCAGGGCTCCATCCAACCTGGCTTTGAACACCTCCAGGGACGGGGCATCCACAACCTCTCTAGGCAGCCTGTTCCAGCACCTCACCACTCTCTTGGTAAAGAACTTCCCCCTGATATCCAACCTAAATCTTCCCTACTTCAGAATCTATAACTTCCCTTGCAAATTGCACCAAACTGATCACAATTCTCATCTCTACTCAGAGCGACAGCCTTAGATTTTGGTCCTCGTGCAAGGTTCATGATGCCATGTGAGAAAACCCTGAGATAACCTAAAAGGAGTTAAAACTAATAATGACTCATTTTAACATATTCATATAGATACATCACCTCTTCTAGTGAGGCTGCATTCATAAATACTAAATGTAAAAATGTAATCACTGCTATAGTTATATCAGAATATTCACCATGAGGACGAACTATTTTATAATATTTTTCCATTGCTTCAAGTCCTGCTGACATTCTTTGAGTAGAAAGGTATTTCTTTTTTCTTTTTGTTATTTCTCTGCACTTTGATGCAGAAAAAAATAAGTAATTCAGTTATTCACATTTCCTTCTTATGTCCAGATAATACCTTAACTCAAACATGCTAATAGCTTGAGCTCTTCTCTTGTTTGAACATCCTATCAGGCTTTCAGTAACAAAGACATTCTCCTCACATAATCTAATCAGAGTTGCACTCTTCTCATTTTCTTCACTTTTTGCAGTTCACTAACACGTCATAGCATAGTTAAAAAATGCCAATATGCATACTCATTTTTATTGTTTTTCTAGACCAAATAGGCCCAGCTTGCAAGCGAGAAGGTGCCCTTATACACTGATAGCCCAAAAACAAAACAGATTTTCAAAATGCCAGCTGGCTTCTATTTAGCTCACTCTGAAAAAACAATAAAAAAATAATAACAATCTTGCAATCAAAACATATTTTAAATATTCAGCAAATGTTGCAGAAGACGCCACAGAATCCTAAGCACTGCTATATGGTTAATGTAGATTATTAAGAGATAAATGGCAACCAGTTATGCAAACAGCACTAGAATAATATGAATATAAGGAAGTAAATACATTAGAAGAAATGGTACAATTTTTATGTAGTTTTGTTTTGTTTTTAAGTAAAGCCGAAGTCCAAAAAATTAAAATTTCTAATGAATTGCACAGATATGACAGCTGGTCTGGGCTTTACCACTATTAGTCTTGGGGGAAAATATGAATACATAAGAATGTGCACTTGTACTTGAAACACATGCAAAGTTTCACAAATTTCTGCATAGTTTTTGTCTCTAGAATGAAGCACATATTGACATACATTGCTGAAAAAGAGACACATATACTTCACGGTCCACATAAAAACCCCATGCTATAGCATTCATTAAGCCATATCTGTGGTGATTAGCTGTGTGACTAGGTTAGTAATCTTTCTAGGATTTTCTATATTTTTAATTACGACTTTTCCAAAAGTACGAAGAGATCTTTTTTTATTGTTAGGCTTCTATAAATGATACCTTCACAAGTGCCATCCAGAATGTGCATGGCTTCCTTTATCCTGAGTAAACTCTTCAGGCAATATCTGTTTAATCTACTAGTACATATAATCCAAGTATAAGGCTCACAACCCAGGTACACCACTCAAAGATTCCTTTAATATCTTCATTCAGCAGTTTTCTGCAGAGGGCCTAACACCAAACTAAAACTGAATGCGGTCAGTGTGTTTCCCTTCCTCTCTGCTTGCATCACAACACTGAGAAAAGTATCTGTGCTCATCATGGAGACTTGTACTTTCCTTGTTACATTGCTAACTTCGGCTTCAAACATCATATTTTCTTTAGAAATAAAGGAATTCAAACAACCTGCATGCTACCTGAGATGCAGAATGTTCAAACCCGCTGGCTCATGATAAGATCACAGAAAGAACCACCCAGTCTTATGTGAAAGGGCCAAGCAAATTCCATTTGTAATGCTGAAATGAGATCTCAACGAATCCTGATGAAGCTCCTGCCCAGCTATGTCCTTGTATGTTAATATGTGGACTGTGCACATGAGATTCATGTTTAGCATGCAGCGTGTACGAGTTCTTCCATGTTGCATCACCAGAAGCAGCACTAATTCCTCATAGAAAGCTTAATTCTTTGGAATCCCTTTGGATGCTGTATTCTAGTCCAAATAATTTCCAGAAATGTCATTATCTACATTCCCTTCTGTTTATGTCTTTAAAAGTATGTATATACAGCTAAGACAAATCAGTATAAGGTAAACACCAGAAAAGGCACAGGCTGTACTTGAAGAGAAAGATAAAGTCTCGCCTACGGTGTTGAAGTCCTGCTATCTTTTTTCAGCCCAGTAAATCTTATGAGGACAAGGATACCAAAATATTGACTTCCAAATAATAAAGGAATTAATTTTATAAAGCTGAGAGTGGTTGTCACTGTTGATGAACCCTGTGTGTAGGCACACCTGCTTCTCACCCATAGTAAGGACCCAGAAAACATCTTTTCAGTGAATATTATTCCAGAGATGTAAGTCTGAAGAAAAATGTCAGATATAATGAAATGCAAACACGCTGTGAGATTTGCTAATGCTGTCCTTAAAATATATATATTATGCATCTTTCACTGTTAAATCTGAGAGAAAAAAAATGTAACTTGAAGACTGTAGACATTTAAGTATACACAGAGAGTCCCTAACCATACTCTTATCCACACATGTATCATAATTCATTTAATGAAATATTTTTGAATTTCATTCAGTGCTCTGATTTATATTTCCATAGTTTAAACCGATGATTTTGTGCCAGGCATGCAAATTTGCTCCCCACAGCTAGCACACAGGGAGTTCAGACTTGCCTGCTGGCTAGCACTACTTACTGGGGAAAATATTCCAGAACAAATATTGTCCCCACATAAAATGCTTTCCACAACAAGTATTATTTACTTTGTAAACGCAAAAAATACCAAAACCTTCCTACTAGCAACAGACAAAGGGATGCAACTAGGACATACTATCTGGAGAGCTGGCTTAAAGTGATTGCTGATGGTTTTAACTCAGAATAAACAACTACTTGCTTGAATAATTTAGTCTCCAAAAACCAGAACAGATTTTAATCAGATCTAAACTTCACCTAAGCTTCTTTTAGACTGTGCTTTTTAAGTAGCATTTCTCCCTCTTCATCAAAGTCTTAATATTTTTTTAGTTAAATTATAGCTTAAAATTATGCTGTTTATCCCTGACTTCACTTCTTAATTTCTCAACAGCTAAATAAACCACAGTAATATGTGGGTATACATCTAGATCAAATGTATATCTACAACTTCCAACAGTTAGTGAAGGTAAAAGAATATTTCAAGGTGAAAACGCATCCCATAGAATACCAAGAAAGTCAATAAAAAGAAGCTATGATATACATCAACATGAAGGAGAGCAAAAGAGATTTCTAATAAAAATGAAAAACTGTACACCATGTCAGAATAGGAATTAAAGCATTCCAAAAGAATAAAGAAAAGCTATGCTTTTTCTTGTTTCAGGAAGTTAGTGAAGTAGTTAGGAAATATAAAAGCCAAATAAATCCGGAAATAATGTGATTAAATCCACTTAAATTTAATCTCTCTTTTAGGATTGATTGGCCAATGTGTATGTCTACCTGTTCACTGTGCTGAGTAGAATCACAGCCTGAACCCCAAAGGATAAAAAGATGCTGACAGCTAAGGCTACCGTAGTAGTACCGCATCATACTTCTTCTTCCCCCTATTACCACAAAAACTTGGAATAATCATAGTGATTACCATGGAGTCTTAACTGTAGATTTGGCAGCAATTCAAAGCAGTGCTGTAATTTCAAGTGGCAATAAACATAGGATATTAACATGCATCATTTGCACCATTTCTGAAATATAATCCTCCTCCCCTAAGCTTAGGTCCAATAAAAATGTAAGCTGAAGATAAATTTGATCTTAATCAGCACTTTCTTTAAATCAAGGCATTCTTCTAACATATTACAGTTTTGCTGTCTTCTTCAGCTTTGGCAACTGACCTTATATAATTCTAGATTTTATTATCCTTTCTCTATCTCTAATATTTAAAAAAAAAGAAAAAAAGAAAATCCAGAAGTCCAGCAGGATGAAATTTCATCATTATGACGACTTCTATCATCAGAGTTGCCACAGGAGAAATCTGCAATAAGTGATAAGATAGGTGATAAACAGCATTTTTAAATTATGTAATCCTGTGTATGGTCTGAAATCAAGACACTCCATATTAACTCTAAACTGAACTTGGAAAAGGAAATATAACTCAGGATGAGTAAGAAACTGAAATACAGAAACTATTCATTTAAGGGTACATAGCAGCTATTCAAGAGATGCCAGGCACGCCCTGGAAACACCTGTATCTCTCCACATCCTTCAGTAGATGCAACTCCCATTGGACATGGAGGACTTGGCTACTGGGAATTAATCTTAAAGAGTGCTGGACTCATTCCAGCAAAATACTTAAAGATGGAACTAATTTCAAACTTATGAGCTATCCCCAGTAAGGTCAATTAACTTCCATTAAGAACATGTAATGTTATGCTCAGATGAAAGCTGCTATCTGAGAAGGAGACATGCTGCTGGGCACAGGCCAGCCCCAAAACTCCTGCTACCAGTACATAAAACTGTATGTCTTCATGGCAGTACTGCCAATCTCAGGCAGTATTGATATTGCTCCACAGCACTGCAGTCACACCTTCAACATTTTTTAAAGTAAATAAGTCATCTATTTTTCTTGTTCTTACAATTTACATTATTTATGTGTTATTAGATGTCCTTGGCTGATATAGAAATTACTCTAGCTCCTGGTGACAATTGTAAATGAGATGTTGCTTCTCAGACAGTATTCATAAAACACGAAGTGGACTGCCAAGGGTTGTGATTTTTTTCCTGGATGGTATGAAAGACCTGATAACTCAAGAGTGGAAAAGCTGCAGAGAGAAATATAGTCCCCTTTCTCTCACAGTGGTAAAAAAAACAATACATAAAGAATCAAACCAGGGTAATTCCAAACAGAAAGTAAAATAAAATGCCTTCCAGCTGGCAGTTTAATCTTGTAGGTTTTTCCTTGAAGTTGCACTCAAAATCACTCCCTTTAAATGTTGTAGTTATTAATGAGTATAATAACTGATGAATCACTGAACATTGAGAAGATCTAGAAAGCCAGCTTGTGTGCAACTGAATTGCATAGATGCATTTTCATACATATATATACCCCAGAATATATATTACTTGCCATGGTGAGCGTTCACAGCTCCTTCCAGAATTTGTATTTCCTTTCTCTTAAGGAGTCCTTTCCAAATAGTCAAACATATAAATTTCAATAGAGCAGCTAGTTTCTGTGAGAACTGCCATTAGGGAATGGAAGGTGGGAATGTTAAGGAGAGCTCGCTCGCAAGAAATTTCTGTTCTACTAGTCATATAGTGAAGGGCTATGAGAAACAATCCTAGCGAGGTTAATGGAAAGCAGGTAGTAGAGTTTCAGCTCCCCTGTGTTACAGCCACCTCATTAATCATTTTGAGAATCACAGTTGAACCTGTCATATTATTTATCTTGTACAAACAACATGTTAGACACTTAATATCCTAATGTTAAGAATTTAGGATCTTAAAATGAGCTGGTTACCAACTGGACCATTTATTGACCATTTGACCTGGGCAGCCTAGTCTAGCATTAAATGAGGAGGTAGTGGCCCTGCATGTGGCAGGGAGGTGGGAGATTCATGATTCTTGAGGCCCTTTCCAACCCTGGCCATTCTGTGATTCTGTTCCCAAACGAAACATGAGGAGAAGGGAATAAACATCAGTCAACATTTAACGTGCTAATATAGCAACACAACGGACAGAAAGCTGGCTTGAACTGCAACTAGGCAAGACTGAAATTACACAGTCTGCTAGTAAAAGGAAACAGTTTTGAAAGAGTTGCCTTTTTTCAAGAACATTCACCATGCAGACAGCATGTTTAAGGCTGGTTACATATCATAGTAAGGAAGAGAGAAACACAGAGAGACAACTACAAAAGTTCTGATTGATGTTGATGACCAGTCTAAAAATCTTGCTCTATTGCACTTGTTGGTAACTGATACATATTTAAATACGCCTGATTGCTATAGCTGAACACCTCAAAGATGCTGACTGTGCTGAATCAATCTCTGGGGAATGCTAACTGCAGCTCCAGTCTTCAGTTTTCTCAGTTACAGAAGTGTTGGGTAGGATAAGCAAGCAAATTTCACACACCTGCTGGAATCTAAAATTCACCGCCACCCAAATTGAGTGGCAGGCCAAATTTTGCATGTTTGCAAATTTTATACAAAGCACGAGGAATGCTTTGTATAAAAATATATGAAAGGGGTGAATATGCCAAAGGCCACAGCACAGGGAGAAAGTACTCAATGTCTTCATAGACAGTTCTTTCTGTAACAGCAAATTTTGATAGTGTTACTTGTAAAGCCACCTCACAAGCTGTTAGGAATGAGTACATCAGTATTCCCAACAGCTCTTTGAAGAACTCTAGTTAAGTGACATATATTGTTTACCTTCTACAAAGGTGTTACTAATATGAACAAGTAGTTAATTAGTAGGGAATAACATTAATATATCCAACAAACGTCTTAGCATAGGCTAAACTCACATGGAGAGGTGCAAAAGCTGTATTAGGTAAATAATATTAATATACAGATAGCTAATATTTTTTCTTCTTTTTTCACATTTCTTGTTACATCTCAATATTTGTGTTATCATATTGATATTCAACATATTCAAATAGTTTCACTGAAAATTTTATGCTTTGATAAATCAAGAACAAAATCAGATAGTTTTTCCTAGTATGCTTTAAATCAGCAGTTTGAGTGGGGAATAGCACTGGGGGAGACATATGGCCAGTTCTTGTCACAGCAGGGGAATGTTCTCTAACCAAGTTTTATATTGCCCATAAAATAAGGGCATTTTGCGTGACTTGGAGGGAAAAAAAGGATTTGGCTAGCACAGCAGAAATGGGCAAGTTTTGTTCTTTCTTACCAACGTCTCCACAAATGTTATTATTTCCCAGACAGAACAGGCACATAGTGATCTTTTTTAGCTTGGGCATTCACAACTAATTTAATTCAAGAAGTTATTCTGCAGGCTTCCAGTAAACCTGTAAACATTTTCTGCCTGAATACATCAAAGAGCATAAATACAAAACAACACTTCCAAAACTGTATAATGGATGCACACAAAAAAATGGCTTCATATATGTGTTGATCTAATTTAATGAAGAGAGAGGTCAAACAGTTCCTGGTCTCCAACCATTAAATTGTTTAGATGAAAAACCGCACTGAGCTCAAAGAGAAATTAAATGAACAGTTACCAGGGGACAAAGAGAAAACATAAATGAAAGGAAGGCAGTTGTGGTGGTTAAAAATATCAGTTATATGGGACTGATCAAGACTTACCATGTTGTGTAATAGGCAAGACACAAAGTGGTGTGTCTTCTGGTGTTTTACTATAAAATACAATTCTCTTACAAGATAGAGCAAGAAATTTCTGGAAACACTAAGAAACTGAGATTTTAAAGCATTGCTCTGGGGAATCTCACTTTGCCAAAATTGTCCCCTTCGATCCTGAAATGAAAACAAACTCTTGGTGTTCTTGCCAT
This sequence comes from Phasianus colchicus, assembly GCF_987193195.1. Taxonomy (NCBI): domain Eukaryota; kingdom Metazoa; phylum Chordata; class Aves; order Galliformes; family Phasianidae; genus Phasianus; species Phasianus colchicus. Next base: position 61,790,232 of record NC_143439.1, on the reverse strand, counting down.
GGTCACATTGTAGTGCTCCCAAGACATCAGTAACTCCAACTGAGACATCAGCTTCAAACACTTACATTCCTTTCTCTCCCAGTTATATAAAGCAAATCTTATGGAAAGCAATGCACTCAATGACTGCATTAAAATCTGAAAAGAATATGCTTCATGATCTAAAACAGGATCTATGTAGGTGCATACTTATATTTGTACACATGCAAAGGCTCCTGCAACTTGATGGGATACATCCAAGCATGCTGAAGCAGCTGGCTGGAATCACTGAGAGCTCTGTAAGGCTCTACTGACTGGAAAAGGTTTCTGAAGATTGGAACAAGGTAAACTCTTTGACCATCTCAACATCACCTACTAAATGTCACAGAGGTGTCTCGCATCATATTTTGAACTTGTCTGTTCCTGTATCTAAAGGGGTAAATGGCAATATGAAGTGACTTATTAAAGACCTTACCCTTGAGGAAGCACCTGCTTCCTTTTAAGAACTGTAGGTACTCTCTTCAATGGAAAACTGGATGCAGTTAAAGACTGAACAACTCTTCTTTTCTAAACCACAGGAGAAAATAGGAAACCCTGGAGAAAGAGCTGCATTGAGCAAGTCTTTCACACATAAGCCACAGCTGATTATGTGGTTTTGAAGAGGAAAACACAAGAGGAAGAAGAAAGGAAAGCAAAGCAGCAGAAGCAAGCACTAGAAAAACAGTAATTATTTTTCACTTGAATTTGGCTATATCTCCATTATGTGGGATACAAAGCTTAATTATAAAATCTCTTGCTATTGAAATATTTCCCCTTATCTTTGATATCCAGTCCAAATGGACTGGAAAAAAGCCCTTGAAAAGCAGAAAGGAAATGTCTTTTAAAGTAATTTTTGGTCTCATTAGGGCAAATCTCATTAATAGAAAAAGGACTTCACTGAAGAATAGAGCTTTTATATTCAGAAGCATACAGCACTGCTGTGCCTGATTCTAGCAGCACTGTAGATAACAAAACTCTCCCCATTGGGGTTCAGATTTTTGTAAAACACCCATTTTATATTAAGGTTGGGTTTTAGAAAATGCACAAATCTGGTACTCACCGTGCTAGTTTTCTCCACATGTACTTAGTATAGGTGTTGATTGGAGCTTTTGAAAGACAATGTATAAAACTTTTTTTTCTATTGAAAAGCATCATTTTGCCATAACCGACAGGTTTTGCTGACAACTTACAAAAACAAATTTAGCAGCATGATTCCTAAGGCCCGTGCATGCATTAGGAGAAGATTTTTCTTCTAGGGCTGTTCCCCCATATGCACATAAGAAGAAAATATTTGTTGGGTTAAAGACACTGACTTTGTTAGAGCAATCACGTTGTTGCAGGAACATGAGTCTTGGTATCTTCAAAGTCAAATGCTGTGATTAACAACGTACTGCTAAAGAGATTCAGCTGCCACTGAGATATGGCTGCCACTGAAAAAGTAAACCCAAGTGATATGGCTATTTTTTCTTCTAAGTTAAAAAGCTAATCAGACCTCTGAAAACCTCAGGCTGAGGTTAGTCTTAGGGTAATAATTCTGTTATCAGAGTCAGCAGGAACTTCACAAACTGCTTGTTCTGCAGACTCTGGTATTGACCCCCCTTGAAAGCAGAATTCAAAATAGACTTTGGTCTTACCACTGGGCTGGCAATTAGGAAGATTTTGTTTTAGTAATCGAGGCTATAATATGAATTTCATATCAGGCTTCACATCTATCACAGTTTCTTTACCTTTAACATCAATATAAACAGGATGGGAATAAAATTATTTCTGTGCTTACAGCCAGTGCTGAAAGGGAGATGGAAGAATTGCAGAAATAGAGAGATTCAAGAACGGCAGAACAAAACACCAAATAAGTTATATTGGCAAGAACAATTTCAACAAAAGAAGAAAGAGAAAATAGAGATTTTTTCTAAAATCCCCATATTGTTCATATTTTGATTTTATTAGCAGCAAGTGCCTGATACCGTATAAATCATTTGATTATTCTGAATATATTGTAGGTATACATGGAGCTAACAGAAGCAGCCCCAGTAAGCAAAATGAATTATAGGAGTAATTAAAGAAATAAAGCAATTCTTCCCTTCTCTCCTCCCCTTCAATGAAATAAGCATTACAAAAAAAAAAAAAAATCCCTTCATATTAATACTAGGAGTTCTTCCTAGGTATTTTTCCTGTTATTACAAAAAAATTACCTACTGTGATGTAACTTCAAATTTTCTGTTTAAAGGACCAGTTATTATGCCTGAATAATAAATTTACTGTACATTAACACCCCATCATACTGATGTTTCCAGTGGTCTCAATATCTTACAGTTAACTTTCATGAGAGGAAAAAAAACCTCACTGCTCCAGAACAGATTTCTAATCTCAGTTTTGCAGATGTGTATGTTTTTGATTAAATCTATTGGTCAGCTGGCATGTATATACTCAGCAAACAAAACACAGACCTGTACGCCTTTGGATCTGAGCAGGCAGTCTTAAATAATCTGGGCTAAACAAAAAAAGATGAAAACAATTAATCTCAGTTGGTAATTAGCTATTGTTCTGGCAGATGCAGTTCCAGTGTTTGATAAACACTGATGGATACTGGCCAGATGTTGCATAAGTAATTCTTTGACATGGAAATTCTGTGTTTTCACAGCCTTTCCCTTTCTTTCCTTTCAAATGAGCATGTTCTTATTTCTGGATAAGAACTTCAGGTGTTCCGTGTTTTACTCTCCTTCACCTCTGCTCTTCAAATCATCTGCTGTGCCAATAGATAGGGTTTGCAGATAACTCCTCAAATGCCCAGAGTAGGGATTGATAAAAACACATAGGTAGGAAGGGACTTCAAGAAGCCATCCAGCTCAACGAAGCTTAACCAAAATCCACGCAGAGCAGATAGATCAGGGCTACGTCTCCTTGAATCCTGAGCACCTCTAAGGGTAGAGATCCCAGAGTCTGGACAGTCTGTTTCATGTTTGATCTCATCATATAAATGTTTCCCCTCAAGCCGCTGGAATTTCCTATTTTCCAGTTTGTGTTGCTGCTTCTCCTTCCACGCCCATATCTCTGAGATGAGTCTCCAACTTCAGGTATACATGATTTAAGACAGAAAGATCTCCCTCAAGTCTTTCTAAGACTGAGCAAGCCCAGTTCCCTCTGCCTCTCCTTGCATGCCTTCTGCCAAGCTCCATCCACTATGCCAATGCCTCTCTTGCCCTGGGGAGCCCAAAACTGGATGAGCTGTTCCAGATACAGTCCCAAAGCCACTGAAGAGATTATTATTCCGCTGGAACAGCTGGCTATATTCTTTCTTAACTGTGTCTATCTTTGCTGCAAAGGCACTCTGCTCTTGGGTTTTCAAGGAAGACCCACCAGATCTTATCTGCAGAGCAACTTTCTATAGCCAATCCGCCATCTCTTAGTGCAGTTTGATGGAGTTCTTGTATTCCATTTGCCAGATTTTTTTTTTTTGGTTGTGTGTGTGTACCTTCATTGAACTTCTTCACAAGTTAACCATCAGCCTGCACAATGGGTGTCTCTTGATCTACCCTCAAAAAACCTGCAACTAGATGGAGCCACCAAACAATTGCTGTGTTTCTTGCTAAGAAAGCTAGATGCCTGGATAAAGCAAAACAGATTACCTCTTAGACCACACTTCAGCATTTTGATGAGGCAATCTCTGTCAGATTTCCTAAATTAGAAGGATGATATTCTACCCTCAGTTTTCCAGTGCCAGTTATAATAATTAGGAATGCTTATTTACATATCTTTCTCCAAGTAATCTTTTCTCATTAAAACTGCAACATTTGCCTTTTGTTCTTGTGTTTTCTTATGTTTGTTTATGAATGTCTTCAGAGTACACATCTTCGGGAAACCTTGTCCCTCACCTCTTATCTGTTAATTCATTGTATCCCTGGACCACAGTCACTGTTAAAAAGCACAGGAAGTCGTATGGTCTTCTATATCAATTGCATTTGAGATAAAGTTCCTAAAAACCTGTAAGAACCAAACTCATTGCAATACAACACAACTAATTAGGTAGAGGCTGTACAGCGTGAGTTAGCCAGAAAGGATGAGCCATAAAACAACACTAGGAGCTATGAAGAGGTTTTTTAACATAATTAAAAATTAATTGAAAACTCTCACTACAATCCGTATTGAAAAAGAAAAAAAAAGGCGTTTTGTCATTTATACAAGTGAGTTTCCTGAAAGAAGCACTCATCTGAGACTGCAGCCCATCCCAGAGAAGTAAACAGAAATCACATAATAATCAACTGCCTGTCCCAGGTGGCATACTAATTCACTAACAGTTCTTGGTAATTTATTGCAAGTTAAGCAGTTCAGTGACAGGCAAGGAAAACAAAACAAAACAAACCTACACACACACAAAAGAAAAAAAGTTACTTACTCTCTTCCCTGACAGTGTCTCACATTGAAATCTACCTCATTTCATCAGCTTGCTCCTAGACATTTCTTTTAGAGAATTAATAAGCAGACAAGAAAAAAGTTTGTAGAGGAATAGGCTATCATTCATTTACTGCTACTGTAAGCAAATGCCTATGGGACATAAAAGACATCAAAGAAGCTACACTGACCAAAAAGAACCCCAAATCACAAGTGGGGAAAAAAAAGAAGCCTTGCAGCCTCAATCAAGAAGAAAGATTGCCCAGGTGGATGGCTAGTCTTCCCAAAGTGCCTTCAAACAGACCTCTGTGAAATACCTTCCTTTGATTATTTGATTACTAAACAATACTGCATGTTTATACAGAACCAAAGGATCCTAAATCAAAATGTTTCAGAAAGTAATAACTAAAATTTGTCAGTTCTTGTCTATCAAGGTGGTATTTGGAGATGCAGATATAGCACTGAAGTTTGAGTTCATGAACTAAGCAGCAATAGGATCCCACCATTTAAAACATGCCTACAGCTCTATTTTTCAAAAGGCTACAACACATTTGCACTCCTCTGTGAGCCTGATTACAAGTTGCCCAGGGCAAGACTGTCTCTGTTCCACATCTGGACAGTGCCAAGCTCAATCATATTTTGCATGTAGGTGCAACCACAATAAAAGTAAATAAACACAGCTGAGAAAACCAGACTGATCACTTTGAGTGCTGAGAACTGCTGAGCATTTTTAGAACTCAGTTCTTTTTTTAACCCTTAAATGAGAACTCAGTGATTTTTAAGGAGACATCAAACATGGAACTGGCTGCCCACAAAAAGAAAAGGGTAGATGTGGTACTTAAGGACATAGTTTAGTGGCATGGTGGAGAAGACTTCATGGTTGCACTAGATGAGGATAGAATCATGAAGGTCTTTTTCAACCTTCATGATTCTATCATTTATGACAACTTAATTCAAATGAACTACACACTGCCCTCATTTTCACCGTCATAAACAGAAAGTAACTCAATTAATTTCATTCATACCGGTCATATACTAGAGATGTGATTTGCAAATTGCTAAGCACTAAAATTCCGAAATGCATCAGCACATTTCACGCTTTCCACAAATTTCAGATACTAAATCCATTCCTACAGAGAAGCCTGGTTCTAAGCCTTGTGTTCTGAGCATCTTTTTCAAGGCTTATCACTACGAAGAGTTTTAAGTACTTTAGAGCTATGAATGTGACTTTGCAAACACTTACGGGCATGTTTTGTAGGGAGGCAGTGGGTATTAATGAAAGGCTAGGTGTGATTCAGGCTGCTACAATTGCTGCAGCCAGCAAGGAAGAGAGCAGAACAGAACAATGCAGGTTCATCCCTGAACAACATCTTGTGGCACCACGCTGACTTAACGCTATCACTGCAAGTCAGTGAGGAGCTGTTCACCTGGAAAACAAGCTCTGAATAAGAAATACCAGATTACCAAGAACTCAAGCAAGAACTTCACTTAAGCAGGACAAAACAAGAAATTGAAGATATTATAGATATATATATATACACACTTAATTTATTTGTTTTGGTGCTCATCAGTGCTGGTGAATGGTAAGAAATAGCAAATCCCTGCAAACTTTCAAAAACAACAGACCCAATCTCTCAAGTCTCAGGTAAGTCCCACTCACCTGGTAAAGAAGAAAAATGCATTGACATGATTTAATCCATTTGAGAGTATTTTTTGCAATAGAGTGATAGTAGCAAAATAATTTGCTGTAAATACTGCAACACAATGGAAGCTGACAAGGTACAGTAACTGTTTCCTAAAGCACATTGCATAAGGCAAATGTGGATCACAGCTGCAAAAAGCACATAAGCTTTCCTCAATAAAAGATTTGTAATAAAATTACATGCTCACAAAGCCTTCCCTCTCAGTACAAGATCCTAAAGCCATGCCAACTCCAATGTATTCTGAGAGTGGTGTGTATAACCTAACCTCTCTGCTGAAGGTTATGGTCTGGGAAAGGAATGACAAAAATGCTGGTATATAGTCTAAATTATCAATACAGTGATTGACCAGAAGATGACTCTTGAATCCTAACAAGGATGTGGCTGTGTAGAGTAGGCAGCAAAAACAGGCAGAGAGCCAGGATTCCATGCTGTATTTGAGATTTTCTCAGCAACACATTATTAGATTACAAAACTATGTGTTTACCTTAACTCTGTTCTTTTTGATACTCAACTGACACGCATGTATGAAAAAGATGATGACTTAAAATGTCCTGTTTTAAGAACTTCAGGTTACCTGGGCTTACACTTTTCTACAGAAGCACCCAGGTTTCATTCTGGTAATGTATTTCATTTTTCAAGCTGATATTTTGAGCATGTAATGTAAAATTATTGTTTTAACATGCATAATGTAGGTTGAAATAGTGGCACTACAGTGCCAGCACTACAGTGAAGAGCTGCAAACATCTTTTGTGTGGTCATTATGAAGTTTCAAGAGCAGGTTTTCCATACATCAAGTCACCTGCATCCAACCTCGCAGTTCCCTCTAGAAACAACAGAGCTAAATATAAAAACCATTACATTTGCTGAAGCTTAATCTAACAGATGTGAATCTTTACTCTGAGTAATAAAATCCCTTGACATCAAATCTGCTTCAGTCACATCTGTAAAAACTGTGGCTAGACCTATGAAGTCAAGATCTATTTTGATCATTTAAAAAAAAAAGAGTTAAGATGCTGGAAAAAGACAGCTCTATATGGTCCTACTCCATTTTAATTTATGAGATATTTTACTGAAACAAGTAACCCTTTCTTACATAACAGGAGCTGCACTATTAGGTTTTCCATGACCATCTGCTCAAGTAAAACAATTTGTGATAAGTGTCTTAGTTTACAGAAGTGCAAGAGTTCAGGTTGTAGAGCTCTTTCATCTTCCATAGCACATCAGTACGTTCAAGGTTATCCTTAGCTGCATTTCTGTGACTTTCAAATTATGAAGAGGAACTGAATTTAATATAAAAAGTTAATATTTGTACTAGTAGTCCACATATTTTCTCATTTCACATCTGAAGTTAGCTAATAATCTATCTTCAGATGTGAGGGAAAAGCAGAATCATAGCATTCGCTATTATGTTACCGATTCCAAATGGTCTGTACTTATATTACTTAGTAAAAAAGAAATTATACTGTCCTATCATGCTGAGTACAAATCAGTGTAAACCATATTTTGCCTCAGAAAAAATAAAAAACATTACTGCATTAGCACTGCTAATGGATGCTAAATTGCCTATCAGTTTAACGAAAGAACGATACTATCCTGATTCGAAAGAGAACCTTAAAAATCCCTTTCAACAAGGCACTTGTGCACAGCCCTCATCAGAAGTTTCATTAAAATGACACACTCATGAATATACATACTGCTGCTCTCCAAATAATACAGGATCAAGACAGAAAGTGCTGAAAATTCTTAAGCCTTCCTTCAGACAAAGTCCCCAAAGTTCTTTTTTCCTCCATAGACAAGATTTATTCATTAAGCTAGGACTTCAATCTCCACAGATTTCCACTGCAAATAAATAAATACATGATTGTGCAAATATTGCTGAATTATCAAAATATTTACTTTGTCTACTTCTCTCCCTGATTTATATTCTGACGCATCAAGATGTAGAGCACATTACTGTGCTATAAAGATTACTTCAAAAAACACATTTGTTTCCTACTCTTCCCACAGTTCAATCAAGTAGCAGGACAGATCTTTAGGACCCCAGCTGATGCCAGTGAAGCACTGGAACAGGTTGCCCAAGGAGGCTGTGGATGCCCATCCCTGGAGGCAGTCAAGGCCAGGCTGGATGTGGCTCTGGGCAGCCTGGTCTGGTGGTTGGTGACCCTGCACATAGCAGGGGGGTTGAAACTAGATGATCATTGTGGTCCTATTCAACCCAGGCCATTCTATGATTGTATGATTCTATAATTCAATGTCATTGCTAAATTGCACAGAGCAGAAGGGGATTCCTGCATGTTCTAGGATCAAAACAAACAAATCTATCAAATAGTGCTGAAACATGCATTAACAGCACAATAACCTCAGACTAACCACCAACAAGGTGAATTTTCAGATTCTGAGATTGCTTTTTAGGCTGACCAGAGAGATTAAGCCAGAGCAGATTATACATTGGAATCTAGGATATTTCTCTCATGAGAGACGTGGGAGGCAACCAGAGTGGGCTGTTCTGACATGTGTCTTGAGATTTAGACTGAAAACCAATTTTAAATAGCAATTTGGAAAGCATTAAGTGTGTACCATAGCCTTCCACCTTAATGGTCATCTTTAAAAAGATAAATGGCTAAAACGGGGGAAAATCAAATGCGATTCTTAATTCAGAGCAGCATTAGTGTGTTCTAATACAAGTGGGAATATATACCATATCAGCAAAATATGGCAGAAAAATACAGCACTGCAAATCATTCTAAGATTTAAGTTATTTAGTTTTTCCTACATAGAAAATATATTTACTAGAGTAATTCCGAGAACATTCAAAGCACAGTATTTTGCTGTTTGAGAAATATTACATCCCAGAGTGCTTTTTGTACAATTTATCCAGACAAAAATCTCAGAAAACCTTATCAACTCCTGCTGCTTTCCAAGTAATCACTATGGATACCATCATTACCCACATCTCATAGTCAGCCTCTCCCAAGTCAGAAATAACTGCACTTACAGAATGATTGGAAAGTGTCAAAATTTGTCTTCAGATTGGACTACCAAAATGATTTTCTTAATCACCTCAAGACAAACATAAAAAAAACATTGCCAGTAATAGAAAAGATTTTTCTTCACAACTACTCCTCTATATATAAATAATTCCCATATGCAAAAGCCTATCAAGCCAAAAGCTGTAAAGTAATAATTCACCATGGGGCAAGAAAGAAACAGCCACTAACTCCTCTCTGACCTCTCTCTACCCCCCGAAAGTAAGTAAAGCTCTAAACCAGACAAGGAGTTGCAAAGAAAGATTTCCTGTGTGGAGTGGATGGATGGACCCTCTTTCCTTTTGTAAGTACAATGATCTCTCGAAACTTGTTTCCTCACACAACACTGTTCTCAAAATGGATCCCTATTTTCCTTCTTTTTCTGTAACTGATAGACACACAATCCCAATCTTACTGAGAACAACTACATGGATATTTTCTTCTGCTTCATATTTCCTTACTATCCATCAGTCTTGTTTATTTAATTACACTTAGAACTTGTTACATTTAACAGGGACAAGCCTTTTTTATATCTTATTAGTGGCTCTTAGTGGTTTAACGCAGCTCCCTAACAGTAAGGCGCATTTATTTCTTTATTTTCCCTAACATCCTGAATTAACATGCATCTCAACATTCAACAAGCAGCAGCACTGTAGGTGGCTCAGTTCGTCTCTGCCGAATTATTGACACGACAGCTGCCTTCTGAATCATTTGTCACAAGCAATCTCCAGCACCTACAACTTTCTGCTCCTGCTTTTCCTTTCTCTCCCTGCTCTTACACCATTCCTCACTGTCCTTGAAGGGAAATTCTTCCCCTTTAAAATCCCTATTAGAATCAAATACTCGCACCTCCTAGCACGCCTTGCACAGGTACTGGCCTTACTCTCTCAGTTTTAAATTAAAAGCTGTGTGATCCTGCAAAAAAAAGAAAAAATGTAACAGACAAATATTATATATGACCGCACCACTCACAGCAGACCAGAAATGTGATCACAGAGATGGACAGACAGACCCTGCCCCTCATTTAAAATGGAAATAAAATAAAATAAACACAAGAGAAAAGTATTATCATCTCTCTGAGGAGTGAATTGATGGAAAAAAAAAGAAAGATTAGCTTTTAAAAAATAAAAAAATAAAAAATAAACCAGCCAACAAGCAAGCAAACTTCTGATAGTTTTTTGAAGCATAGAAATGCAGACCTCCTTTTCAAAAATGACGAGTATTCAGCAGCTGCTGTTGTGACCCCATGAGGACATTTTCCAATTATCTAAGAACTCAGTACTGTAAGCTCTTAAAAATCTGATCTTAATGATAGGTAGTAAGCAGTTTTGATAATTTCTCTTCTCTCCCACCATCCGCCAAATCTGCTTCCCAAAGGATTCTCTAGTTGTGAAGTCTACTGCAGATCTGGAAATTAATGCAATGCATTTTCAGTTCCACTCAAGTGCTTAATACTGCACATTAGTTTCACATATGGAAAGCATATATAGGTGGATGTTTGTTTGGTTTTTTTTTGTTTTTTTTGTTTAATATTTATAGCAAATAAATATCTTCTACCTGATGTCAATATGTGCCATAATTGTCAATCACCCACGGTACGGAGACATCACATCAAAAAACCACAATACTCTTATGTGTAACAATTCTGATTTCTATTAGATAAAGAGGCAATAATAGCTTCTGATCTCAGATTATAGATGTAATGTTACTGATGGAAGAATATTCTGTTTAATAGAATGACCTGTGTTACCTTTTGTTAAGGAAGTGTCAACTGTGAAAGGCTTCATTAAAAAGAGATAATGAGTGAGCAAGACAGAAAAGCCCTTTAAGAAAGTTGGGCTGACAGGTTTTCTCTGAGGGAAGTAACAGTTCTTTTCACACTGCTGTGAGAATAGAATTATATTTGACATTTATTCCAACTCAAACCTAGCTAAAAGTTACATAGTCAATCAACATTCATTAGAGTCAAGAGTTTATATTTATTAAAGCGTTTTTCTCTTCTGTATTTCACTCCTCCTTCAGTAACTTTTCTGTTTAGTAGCTGTAGAACACAACCAAATTTTTACTGAGTTCTTTGCATTGGATATTATTTTTCAGAACATTTTATGACTGTGTCATGAAACTTGAGAGATAACTGTAATTGAGAGGCTGATATCACTGTTGATACCAGCTGACATAGATGTGCACCACCACCCTTTTATGGGTCCTGCTCAAGCCTTTGCAGTAGTAACCTACTGCTATCAGCTATTTGCCATCAGTGCTTTAAAGCAAGAGTTCAAAAGGTATAGCTCTTAAGATTCCTATCCCACCTACCCAATTTCAAACTCTTAATCAAATTTTGATAAGTTATCACTTGTACAGCAGGTTGTGAATTTAGAGTAAACAACAGAATCAACTCAGAAGTGCTCACACCATGACACTGTTGATTTTTGTGCAATGAACTTGGGTTGTAATACAACAGTATTAAGCAATATTCCTGTCCAAATGCAGTGCATGCTCGCAGAAGTTGAGCAACTGAAGGATGAAGCCCTTTATCTTTCCTTCTGTCATACATCAAAGACAATGAAGTCCTGTGAGAAATCTTAAAATGCTTCCCTGTATGCCTTGTTATTAACATTGGGTAATACACAGTGCTTAAATATATTTATTATGATGCTTCCAGTTGATGAAGGGATTGACCTAAAATGCAGACTGCAACCCATGCATGTACAACTTATTTATGCATTAAATTATTGACACCTATCAATTTTTAGAAGTACTCATTTACCACAAAAATAGTGGAATTTCTGCATTTTTCTTAACTACAAAGAACTCCAGATTCATATTTTTTATGGCTAGAAAGAGCCACAGCCTATTTTATGAGTGCAACATTGCTGAAATTGCATGTGATAGTACTGCTGATTTCTAACATCACTTCTACATTAGTATAATTTGTCTGGCACACTGGACTTTTCACAGATCTCTACTGATGATATATTGAATACTATGCTTTTATATATAATACTACATATTGAATACTGTGCTTTTCTTACACAAAAGCAGTATCATGTAGAGTTAGATAATTTAAACAATGAAAGTTTGTTTCCTAGATCAAGGTACAGCAAATAAGTTTTTCTGTTTTTGTAAAAATTTTAGTTCATCTCATGGGCACAAGAAAGTCAAAGATCAAGAGGGGCTAGTAGAGCCATACTAACAACATTGTATCTGGTATCATAGCAAATGAATCCTCTCTGGGGGAATGTAAGAATAGTTTACACCTTAACAGGAAATACTGGGACACCATTAGTATCCAAGTAACCTCAATGCATCTCAATATTAATGGAAACATATTTCAACTGCAGAAAGGTCTACAGCTGTCAAGGAAGAGCACTACCTATAATAGGAATTGCAGACGTAGCCATGACAAATAAATGCTGCTGCTGAAGTATGCTACATCTTTTTTGCCTGGGGCATATTTCCAAGCAATTTTTCAATGCTATTAAAGACATCAACAGATCAAAATGGCTGGTTTGTATCACCCAGACCTCAACTTTCCATTTTTTTTTTAAACAAACAAAAAGAATATTCTACTTCACATTGGTTCTTTCTTTAATCTGTATTTCAGATAATGACCCCTGCACAATCATCCCCAAATATTCTGTCTTTAGGAGAACATCTGATTAAAATTTATAGTATGACAGCAGATACATATGAGTTTGCTATCTGAATTGTTCACTGAATATTATATCTTGGTAAAAATCCAAAGACATTCCATTAATTATAAAGGGAGCGATTTTGGAATTAAGGTAGCATGAAAGTACAATTGGCCTTTTAATGACAGTTATTTGCAGTAAGGAAGCCGTTCTAGGTAATTCAATCTGAACCCTTGCTTTTGTAATCAGCCTATATAATCAGGCAGATTACATGATTACTATGAAATACAGTACAGATACATTCTGAGAGAAAAATTCATTGCCATTTCTCATTTTAAATCAGTGTTGCAGAGAAAAAAATACTGAAGAAATAAAAAAAAGATTCCATCTCAGCAGATATTCATAAAAGGGTATAAGTTTGACTGAAGCATGTCTTTAAAATAGATGTAAAACCTTTACACATCATGTGTCCAAACAATATCCAGAGAAAAATTCACTATCCTCTGATACAAAGCAGAAATATGGAGAATCAACAAATATATCTGGTTGTGTGCCACTCAACACCATTATGAACATTTTCAATATAAGAAACCTCAACACTGAACTCAGTACATTGTATGCAATTGAAACCTTTTTAGCATTACAATAAGGTTACTATCTTGAAAGTATTGTGTATACCTCTTAGCCTATAGTCTGAATTTAAAGTATACACTCAGATCTTTGAAAGGATGAGATCCTTGTAGCACTTGGAAAATATCTTTGTGTTTGGGACAAATCATTTTTTCTGAGAAAATTGAGCAAAACAAATTCTAGAGCTTGTTGATTTGTTTCAGGCAGAAGTAATAAGGAGTTTTTAAAAGCTGTTTTAAAAATACCTTCAATTTAAGGAAAACATGATAGTATTTTAGTTTTCTTGTTTTCACTTTGATTATAGTACAACTGCATGGAAAATTTACTTTTCTGCGTTGCTTCTGAAAGGGGAGGGAGGAGGAAAGAACAACAGTAACAGAACAAAACAAAAACAAACAAACAAAAATCTACCACAGGTAAATCATGGTTGTCCAAAGAACCGGCCTCCATTCTCCACAGAACAGATACATTTTCAGCACTTAAGGTCTTTGTTTCTAAAGCACAATTTTCTTGGTAAGAGTCCCAAGGAAGTGAGACAATGATCTACAGTGAAAAAGTAGTGAAACAAACTTTGAAGTTCGCCTGTACTGTTCACAATTAATCAGTTTTCCCAATCATTAAACTGTTTCTATAATTATAAACTAGTTAACTACACAAATGGACATGCAGTAAAGTTTGCTATTGAAATAGTAAGAGGAATGATCACTTTGTAAGTGGCAGAATAAGCACAATTATAAACTAATTTTAAAAAATGCTGCATATATAATTATGCATGCAAGTAGATGCTGATGTGCAATGGGATGTTGGTGAGACTAACTACTGATCTAGACTTTACAAGTCTTTGACTTCATCTCCCACAACAAGCTCTTGGAGAAGCTGGCAGCACATGGCTTGGACAAGTGTACTCTTTCCTGGGTAAAAAGCTGGCTGGACGGTCAGGCCCAGAGACTGCCAATTGGTCATGAGTAGTGTTCCTCACAGGTCAGTATTGAGGCTGGTTCTGTTTAATATCTTTATTGATGACCTGGACAAGGGGATTGAGTGCACCCTTAGTAAATCTGCAGATTACACCAAGTTGGAAGAAGTACTGACCTGCCTGAGGGTAGGAAGGCCCTACAAAGGGATCTAGATAGGCTGGATCAATGTGCTGGGGTCAATTATGTGAACTTCAACACTGATTCAAGCAATTACCCCTCTATGCTTGGCACTGGTCAAGTACTGCATTCAAGTTTTAGGTCCCTTCACTACAAGAAAGACACTGAGGTGGTGGAGCATGTCCAGAGAAGGGCAACAAAGCTGTGTAAGGTCTAGAGCACAAGCCTTAAGAGGAGAGGCTGATGGAACTAGGGTTATTTAGTCTGTTGAAGAGGAGGCTCACTTCATCATTCTCTACAGCTTCCTGAAAGGAGGTTGTAGAGAGGTGGGGGTTGGTCTCCCAGATGGCTAGTAATAAAATGAGAGGTAACGACCTTAAGCAGCACCAAGAGAGGTTCAAGTTGGGCATTAGGAAATATCTATTTGCAGAAAGAGCTGTGAGGTATTGGAACAGGCTGCCAGGGAGGTCATGGAGTCATCATTCCTAGCGATTTTCAAGAAATGCAGAGATGTAGCACTGAAGGACATGGTTTAGTGGATGTGGAGGTGATGAATTGATGAACAGACTAGATGATCTTAGAAGTCTCCCTGGGGAGCCTATTCCAGTGCTTAACAACCCTTTCTGTGAAGAAGCATTTCCTGACATCCAATCATCTAAACTTACCCTAGCGCAACTTGAGGCCATTTCCCCTTGTTCTGTCACCTGTCACCAGTGAAAAGAGACCAGCCCTGCTCTCACTGCAATCACCTTTCAGATATTGGAAGAGAGCAATGAGGTCTCCCCTCAGCCTCCTTTTCCCAGACTAAATAGCCCCAGTTCCTTCTCACCAAGTGTTATATATTTTTTAATATATATTTATTCCAAAAACAAGTCACTAAGGAGTATTACTGAAGGCATAATACAGTCTTCTGACTGCATATATGTTTGGGAAGAAAAAAAACAACAAAATCAGAAACACAGAATATAAAATTCAAAAATTAAGATTGAATGGCAGTGCAATAGTAATGAAACATTTCCCTTGACAAAAGTCCACTGCATATAAATCAATGAGAAATACAGCTATAATGTATTTTCCTCAGTACTTACAACACAGTCATTTGATCTCCTCTACCAAAATCATTGCTAGGTTGATCACTGGCCCATGCAACATGGCATGATGAAACCACACATCTTGTATTACTGGAAAAGAACACATAATGCATCACCACTGCACTGGGTGGACTTAGCCAACCAAACAAATATAATTGTGCTATGTTCGTAACTACTCACATAGCTTGCACATCACTGTATTTCTATAGTGTGCTGTGCTATTAGCAGCAGAATAACAGGAGAGGCCACATCTTGATAACACTACCTCAGTATTTATTTCCTCCATATTCTAATAAAAGAAAATCCTGTTTTAGCAGAATTTGCTAGAAGTGAAAATAAATTTTAAAAAAGTCTGCAAATTAGCATCTTGTTAGAGATTATATAACCTTGTATGCAGCAAGGTATGTTTCTTGAAGCTCCAGTTTGAGAGGAATCACGTCTTCCTCTGATACTATTTGAGTGCTATTTCTACAAGGAGGAAGATATTTCTGCCCTCTACTTGTATTTAATTTCTAATCATGCTCTTGTTGGAAAACTAGAGCTTTAGGCATCAGAACTGAATCTTTTGCAGACATAGTTTGTTTCAATGAATTTCAGCTATTCTTTGTTTTAAGTCACAAGAAGCCTTAAGTTGCAAGTCTCTAGTAATCCACTTAAACACCAAAAAAGTGCTACATAAGCATTAAATAAAATCATCAGTATTTCCTGGGGCCTGCAACAGCTCAGATCACTCTTAACTGGCCCCTCTGGCTGCCACACAAAACTGCATTATATATCTCTAAAGGCAGATGCGTACAATTGTTTTTATCCATGGCCAAACATGTTTATTTATTACAGCACTTCAATGTGTTCTCTAAGATCTTCTGTTCAATTCTCAGGCATTTTTTGTGCAAGAGGGAGGATTGAAAGAATGTTTCCCAGCATCTTTGGTTATCTTTAAATTTTTCAACACAGATGTGTATGGAGACAGAAGCTACCCCGTGGCTTGTAGTCACATAGATAAGTGATCTTCTTTGGCTGTAAAGCATACCTTGCAGCTGTCCCTGATTTTTACCTTAAAAGTTCACTATCCTTGATCTCAATTGCACTTTACTGAAAAAGCGAGGCAAAGAAATGTCAGGCAATAAAAACAAGGGAATGCCCCTTTGGCAATGATTTTCTGTTTAAAAAACAACAAAAAGACATCATGGCTTAATGCAGTTTTCCAGTACCTGCTTCCAAGAAAAAGCAGATTAGAATACTGTTTAAACAATTTATTTTTTGTGTTGTGCTATAGGCTCTTAAGCTAAACTCTACATGAAAACATGAAATAGAGCAGGAAGCCAAAAATCTTTAAAAGGTACATAAATTTTCACTTACTATTGTCACTTTTTTCTCTTTTAATGTGCCCATAGAGACTGCTCTAAAAGCCCAGAGTACTGTTAATTGCTTCCACTATTCCAAACACGACACAGCCATGCAAAAGCACAGGTTTCCTTTAAATGGTCTCAAAGTCCAGCCCTCATATCCAACCTTGCAGGTCTCCTACCTCAAGGGTAATTCTTCATATTCAAAAGGTGGTACATCATGGTTGGGAACCCAAACACAGTGGAGCTGTATTTATTTAATTTTTGCAATAAACTGTCTTTCACAATAGCTAATCTTAACAGTATCTCATTTATACACCTCTAGTCTTTATACATGAGAATAATCAAATCTTCCGCTTTTCTAAAGCAGTTTAGTAAGCCAAAATATATATCCTAACATCCCTAGTTACTCTAGATGAAAACAATAGAGGAAATATTCCCCCCAAATTGAATATTTTTCTTGAATCCTTAATAATTGCCCTACCCCAGCAATATTTTAACTGTATGTTTCCTCAAACACAGCCTCCAGTTCCCACTCACCTCTCCCTCCTCCCAACACGCAATTTAAAAAGCATTTGTTAAAGAATAGTGAGACAAGAATTCTCATGCTACAAGGAGCAAGAAATGGTTACTGTCTTGGACGCTGCCATTCACAACATTTTTATGGACTATCTCAGGTAAGACAGACTTATTGGACACAGAAAGGTGAAGAATAAATAATGTCTGGACATAGCTTTATGTTCCAGAACCATATGACATGTGGGCACAGGAGGCACAGACATGTAGCTTCATCTTTCATTTGCTTTCTCTCCATCTACGCCTGGACTACAGATGCTTCTAAATTCAGCATATTCACTTGATAGGGAATTACCTT
Source organism: Phasianus colchicus (assembly GCF_987193195.1). NCBI lineage: Eukaryota > Metazoa > Chordata > Aves > Galliformes > Phasianidae > Phasianus > Phasianus colchicus. Next base: position 61,772,432 of record NC_143439.1, on the reverse strand, counting down.
ACATTTTCTATGCATGGCACAAACATTATCTTATTAACCTTTATAACAACCATTGGAGATTCAGCTTCTGCATTCTGAAACCTATTTAAAACTCAGTGGAGGATATGAGAAGATTCAGCTTGGAATTAGGCTCTCGTGTAATGGACAAGAAAAGCAAAATATAAGATCCTGTTTAACTTAACACAATACAGAAAGCCAAGGTTCAGTTCCATTCTTTCAATTATTTACAGGTGCTCCAACTCCTCTGGCTGTTTAAAACATTCCTGTTACTTCTGGTTTTGCTTCAAAATGACACAGTGTGTTACATCAAATCTCACAAAAAGGACAAGAAGTTCAAGGCTACTTGTGGCTTTATCAACTCATTTTATTTTTTATGTTTTAAAACAATATTTATGCTCTGAAAATGAAGGTTTTATCAAAATCATTACTGAATGCATTAGAGCACTTCATTTCATACAAGTACTTTTTGCCTATTTGTAAAGTTCATCATTACAGTTTACAGTAAGAAAGTAGATTTATTTAAATCTAATAATGCCATTTTCACTATTATAGATTACTGTAAGTCATTTAGTCACCTTTTAAAATTTTCAATGCAATTTATTAAAATGAGTAATAAAAAAAGCTATTCAACATTCCATCTACTATGTTTGTTAAATAAAGGTATAAAACAAAAAAGAACCTAATATTTAAATTAAGTTTTAATATATAGGCCTTCCTTCACTTTTTCCTTTTTTTTTTCTCTTTAAAATCTGTCACTAAATTTACAACTAGATCAAATTCTTATCTTAAAAGACATATTGATTCTGCATGGTAAGGCATATATCACTTTCGCCCTTTAATTTTTTAGGTTCAATATAAAAAAAATCAACATTAATTTGTCAAATGACAAAATAACTGCCACAAACCCCACAAAATCACGTCAGACCATAATGAAATGGACTGTTGTAATTCTTTCCTATAAATTTTAGTACATAGTAAAAACCTCGATGAGCATGCATGAGACAGAATGTGTACACAAGTCTATGGAGCCTGATGATATGCATACCAGGGTCCTGAATGAACCAAGCCAGTCTCCACCATATTCAAAAAGTCACTGCTGTCAGATGCAGTCCCTGATGACTGGAAAAAGGGAAACATCACTCCTGGTTTTTTAAGAGAGAAAGGAAAATTCAAAGAAGCTTCTAGTTTTTGAAAGGAGCTTATAAATAGGAGGGAGACTGACATGGTCTGATAAAGATAGGACAAGGGGAAATGATTTAAAACTAAAAGAGAGGAGATTTTGATTAGCTATTAGGAGGAATTCTTTTACTCAGGGAGTGGTAAGGCACTTGAACAGGTTGTCCAGAAAAGTTGTATATGCCCCACACCTGAAGACATTCAATGCCAGGTTGAACAGGGCTCTAGGCAACCTGATTCAGTGGGTGGCAACCCTGCTCATGACAGAGGGGTTGGAACCAGATGATCTTTAAGGTCCTGCCCAATCCAAGCCATTCTATGATTCTAGTGAACTAAGTAGCATTGCACACAGTTACTTCCCTAATATTGTGACCAGAATTCACAAACCAAACTGATTTGACTGAGATAACCTGAACCCGGGTTCAAAATGAGAAAACTCTCTTGAAAATATATACAGCCATCTGGTAACTGAAAGCATTTAAAATGTTCTAGCAGAACTTTGTATCAGAGAAGAACAGATGCCTACAGTATATATTAGGCATGTCATCTAGAGTTTATGTGCCAAAAAAATCAATTATGTAGAACAAACTTTCAACGTGAGTCCAGATTTGAAAATACAAACATTGAGGAAAATAAGACACCTTTGCAAGAAGAATAGAAGAAAGCTCATCTGCTTTTGCATGTCCTTTTCACTATTATCTGTTATTCTTTCAGTGGTTATTATTTCCAGAAATTCTTAATTTTATCTCAGCAGACAATTGTACAACAGATAAGTTGCTCTGACAGGAAAACACTGCTGTAAAAATCTTTCTGCATTTCTGATTCATGGGGAAAGAACGTACAAATCAGAACAAGAATACAGAGCTGAATGTAAATGTGTCATAAAAGACAAGTTGCTCTTATTGAAAAACTTATTTTTGCCATCTGCAAGTTAAACACTGTATCACAAACAGATAAAGGTAAGTTCCAACACCAAGTATCCAGTAAAACAAATACTATCAGTACTTGAATAAATATATTGGTGTTTCTTTTTTCCTGCAGATACTAGTTCAGAATTTTACTCTTACAACCAGTCAGACAACTTATTCAAGAGAATATAACAGGAATTGGACAGATTGGATGACCTTGACCAAGAGCACGAGATGCTCTCTTGTGGCAAAGCCACAGTCACAATTTTAGACATATGTTTTGACCTCAGACAGTGGATCCACGGAACCTCCTAGGTTTAATCATACACTTTATTTCATTGCTGACTTTTTACACACATCCAATCTCTTCAAGGAATGAACTAATTGGATAATATATTATTTTACAACTGAAGATAAATACTATATGAGGATTAGGAAGAATTTCAGGTGTAGATTTTTTTTTAATTTTATTTTTTTAATGACAAAACTTCACTACATGAAGTCTTTAGAACTTTCCATCTACAGGAATCCAAAACATTATGCACGACTTTCTCACCCTCCAGTTCTCTTTTGCAGTATGCTACTCACCTGAGAGTCTTACCTGTTGCAGAAAGGCACATTACGAGGTTTCAAGAAATTTGCTAATACTTTCATGTTCTATTGGCCAAATTATGATAAGACATAAGTATGTCAGACAGTAATACTGTGAGGTCAAAATAATAGGTTAAATGATAAGCATGTATGTTGAACTGTCATTATGTAGAATATAGCTCATCTTTAAGCAGTGTAACTTATGCAAAATAAGATACCACCTCATCTAATTTTAGTTTTAGTGGGAAATGCCAAATCACATACAAATTACACTTGATGAGTTTAAGGCACAGTGTATGTGCTAAATGATTTAGATAATAAAAGTAATGTAAACTGTGGGCTTAATACTGGAAACAGACAAGACAGTAAATAAACACAAGACATAAAAGCTACAGCCATCAGGAGAGCAAAGCAGAAGATGGAAGAATGTTATTTTCAGTAGGAAGTAATGTTTTTAAATTAGTGTGAATATAAATTTTTAATTTGTATAGTTGGGATGAGGCAAGACAGTTTTTAGACTAAATGCAACATAGATTTTTTAAAAAAGGAGACCTGGAGATAGCAAAGGGAAAATATTGTATTTCATGATCCATTCCTAGAATGAAGGGATACCTTGGATACCTTTGTAGTCCAAAGTCCTCAACTGAACAATTCCTTTACCCACCTCTTACACACATACACTAATAGAAAAAAAAGAAAAAAGGAAAAAAACAACTGAAAATGTGCCAGACCCAAAACAGAGAAGAAAGGAAGAGACAAAACAAACAATTACTAGGAAAAATCTCCTCAAGCAAGCCTTCATTAAAACAAAATGACTTTCAAGAAACTTACCTGTAAACTGGTAACTTTCTGTGCACGTTCAGAGAATAAGACTAGAATGACGTGAAATTACAGATGATATTTGATGACTATGTTTGATTTATATGCTGCATACCACTATAGAATATGAGAGGGGAAACTCTCCCACAAGTAAAAACTGACATCGTATTCACAGAGAATTAGTTCTGAACACACAGACTGCATATTCCCTATAACTGGATAACAGTTATTATAAATCTGGCTGAATATTTATACTTCTATTTACCTGGTAAGAAAACAGAACAACAATATGCACTTTCCAATAGTGCCTCATTACCTAGAGTAGCAGCCTCGGACACGCAACACTAACATGGGAAACTATGGTTTACTGTTTAGAACTGTATCCAGTGACCCCTCAACTCATATCTGAGTCTAACCCCTTGCTAGTGAACCACGATGAAGATGCAGCCTCTTCACTTTCCTGTTAGCCTTCAGTGTAAAAGCAATTGCAGTAATACACATCACATAATGAAAGGAGAACAGCAAGGACTCTCCGTGATTTGTTGTACTTTGAAAGCTGCAGGTAGCTGAATCACTCCTTCATGTGTACTTATTGCATGACATTTTAAGTGTGCTATAGAATCGTCTCTTCTAGCATCAGTACTTTCCCTAGCTAGCCTTTACTTAATGAAACAAACTCATCAGCTCCTTCAAGCTCATAATCAAACTACTGGTCTTAACTGGTCATTTAAAAGCTCAAATTGTTCTTCAGCTGCAACGTAAAACTACAAAACCTCCATAAAGTCACTATAATGGGCTGCTCAGTTACAATATATGTACAGTATTCAAAGAAAGACCAAGAAATACTGTACAATAAGTCACTTCACTAAAGTGTATCCACCACATTCGTTGAAAGATTCAACCAAAGTCAGACTCAGTATATGAATAAGAAGTTTTCTCCAAAGAAGGTTCCCAACCAGAAATCAAAACAATATATCAAATAACAACAGCTAATAAAAAAAATCTAGCTCTACATTTGCACCTTTCCACAGATATTTAACCTTTTTGCCAAGGTATATTGCCCTTTAGGTACATATTTAATGGTGATGGTCCCACAGTTGTCAGGGATCAAACCTGCAGGTTTTTTTCACCTAACATCTGATCACTAAAAGAGATGAACAGATTTCTTCTCTTATGTAACCAACATATTTTTGAGATTCACACCTCTATATACTCATACACACACACAGTTTGCCAATGTTATTTACTGGCACACTACAGACATCAGTTCTGCCTGAGCAATTTAATGAAACCAACAGCACAGTAAATTTACACCTGCTGCTTAAAAGTTGACTTACTGCATGCACCTAGAAGGCATCTACTTGCACCTACTACTGCATCTGCTAGTACTGGCATCTACTCTGATTTTAAAACACGCAAATAATTATATTATTAAATGTTTAATGTGAGAATCAAATTTGAAATCATGTAAAAACTGCTTGATTTGGAATTACAAAATGTATATTCTTTTCTACAGATGAATCTGAAATGTAATATTCAATTATCTCTACAAAATTTCAAATGGGAGATAACATTTCTTACAAGCATGCTAAGATTTACTTTTTCTTTCTTTTCTGTGGCACCCTGAGTGGAGTTGCCCTCACTGATTTTTTTTTTAATCACTTGAAATACGCACTCCTGTGCAAACCCAGGTATGTTGAGCAGTCTCGAAATTTACAGAAACATTGAGTGAAAATTGTATATTGTTCAGAGTAAAAAAAATGAGGATGAAGTCTTGAAACAAGAAATAAAATAATTGATCTTTGCTCAGATGTAATTGTTAAGCAATCAGTATGTTTTCTTACTTGTGAACTGTAATCTCCATATGCACATCATTTTTGCATACCGTCCTTGGATATGCTTGCACATTACCCTGTGCTTTTTGGGTCGGCATTTTTTTTCTTGCCAGTTAGCTGTGCACACAAATCAATTGGATGAATACTACTGATTAATACTTTGCCTGCAAAATACAAAGTTAAATTATATGGGTTTCCTTTGTTGTTAGAGTTCAGCTGACTAGAGGAAGCAGTGGCATGATTTGATCTCTCATCAAAAAATGTGAGGTAATGTTTCTTTGCAGAAAATTTTCACTACAATTTGGTTGAGCCAAAACAGATACTGCGGAGGGATATGCATGGGGTATCATTCTTCCCCTGCAAGGAAGGAAGAAAGAGGCAGTGATTACTATTGACAAGGCTAATCTTTCAGTCTTTTAATGTTAGGCATGCTCGGACAAGACAAATCCCACTCAGCATTCCTTGTCTACAAATTGGTCTTTTACATAAACATATCTTCTTGCCAATATATGCTATTGTAGCAGACTGCCCAAAGATGGCAGTAGTCCAGCCACTTCTTTAAAAGTCAACATTCATGTCTTTTGTGTAAACATACCTCCTTTTTCTAGTTCCATTACATGGAACTCTAGAGAATACATTTTAATACGGGCAAGTAGAGCTTTGTGTCAAAGCCTACTTAACAAGGGTCCTTGCCTTTGAAGTTATTCCCTATCACCACAACAGCACATATCTGCAGTGTCTTTCTGTTGGTTTTTTCCCTTTTTTCTTTCCTGCTGAATGTATGCTATCCCCCCAAGGAAAATCTGAAAGTTTTGGAGAATAAAATTACTGTTAGACAATCCGTACTTTTTACATACTAGTTTAGCTGTCCAAAAGCATTACTTCAACACTGCATCCACACAATGCAGTAACCCATGGCATGCCTTCCCTCTTTGTTTCAACACAGCTTTTACATTCCTTTTCCAGCTACTACACTTGAGTTCTCCACTAGAAGTAGGCATTAACTCATTCACGCAGTTCTTTTTTATACAGATGCCACATTTACTGCTACTCACCTTTGTTCCCATAAAGGTCAGACTGACTTATAAACACAGAATCACGGAATCAGAATCATTAAGATTGGCAAAGACCCCTAATCAAGTCCCACTGAAGATCATCATGCCCACTAAACCATGTCCCTCAGTACAGTATCTGCCCCTTTTTTGAATACCTACAGGAGTGGTGACTCAGTTCTCAATGGGTGAGAACACCTGGCCAGGAAGACAATTTCAGATGAATTCAGAAACAATTACAACTAATAACAGAAACCACATGCCCAGTTCCTGCATATTTCTGTGGTTTCTAGTTGGATTACTCTGTTCGGTGTAAAGGGACACAGAATTGGGAACAAAAATAAAAAAAACAAGCAAACAAACTAAACTTGCATCTACTTGCTATTAACTCCCTCTTTTTCCTCTTTGAGACTGAACAGACTGATATACTGCAGTAAAAACTAAGTTGCTACACAAAAATGTTGGCAGAATTCAGATAGATTTTTAAAAAGTGACCTCCATCATGTCCTTCAAATATATTGCCAGTTATCTCTGCTGATGAGCATCTATCAGGTCTCACGAGACTTCAATCACACTAGGAATAGGATATCTAGCTGTTCTGCATCCATCACCAAAATGATCTAAGCTTGGACTAAGAAATAAGCAACAAGTCATTCTATTTCATAGTAGATTTATTTAATAGACTCTGATCTCTACAAAACAGGTTTCCTTGTACAAAAACAGAAAGAAAAAACCCACAAACATTTCTGTGTATCCAATATACATTCTGCATATTCTTGACTATTCCCACAAAGAAATACACAAACACATTAGCAAGTTATGATTACAATCTTCCAAAGTCTAAAACTGCCATCATCTTATGCAGTGTTTTTTCTTCTTTGCTAAGGAAATTCCTCTGAACAAGCGTCCCTGACTTGTCAGTGCAAGTCAGGTACAATTTTGCTAGTACTTCTTACTCATACTGTCTCAGAAAGAAACAGTGATGCACTTCTTACAGACAGATGCTATTCCGAAGGGCATAAAATCAAAGTAGGTGAAGGAAGAAGAAGAAAATAGATAAAAGCATGGCTAAGCTCAGTACACATTTTTTTTTTTTAATCAACTCTATCAGCTTTTCCTTTCACATCTGCACATGTTTCTTAGTAAATAAAGTCACTGGTTGATGAGAGGTAGAGAGCATTACATACAAATCCTGCTATATTACTTTCTCACTAAATCCAATGTGGGTCAGAATGGTAAAATAACACTCTAGTGTCTCAAATGAAGACATTTCCAAAATGAAATCAGTGCCTTGCTCAACTTACCATACTAAGGATTTTACCTACACTACACATCAGGAAAACAAAGCCACTGAATCAATCTTTGCTTTCAGAAAGGAAATGCAAAAACTCAAGACAGTGATCAGTTTAAAAGGGATAATAAAGAAATGAAACTGGAAAAAGTGCCTGAAATCAAAGATGCAATTATTAAACTTGACCAAAAGATGCATTCCCTGTTGTCTTTGCAAAGTTTAGTCACAGCTAATGGAAAACAGCTTTAGCTTTAACTCCATGGTGTTTCAGAGGAGTTTTCTCTCAATATATTCTTGATGCCTGATGCCTATGTAGAACTAACACAGAGATTACCCTTTCTCATATCTGTTCTCAAATACCAATAAAATGTATCCTAGGAAGTCTATGAGGATTTGGTCTGGAACTCTTCACTCTTTGTCACGCTTAATTACAGATTGGTGAGGAGGTTAAACAAGGAGGAAGGGATAACACACTGGTTGCTCATAAACCCTTGGCTGCTGCTTCCTTCTTCATCTCTGTCTTCCTGAGTGATTTCTGCTGAATTTTGACATTACTTTTCCACGCTAACAAAACCAAAGAAAATCTTCACGAAATCAGAAGGGAAGGGATCTCAAAAGATCATGTAGTCCATGCTTTTGTGGAAAACAGAGCTGAGGTGACATTACATAGCACCCTGTCCGGTCTCATCTTAGAAATCTCCAGTGATATGTGCTCCAACACACCCCTGAGAGCTGTTCTGCTGATGACTGTTCTCACTGTAAAAATTCAAACACGTGGTGAATGGTATGCTCTCCCAAATCAAGCACTGCTGCCACAGCAGGCACAGGTAGTGGGATCAGTCACCATTCAGCATCAGTTCTCTAGAGCACTTCATTTACCGCTGTGACTAATTAATGTTTCAGCAAATGGATTGCTGTTGCCATAGGAATCCACCCTGGACATAAAGGTTTCATTATAATACACCTGCTAAGGAGCAGTAAGGCTTCCAACATGTGCACCGTCATGAAAGGGTGTCGAAGCAGCACTGAGAGTCATCGCTTTGGGGAGAGATTCATTGGAAAGGCAGGACCAATCCAAAGAAATTAAGGCCACAAGAATTGCCAGCAAAGTCAGAAAGTCATGTCATACCGGTTCAAATCACCCTTCCTCCCACTTCACTAAAGCAAGCAGTTACTCCAGAAAATAAAATTTCAGTGCAAGTGTAAAAAGTGCTTTTATTTTTTTTGTATCTTCACATACAAAGGGAATCTAATTAAATAATTCCCACAAATTTAGAATTTTTCTCTAAAAAAAGAATCGGCACTTTAATGCACACTGGGCATGGAAACTCTATATGACTATTTACTTTAAAAATGAATGCAGAAGGTTTATCTGAGAAAACAAGAATCATAAAATCTAAACAGAACAGCTCATTGCTATCTAATATTTAGTTTGCACTCCACAATTTGCATTATAATCACTATCTACTTCCTTCTCAGAAAGGATTTCTAAACACTGACATAATGAGATTTGCAATGCACTGTGCTTTACAGTAAGACTTTCAAGTTTTACTGAAATTCATCCAATAGTATTTATTAGCATTCTTGGAAGCCTTTAATTCAATTAATCAACATTCATCAAATAAATAAAATATACTCTGAGTTGCATTATGTTTTCTTCCTAGAAAAAAAGTATATTCTCTGATTTTCAAAATTCAGTGCCCTTAATCTCTTTAGATCATTAGCTCCTAGTGGATTTCAGAATACATTTGATGAAAATGAATATCATTTATTAAAAAACTATATATTTAAAAAAGAATTTCCAACATAAAACATTCCACAGCAATGTGAATGTACTATTTATGTGCGCCTGAATTTTACCCAAGACATCCTTGTCTGTCCATAGTTGGGAAGAAATCCAAAAAAGCACTCAGGCATCCCAAATGCAACTGAGTTGAAATTTAGGCAGGACTCAAGGGTGAAATCTACAAAATCATTTTCATCATGACACCTTCAGTACCTAACAGTCCCAGGCAAGTTTTTGCACCCTTTCTTTCCCTTTTCCCAGTGAATGACTCATAGTTACTTCAGGCTTCAGTACTGTTAGTAAAATTCAGTTTTGAAATGGCAATGCTGTGGGTTAAGAACTGCAAAAGTTTAAAAGGAGCCATCAGAATTTCAAGTGCTAGTGGGACTTGCACGTTGATGGAAAGATGCAGGAAGAGCACTGGGATCTGCACAGTTGCACAGGACTGTGACTGAGGGAGCAGGAATCGCAGTATTCCAAGCTGCAGGTGTCTCTTTCCTCTCTTCCCCACCCTCTTCTGGGATCTCGTTCTTTCCTCTCATGTATTCTATTAGGATCGTACTCATTCCTCTCACTTCATGATGCTGCTGTCAGCCTGCAGCTGCTGCTGAGACATTTGCATTACCCCTGCAGCCCCAGGCAACCGGCTCCAGCTTGAGCTGGCTTACACATTCCTGCATGGTTCGCATGCTCGGACATTTGATTCTCTCCATGCACTTTATAAAGAACAGGTGCTCGAAGATTGGCTTGTGGGCTCCATTCCTAGAGCAGCATATTTAAAAAGCAACACCTTAATAGATTTCAAAGATGACCTAAGTCATCACACAAAACATTTCCAGGGAATGAAAGTGAGGATGCCTCACTGACCCTTCAGAGGATTCAGAGATCTAAGGCCCTTATTCAAAACTTGTTTAAATAGAGGTAAATATTGCTTTTCTGCTCTTTTTGCTTTTCCTCTGCTAGGGACCTTCTCCCATTCTCATAAGGGAGATCTGAGCTTCACAGAGATCAATAGGAAGACCTGAAGTGAAAACAGGTCAGCTTGTAGGACAACATGAACTGTTCTTATTTGCTAGTGACCTCAAAAACTGAGGGATAAGGTCTTTTTCTACATTTTTGTTCCTCACAAAAAATGAAAGCAAAAACAAGAGTTACAATTGCTGTCTGCACCAAAGTGAAACAAAGAAAACACTCTACAGCTTTCTTTACATCACAAATACACGACACACCAAAACATAGCATTAATTCGGCATTTGAAAAGAAATTTAAGTGATGGAAATTGATAAGAAGCAGAACTCACTGCCTGATAATCCAGACTACTGACTCACAAGAAGCAAACTGACAACATTTTAGCTCTCTCTAAACTTCAAGTCCACTCTGATCAAAGGCCATTGGTTTCATACAAAAAGTTTTGAAAAGGGCTTTTACCTTGTCCAGCAAGGACACTGTTTGTGCATAAGAACTTTTACTACAGACAAGATATTTAAGCCTAGTCAGGCTGGATGGGGCTCTGAACACCCTGATTTAGCTGTAGGTGTCCCTGTTCAATGCAGGGCAGTTGGACAAGATGACCTTTAAGGATCCCTTCTTCCAGCACGAATGATTCTGTAAGTTTATGATTCTATGAATTCAGCTTGACAAGGCTCCCTATGTTGTGATTGAAGCCAACCCTGCTCTGAAGATTTCCATGGTTAGCATGACATATTCTGTGAAGATGGAACTTACATGTGAGGTATTTACAAAATAGAATTCTAAGTTGCTTCTGCTGCAGTAGCATTTGAAAAACAAAGTAATTTGATCAGTATTGGAATAGATGGCCTTCATGGGTCTCTTTCAACTCAAAAGATTGTGATTCTATGAAAGCAGTCCTGTCACATCTGTTACTAAAGAATATCCTTCACATTTTGTTATTTTCATGCTTTCGTTATGGATTGAGTATAAATGCAAACAATTTTTACTGTCATAGTTGAATTTTTTACTGTTGTAATATGCAGAGATAGCACATGTACTCACTACTAAATAACTTCTTCAGCTTAAGATCAAAACATGATAATTTTCTGTTGTTTGTTTCCTTCAAGCTAGTGTTGAATGTTAATAAAAAAAGGAGGCAGAGTACATTTACTTCACCTATCCTGCACTATAGCAGTGCTTGAAAGGCACTTAGCTGCACTGTGCAATAACTATTCTCCCTTTGAGCACTGACTCATTTTTTGATTATCAGTTATGTCTTTGTGAAACAAAGGTACTGGAAAACCACTGTAGCTCTGCTTAATCTTAAAGCATACAATTTGACTAGCATAACTTTCCAAACTGTAGCAGCTGCTAGGATTTGATGGAATTTCTATATTTTCTTACTTCTGGTTCATTTTTAATGAGACCATGCAATCAGGTACTTAAATGAAAGGATAAAATGCCCAAGGAAAAATAGGCACCGAACTGTGAATTTTTCTGTGTAACTTTAGACAACTTTTCCTTGTGATTTGTCCAATTTATTTGAAAAGAAAAAAAATTGTAAAAACAAATCACAGAAAATTGGAGGTGGCATCTCAGCTGCACTCAACCTTCCAACACCATACTATTGTGGGGCTCAGTACATTATCATTGTTTTTTTTTTTTTTTTTTTTAATTGAATGCTGCAAGAAGTGCAGCCTGGGAACTCAGCAATTCCAACTTGCAAAATCACAGTGTTTGCTTAAATTTGTGTTCTGAACAAAACAATCACTGAGAATTTCAATGAGTGAAGACCATGGTGCACCCAGAAGCTGCGTACAAGTAAGCATATTTCTAGTTTGTAATCTTGATGTAGAAAATACATTAACTTACCTGCATAACACAAATAATATTGTACCAGTGGACCACAGAATCATTTGTGTTGGAAGGGATCCCTAAAGGTCATCTAGCCCAACACCCCTTCATTGAACAGGGACACCTGCAGGGGCTCAGAGCCCTACCCAGCCTGACCTTGAATGTTTCCAGGGAGGGGACATCCACCACCTCTCTAGGCAGCCTATGCCAGTGCCTCACCACCCTTACTGTAAAAACCTTTTCCTTATATCCAATCTAAATCTCCCCTAGGATATAGATTTATTTCTATCTTCTCTCTATCAGATAATTTGCTCATTTAACATTGCAGTGCCTTTTTTGAAGCTGCATGTCTCCTTAAATGTTCCAAGCAAGGGTTTGAGACATAACATGACCCATCATTTCCAAACCATGAGTTGAAAAGATGTCCTATTGCTGGAAATATTTTTGCTGCTGTTTCTTTCCCTGTGCGTTCCCACTTCTTCATCACTTGGGTTTTAAAAATTTATTGCTTATCTACTATTCCTCCAAATGCCACTTTCTATCACTCCCTGCTGTCTTCCTCCGCACTTGTCTGGATCTCTAAGTTGAAATGGATTATCTGAGCTTCAGAGGAGGCACCAAGATGACAAAATTCAAGGAAATAAAAACATCTCAGTCACTGATTAGCAGGAGAAAAGGGTCAGACAGGACAGGTTGGGAGGAAAGAGAGGTGCTGACAGATTATTATAAACCTCCCAAGTGAGTCATGATTAAGAAAACCCTGCCGCCAGCTGAGAACTAGGAATTTAGGACTCAAGCATGACACTTCAGCAAACTGATTTACAGTGTTTCCTGCACAAATTTTCCCCTTGAAGCACAACAGAGTTGCAAAGGGAGTATTTCAGAATACCTCACTGACAAGTACACAACAATATACCTTCAGAGTTCATCTGTTTGCCCTGGTTTATCAAAATAACTCATGACATAAAGGAATTCTGATTTCCAGTGCTCTGTAAAAATGAAGCTCATTTCCAAAAACAACCAAAGTTAGCTAGCAACAGACACTTCAGACTTGTTGAGGATGACAAGCAGCTGGACAGAAAACATATATAAAAATCATAGGCTGCATCCCTTTACTAATAAGGAGTAGACATGGGCTCTGCACAGGGTGAGGGGGAAAAAGAATCAGGAAGTTGTCAGGGACTGAGCAAACAGCATTGATTCAGAATGATTTCATTTCCTTTTTAATCAAACAAAGAAAACATAAGAAAGCATCTTTGTCCAGATGCACAGCTTGATACTGGAGTCTGCCCTGAAACTGACAATTTTTAGCAACAACAGCCTGGCAGTACTAGGAAATAATTCTTATAAGAACTCTTTTTTTTTTTTTTAATTGAAGTTATAGAGGTTCTGAGGCACAGAAACCTCTGCAATATATTTAAATAAAAATAAATTCTTTTAACACCTATACAAATGCCTGCAAAGAATGAGAAATGTCTTACTGAAGGACAGCCATCATTACTGTTCCACACTTAAGACATTTTATGATTTCCATGCATATTTCTGCATTTCAGGTATTATATACCTCAGAAATCAGAATATTACAGTATTTTCTGATTTTTTAGCATTTTAATAATAATCAAGACACCTCAGAAACACCCAGCTTTGCCTACAGACTCTAACCAAGACTCCCAGCCTAAAGGCATATTTCTGGCCATGCCTAAACACAGTCCTGCTGAAGCCACCAAATCTGGACAGAAAGCAAGGAAGAGTGCTTTAATGTAGAAACATATAGGCAATCTTTCTTAAGTTTGGAAATACAGATACAATGCTCTGGTACAAGCTACCTGTATAACAGGTAGAATTAAGAATTTTTTTTATGCCTCTTACCTCAAGGATATTCTCTTCTTACCATTCAGTATCACTTAACTTTTACAAATCCAAAAAATTCTGCTAATTTTCGTAGAGCAGTAGATAGAGGTGAGAAGACAGACTATGTTCAATATAATTCACAAATCAGCAGGCAACTAATGAACAACATTACAACAAAATAGGTTGTAGAAGAAATCTCTGTTCAGGGTGATCAATAGTACGAAACACCGGTCAGCAGAAAGTGATCAAAACTTGATGGACCAACAGGCCTGCTTTAGTAGCTGCAGCTTAAGTAATATTTATCCCAGAAAGCTGATAACATCTTCGCATGAATAAGGAAATGTACAAAAAAGTTCCCCTTTTCTAAGAAGTTTTTAAAAAAAGAAACAGAACACCTCCAACATCTAGTGATGACAATGACAGCCATGCTATTACAGGATCAAGACTCAACATTATCATTAGTTCAGAAAAGATTCAGAAGAATATAATTTCTAAAGGAGACAATTTTGACACATTTGCAGCCATCCATTTCAAAATTGGTCAAATCTGTTAGACAACACATGAAGAGCAGGAGAGAGTTCACTGTTAGACTTAGAAGACTTGAAACTGAAGAAAAAGTTCAGTCTGTTCTAAAAAACTGGACACAAAGTTTGGAATAAGTTCATTAGCAGTAAAAGACTGCTGCACTTATTGTAACAAAGATAATGCACCAACTGCTTATTCTGCTTGAGATATAGAAGTGTAGAACAAGCCAGATGTAACTGCCAAAATCTCATGATAAGTTTATGATTTTTGATTCCCATATTTTTCCAGATCTACTGAAGGTTTTCAATCTGCAAATGAACGTTAGTTCCATTTTTTGGTCTAACTTGGCTGATTTATTTTTAATAAGAACTACAGAGGTCAACTTCAGCTTAGTTTTGACAGGGTTTTTTTTAGTAGTTGGGAATCACTGAACCATAAATTTCTAAATGGGGTCATCAGAACTCCAAGCCTGAAATCAGTGCAGTAATGGCTAAGGAATGCTACTTACTATTCTCAAGTTCAACTTGTACTTGCCTATAGTGTATTTTGTATTATACAACAAGGCGCCAGTTTCAAGCTAGGAACCTCAAGAGGTGAAAGTCAAAACCTATTAAAATTTGCATGCAGCATGAAATTTAAATTTTCTAGCTTAGTGTTTCTTGAAACCTATGTCCAATTACTATACTCATAAATCATAGTCAAGTCAGATCTTGATACTACTTTTAATAAACTAATGTGATTGCACTGTTTGAAACCTCAGTGTTTAAAAAGTCTCTTAAAATATGCAGATTTCTAGCAGCAAAACAACTGATTTCTGACAACCTGGACTCTTTTTTATTATGCCAAAGAAGATTACAGCCATGGATGAGCACAAGCACTGAGAGGTAAACCATGGGTAACTGAAATCTTCCATCTAATTCCCAAGTTCATTGAATAATAATAGAGGTTCCTAGTGATTTTAATTCATTTGAAAGTACTACTTGCACAGTTTAAAAAAAAACAGCAGGCATTAAGTCTGCATATTCCCTCTTATTCTACTTTCTCAGACAGATAAACCTGAGATATGTAAATTCTTCCCTGATGCCAAATTAAAAATGGAATTAATTGAGTCACTTGAGAGTAGGAGGAGACACGGGGGTACTGCCTTTTATTTATTGCTGATGTTAAGTGCTTACAAGGTTTTAATACTCTGGTATAGCTTAAAAGCCCTCAGCCATCACCAGGATGGATAACTGCAGCTGTGGGAAAGATTGTGAATGAGGGTGGACACTTGAAGATCCTGATAACAACACACAAAAACCACTTGAAAAATACACTGGAAAGATTTATTGTTAACCTGCCAAGGCTAAATGAATGCTGCATCCTCAACTGCATTCTCAACTGCTGTTGAGCATTCGGAGCATACATGCAGTTTCCACCACAGCTGCTGAAACCTCAGGGCAGCTATTAACCAAGCATTACACAGTTACCCAATTCATTTGTATTTCTCCGACAAATTATTTGTCTATGCTCAGGTTCAGATCCCTCCTCAAATTCTCTCATCTGCCTTCTCCCTTAAAAATGGCTGACAATCTACCAACCCCCCAGTCCAAAAGATATCCATCCAGCTACAGAACTCATTATTAACTTTCTTCTAACTCAGCTATAAAAATGGTTAGTGTTCAGAATGGCATGGTTCAAACTCTGCTGTAGCTCTAGGGGTTAACAGCCTGTCATCCCACACTCAGGTCCTCCCAAAATTCACACAGCATATAAATTCCTGCATCTATTCTGCAGATGCAATGACATACACATGGTGATGCTCTGAAGTCCATGAGAAATTGTAGTTCCTTTGATTTCTCTCCAACACATTCCTTTTAACTAAATCAGTACCTTAAGCCAAAGCACAGAGTTGCTACAGGAGAAGAAATAAAATACCTGCCGATATTTTGAAAGAAGAAAATGCTAGGACAAGCTGTGAGCACAAAACTGAACCCTGGCATTGAGTACATACTACAAAGGATCATTTCAGATATGTTTGTTTCAGAATGTTGTCTTTTTTACTTATTTTTGAAAGGAATGAGAACCACAAGTCCCATTTGAAAATTTTCAAGTTGAAGAGATTATATCTTCCCACTGGTACTATCACTTATGTAAGGCAAACTCATGATCAGCGTTAATCAGTTTTTATCCTGTCCACAGATGATTTTCCTTCTTGATTTTCTTATCAAGAATGTGAAAGCTGCATTAAGTTAATATTTAAATGCCTCAGATCGAGTACTCAAAACTGAATTCTACACCTTTAAAAAAATGTGTTAAAGAGAGGAAGCACTATATCAAGCACAATGCAGTTCTCAAAAGACATATGCTACTGGCAATTAAAAAAAATCTGAATTTCTTCTGTTGTAATGAGCCATCAAGCTCTTATTTACTTACAATTCATACAATAAAACTTCTAGAAGATCTTTATTAACTGCCCTGAAAACACTGACAGCAAGAATAGAGATATTACACATCTTCTAAAATAACTGCACAAACACACACAAAGGCAGGCAGGAGAGCAGCACACACTTTCATGGAAAATCTATCATGCGTGTACAGAATACAATGGGGACTCCAGTGTCAAATCTCACAGTGGTGGACTTCATCAAAGAAAGAATTACAGCTTTGTATCATCTCTAAATAGTGGACCAGGATTTTCTTCAAAGCTTTCAGTGAAATCCACCTCTAACAAGCCCCTAAGTCACCTTTAATCTTTAAAGTCAGTACCAAAAGAAGAGCAATTTTAGAAATATTACACAGGTAGAAGAGCGAATTATTTAACCAGTTGACCATCTTCACTAACAATTGAAATTTCACAACATCCTCTAACTGTATACAATGATGAGATCTAAGCATATAAGGTTTTCTCATTATGAGAAGGATATCTCAAGGCTGTGCCTGGAAAACAATACTCTGAATGAGATCTGCTACTGCAAACGCATTTGTTCTCTAGAAGAAAACAAGATCTGACGTCACAGTAATGTGATTGATAGTACCTGGTTATCACAGAAGAAAACCTGTGATAAGATAAAGAGATTTCCCTGTGGTGTAGAATAAATCTTTCTGAACAAGGAAAGACCAGTGCTGCTTATCCTGAAGTAGAGACACTTAGCATAATTCTCATTACAACTGACTGCAGAATTTCACAGTACAAGACATTCTCCTTCCAAGATTTCCACAGCTATTTACTTTTCTTCTCACTGCAATCTCTATCTGGGATTCAAAGTCAAGCCAAATTTTCATCCTGAGAAATACTGATTCACACATTACATTGAGACTATACTAATTCAAACACACAATACTCAGTAAACCCAGACTTTACTGACATTTCAAACCAGTTACCTTCAATTCATTTTTATAAGTCTACCTGCTTTCAAGTCAGCAATTTGATTGACATATAAACAGAAACATTATCCAGATTTAACAAATAAAAAAAGGATCTCAGTCTTTCAGTTTAGATAAGAGCTTCTTACTTGTTTCTTTGCACCTGCTATAATATGAATTAGATGTGAAATATATTTTCTTTAAAGGCTATTGATGTAATACAGGTAGAACAACTTAATCCCAGCTCTCCTCATCAAGCCCTTAATTCTGGGATCAAACTGAATTTCACATAATAAAAAGCCCTGTCTTTAAATGCGAAGTTTAGCTAGGAACTTATGAAAACTAAACAAAGCGTATCATGCATTCTGAAAAATAACAGGTCAAGATGAGCAAGAGTCAATATTAATTACAGAAAAATAATTTCTCACTCATGCACTTTTCATTGGAAAGGGACCTTTGAGATCATCTACTTCCAGCCCTCCTGCTAGAGGCAGGAACACCTCCCTCTAGACCAGGTTGCTCAAAGCCCCATCCAGCCTGGCCTTGAATGCTTACAGCGAGGCGGCATCCACAACCTCACTGAGCATCCTGTTCCAGTGCCTCACCACTCTCACAGTAAATAATTTCTTCCTAACATCTAGTCTAAATATGCCTTCTTCCAATTCAAAACCATTTCCCCTGGTCCTGTCGCTACCTGCCCTTCTTTCCTCATGTCAATTCCTCACAACAAATTCTTAACTGTCACAACTTACAGTGAATACAGTATTAATTAGTGTAGTGGCATACTACATACTTTTAAGGTGAGAAAAAAAAAACACAAGAAAACCAGAAGATAAATGTGAGGAGTTCATTTTGAGTTTAAAATCAAGTTTATTTTAGATTAGAAGGAAAACAACTTGCATCTTTGACTTATACAAATATTTAAGTAAGCTAATAGCAAATATTTTTGCTATAGTGAAGCTAGTGAGGTTTTCCTACTTACATTTCTTTTGTTTTACTCAATACATTAAGCTATTTTACAGATACATTGTTTTGCACTACTTTAACAACATGGGAGCTATTGATTTTTGCACCTACTTCAAGAGCTGATGAATGTCCTTTTTATCCATTTAAGGAGAAGAGATGATGGCTCTTCTATCTGCTGAGATGAGAACTTCTGTGACTGAAAACCAGCCAGTTCTATTTTCCTTCTGAGGGAGCAAACTGAGAAAAAAATAGGCAATGTACATGTCCTTTAATATGCAGTGCTTAAATTGAGAGTCTATAGAGCTGCCTTCTGTAGCTGGTTTGTTTGTGCTCATACATGGGAGCCAGGGGAGAAGGCTGCATTATTCACTGGATGTTGCTGTTACTGCAAGATAAATACAGCTTTCTTCTTTTTATCTCTGAAGTGCCTTTCAGATAAACAGCGTGACCTGAAGTGAAACCTTTTACTGTTTAAAAGCAAACCCAAAAGAGATCTATTTTCCCAACAAAAGCAAGGGTCCAAGCAGAGAGGTGGCTGTGGATCTGATGCTTAACACCATCTGCTACAATGCCAACCTGGCTCACATGAAGGGAAGGGGAAGTGAGAACAAGCTTTTTTTAAAGTCTGCTCAAGTCTTGAAACATGGAAACAAAACTATAACAGGGCCAGAAGCAGGATCTTCTCTGTCAGATTTTGCAACATCACTAACAAGCATTTGCTGAGAAGCACTGGGCCCAGCAGTGCTGTTGCAGTGGGGTAGAACAGAAGCATTGCTCTGCAGTAGAAGCATTGATCTCTGAGCTGGGGGAAGCCCTGATGCTGAATCAGCAATTCAACACATAACTCATAAGAAAAGCAGTTTAGATTTGTTCTCTCCTTCCTCTTCGAAAGACTGACATAGAAATCCCTTTGCTCAGAAGAATGAGAGAGAAAGAGAACAAGTTACACTCCTCCTCTCAGGTTCAGTGCATATTTAAGTAGGTTGCATCCTAGACTTGTCATGAATGTATCTTCAGGAATGCAGTAAAGATTTTTTTACTCCATGCATCAGGTTTGTACGTAGCACTGCTCTGAGACAAAGAGCTCCCTAAGTTCCTGCTGCATCCCCCCAATACATTTTATAGATACTTATTCTTGGGATCTCAAGTAATGGAACCTAACATTCTCCCTGGTTTACCTGTTCTAAGGCTTTGCCATCCTGACAAATTTTTATGTATAACCTAAATCTCACTGTAATTCAAGTCTGCTTCTCACTGATCTTCCTGTGAAAGATGATAAATGTATTCTCTACCTCTTTATAACAGCCTTTCATGTATTTGAAAGCTGTTATCGTGACACCTTAGTCCTACCTTCTCTGTATTCAAAAAACCCACTCCTCCAACCTTTTCTTATTAGTCTTTTTTAAATAGACCTCTGAAGATTCTCATTTTTCTCTGAACTCCTCTAAATTGGTCTATATCCTTTCTGACCTTAGTAGGTTCAAGAGGAGATAGATAGTTTTTTCTGTTATTTAACACAACATTCAAGCCTTACACTCCAGATGGTGTTTGACATGATTGACAAGATATTGTTTACCTAAATTCAACTTGAGATTGACTGTTAGCTAGCACTTTTTCTTGTATGCTGATGCCTAAGGAGTCATTATCTATCCTGTGTTCATACAGTTAATTACTCCAATCTAAATACAGAAGTTTAAGTCCCTCCTTTCTACATAGCAACATTTAAGCTTATTTTATGTTTCCCAGTGTTTCAGGAATTGAATGACTTGAATGATTTTGTATTTATAGAATTCAAATTGTATCTCCCAAACTTCCTTCCACATTTTCCCATGATAATTTCACCTGAAGATTGAATCAGCAGTTCTTATCTTTTATCCAAAGTACTTATAGAAAATATAGAATGATACCTTGATTAAAGTCAGTCAAGGTCTCAAAAAGTCTCATTTGACACATCTGATACTTTAACAGTCTTCCTCATGCTTCTACTGCATCTATCTAGAAGAATTATTGACAGAACTAAAATCATTTTTAGTTGATTAATCTTGATTCTTTGATTTTGGTTATTAGGCTTCATTACCATCCTTTAGTAGCTTTGAAAGATATTTTTTTTTTTTTTAAATCTTTCAAGGTAAAGCAGACAACCTCCTAATGCAAATTTCTTCAGTTTTCACTTGTTTTACAGATGATATTATGTACGCCCTTCTCACCAAGGTCTTGCTGAATGAGTGTCACAGCAATAAAGTCCAGCCACATTTTTAAAGGATTGTATTATTATTGTTTTTTTTTTTATTTTTTTGGCTATATATCTTCAGACCTGTAATCTGGTGGATGTTCTCAAAATTAAAATAGTGTTTACCTCCAGTATAAAAACCTGTACAAAATGCAGTTGGGGCAGAGCAGAAAACTGAAACATCTTCCTCTACCTGAAGGAGTTCATGTCCATGTCTCCTAATGAAGGGGCTGTAACTAAGAGAGCACTTACAGGCAGTGGAGAGGAACAGGGGCTATGGAAACCTTGCATCCGTGCTTACAAGACCATCTATATCTCTTACATTAAGCAGTCCTTGCTTAATACAGAAGCAGAGTCTCAAGGATTCAGACCACTACTATATTCTTTTCCTCCATACTTCCTCTTTTGCTCCCTGCACTCTTCACAACAACACAGATTCAGCAGATGCAAACAGACACAGTATCATCACACTGCTGACAGCTCTGATTCTCTTCTCCTAAGCAAATGCTCTACTAACAATATAAGACATAAGCATCTTTAGAAGACTCCTCCAAACTACGTTTAGAAGACCACTGTATGATTTTCTTTCCTGTTTCCCTACTGGACTGCCCACAAAAGGCATGATCCAGATGGTCACCAAATCATACTACAGCAAAAAGTCAACAGGTGTTCCCTTCATGTACATCAGTGATTTAGAAGCAATGAAAATGAGCACAAAGGCAGTAAGGACAATCCTCTTCAGACTTTGGTCTTGCAAGCAAATCAATTGGCTGTTACTAAAAGGTTATCTTGGATTACATTTGTACCTCTGCATGCTTGTTCAGACTGCACCTCAGTAGAAACTGTCAGTGTCTTGATGCAAGAAGCTAACTCCTTGAAAGTAACTCCCAAATTATATATATAGCTACATAGTTTCTAAATTCAGGCCAATTATAAGTTTCTCAGGCTGTTTAATCAATTTATCTTTGAAGTGTTCTGAAAGTGTTTCACTCCAATTTAACAGAAATAAATGTTTCTTCTTAAATTAATGGCTCAGACTACAAACACCTTCAACATGAAATGAACACAGGAATGTATTTCTTTTCTCTGAATTCCACATAAAGAGCATCACTTCTGAGAGTAGAGAGAAGGGTTCAACCATGAACAAAACACTGTTTCCATAGTGAAATAGAGGAACAAACTACCAGAACTGTTTTGCAGAAGCAGGTTCACCACCATTTCATTAATAAAGAACAGCTCTTCGAAAAAAAAAAAACACACTGGCCTTGTAATCAATGAGTCAGCAAAA
Source organism: Phasianus colchicus (assembly GCF_987193195.1). Lineage (NCBI taxonomy): Eukaryota > Metazoa > Chordata > Aves > Galliformes > Phasianidae > Phasianus > Phasianus colchicus. The sequence continues at coordinate 61,749,964 of NC_143439.1, read as the reverse complement.
CACAGATTATGAGCCTGCACAGCACACACCATTCTCCAACTGAAAGAACAGGAGGAACTCATTTAACCCAAGCAAACTGTTCACAAAACGAGTTGATCATTGGGTGCTGTGTTGAAGCCAGGCCACAGACATCAGAATATTACAATAAATTAGGCATAAGTAGAACTGAGGGTAGATCTTGCCTCAGGATAGATCCTGAGAGACTTTTTACCTAGTTCACTCCTTCCAGACTATAACAACAGAATGTGAAATTCTGAGCAATCACTTTTTTCCTCTAATTTTTAAGCAAACACCTACAGACTTGTTTCAAACTGTATATGAAAACAACTCCAGCAGTACAAAATTGTCCCAGAGAAGTCTTCCATTGGCTGACCTTTCATTCTCAGCTAACAGAAATACTGTACATGAAACCACAGGTCATGTGCAAGAGGTTACACAATTTTAATTCCCACTTACACTAACTGGGAAAAGCTGCTGACCTCAGTTAAGTGTAGTAACCTACTCAAAGTCAACAAGACGACTGTTATAACTGTTACATATCTGTGAGCAGATGAAACCCACTGTGAGATTTGCTAGGGTTGCATAGGGCAATTTGCATAGCATTCCCTTTTTTCTCAAAAGGATAGTGTTAATTGGCACTGTTTTGCTCTCTTCTTCCTCAGAAGACGAGCCTCACCCACTCTATCCCTATCTTGAATTGTCTGATATCAATGTAATTAAACTCTGACAACTTATTGTCTTAGAAATGTGCTCTGCTTCTATCTTGAACAGAAAAGCCCAAAACCTTATTCAATATTTCCCAACACTACAGTCTGAGCAACAGAAACTCACTCAGATGCAATCTTCTACACTGAGCATCCACATGCCCCAACAAATGCTTTATAGTGGAGTTCTAAGTAAAATGACCATCAAAAACATTAATTCAATCATCAATACATTCACACTATCTATTTTTCCAGCCTTGGACAGAATAGATAAAAGACTAGATTTTCAGTTTACCACACCAGGTTTTCATTTCTCAATAGAATTTGTTCCCATACTTGGACCACATCAGTTCTGTAAGTCAGAACTTAAAAATATAAATGCAAAAACTATCATGATAGTTCAACAACCAACTGAATACTGAAGCAGTGTTTGTAAAAATGATAAAACCTTATTTAAAAAAAAAAGTGCAACACAGACATTCTAATAGGTAGAAAAAGATAATTTTTCTGCTGGAAATTAAAAGATATACTAACCCAAACCTTGCTATACCTTAAAGGAATCAGCTTCTCTAGAAGTTCATATTTTACACTGTGTCAAAAACATACCAAAAGGGGAAAAACTAATCTTCACTATGAATAACATTTTTTTTTCCCTTTCTTCTCATTATGAATAATTCTGAAAATGCCAGAATAAATTCAAGTGTTGGGACCTATGTAAAACTCCTTGTGGGAAGAGTCTTGATTTTTTTTTGAAGAGAGAAATCCACAGAGATCTGATTTATTTATGGCTTATTAGAAATTAATTCATGCCAAGTGCACATTAAATGTTCATCTTATTAAAGAAAATATGATTTCAATGAAGATAAAACAATCTTAGTAAGAACAAGATGGTAAAACATATTAGTGGGATTAATATTATTAAAAATAGATTGACTAGAAACACAACAAATCACACATTGAGAGGGTAACTAAACAGCAGAACTACACAATAAAAGCTATGCTTTGTAGTTATTTTGAAGTGAAACAAATTTTATAAGCTTAGATTTTGCTTTAACTCGATCAGTTAAACCCAATAATTTTGATAGGAGGAAAAGAAACCTTTCAGTAATCTTTTACGTAAATCCACAATGCTCATACGTTTAATAGAATTTCTTTAATGAGGTTAATGCAATGTTATTAAGGGAATTGGGATTTGAATTCCAGTCCTTCCATATTTCTTTTATGAAAGTTTTTTTTTTTTTTAATAATAGTAGCTTCCTACATAGGAATTTAAGGATAGTCTTCTGCCAACTGAAATGCTCTCAGGTATGATCAACATGAACACATAGATACCTACGTACACAATATATTAAGATGTATATACAATTGTTAATAGATGTAGGTCACTCCAAAAGTAATGCATCGTATTTTCTATTCCCATGGAAACTACAATAGATACAAAGAGCACAATAACACTATTTGATAGAGCAAATTCTCTGCTACAAAAAAAACTTTTTCAACAGTCATCACCATTAGCTACACATTTTTGCCAGAATGATCAAGTGCCTGCATGCCACACTTGTAGAAGTCTGCACCACCTGTCACTGTTGCTGCTACTCAAACACACCACACACCCCTCACTGTGCTCACATTGACTGTTTGGTCTCCGTAAACGTTCAGCAAGCATCAATGAATGTCAATGGGTACCATTTTTTTCCACATGGAGGAATTCACATACACTCTTTTGCTTAATACACACTTCCCTGTTGGACAGCATTTTATCAGACTGCCTCTGTTGCCATGTGTCACACAGCAATGGAATATTGGTGGGAAGGTTCAGCCTCTACTGTCATACCACTACCATCTGCCTCTGACATCATGGGCCAACATAACAAAACAGGAGGCATTACTTTCAAAGCAGCCCTCATACTTCTATACGTATGCATATAGAAGCAATATGTATTATAAAAGTTAAGTAATGAAGTAGACAACATCATTTTAATGACAATATTCAAACTGCTTTCACCAAGAATATTTGCCTTCTCATCATTATATAGAGATGAAAATCTTCCATTACAGAATTTCCAATCTTATATAACCAAATTATCAAATAACATGTATTTTGCTCAATTAAATGATTAACAAAAGGAAAAAGTTTATTTGTTGGTTAGAACAGAGGTATATTTTGCAATGTGGAAACTCAAGTTTTGACATACTATAACTGTACATTTTTAAATAGAAGATATGCACTCTTCTCAAAAACATGTCCCTTTTCATTGCACAAACTTTCACCTTAAATCATTAGACAAATACCACATCCGAACTTTTCTCAAAAGCAATCATCAAGTAAAAGAGCAAATGTAGTGACCTGCAATGCTTCTTACTCAGCATCAATTTATTTTACACTTCTGAAAAAAACTTCTGACACTTCCCTATTGTTTTGCAATGCCATTACATTTTCCATGTACTTCTCTCTGTGCAACTGCAATGTAACTTTCTTCCCAATACTTTTTTCCTCACTATTTTTCAAGTGCTTACAATACTTTTCAGGTTGGTGTCATCCAGATTTAATAATCACACACTAGCTACATGCTTTCTTTTGACAGTGAAATATTAATAACATTCACCTATTATAGTTTTTCAAACAGTTTTCTATCCACCTACAACAATTTCTTCTGCTGAAGTCAAAATATATGACATCTCCTGCCTGTCCTTTACCCACAAGGCCTATTATTCTATGAGAGATGAAAATTAAATTGGTTTGACACATTTTGTTCTTGGCAAATGTATGTTTACCATCCCTCATCTCCTTTTTATTTCTATGTGCTTACAGGTAATATTCACAACTTCTTTCAGTTCTTTCCCAGGAACTGAACTCAAGTACATAATAAATCTCACTGAATTGTCTAAGACAGGTGCAGAATGGAAATATCAGGTATTAATTTAATAGCATTTTTAAATGCTCAGATTCAATTTGCATGTAACCTAAAATACCAAGGCTTCCTAATTCCATGAAACATTTTTTTCTTCAAAATACAATAGTGACATTTAAATAGAAAAATGATATTAATTAAATATTTCTTTATTTAAGCATAATAAAAGTATAGCTCAATCTCCTTATTCTGTGACAAGTTTCAGCATGCAGAAGTCAATTTTTAGTTGATTTTACTGAGTCCTAAATTACTATAGATTTCACAGATTGATTTTATTGAGTTCTAAATTATTATGACTTCAGTAAATTCAAGTAGTCTTGAAAGTACTAGTGGTATGCCAGATTCTACATATATTTTCTGTTCAGTGGCAGGCCAAAGAGTTATCACTGTGGTTTTGAACCGAGGCGTAATTAGCACAACAGTAACTCAAGTGATAACATTTTCCATCTAATCCCTTATCTTTCATGTCAGAGAAAACAAATTGCCATATTTGCATGATCTACAAAAGAGCTGTATTGAAAAGATACTGGCAGAATTGTGCTATTACAAAATAGAGATGCCAAGTCACTTCTGCCATGTATTAAAAAAACAAGCAAACAGACACATACACAAAAAAAAGCAGTTTCATTAGATACTAATTTAATACTTAACTAGGAATGCCACACAAAAGCCAGTGCTTACGGTGAGACTGCAAACAGAAACACCTGAGCTGTGTTTTCATGTATACAAAGATTTAACTTATTTTCAATTGACCATGACTCACATACTGCATTTATATGTAATATGCTTAAGTCACAGTTTACTACAGACTTAGAGCCACAAATAAATATAGGTGACTGTCTTCAGTGCAAATTTAGAGAAAAGAGATTATCTAGTTATGAACAGTGATACATCTACTAAATCGTGCTTTTCTGAGGTTAAGAGTTATAAGGAGATGTGTATTCATTTTCACAGCAACAGGATTTGCTGCTGTGATGAGTATATTAACACCTGGTTGACAGAAATTATCATCATTAATTAGCAAACAATTACTATATAATTACATATGACAGTAATAACTATTATAATCATATAAAATAATAATAATTATTAATAATTATTATATTCTACTTGGGTAATCAGCCCAACTTGCATTCTATAAACCTACAACTAGTCAAGAAGAATGTCTCCAAATTCCTGCCACCCTCTCAAGTGATGGCATGTAAGTCAGGGTTCAGGGTTTCCTCCACTTGCAATCCAGGTTTCACCTCTGCAGGGAGGACTCATACCTGTAAGCCATGTCCAACAGTTACAGTACCATATGTGTTAACTCATGACAAGGAAAGGAAGATGGGGGTCCCAGGTCTTTCCTTGTGTAGAAGAAATTCTAACACCTGTCACAGATCTCCATGAGGCATGAATTCATCCCACCTAACTCTGGGCATTTCCCTAAACTTGGAGAAAATTGATCACGTATCTCTATATTCAAGAGAGAAAGAGGTACAACCCATGAGTAATTTCACTGTAAATATATTCAAGGAAGAACCATCTTATCTCTTTGTTGAGGTAAGATACTCAACTTCTTTTAACACTTCAATTAAGTATTTTGAAATGTAATAGGAGTCCACCAGGCTACAGGATAACCTGGCAGAAGAAACATCTCAAACCCTCCCATATGTGGACACAAAGGCATATGCTGACAGTGAATAGCTTCACACTTAAGGCATTCAGAGGGAAAGGAGATAAACTGTATCATGCCTTCTTCCACCATATGGGAAGTACAAATAACCCCAAAAGCAGGACTGCAAACTCAGCTCTAAGAGCCTGAACATTTAACTATGGGACAGTGTGTGCAGGTGACAGTTGCACCACTGAACCATTTGGTATTTGTGACTGAGGTGCACATAGCAGAACAGAATCATAGAATCACTCAGGTTGGAAAAGACCCTAAAGATCAGAGTCCAACCACAACCTAACCATACTACCCTAACTCTAACCACCCTCCACCAAATCATGTCCCTGAGCACCACATCCAAATGGTTTTTAAACACATCCAGGGATGGTGACTCAACCACCTCCCTGAGGAGCCTATTCCAGTGCTTAACAACCCTTTCTGTAAAGAAGTGTTTCCTGATATCCAACCTAAACTTACCCTAGTGCAACTTAAGGCCATTTCCCCTTGTCCTGTCACCAGTGAGGAGAGACCAAACTCACTTCTGCTTCAAGCACCTTTCAGATATTGGAAGAGAGCAATAAGGTCTCCCCTCAGCCTCCTTTTCCCCAGACTGAACAGCCCCCGTTCCTTCAGTCTCTCCTCATAGGCCATGTTTCCCAAGCCCTTCACAAGCCTTGTTGCCCTTCTTTGGACCTGCTCCAGCACCTCAATGTCCTTTCTGTACTGAGGTGCCCAAAACTGAACACAGTACTCAAGGAGAAGCCTCACCAATGCCAAGTACAGGGTACTTCCCTGGTCCTGCTCACAACACCACTCCTATTACAAGCCAGGATGCCATCAGCCTTCTTGGCCACCTGAGCACACTGCTGGCTCATATTCAGCCGACCGTCCATCAGTACACCAAGGTCCCTTTCCATCAGCCAGCTTTCCAGCCACTTCTCCCCAAGCATTCAGGGTTGCCTGGGGTTGCTGTGACCAAAATGCAGGACCCGACACTTGGCCCTATTGAAACTGATATAGTTAACCTTGGCCCATCAATCCAGTCTACCAAGGTCCCTCTGTAGTGCCCTTCTCCCCTCAGGCAGATCAACACTCCTTCTCAACTTGGTGTTGTCTGCAAACTTACTGAGTGTGCACTCGATCCCCTCATCAAGATCATAAATAAAAATGTTAAATAGAAGTGGCCCCAATACTGAGCCCTGGGGGACACCACTCGTGAGCAGCAGCCAGTTGGATTTAACTCCATTGACCACAACTCTTTGGGCCTGGCCATTCAGCCAGTGTTTCAGCCAGTAGAGCATTACACCCATCCAAACCATAGGCAGTCAGCTTCAGAACAGGGCAGTTACACTGCACTACATGCTTTTTCAGAAGACAACGAGAAAAATCTCACATCATACTGCAGTCCAAACATTTCTGGAATACCATTTGCCCAAAGGAAAAATAACATAAATCCATTAAATAAATGTACTCTATTCATGCCTGCAAATGTTAAATGCATATTTTTTCTGGGAATTGTTACACTAAGTGCCACAGATCATCCACATCTGTTTCCAGCTGTGCTCTAATGCTTTAGAGGAATGCATTAAACTTCACACACCTGGAGATTAGCAGATTTCTCTTGCTCCAGTTTATCAGCTTACAAACCCAAATCTTGATATTTACATCATTTGTACTTTATCTTAACACAAATACATAACAATTTCACATTCACTAAACTATACTCACTTTGGCATTAGGAGCAATTAATGTTATTTTCAGATTACTAGTTATAAATGATCTTTCAGAGATGCGGGGGAGCCAAAGGAATCTTATGAAATGAGTCTGCTATTGCTGCTAACATGGACAGTTCCCTCCAAGACAAACACCTTCTATTTAATAGGTTCTCTCTCATTTCTGAGATTAGAGAGCACCAAATAACATTGGAAAGATCCACAAAATTAAAAAAATTTAAAACAACAAAACCAACAACAACAAACTCTACTTGTACTGATGCACTCACACTTGCACACTTAATCTCCAGTCTTAAAGGAAATCTGGTGAAATTTTGCCTTAGGGAAAAGGATTACAAAACTCTTCTTAGAAGACAAGTGTTGGAGAAGGAGGTGAAACAAAAAAGTCTGCATTTCTCTGAATCAAGTGCCTGCTACTGGAACGTTATGGTGGAATGAAGTTATGCAGAAATAAACTGGGATGTGTTATAGTTAAATGCAGAGCTCAGAAAACACAAAAGAAACTGGAATGTTAATGAACCAAAGAGCAAAGTTAGAATGCAGAATTAATTTGTAGTCAAGTGAAGCTTGAAATTTGCTATTGGATTCTGCTGCTTGTTGACTGTGGTTTGTGTTAAGTTCTGAGGCCTGCTTTCATTCTTTTTTTCCTTCACTCTGCTGGCTTTTGGCATCACTGAATCAGAAAACACAACTGTATGAGCCACACAAGTGACCAAGGAGCAGGAAACTAAAACTGTTTTTTCTTGGCCAACTGAAGTTGATTATACTCTCATTCTTTTTGTAATAAACAAACAGAAAGAGGAACCTGAAGGCACTTTAAGACACTAAAATTGAAGTAAAAAAGCAGCAGCTCCATTTGGTACCAGCCACATCAGTACGCTTGTATTTGTCTGCAATTCCTCACAGAATTATTTCTTGCATATTTTTTTTTTTAAACTATGCTACAGTTAACAACAGATAGCAATACTAGACATACCAGTGAATGTTATGCTTCGGTTTGTACATGTACATGGTTTACTTGCCAAAGTATGCCACATAACTGTCTCATTTCTGCAGTGGCACTACTGGACTATTTTCTTACACTAATGTATTCATCTTTTCTTCAATACTGGTAATGCTATTTATTAACAGCACAAGATTCCCATTTCACCACTCTGATTTCATTCACAAATGCTCACTTCACACATGTAAGGTACTAGCTATTCTGGTTTCAAGAATTACCATATTTTGTAGGGGCTGGGAGACCTTAAAAATATTCATATTTTTACCCCACTGCCTCCTCCTTGTTCTGCAGCTAGATGGATACAGAACTCCTCTAGCACCTGAATATATCTCTTCCAGACATGGAAGTAATTTGCAATTCTTCAACATGATCAATCATACGGGTTAGAAAGAACCTCCAGGCATTGCTAAGTCCAACCCCTCAATGAAGGAGATTCCCTGCACCAGGTTGCTACCTTGAAGCCTCACAACAGCACATGTTCTGAAAGTTACTCCCCACTGCCCATCGTAGGTTGCGTGGACCATCTCTGCATCTTGCTCACAAGAATGCCAGGTGATACGTAAAACAAATGCTGCTTTCTGTCTGGCCTTCAACTGACCAGTGCCTTTCATGCAGCCTTAAAACCACTGCCAGATTCTGACAGATACATGGATCTGTTTGCTTTATGTTCTGACAATGAGCTCTACAAAATGGGAGGTTTCATCTTGTGTCTTACCCATTGCTGTATATTCTGTAATGTCCTTGTGTAATCAAAGTGAGTGACATTTCTTAGACCGCCTTACTTAGCTTTTCATCACAGTTCCCAATTATTGCAATTCATGGTGTGTCTGCTGTCAAAGGTGGTTCACATTTAAATTAATGGGATCCCCTAAAGAAAAATATAGGCATTATTTTTATGAGTTGTTCGCAATGAATGGTACTCGATAATATGACTCATTCTCCCCATTCAGTCATACTGATAGGCAAAGACAAGATGGCAAATCAACTAACACAACAACAACAAAAAAAGGAATCGACCCCAGTATGGAGAACTGAGCTAGTACACAGACTCATGTAAATGATCTAGTAAAAACCCTTCAATAGATTATTCAGGGCTACAGATTTCTTGATATCAGTACTATAAGTACTACCACCAGAGAACCATACAGCAATTACTAGGTGAAGGGAAGTGAAGAACAGGAACAGAATAATTTAAAACAATTTGTTGTAATGAGTTCATCCATATTTTTATACACTTTCCCAAGAATACTAAAAAAATGTTGCAACAAGTTTCTCAGCTAAATGTTTTGAGTAATGCATATTCCTTTTGGAACAGAAATGATGGGAAGTTAAGTTCTGTGTTGGGCCCCCTTTACCTGTAAATTTTTACTGAATTTCTACGTTCGCAAACAATAAATAATAACAATAATACCGAGCATTTTTACAGCTGTTTCATCAATAAGCCTTGAGGTACTCTTTAGTACAGTCATCCAACTACAGCCAATAATTTTGTCCTGTTGACTGGTGTGGAATGCTAAACGCAAGTGTAGTCTATTAAAAAGAAAATGAGAAGAAAGATTATCTCATGATTAGTGTTTGTGACTGGGAATAATAATAATTTGGCTTTACTTCCAGCTCTGCCACCGACTCACAGAGTGACCCTGGGCAAGTCACTAAGGCCAAAAGGAAAGAGAACAGAGTTGAATTCCTATATTTGATTTAGCCATTCAATAAGAAGTTTGATTTTTGTAACTGCCAAATGTCTAGAAATTCGTCGTGTGGAAATACTTTGCTGTAATCTCTTGTTCCAGTAGTTGACCTATCTGTAATTTAATCTTATGAGAAATTGAACTGGTTTAACTTAAATCAATTTTAAATTGATCTCATTAATCTCAACTGTATTCATGCTTGAACCAAATAAACTCTCTTAAACAATAGTTAGGTTTATTTGGTAAAACACATTCTATATAAAAACAGCAAAACCTTAGCAATTCAACAACTTCTGGATTCGGAGATGGCACTGTTTTACCCTGACTGAGACCCAGTCTTTCCACTTGTAATGCATGATAGAAGTCATACATTTTGTGGACGCTGTGTACAGGCACTGCTGGGTTAAACCACCACAACTTTCCTACCATATTATTCAGTCTACTTCAATATATTATACTGTCAAACTGCTAGGGCAGATATATTTTTCCTGGCCTTTGCAAATGCAGTCTTGCCCTGCTGACGCTTATCCAAACAACTTTCTTATCCTCTTCTGCTTCCCTCCTCTGGCTCCATTTTTTCCTATACTTACAAAGCACAACATTCTTGGCTTCATTTTCAAGAACTTTAAACTGCCTCTAACTCAACTTTGACCATTCAGTGACTGCTGAGATTTCTGCACTTAATTCAACTAGCTTATCTGCTGTTGTGTCCCCGAAAAACCAAAACAACACATGAGAAAGATTCCAACTGGTAACACTGATCTGAGAATCCTGAGATTAATTTACTGTCAGTCACAAAAGTATTCAGGAATTCAGTCAATGATTTCAGGAGTTCAGATCACAATTTGAATAGTCTGTTTTATTTATTTCAGCACCACTTTCCACTTATTGAAAAAACAACATGCTAATTTAAGCGACATTTCTGTCAACCTTTCCCTACCGATTACAAAACTTAACAGAATATTAAGGCACCCTATTGAAATTACCTCTAACTGCTGTGATACAGTTGAGTGTCTCTCGAGTGTTTAACACATTTACAAAGACATTACCATTGAGTGCATAAATTTTAGCATGAAATTATCCATGAATGCAATTCCTGATTTTCCCAGTTTAACAGTAGGTTATTTTTATTAACACTTCAGTGACATGAAATATTGTCTGCAACAGAATGGCTTCCTTTCCTTCCTTCCAACAGACCGCAGCTGGGTATTCATGCACTGAATGCAGTGGGTGTCACCACAGATCAAAAACTACAAAGTACTCTTTGCTAAGCTGGTTTGAGAAAGAAACTGCTAAATTGAATTTTTCTAGGTACATTCCAGATTTTCTCCTCATCTTCAAATCACAGCCATATAATGATAATTTGATTGTTAACTGACACGTCATTACCCACAGTAAAAATAACAATCTTTTCATCATTAACTCTGGAGCCAGCAGTGCCTTCTAAGACACTTAAATTCTTCATTGTGAACTCATCTGAGTCAATTTTTCAAGTTACATATGAAAATAAGTAATAAATTGTATTAATCTTTTATAATTTTTTATTCCACTGGAATTTACATTCATGCATATAGGGTTAAGAAGTTTTGGTGCAAATTTTTAGTAGGTTCTGGAAATTTGGGATGTTTCCACAGAAACAAATTCTGTAGAAAGAAAAGGACTAATAGTGGAGAAGAGAACTGATGGTCAGGAAGACATGTAGCACACACAAGAAGTAGCAATAAAGACTGATGAAAGTAGTGTGATGTTTAAGATAAAAGATCTCAGATGTTGAACAAACTTCTGTTTCTCAAACCCAACAGCCTTCTTAAGCTTTAATTTGCTCATTGAGGAGTTGTAGAAGTGGATGCAAAGTAGCATATAAATTATTCAACACCTTTGTGAATAAAACAATTGAAAACACTACTCTGCTGGGCTCTCTACAGAAAAAAACATGCTTATAAGCCTTTTACAGAGTGTTGACATTAGAACTTCACTAGGATGAAAAGCACTGCTTTGCAATACTGAACATCTGTAAGATCACGGAATAATGCAGCCTGATGTAAGCACCCAATATTTTTTAAGTTGTAGCTACGAGTATGCTTTATCAATATCTAAAATGAGTGAACTCATTTCAGCACATTTGAAATCTCTCAGAATGCTTTTTATCTTGAACGTAAGTGCTAACTCGTCTCCTCTGTAAGAGAGAGGAGAAAAGAAAAAACTTAATATCTGAAACATTAAAAGTAATACCAAAGAGCATAACAAAATGAAGTTAAACTTAACTAGATGTTAGCTTTTAACTGCAGAACAAACAAGTTACAGACCAATTTTTAATAGCAAATAAATAACAAAGGGGTATCTCAGCTAGTCTTTTCTGATTTTCATGCAAAGCTCATCAGTTTCAAACAAAAGCCAACAGAATAGGGTATTTATTCACTGGAAATATCAAGTGATTCTCAGACAGCTAGAACTAGATGTTTTAATGGTCCAAACCATTTTATGATTCTATAGCTCCAAAAAAGAAAAGTCAGAAAGCTACTAAAAAGTTTCTGCCACAACGGCAAGCTCTTCAGGTAAGAGCCATGTCTTCTCCTATGGCTTGTGTGGCATCAAATTGAAAGATCAGATGATAACATAATTTAGAACCAGAATTTAAGTAAAAACCTGGGAAAAAAAAACTCAGTCTCAGCTCCTCCCATAGAATTCATTATTTTCAGAGTACTTCTAGTGTTCTGCATGCAGCAATGAATTCTAAAGAGATTATGAAAAGAAACAAACCAATCAACCAAGTAGCATGCGTCTTTGGAGGTTTTAGGTCTTGTACCTGCACTTAAGATATTTAGAGCACTCAAATATAAATATATACTCAGAACAACCTACAGTAGTGCCTTAGCTAAACTTTGGTCTTAATGATCAAATTGTTTAAGCATTTATGCAGATTCTGCAAGATGTCTACTTCTTAGGGTCTCTCAGCCTCTTTATGAATCTGCACTACAGTCTCCAGCTCTATTTACATGAACTTAAAATACCTTGAAGTAGTAAAAAATGAAGATTAAAAAAGCCATATCTAATTCCAGAACCTCTATTTAAGTATTTGATTTTCTTTGTATGGAATTATTTCAAAAGTAAGTAAATAAATCTGAAAGGAACAGCCTGTGGTTTGTCCCTATAACATTATTCCAACTCTGTCCACAACTGACATCTCACTAAACAAAATGGCTTGTGTACAAACTATAAGCGAACACAGACATGACATTTAAAAACTGTGTTTGAAATTTTCAGGAGAAAACCCAGGAGACAAGTCCACGTTATTTGCTATGAATTTAGTTCATTTTTAAGCAAGTACTGGGTCATGTTACACGGTAGATTACCTTTTTCTTTCTAATGTTGGTAGCATCTGGTTAATGAACAATTCAAATACACTGGGGATATGCTAAATTACTGAGAAGGAAGCATATAGGAGTGCTCTAATTTCCTCAGAAAAGTTCTATTGAGGTGAGAAAATGGTAATTACCGTCATAGCACAGAATCATCGGCAACTATGCTTGAGTAGCTGTAAGAAAATTCAGAGCTTAAAAAGCAGTCAGACTTGAACAGTTAAGACAGCACCTATCGTGCAACTCTGTTTGGAGTGGAGACCCAGGTCGAACAAGTGAAAACAAAGACAATAATATATCTTATAATACTTCAAAGTCCTACCACATCCCTACGTACCACTACATCTAAAGGAATATATGCCACTACAGTTGCTCTATGATATCTATCACCACCACATATTAAAAAAAAAAAAGGCAAGCTGAAATTTGGTGTTTTGACTGGAATAAAACTTCCTTCACACTGGCAATCTAAAGATAAATATTTAGTTTCTCTGAAGTCATGCCATAGGGGTAGATAGCTTGAAATGGGAATTCCTTCTATTCATGAGACATCTATTTTAAGACAGAACAAATGCTCCTCCATAGATGACTGCCCACTGACAAGACAGAAATACCAGAAAATGAGCTCAAGACAGATGTCCAATATTTATACTGCTAAGTCAGATATGCATTTAACATTGACAGTGAAAATTCTAATGGTTATGGACTGTTAGTTTTAGCAACAGATGTTAAAGCCCTGATGCAAGATTAGTTTGTTGTTGTTTTTTTTGTTTGTTTGTTTTTAACTTGAAGTAAAGCTCTACCACCATTTCTGTTGATATTTAGCTTCCAGATGGCTGGAAACATTCTCAAAGGCAGTTCAATTAATTGTAGTATACAGTTCATAACAGGGAGCAGATAGCCTCTTTAAGCATGTATAACTAATATTGAAACATCATATTCTCACTTACTGAGCCTCTTCCCTCATGTTGCCAATTTGTGGTGTCTCTTTTCAGAATGAAATGAAAAAAATCATACTTGCCATGAAAAATGTGTTGTAGGAAAGCTTTGGTCACCATTTCAAAGAAATTAAGTTTTAAATTTATCTACTGCTACTACAATAATGGAGAAAAACAGACACATCTATGTCTATTGTACTGATTCTGAAAACCATTCATTTAAAGAAGCAAATTTACTGACAATGCATTCTCTGAAACCCAATTTTATTTGTTTAAAATATTTTACAGCTACACTCATACTCAATGGCAAACTCAACTTCCACTCTCTTTGCATCATTAGTTTATATAAGGCACTGAGAAAATACAAAGTATTACCTGATTCTTGACCATTTTAACCAATATCATTCACATTCTACAAGAGATATAAAAATACCATAAATAAAAACAGATTTAAAACTAATTCAGTGTTGCCCATCCACTTGCTTGGAAACCAAACTTGGTGTTAATTTGCACCAGCCATACATTTTTATCGTTTGCACTTTCACTTCTCACGTCACACTGACGTTTCTTTTCTTGTTTTTTTCTTTCTAGTGGCTGCAATCATTTTGGGGACTGGTCACAGTTGAATCAGTACCAAAAGAAATCTTAAACAGAGCCATAAAGATAAGCATATATACTGTATCAAAAATTAATACTTACATTAACAAAGTAATTAAAAAAAGAAAAAACCCTCTGAAAAAAAAAATCTAATGCCAAGGTTCAATACAGTAGCAGTTAGCTAAAGACATCTGAAGCTTTCCTGGCTCAGCAGACTAACTAGGATGCCTGGCCATCACTATGAAATGTAAAAGCAGCAATAATGATTTAAGATAACCATTCTGCTCATCACCCATCATCTGCTAATACTTAACACTTACCATGACATGCTCTCTAGCTGCTATATAGTACACATCATTACATGGGTTCATTCTTTTAATTCTCCCTAACTTACCTTTCTTCTTCAAATTTATGACTTCTAAATTTTCCTTGAGACATTTATTTCTGCTACACATGTAAAGTTTTTATTTTTTATATATTTGCACACACAATGTGTAAGGAGTGCTTCTGGTTGCCTGTTAGGCAGAAAAGATTTACTACGATTAATACATGCATGTATTAAATCATAACAAATCATAACTGGAAAAATTTAGCCAATTATCTTCATTAGTTTCAGAGTTTGGGTTTCACAGAATACTACAAACTCTCTCCCCCTCCTTGAAACACACTTTCTACTCAAGAGCTATAGTACAAAGAGCTGCAGTGAATCTAGCTGTCTACATTCAATACTTGCAGAATTCAGAACAATTTAAATATGCATCCACTTTACTTCCATTTGGCAGCTACCAACTAAATATATCACCTTATAAAATGATTATATTTAAGCTTCCAAAAGTTATGGCCTGAACAGAAAATAAACTACAATTTTTGTATTTTGATTGCTTACATTATCATTCTCCTCTTAATGACATTGCACTTAATAATGGAACAATACACACAAGTACATTAAATATACTTTGTTCTGAGAACAAAATAGCTCAAAAGAAATCATTACTTTAAAAAGCATGTATCCAGCAGCGTGGCTAAAAAACTTCCAGCAGAGGTTCCCAGCAAGTCTAACACACTTGCATTAACATCTAGGAAGGGAGGGACTGATTTTCAGGAGATATAATGAACACTACATTCCGTGGACTTCTTAAGAAATAAGACCTCTTTCATATCCTTGCAAATCCAGGTGTTATGTGCTGTGTTCCCCAACTTGTAACCCCATCTCACAAGCAAACAATTATAATAAAAAAACAATTAAGAGATGTAACATAAGGCTAAAAAGCTATCATGCTAGATCATTTTATCCAGTCAGGTACCACTCAATTTATATGAACATTATGAAGATATGAGAAAGAGATATAGTCAGAATGGTGAGAGATGCTCTATAAAAGCAATTGGAAGGAGCTGTTACAAAAAGAAAAGCAGAACAGCCCAGGCAAAACTTTAATACTACAAATTTTGTTGTTCTTCTGGTTTACATTTAGGATTAAAAGAGGATGCCAAGAAATGCACATGAGCTCTGATCTGCAATCAAGTAGAACAGGACATACTGACTTCTGCCCAGCCACATGGAAGTGCTTTTGGAGTTGTTTAGAGAGCACAATTATATGATTTATTACAATGCCACAACAAAAAAAATGAATGCTAAAAAATATTAATGCACTTCAGTGACTAAGAGAGATTGCAAGCTCGTTGTTTTAAGTCTGTTTTATACATCAGTAAAAATAAAAAAGAATATTAAGAATGTCACTGAAATAGAAAAATACTTCCAGCAATTGGCTCTTAAGGTGTCTGGGGCACAGTTGTCTGCAGTGTACACAAACACTATCCAGCACAACCTTTATAAGTGATCTCTAGTTTTTACTGCAAGTCTGTGAAAAATAATCATCCTCTCAATGACATCCATTTTCCCTAGGTTTAACAAAATATATCGAAAAGACAAATGGACTTTCTTTTTCAAATTATTCTTAAAATTACAGGGATCCACCAGTACAGAAGAGCAGTCAGTTTGAAAGAAACATAAAGCAGCCATAAACTTAATCTCCTGATTTGATCTTCATAACCTCCACATCAAAATAGTAGGTAAATACCAGTGAATATAACTCCTTGCTGCCAGTTCCAAGCTCCTAACTCAATTCACTCATTCTCAGGCATATTTTAACTCAATCATACACTCACAGCACAGTGGAAATTTGGGGTTAGTATCAGTGTTAAGCGTTGAACCACATAAAACTATTGAGAGAAAGAATTACAGACAGCCAGAATACAACTGCAGATGAGTAAGAAAGAAAAAAATAAAATAAGAAAACACCCAAAATCACTAGTTGAGTTCAAAACAGCTCCTTTTTTGTTGCTATCTCACACCTATTTGTCATACATTCCTAAAAGTGCTCTCCCCACAGTTTTTTCCATGGAGGACAAATTAACTTAAAGCTGCTCTGTTTCTTCTGGCACCAACCCTGTACAGTCCCAGCCCAGTTACAGCATGAGCTGAGAAACAGGGAACTGCCCAGTGCAATGCCACAGCAACAAGCAGGTAATGGGACAGAAATTCCAGATCTCCATGGCCAAAAAAAAGGTACAAAGGCACCTACAAAAGGATCAACCAGAATTTTGTTGGCATGTCTCAGAACAATTTTTAGGTTTTCATAGAATTATTGAATATCCTGAGCTGGAAGGTTTCCATAAGGATCATCAAATCCAACTCTATTTTTACTCAGAAAACTATATGTATTCTTAATTCTTCATGACCAAGAGAAAAAACTTCCTAATGAAATAGAACAAAGTGGACCTAGAAGAGGATTACGCTGCCACAGTTAACTCTAAGTAAAGCAATCAACATAACAGCATGTTCTTGCTGCCCAGTAAAGTCAAAATGCACTTATACTTGCAATAGACATTTAGTGACCTTCAAAAAACAAAATTTGAAACATACTGACCATCAGACAAGATTCAAAAGAGTGAATTCAGTTTGATAAATCTAGACTTAAAAATACATCTCCTTTTAGTTCACTTCCTCTTCCTTCAGTTATTCATATAAAGGATAATGAATTCTCAATCTCATCCTTAGAGGCTCTATCAATAACACTGCAGACAAACTCAATTAGCATTTAAAGGCTACAACCTCCTCCAATTGCTTTGAGATTCCTTTGAGCTCATCTCCCAGCTATACAATGTACTGAAACTGATTTAGCCCACTCGTTTTGAAATATTGCTGCTATTTTGCCCTTAATATATCATGAACAAAAACATGCCTTCATTCTGATAGAGGACCACAATGGAGTTTGCATAAAGTTGAATAAATGAGAACAGATGATAACTAAGCAATATCAAATCTGATGGTTTTGAACAGTACATTTACTTTGCATAAACAGATTACCCATTGAAAAAAATTCCTTAAAACCATTTACTTTCTACTTTATTCAGAAGCAGTGAAGTCTGAACCTTCAAGTCAAACTATTATAGGAGCACTAGAAGTACTTTGAAAAGACTCAAAACTTCTCACTTGGTATGAAGTGGGGCTGTTGAATATTACTGTTCCTGTACATGCTTCACTTGTTCCCATGTATAATTCCAGTCCCTTTTCCAAAGGCTGCTAAAACACCAACCTCAGTGCCATCCTATGAATGCCATGGGTTAATTATGCAGTGTTTGAATAAAATCTTTTCTTTCATCAGTTTTCAATTTTCCCCTTCCAGTTCCAATCAGTGTTTCATTGTTCTTCTATTCATGCTTTAAAAATATTATACAAGTTCCCATCCTACTTTTCTTTAGAGCAATCATTACTTCGGGTAGTTTTACTGTTTCCCTCATATTCATCTCTCCCTAAATAGTCCCACTCTTTAGGATCTCTTTTCCTATGACAGTATTTTCTCCATATCCCTAACTTATCTCTCTCAACCACTCAGTTTTGTCAATATGTCTTTCTGATAGAGCAATCAGAACCATATGCAATATCCCAGGTGAGGGTACAACACTGACATTTTAGAAAATAAAATAGCAGCTATAGTCATTCCAGCATTTTCCTCCTCCATTCCTTTAGCTTTTGAATATTTGCCTTTTTTGGCAGCTGTTGCACAACAAACTGAAGCCTGAATTTGCCTATATACATCAATGGCAAGGTCTATTTTTAACTGCATTTTGCCAAGTTACAGCATAATGTTGATTTCTAAACTTAGACATCTACATAAATACATAGAAATGAGTTAGAAGCTTTTCTCTAAGCAACAAATAGGTGATTTGGGGGTACAGGTTCAGATACCCATTCTATGAATTCAACTGCTTCCTACAACTGCAGTTCCTCCTCACCCATGCTGAGATCTTAGGTTGAAGGAAAAGAACACTTCTCCAGAACTGAACCATCAGTAGTTAGAAATATTTATGGATGGAATTATAAGTATGCATATTTATTATATATATGTAATACAGAAAGCAGGGGGACTTTCCTTTCAGGATTGAAGCCACATCTTGGGTCATTCTAATGACAATTCTTAGATTTTATTCCATTCACAAATTATCACAGCTTTGTCATATTTTTCTAATAAAGTAATCAATATTTTCCTTTCACTTAGGAATAAAATGTTTCATTTCAGTTTGATAATTTTAAGCTTGAATTAGAAGTGACTTCGATTTTACTTTGTTCAGTTGGTAATGTTTTCACAGCACAGTAAAACACCTGAAGTGCAAACCAAAGAGATCAAGAGTTTCTCTGAGAGAGTATCATTTAAAAGTGCTTTTTGGTTGTGATTTATGCCCATTGTAAAAAAGCAGAGGTGGGGACAGTTTCAGACAGGAGAAAGACGACAGAAAAATGTAAGAGCAAAGTTGAATTAAGGAGAAAGAAAGGGGGATAAGCAAGATAAAGTGATAAATGCAAGAGTGTTGTACTAAAAAAAAAAAGCAGCAAGTGGTACTAAACAGCTCTTGGTTGAAAAAAGTTGCCTTAAATAAAGTCAAATCTAATGTAAATGTAAAATCCCAAAAGCATTGCCGCCCTTTTGTGCAAATGCTGACACACGATGGAAATTTCCATTTCCCAATGGCAATGCAGGCATCTGTGCTCATGAGTTTTCCAGGATTTTCATTTTGCTTGTTTGTTTTCCAATAAAATAGTATTGATTCACAATCAGGTGGTACAAAATGGCCATAAAAAACAATCTCTGTGGAAAAAAACACAGGTCTTTACTCACCTCCCTCTTACCACTTGAGTTAAAGAAAGTAAAATCATTAAGTCTCCTTAATGCATTGGAGAATAAGAAATAGCACTTAAAACAGCATCTGCTGTGTGCTTACCAAGTATTTTATTTTAAACAAATACAGGCCCTTTAAGAATACGTTCAGCTGATTTTAAAACTGCAGAAGGAAATTAGAAGCTCTTTCTGTATAATCAAACATCAAAGTTTGATGCAGAATATGGCTTTGCAATGAAATTTTGTACTTTCTCATCTGCATTTCAAATAAACCATTAATATCTTACAAAAGGACTGAGAACCAAGATAAAACACACTTCCCACTTTGATATGTCAGCTGTTGTTCACCCCTGTGGCTTCACTTTTCTGATACACAGTTACTATAACTTCTCACCATTTTTTTCTTTTCTTTTCTATTTAACCTTATGCCATCACAAGTATCTAACACTGGAAAAGCTGCCCTTACATGGGTTTCTAAACACCACAAAATCCTATGAACAGATATGGATTATGATTTCAAAAGCTTTCAAAACGAACTTGCAGCTCACTTTTCTCTTTATCCCCACTTAGTGTCCTCAAACTCCCTTTCAACTCTTTTGTAGTCGGTAGCATCTGCTGCTCTTCTGATTGGACTCTTGCAGCAGCCTTCTGCACTTGGAAAATAAATTGACCAGAAAGATTTAAAAATAAAAAAACCTAAAGCTTGAGCTGCTTCAGACAACGCTGCCAACCCTGCTGCTACATGCGATTTTGGAATGCTACCAAAAGGAAAGGTTGGGTCATCATGATGGTGGCCATTCCCACTCCATGTTCTGCATGAAATACAAGTTCTTACCAATCCAAATCCCAAAGCAGGGGCTCCAAGTTAACAACATTAACTTACACCTGCACTTTACTCCACACGCACTGCGTCAAGGGAAAGAGACTAGGAAAGATAAGATGTAGCGATCCAGAAAAGAGTGGTTTTGTGCCTACTTGATCTGTTTAGAAAGTGTTTTTAAATTATGAAGACCGAGTGTTCTGAAGATAGTCTGCCTTTGATTCAGTGAAAAGGTCATTTCTGTCTTGCAACACATACAGAGTCCTGGGGGGAAGATGCACATCATAGAAACGCTACTGAGAGATGCTTGCAATGTATTTGGAGGAGGAAAAAAAAAGACTATTGCCACAATTCGTTCACATTTCTCCACAGAAAGGCATTTGCTCATCTCACTGAATAATCACAATCAGACTCTCATCACCACAGATTTTTAGCATCTCTAACACAATTTCTAAATTAGCATATACCTACCCAAAGCCTGTATTATCAGAAATATACAAGGCATTGAGGATAAGGATGCAGACTGTAGAGAGCCTGGTGAAGACCACCAGAATGATTCACAGATGCTGTTAATTCCTGATCATGAGTTTTTAATTCTGTTCAGAGGGAGAAGAAAAAAGTTCTAATGCATTTCCTTTAATCCCAGATACTTAAAGTAAAAAATGGATTAAAGAAATAGTGAATGTTCTAATCATCTATCTTAATGTATTTCATTTTTAAGTCAGGACAACTTAAAAATGGAACTCAAAAACAAATCAGTGCCTCACAATATAAATCATTTTTAGACCTCTTCAATTAATAATGTTATTAATTCAACAAAAACTGGTACATACTGATAATTCACTGCAGAAATAGCAATGTTCTGCATTTTTCTCACTGTATATAACTATTACAAACAGCATATTAACTCCCAATTCTATTGAACAGTCACAAAAGACCATGCAGAGGGACTGACACCATTTAACATTGTGCAGGGAGACTGATCTAAAGCTCTATCTGGACCTGAGCAGGGGTTTTCATAGTCAGCATTGTCAACTTGAAGACATGTTGCTAAATTCAAGTAAAGGAGGGAAAAAAGAAAGTCAAATATTATTGTAAGTTGCTTTCTTTGAAACTGCAGTCACTGAGAGAGATTTCTAGGAAGCAAGACATCCATTTGTTCGCAGCATAAGCTCCTGCTTAATGAAGTTAATGCTAATAAAACATACACCTGTGTCAATACCTGAATGAGTAGTTACCAGAAAGGTTACAAGTGCAACAATTCTAATCCAATTATTAAAAAACCAACTATGTAAGAAGTTGAGGTATTAGACTAAAAGTTCTTTTCATTCCATAGTGACAGATGAATGTGATGAAGTCCCCAGCGGTGTTCACTAAGTGATGCATTTTTTCACTATCATTTAATAGTCTGGTTATATAAAATCAATACTCCCACACATGCTGTCATTCTTCTCCTTCTGTCCTATTCAGGACTATGGAAGTAAAGAATCCCCAGGTGTAATTACAAATCTATTTAAAACAAAATATTGAATCTCATCTTCTAGTCTTCTATATGGCATTTTCAATGTAATTAGTTATGATTGTCCTTAAGAAACATAATTTGGAAATATTTTAAAAATGCAGAAGAGGATGAAAACATACGCTGAATTGCAGCACAGATATCTACATAGTTACTAAGTCACATCCACAAGAGAAGACACTAACCAATTAGAGCAGAATTACCAAGCCTGCTTAAGGAGTCTGGAAGTATGTCTGACCAAGTACCCCAACAGTGCTTCCTAAGCCTGTTCTGTAAGCAGAAACACGATGCAGGAATACCTGAGCTGATGCACATAACCATCAGACAGGAACAATTTGTCCCCACCTAGAAGTGTTCAAAGGCCAGGCTGGATGGAGCTTTGGGCAACCTAATCTAGAGGGTTGTGTCCCTTCCCATGGCAGGGGGTTGAAACAAGGTGGTCTTTAAGGTCCCTTCAAAAGGTCATCTGGTCCAACTTCCCTGCAATGAACAGGGATACCCACAGCTAAGCCAGGTTGCTCAGAGCCTCATCCAGTCTGACCTTGAACATCTCCATTCCTTTCCCTCAAAGTTAAATGCTACATTTTCTTTGGACTGTAATGAAACATGCATTTCTTCTTCAATCAGAGGAAAGAGTATAACAACTGTTATTTACGATCCTACATGGTAACCTACTCACCAGGTTAAGACTGTGCCACCAATCAGCTTTCAGCCAAACTGAACAAGATCACTGTTCAGCTCATATTTATACTTGGCTACTGCATTGGCAAGATGAAACTTAGGGTGGCACGGAGAGGGAACAAGTGGGCTTCTCTCTCTAGCTAGCTCCTCAAGGAAGTCAGTCATAGATTTGGCCCCTGTCTGCAGAAGCATATTTGACATACTCTGTTGATTAACTGCCAAACACAGAAACTCTTCTGAAAAACAACAGTATTTAGGAGACACCTCTGAAACATGCGATTTCCAACTTCAATTCACTTTAGCTGAAATCCTAAGATCCTGATTTTCCATTCCCTTTAGAGGCACTAATGAATTTCCTTCCGATGCGTAGGTATAACCATCTCTTGTAGCAATCATAATTGCCATGGCTTTGCAACACTTCCAGTGTTGGTTAGACAAGTGCTAAATATATCTTCTGTATTATCTCCTTGGGATTAAGCAATGAGATGCCTGCTTCATGAATCACACACTGACTGCCTCAGGCATAAGACAAGTGCTGAAGCATAAAGATTCACCTCTAGACTTCCATGGCACTAAAAGCTTAGGCGCTTTAATAACTCCACTAGTAGAAAACAGCTGGACTTCCAGGGACTCTGACTCACCTAGCGACATTCAGGATTATTGTCTCACACTTTAATTCCATCAAAATTATATTTAGATTCTAAGCATTGAGCTAGGCTTTAGAAAAAGATGAGTGGGCTGTAAGAAGCAACGAAGAAATGAGTAACTGGGGAGAAGAGTGTTATATTCTCACAGAAGACTGTATCCATAGCTATCTCCTGAAAGAAATGAGAAGATTTAAAAAGCTATGAGAAAGTTTAGCACTCAATATCACATTCTTTCAGTGAAACCAGCACTTAAAATATAGAAAATATCACAGAAGGCTACAAAGGAATTCCACTCAGAATACCAAGAAAGAATATGTTGAGTCATTTCAGGTGTATCCGGGTATATTTTGTACATCTTTTGCACAATATATTTTTTATAGTATCAGAAAGCTTCTAAATAACTTCTTTGGTTATAGCAGGGTAATTAATCAATAATAATCTATTCAGAGATCAGCCACAGTGTTTAACTTAATGTTATTTTGAGTACATTTATTTTCTCACATAAAGATAGCCACACACAGAACTGGCTAGTGCAAGGCATAGGTGCCACGCAGGGGCTTGCACAATCGCCACGCTGGAGCAGACATGGTGCAAATCAGAGTTTTTTTCCCAGATTGGAAATCAATAGATTTGAGGAAAACCATAATAGAAAAGTACATTTTTGCAGCATACTTTTTGCCCCACAGTTTTAATACACTGCCATCTTCCCACAACTCATGGTTCAGCAGCTGCTAAGCCAAGAAAGTTAGCTCTGAGGTTAGTAGTCTGGATGTCCTTCGCTTCCATGAATTTCTTAGTTCCTTTTAAAAAAAAATCAGGGTAAATTTTCAGCATCCACAGAATCCTATGCCAATACGGAAACACACAAAGCAGCAGTAGATGTAGGAAAGTAGGACTATCCATTCTGAGGAGGTTCAATTGTTAAACTCCGCTAGAGAAATCAAGCGGATGACATCAACCAAATCTCTTACATTCAAATATTTGGTCAGTTCCCCTGAAGAAAACTAACAGATTTTTGAGACATTCAGATGTGTATTAAATTCCTCAGTATTATCCATTTCATGTTCTATTTATTTTCATTAAAACTCTTCAATTAGCTGTGGGTACTGGGTTTAATGCGTAGTTCCACAGACTACTGTTCCTACCTTCTTTTTTCCCCTTTCTCAGTTTTGGTATGTATTTGAGGCATTCTAGCCCTCAGGTGACATTAGATTTCAGTAGAGGTCCCAGGTTTTTATCATTATGTTCCTTTCACATCCTGGATGACCACTATCATCTCCTGACAATTTTTTTTTAAAAGCCTGTTCTACTGTTACTGCAGCTTCATTCTCTTGGATCTTCCCTGTAAACAAAGGCACTGGTTGGAAAATTTACTCATTTTGGGCAACACAAATTTCTTTCATTTTTTTTTAATTTTTCAAAGTTCCCCCCAGCATAACAGACAAATGATGATGGTGATCAAACCAGTTGATTAGCTTCGCTGTAAATCTGTGAAATGGGGAATAATACAATACTTACCTTTCCATAGATATTTATAACTTAAAAGCAAAGCAACTGCTATTAAGTGTTTTCATTCTAAGATGAAACAAAGATAGGACACTATGTATTACAGTATAGCAGAAAACAAGTAATTATCCTGAACAGCAATTAAGTTCTTCCACAAGATGAGTTTAAAATCCACCTAATTCAAGCTACTTTAAAAAAAGCATTAAAGAAATTGGTCTAATTTAAAGAGGAGAGAATCCAGGGAGTAAAGGGTACACTGGAATGCCCAAACTTGCACTGTGGAAGCTCTCAAACATTTGGATTTTACCTTTGAAAAGGTATGCCCACAAACAGTCACACTTAAGGCAATATTCCATGGAAAAAAATGAAAAGGGAAAAGTTGTTTGGGTTCTGTGTTCATTTTACTTGTGTGTTTACCGTTGGTTTTAGTTTTGGGTTTGTTTTTTGTTACTGTTTTTTTTTTTTATGATCACATAATTTAATTTTTCTTCTGTTAGAACTTTTCTAACTTTCAGAATTTTTCCTGAAAATGCAATAGCCTACGGAATCTCTCAGTTTCTTCAACAAACTTTCTGCAGAATTAATGATATAATTATCTGAAAAGCTCTATTGTTTTATGGACAAGAGTTTGCCTTATGGTTTTGTAAAGCCAAACACTTCTCCTGGCAGGACCACAACTCCCCACAAAAACATTTATTCTTCTTAAAAAGACTTTATCACATTAGTAAACTGAAAATGGAGCTTGAAGATATTTTCAAAGCACTCTGAAGAATCTATCAGCAGCATGACCAAGTGCATAAATCGTCATTTCTTCCCACAGTGGATAAAAACCTGGAAGGATGAATGATCCAAAACTGTTGTATAAGCACTGCTGTCATAAAGATTCAGGTGTTTGGTTTATTGCCAAACCTTCTTCCAGCTGCACTTAAATGACATAATCACAATAGTACAGTCCATGGTCAGATATACAGTCCATGATAAAACACCTCTCCATAAGTGAAAGCACCACCCAGCACACTGCTCATTCAAGTTCCCATGTTTTAGAAGTCAGCCTTTGCTCAAATAACTTGTCACAATAGACACAGCACTTCTCTTCCTCAAAAACCATCAGAAAATAAATGGTTCAAGAACTTGGTTAGGAAACTGAGAAATTGGTCCTACATTAGCTCTGTCTGCCAAATATTCATTCTGGTGAACCATGCCTGCATGAGAATCATAGAATCATTAAAGTTGGAAAAGACCACTAAGATCATAGATTTCAACTACCGATCCATCAAATAGTTGCATTTGCTGCTGGAGGAAGACAAGCAGCAAAACATGCTCAATGAAATGCCACAAACACATGGTGCAATCACAGTTTGTTGACAGCTAGACCATCAAAAGTATGATAACATGAACAAAAAGGAAAGAAATGGTAGAAAAGAAAGTCACCAAACGTCACGTGAATTAAGTATGATTCTCTCTTAAGGAGAGTTTTAAGAAAGAAATACTTCATGTGAGCATGAGAAGCATTAGTATAATAAAAACAAGAACAACCTGTTGTAGTGAGGAAGCACAGTAAACTTTAAAACCTGGATTTAGGCCTTCTCTAGCATAAGAGTGTATGAATCATGGTCTGGTTTCTCCTGGACTGGTCTCTGCTAGGAGAAACTCATTCAACCATCATAAAATTGTCCAGCCACAGAGAAAGCCTCTCCTGCTTAAGTAATCTGTTGCCTTTTTCCTTTTATATGCAACTTTCAACTTCAGCCCATGCCAGTCCTGAAATTCCTCCTTTTGACCTATCTTTTCATAACATTTACCAATTTTTGTCTGAGGCTTCATTACACAGTACTTAACAGTTGGATGTAATCGTTGTTAGACTACAATTCTGCAGGGGCTCAGCAAGTTTATGTTTAATTTTATCCTCCTTAATTAATTCCAATGACTTTATTTGTATTGTAAAACAAATCATCTATCATTATGCAAGAAATATATTAAACTGTAAAACCCAATTTAAAATGACTCTAATGTCTCAGTCCTTCCAGAATATCATTGTGCCTGTGCAACAGCAAACCAAACAATTCTGAACTGAAGAATGTGCAGACATGCATTTTAATGCTCTTGAATGCTTTCTCATCTGTAATGAACTAACCACCTGTACCCAGGACAAAAAACAAAACATATCTAAAAGATGACTACTGGAATAGGAGACTTCTACTAGAAATATGTAGATTTTGAGATGTGGGAAGAAACAAGTCTGATTTTCATTTCTTTTTAAAAAGTAGAGGATGCACATACCTGTTCAGATTCCTCATACACATACACACACCCTCATCCACTCTCAAGACTGCACGCCTCTCACCACTGAGAATTTAAAGACTGGCTCCAACTCTCTAACTCCAGGAGTCTGATTCGCACATACCTTTAAGGTCCTAAATATGCTATAAAATTAGCCTAAATCAAACACTACTAGTGGTATTCATACCATCTCTCTCAGAGTATGTTGTGATCATTAGGCAATAGAACTTTAAAAAAAATTAAGTACAAAAAAGACATCTAGACAACACAGTGAGGATGCGTTAACCAGCACTAATTAAGAAAAAGATGAAGGATTAAATAAATGATGCTGCTGTACTTGGAAGAAGCAACTGAGACAGCAAAAAGAAACAGTCCAAATGTTGCCCTTATTTATTCTCATAAATATGTAGATTATCTTTGTTTCTCTAGTGACTGCGTTGCCTGGTCTATTCTTCTCCTTGTTAACTGATTCTAATGCACTGCTGGGATGCTGGGCAGTCCATCAACCTCATTTAAAACCTTTACTCGCTAATTGCTGGTTTTATGAAAAACGTTGCTTTCCTACCCTCTGAAACATACCAAGACAGATTTTCTCATGCTACTTCCAGCTGTTCTTGGTTTAAACGTAGCAATACTAGGTCAGTGAACAGATAGGACATTATTTTCTGACTCTTATCTTTTTCTGCAATGCTTTGTTTTAACAGTAATGTTATATTTATTAGACAAAGTTTATCCAGAACATGCCTTTAAGATTAAACATTTTCAGAAATTCTTTGTTAACAGAACTTCTTCCTTTGAAGTAGGATTTGAAAACACTGATAGTGTTTATCCCAGAAGGGAAATAAACAAGAAAATGCATAATTAATGCATCTAAAATAATGAGTCATTAAGAAGGAGATTTGGTTCTGTCTCCTGACAGATGAGTACAGGTCATTTAATGAAACTAAGCAGTCATATATTTAAAAAGAAAAAGGTAATCTAATTCTTTGCCTTTTGCTCTTTAAGATACTGGTTTTTCCTTGAACATAATTTCTTCCTACTAAGCAGGTCACACCTATCTACTTCAGACCAAACCTATTCACATAATTCCTAGTTTATTGGCAAGCAGATGAAGTTACATTAATATTCTTATACTCATTAGTTTGAGGCTTAGACACCAAAACTATTATGATTTATTCAGCTTCCAAATATCAGCTTACCAACGACAACATCAATATGCACAATTTGAACTAAAACATTGTCAGTTAATAAACTACAACTTAATACACAGTGAGATATTAAAGATAACTTGCATGATTTTATCAGAGGAAATTGTTAGCACAGTAACTTAACACCATATCCATCTCAGCCAGGGATGGCAACCAAGGATTATACTTGCCCTGTGTTTTAAATAGCATGTGGCCCTCGTACAGCATGGCTACAGAACTATTTATAATGTACAAGGAAAGAAATGCATCCTCAAAATGCCAATCTCTCCTCAGTAAAGACTACAATTTACCTTCCTAACATGTCATCTAAGATAACTACGCAGGTTTTTATATGAATCTGGATTCCAGTGTACAAATCTCACCCTCCTCAAGTTTATTCCCAAGGTTAAAATGAACTAAGAAAAAACCTGAAGGATGGTATTTCCTATAGCTACCTCTTTCTACAAGGCGTAAGCTGTCTGCAAGCTCTTCAGATGGTGACACTGCAGAGAGGAACAATGGATATTCCTCCTCCTCTTCAGCAGTCAGATGGTTTATCTTTGAGAGATCTGGTTAAACAACAGTTTTTTTGGCACCAGAGCTGCTGAAGAGCACCTTTTGTCTTACTAGCAGAACTCCCTGCCCAAACTCCAACACAAAGGTGAGTAGTTCAGGGACGGTAACCCCCTCAGGACACTACAGCTGTATCTTAGAGATCATCTGACCTCAGCTGAAATCCCACTGGTTTCACAGAACAAAGTGCTATTCCTCTGAGGAGGACAGGACATGGCTGTGGATTACAGGCACACTGAATTGACAGCATTTCTGTTAAGAATTGTGAATAATTCATTATTACCATTCAGCCCTCAGAGAAGAAATTAAAGATGCTGCTTGAAATATCACTCTTATTGGAAATAATACAGAAAAAAAAGCTACTCCTCCCTGCCTACTGCATACAGACTCACAAACAAAAGGGGCCTTCTTTAAAAGAAAAGAGTTGCTGACATTTTACATTTGTTTTTATTTTATTTACAGGACATTGTCTACAGGGAAATGACATTTTCTTTCAGCTAAGAAATGGAAAATATGTAGAAAAACAGTACAGCTGGCAATTACACAGAGTCAGCAAAGTACAGGGACAGATAACCACCAATAGTCTTTATAAATGCACAGAAATATGAATTTAAATTCACATTATTATGGTATATTGTGATTCAATTTATGACCTCCAGAAAACCAGAATTGAATCCTTTTCTAATGTACCTTTTCTGGCACCAATCAACACACCAACACAAAGAATTTTTCTTCAAATCATATCTGCATTTTTATAAATCTGTAAGTTTTTCTAATGTGGTGACAAAAATACATTACGTAGTCACTGAAATATGTACATATATATTTAACATTAGTACTAAATTGCAAATGAATTTTTATATGTTAGCCAGGAATTAGCACAGCTTTTTATTGCATGTCAAAACAACCACATGAATATATTTATAGCCTTGAGAATATAGACAAAAAAGAAATACTAAATTCAAAACAGAGTTATTCAATCAAATTGTTATACTCCAACCAAAAATAGGATATTATGCTAACAGCATACTGGGGCAAGACAGCACAATTTGACTAAAAATACATATTTTTATTCATGACTTCTACAGACTGTCAGCAGCTGTAGGAATACAAACTTTATGTTGCCAATGGTAGCTGACAGCACAAGTGAAGGAACTTACTTTCCCTTCTCTACATGCTTGAAGAATTGTAATATCATTTACTCACCACAAAGGTTTACATAGGCCTGGTAGAGTGAGATTAACATGCTTTTTTTTAAAATGAAGCAAGCAGCAGTGTTTACATCTTTGCTTCTTCCCAAGTAGCATCTCATTGCAAACCCTTCATACAGTAGGCTGATGTATGCTACTGGAAGCTCAGAGAAAATAAATGCAGAAAGTCATGCTTTAAAACAAGCATTCACTCTTTGTCCCAGAACTACAGAATTCAAGCAGGATTCCTTCATTTCTGATTTCAGCTTTATCTTCTGGCATAAAATCAGCTTTTCCAGCAGAACTGAAGCAGAGAATTGCAGACAGCCCCTTGCATTTGCTTTGCAAGACCCATGACATCCATTCTGGAAGACCATATTCCCAAGTCACTCTACCACAAAACAAGGGAAAAAAAACTCTGCGCACTTGTTAGACCTTCTGAAATCTGAAAGCAACCAAAACGTGACCTCCTAAGAGCAAGAAAGGTAGAAGCCTTCTATGCACCAGACTCTGCCACCTCATTCCCCAAGGCCACCTCTCTCCATCAGTGGCCAACAACACTGAGCCAGGTGTCTGACTAAGGGAAGATGCAGTGCTGGTCAGGTCAGCAACAGCTCAAGCACTAAGCCTTGTTAGGGTACAGCAAGCAGCAGAACGCTCACCATAGGGTATATTCTGCTCTCACATGAATATACCATGAAGTTAACAGAGATTTGATAAAGTTTCCAAATCTGGATCAACTCTGAAGCAAGTTCTGAGTAGAAAACAATCCCCTGTCTATTGCTATACTTATAAAGAAGCTTCTTTCTGAAAATCCTGCTTGCCCTGCAGCTCCACTTAAAATTATTCACTTGCCAATACAGACAGCCTCCCTTATATAAACTGCAACTGAAAGATTTAATAACTTTGCTAATAAAAAGAGTCCAAACAACTGCAGTTCTTTGGGCATATCAAACATCACATTTGTTACAGGTAACAATGTTGAAGAAAGGATTAATCCAGGTTATTCAATAAGTGTTCCTAATTCATTCCAAATATAACAAAAATAGAAAAAAATCTGTATATTCACTCAAATCACACAGGGACATATATACACAAATTCTCTTTCCAAAGCATCCACCACTTATTTCTCTGCCCTGGAGGTCCAGAAATAACAGACCTACAACTGTGACTTTGTTGAGGCATAAAAGAGCTTCTCTACATTATTTTTAGGTTGATGTTTCCCCCTCTCAAATCATCTTCACAGCCCTACAGAATCAAACTCCCAGCGGGTGGCTTAGCTTTAAAGAAAGAAATCAGTAACAACATTTGCTATAAAATTATTTTTGGTTGTAATTGTAGGGTGGGACCTGAAAAAGTTGTCATTGCCTGACTAACTTAGCTTAGGAAAAGTTTACTGGGGTCTCAAACAGGAGTAAATCTAGGCCAACCTCACAACTACATTTATATATTTTGTGACAAGCTCAATTCATATTCAAGCTGCTCCTATTGCAGCATACACAGTTAACCAACACTTTGAGTTGTCCTTCTCCCACTAACCAGCCATCATCACTGACTATGTAGAGTCTTTCCTGATGCCATTTGTAGATGGCATCAAAAAATATGCAGAGTATAAAGCAGGGAGGGCAGGATATCATTAGTCAATACATTTTGTCAAACGTACAGTGTGAGAACACTGTAGAACTGTGAAGAAAAAAGCTATAGTTAATTTTTTTCCTACATATGTATGTTAGGATAAGATAGTGGAAAGCAAAAATAACAATAAATGCATGACATCTTGGCAATGAAAGTAAACTATATTTCAAGTTCACAGTTCTGTCTCCTCCATGTTCAAGTTAGATTTAGAACTCAAAATGAATCATAGCCCAGATCACACTGACAGATCTGCTCAGCCAAGAGCAGCAGTACCACCTCTCCACCACTGCCCAGGCAGTGGGCACAGGTCATGCCCAAGTCTCCCCTCCATTTGTTTGCAGCAGGGAGTACTTCAGGGATAGAAAAAATTTAACAGCCAATCTGAATTTGCATGATTTCATTGTTCCCCTTCTACTCTCAGACATTGAAATAAGGATGAATCCAATGAGCCCCCATGCAGTATGAAGTTTTTTTGCAAATAGCATCAGGATCCATTACTAGCTATCCAGCCTTGCTTCCCACCCCCCCCACCCCCCACCCCCCGCTTTCTCCTATTACACTTGTATTCATTTTTAAACACAGATGAACTTTTTGCCCGTGGCTTCCTGTCAACAGTTCACTATTTCATGTTCTCAAGCCTTAGGTTTGTTAAATTTGTCTATCAATCTACTTGGAAGATACTCTCACCAATGAGCCTGATAGGTTGTTTCTAACATTTCCTAGATCACCATCAGCAATGAATAGTCTTCTTCTAACTCTGAAAGAACTTGAAGCTTCGTTTTTTCTGCTTCCCCCCCCATCAGCATGAAGCATGTCTTCCCCAGTATTAAATATTCTGGGGATTGACACAGTGCGATAAGATATACAAATGCTTGGAAGCTGAATTACTTTAAATTTCAGTAATTTTAGAATAATAATGCTCAACTACATTGATTTTCTCCTGAAGATATTAGTGTCATTTGTAGTTGCGTTCATCATAATTTGATATATTTGTGCTTTGGTGGACAGCAGGTGCAATCAGGGTTCCCCTCTGCTAGGCATTCAGTCAAAATTTGATATTGGGAACAACAATTCAAGATGTAAGTGCAAAATCATTGCTTCCCTTGCATTTACCATCCCAACTTGTGCTCCTGAGGATTATGAGATGATTTCAAAAGAGTGATACTGGGTTATTTGTTTGAGAAGTGAGAGGTTCTGGACACCTTCAGGTGGTCTAGGAGAGGGACATGTGGCATTACCTGCCCCACTCCATGGCAAGAGTTAGCAAGGGCAGTATGATATCTAGTGTGCCCCCTATCTGTTCCTGTTGCTCTAAGAGGACTTTAGCCATGCAAGTGGAATCTTCAGTAGGTAGCTTGTATTGATTCAAAAGGAGATGCCTACCAAATACCCCATCATGCAATCCGCTCCATGCCTCCTGTAGTGACTCAAATTTTTGTTAATACCAATAAATCCTACTGTTCTTATTTATATGGGGCTTTTTCTTTGCTGCCTCCTTCTGTTCCACACATCAGCTTTTACTTAATTTCTATAAACATGCAGGTAATCACTCACAGTTCTCTTAAGAGGCACTCTCTACATTCAATATGATACTCAAGAGATCCGAGGTTTTTCAATCCAGGCTTTCTTTATCATATAGCTGAATGTATCCAGATAAAAAGAAAAGCTTAAGAAATTAGAATATCACTATGCACTTTCTTTTTCCTTTTCCAAAAAAAGGATCTCATAAGCATCCATGTACACAGCAAAGACCCTTCCCTGATCACCATCTAGTCTTTATCACATCTGTAGAGAAAAAAAATTTGATCCCCTCCAATTTCTTCCATAATTAATCAGCAGCAATTTGGGGTAATGTCATTTTAATTAATCTTTTCATCCTTCCCCCCTCCAGGAACACAAGTGGTTCAATGTGCACACCATTGGACACATAGCAGAAGCTCCCACCAAACCACAGAGGTGGGCTCTGCCACCTCTCAGAAGACAGTGTGGGAAGAATTAGCCTTAAAGTCCTACAGAGAGATAACAGATCCTTGCTTTTATCATCAGCATTACCAGGCCTTGCCACAGAAAACGTTGATCCAGTTACCAAACCAAGTTAACTGAACACTGGTCATGTTGGCTGTTTTCAAAAGGAAAGTTCAAAATTTATACCACAGCAGTTATGTTAAAGAATGAACAGCACATCTTTGACTGATGTATTATTGAGCAGCCTCCTGAATATCCAAAGATATCACTCATTCATCTCCCAGTATAAGCCTTGAAACCTTCTGAAATCACTGTTGATCCAGTGCTAACTTCCGTGAATTTGTATCTGTCAAAAGCCTGGTAACATACACAAGTGTTCTCTCAAGGAACTGTTGAATTAGCTTCCTTGCCATCTGTGACACTTTGAAGTTTCAGAAGCCACCACTGCTGCTCCTCCCCACAAAGGTTCACAGCAGACATGCGCTTTCTGCAAATATGAATTTCCCTGAATAATGACTTTTGGTATTTACTTTTCTTTAGTAGCAATAATTTAACATAGCACTTCTGCTATGTTAAAGACGACTTCACAGTTGCATACAGTACAAATGAGAAACTCCAGCTTCAGTAATAGAGCAAGAGCTGACAGCTAGAGAACATTTTTAACAATTAGAACTGTAATCTGCTGCAATCTGAAATGACAAGTAAAATTCCACCTTTACTAAAAGAGTCATGGAATCTAAATATCCTCATCAAGACAGTAGCACACTGGTACTTCACCTTCAGTAAAAATACCTACATGTTAAACTGAATGACTGACAATTAACTTGCTTCAGAAAGTAGATAATCGCATCTACTGCCAAGTCAGATATGTACCACACTAAAACAGTCCATCTATTACATATTTCAGAAGCAATGTATTGGTATGTACCTGAGAAAGACATTCAAGTGCAACAAACATATCAAAGTACTTTTCGGTATATCATAAATGTTAATATTGTTAATAGGTATCCTTTGACAAATCTTTTTTTTCATTTATCACTTTGGGATTTCTCTTTTCATTAAAAGTCAATTCTAAAGGATTTAAATATTTCAATCACACCTTACTGGCCACCATTTTCAGACAATATACTTCTATCATTTATCAAAATAATGACAGCGCTCACTGAAAATTCTTACACAGCTTGAGAGAATCTTCAGACAGTCCAGATCAACATTTCCATAAAGTTATCTCTATCAAAAAACCACTTCGGCCTATTCATTCTTAGCATATTTGAGTGGGGAGCATTACAAAGAAAGTTGCTATTGTCTCCTACTTGCCACATCTGCACAAATACCTTCTCAGTATTACCATCACCATGGTCTTTTAATCAACAGGAAATAGCCACAGACAGAAATTGATGACAATTTAAACTGGTGAGACACCACTTTGCTGCATATTTCTTATTGCATTTCCAAAAAGCAGCAACAAGTTACTGTTAGAAGCAGAGAAGGAACTTGCTTAATCTGCAATAGATATGTAGATAACTGATTTTTTTCAAGTAATTTCTTCCTGAAAGTTAACAATACATACACAGTTCAGAGAGAACACAGCTTTTCCAAAAAAAACAAAAGACCTGCATTGCAAAAAGATCAGCTACAAATGAAAAGCACAACAGATAACCTTGGCTCACCTTGCTCTTCTCAAGGCATGCTATAATCTTGCTAAATAAAGGAAAGTTTTAGCTCCACTGCTCTTGCTGCCATATCCTCATTACACGAATGCACAATTCGTATCACAGTTTCTCAGATCCAGGAGTCTTATTTTTACTTCTTTGAGAGGTAAAAATAAATTCTTGAGAGGCCCCTTGGTGAAAGCAGACACAGCAACAGACAAAAATGCCTGCTTAACACATTCTAAAGAACAATAGAATGGCAATTTATAGCAGAAGAAAGATGAATGAGTAAACACAGCAACATTAATGAAATTGAAACTAGACACACAGAAATGTAAATGGAAATTAGGAATTCTTCATTAGTAGTTTTCATTTGTCAGACATGCAATGAACTCTACATGCAAAATTCTCCTTTTCTAGTATTGATTTAGAAACAGACTTAACACAGGATTAGATGCTTCAGATTTTCACAGCAGTCACACAAAGAGGAAGTCAATACTGACAATGAAAGGACAATTTCTAAAATCTTCTCCATTATCATTTCTAAAAGCCTGCCTCTCAGTGATGATACCCTCAGTCGCTAGGCAAAGCTGGCCATCTCTTCTCTTTCCATATTCAATGATGTGTTTCAGCTCTCACTCCAATTTTATAATGTATCATGCCGAAATGCTACTGTCTTGTCAATTAACATCGACATGTAATGTTTAGTAAATGCCTAACTTCTTGGAGAGCTATGCATGAAGAGAGAAATTCAATTTATTGTTTGTAAGTGAATTTCTCTCCTAGATAAGTAGCTAGTAATCAATATTAATGTTTACATCACTTCTGGATCTGGCCTACTACGTACAAGATCACAAAACTGAAGAAGCAAACATTTTTTCTTGATTGTAAGTAAGTTACTGAATCAAAGAACTACAGCAGAAAATGACACACTAAAAAAATAAAAAGAACAACCACCTTACAGTTAAAGAATGACTCCTGTTCCTAAATCATGGGAAACTAGAAGCACTGTTTAACAAGCAATGTTTCCTTCCTTCCAGCTCAATGTACAAGGCATTAAAAGGGTGCCAAGAGACCCAAGAAGAAATTACAGCTCTCCAATCAGCTCCTGTCTGATTTCAGGCCAGTCGCTTCTGTCTCAGCTTCAAAAGTAAACATCATAACGCATTTACAGAGATGGCCAAAAATCAACTTTAAAAACGATTTGATTACTTTTTAATAGAAGGGTTTGCTCTTGGATTGGATGGCTAAAACACCAGTTCCCATTCCTGTCGATTTAAGTAGCTGTTTGCTAACTGAAAGCTTAAAAATCCAATGACCTTTTATAGCTGCAGCAGCATCTGTGTTATCCTGCCAATATCTACTCTCTCCTCAACACCACACTCATTTGTTGGCATTAAGTGTGATTGCCATAAAGGTGATATAGCTGAGATTTAAATGGTATCTGCATTGTCCTGTGGATACTTATTTCAGAGCTACTCTGTAATTAAAGACTTTATCAAGCCTTCTGAGAAATTCACTTACAAACAGAGTTAAAGAAATGTGAGTTGTTCTAAATTACTCTATTTTCTCCCAGCAATTCAGCAGACTGCCAAAAAAACACAGCCAAAAATCTCAAACATGTTTTAGACGAGGAAATAAGATTAGCAACAATCAAATCACACTACTATGTTATTTTGAGAGGCTATTCAAGGTACTGACCTAAGCACCAATTACCCTTCTGCCTCTCACGCATACAAATAAGCATTCTGAATTCCACAATTTAGAAAACATTGTTGGTGATTCTGATGCTCCAGCAATAGATTACATTAAAGAAAAAAAGCAACAGACTATTGTGTTTTGCTGCAAATAAGTGTTAAGTCTACATTTCCCACGTTAGTTAAAACACTGCCACGTAGCCATCTAAGATGCAGAGATAAGCTGAGTCAATAACTCTGATATGTTTCTTGGGTAAGACCTGTTCCCTCTCCCTTTCACTGCTAATTCTTGCTGTTTGAAGTGGGACTGAAATAAATTTGCAGGAAATCAAACCAATTTATCCATAAGATACCACATCTGAAGTCTACATGGTTCTTATCCACAAGATCATTTCATTGTCACTGCTCTTGATTTTAATAATAGCAACAGGTAAATGTGAATACTGAAGGATGCTAGCCACACAGCACATTATAACTCCATTTTAACCTTCCTTAAAGGTAGTCTATGAAAGGCAGTAAGCTCAGTTAAGTCAGTGCAGCACACTACACAGATTTAAAAGATTTTATTCTACATCTATAGACACTCATTTTTAGTGCAATTAAACTGCTCTCATGGATCACTGAGCACAAATAACAACTGAAAAATAGAGTGAAAGCATCTACAAGAAATCTTCATCAAGTACATAACTAAATATTATTTTTTAGGCCCTTATACAAAATGCATCTAGAGGATCTCATTTCATTCAAAACCTGAGGGACAGCAGAGCATGTGAGCTTTTAAGAGATGATGATGCACAACTGAATCATTCAGAAGCAAACAAGTCAGCCCTTGTTACTGCTGTGAAGGTTGACTCTACTTTGGTTTCTACAGGTGATGTTCTAATGAAAATATAAAACCAACACAAATGTTAGCCATTCAATTTAGGCCCTTAGCAGTGACACAGTCATATAATAAAATCCAAAAGACAGAACTACATATTCTAGTTGGGTATAGGCAGCCACACTTTCCAAGCCATTGTCAAATTGACTATTCTTTAAAATCATCACATAATCAAGAAAATAAACAGAAAGTATCACTCAGCAAACAGAGGAAGAGTAATAAGAAAGATAAGAAAGTTAGAGTTGTTTTATTTCTTGTATTTGTTTGTTTTTGTTTTTTTTGTTATTGTTGTGTGCTTTAAATCAAGCCCCTGAAATGTTAAAGTATTTTTTTCCTTTGTTGCTTAAAATATTATTAGAACTGATTGCAATATAAAAACCTGATTCTATGCTAACAGCAAACTCTAAATATAAAAAAAAATCTCAGGTAAACAAGGACTCCAAGTTCTTCCCTACCAATTTTTTTTAATGTAGGGAGAACATGAATTTAGACTCTAGTATTTTCTTCTGACCGCATCCCAAAAATTAAATATTTTTTGCATATGGATATCTTATAAAGGTCTTTTCATACAAAGATATTTATATTGTGTAGATAATCCTGAATGCGCAGCACTTATAACTAGGGTAAATATACTAACATCAGCAGAGAAACAACAAAGCAGTACAGCTACACAGTACATAGACTAGTAATTGACGGTGTTTATTTAGTGAAGTTTGTGATTGCTTTTCTATTTTTTAATAAAAAACATCTACATCAGTAAAATTTAGAAAACACTGTGCCAGTTGTCAGACAATTCTGGCCAAAAAGAGTACATAGTTTAGATGAATTTGCATATATTTGAGTACTAGTAGAGTTGATGCAAATTTGCATCATTGGTATTCTGCATGCTTAAATCCCACAAAAAGAAGTGAGTCAGTCTTCTATTTTAACTGCTAAAAATGTCCCTGTTTCACCTCTGCCACAGATATCACTGTACTAGACATAAGACCTCAAGGCATCCTGTTCATTTACATCATCAGAAGGTATTCTCTAATGTGAATGGCATGGAAGCCAAGACAAGGTTAGAACACTGTTCTACCAACGACTCATTAACAGCCCTGCACCGCATCTGCAGGCCTGCTCTCAACATGCTTCTGCAGAAATTGCCAATCATCCTGAAAAACCATTTCAAACTTCAGGTGTAAAAAGACTCTAAGACCCCAGTATAACTTACATCTCTAATTATCATAAAAGCATTGTTCGGGTTTTTCAGAAAAGGAAGGCTGTAGTTGACAGGGTAATCCCAACTAACAATACAATTACTTGCATTGTTCCTTTGTTTCTTAAGAGTTGCTCATTAAGGGCCCTGATGCCAGTGAAAATCGTGTCAACATTTTCCCTTAACACAGAGCAGCAGATTTCCCATCACTGACTATTCTGACATTTCTAGCTGAAAGAAAAAACAATTCAAAGTCTTGTGTCCACTTTCCATATCCCCCACAGACAATCTGTTTATTCTGGCACAACACCTTTGAGGTTTATCACTTGGTCCATGCCTAAAGAGGGGGAAAAGCAGCAAAGTATATAAGGAAAGAAGAATGCGAAAGAGGAGCTTATCTGCTTACATACAATGTAAACAGAGTTGCAAAGAATATAGAGCATTAACCTCTATGTCTCTCTCAGGTCAAAAAGAGCAGTAGATCTCGACAGAAAACCACCACTGTTTGGTGGCAAACAGATTAACTCATGTAACTCCATCTTACTCCCTCTGAATGTGGAGATTTATGGAGAAGGTAGAAAAAAGCTACATCAGCCTTAGTATCTTTACACTGCTCTATTTTTAACTTTTCTATCACATTGTTCAGTGGTCCACAGCATTTTTAGACTCCTGCTCTTACCCTGTTTCCTGGTGTTACCCTTGATGTTTTCACAGACTTAAACAAAATTACTCAAATATAAAGCTGCTTTCTTCCAAGACTGCTGATAAAATACCATACATCACATTCTTTTTCTACAGAAATAGAACTTAAAATAACCCTGCTGTTCTGTAGGTTCTTTCAAAATGGTTTCCAAGTTTATCTATACAATTCATTATAAGGAATAGAACTTACCTAATACAGGAAAGTATTTGGTACAGAGAGATATACAGAGAGGTACTGAGACTTAAGGAAAAGAACACAAAATACTCCTGGCAGGATACCTTCTAACATATTCAGATAACACATTGCAACTTCACTCACATATAAAAAAATACCAAATTCATAGCCACAAAAAGCCAACACATGCTATACAATACCCAGTATTTCTACTAACAGCTTATTAATATAAATACATAATCATCCTTTTAAAATGAACCTTTGATATTAGTTAACATCTAATTGAACCAATTTTAAGACAAAAATCAGTATGATTTCTAAAGGGTTGCAGTCTTACAACAGTGACTGTTTTTACTACTAACTTTCTAACCATGACTTGTTTTGCAGATCAGGCAATAGCAGATAATCACACAGCCAGAACTGTTAAA
The DNA here is from genome assembly GCF_987193195.1 of Phasianus colchicus. Lineage (NCBI taxonomy): Eukaryota > Metazoa > Chordata > Aves > Galliformes > Phasianidae > Phasianus > Phasianus colchicus. The sequence goes on along the minus strand of NC_143439.1, from coordinate 61,709,464 downwards.
CAGAACACTTGAGGCAAGTCCTCAAATGTGGCAAGTCACCATAACTCCACTGACTTTACCACAGGAAGCAAAAAGGGATCTGGTTCTCCAGGCACAGATATATTTGACAGATTAACACTTCTGCTCTCATCAGTCTCTCCAGGACCACCTTTGCAGGTGCAGCTTGTTGCCATCACTCTTAAGGTTCTAAGTTCACCAAACACACTGAAGTCCTATTTGCTGTGTAATCATCCAGACATGGGTACCATTTCTGCACCACCTAACAGCAGCTGAAATAGATGCACCACTGTCCTTCTTTCCTATTAAAATTGAAATTAGTCTCACTTTTAAAACAAGCCAGTTTCTGCCTGAAACAGCAAATAACTGCTGTTGAAGAGGAAGAAGAGAAAGAAGAGAAAGCCAACTATTGCAACGCAGCTATTGTGCCTATTCACAAACTAATACACTACAAAGACCTATACACAGACACTGTATCTCCAGCAAAACAAGCTGCTCCATCTATTCATTTGATCATCTATTCTTCTGTCCATCATCATGCTTCTAACACTTCTATTACTGAACTAACTGATCTCTTCAGTCCTCACAAAGATGTTAGGAAAAGCTTCCCACAAAAGCATTACCTGAACTACTATTACTAGCTTAGCTTTAACACTGCAAAGAAATCAAGAATGGCTGCAGCCAGAAAATGCCTATGTAGATGTTACTTGTCTGACAGCTGCAGGCTTACTCTCAACACATTAAATAACTCAGAAATGACTAAGTAAGCTATTCACTGACATCAACCCCTGCACAGCTGAGTAAGTAATGTTAAGGGCCTGTAAGTGGAAGAAAATCCTATTATGAATGCCAGGAGGGGCATCAGTCTTTTCTTCCAAGCCACTGCTCCCTGTGAATGAGGAGAAGAGAACTAAGAAACGAATACAAAGAGTGATCTCCAGCAACTACAGTGCAGCCACACATTCTACAAAGGTGGGGACACCAGGAAGCTTCGAGAGATTTGGGAGCTGCTAAAATACAGAAGTTTTCAGAGGCAAATCTTACACATAAGAACTTCTACAGACTCAGAGAAACTATGTGAGGTAAACAACACCTGGCTGCTCAGCTGGTCTCTGTGGGATTTAGCCCTGCTGATCCAGCTGCATTGAAAACAATCTTTTGTTGAGAGAAGCATATTGTATTTCTGGGATCTCTCAAGTCTGTTGTGCCTTCCTCTGCTGGATAAAACACATCCAGAAACCCTTAGATGCCTCAGATGTCCTCAAATAGACAAAAAAGGGAGTAAATGGATACAAAAAGAGAAACTTTCAGTCACCACAGAATGTCCTGCCAAAGAATGTTTGGCAAACACTGTTATTGAGGTGCATGTAAGCGTAAGCAGATCCTTTCTGTCATTCCAGTGACTGAGGAGAGGGACCAAAAGGGGACAAAGGAGGGCTTACAGAAGCAAATATCTTCCTTTCAGAAATGGCAGCCACTCTGGGCTAACCAGAAAATGCTAGAGTAACCACAGAGCAACTCCAACTTAATTCAAAGCATGTAAATCTGATTCCATCTGGTCTGGTCTTGGCAGAAATCCTTTGGTTCTACCTTTGAACTGCATTATTTTCAGTGAGCAAAACTCAGATTATTTCTGCCTTTCAAAAAAAAGAAAAAAAAAGGACTGAACTGAGCTGAAACTACCTATTTTGGGTATTACTAGTTGGCAATCATTAAGTTTTAACACAAAGTAAATTAAAGCAACGTAAAAACATCTGAGGATATGCAAATTAATAAGTGTCCTGCTTCTGGTAATAATTGATTTTAGAGCTAATGAAAGATTTTTCTCCTCTTCACTGTCCTAAAATGGTTGCATTTTCCTCCCTTATTTGAATTCCTCTAAGGTATTGCTATCACGATCATTCATCCTGGAGACTGCCCTACAGACCCAGCACGTTTTGGCTGTTGTTTTCACGTGACAACAACTAGATTTTATATGAGGAGAGTTCATGTGAGCACCTACAAAACAGGTGCCTATCAGGCACTACAAAGCCTGGTGGGCTGAGCAGTAGTTCAGTGATGTGCTGAGAACTGGAACACAGCAGCACATCCCCTCACAGTGCCTGTCCCATCATGCAGCATGTACCTTCAGGCCACCAAACTGATCCTTATGTTATTTTCCTGTACAACAAGAGAACTGCCCAGATAGCCCAGTGAGAGATTTACCTCTTCACAGATCAACTATGAACAATAAATATCTTCAGAGGATTTCGTACAAGTTTTGTAACATTCCTTCTCCACCAAAACCAGCTTTTCCTCTTTACAGAAATTGTAAGATACTGCCTGTGTATTCCCTCTGCTCTCCCTCCAAGAGTTTCTTCCAGCACTCACATACAGCTTGAGCTTTATTTTCATCAGTAATACTGAAGAGCATTTCATTTTGAGATTATCTGAACCACATAGAACATAATTCATGCAACAAAGTCACAGCCATAGTCTCATTCACACTTCAAATTTTGGTGTACCTTACCTGAAATGAGATCAGAAGATACCACCTCTGGGCAAGACCCGTTCCATCTCCCAGATTGCTGCCCACTTACCACTAGAGGCCAGCAGAGCACCTGGCCACCTGGAATGATTTCTGCTTCCTCTTCCACCTGCTAGCCCAGGCCAAGGCAAGCTAAAAATGCGTGCATTCCTACATTACACTCAGAGATTAGGCTTTTTTGTTTATACAAGGGTCTATATATTGGAAGAAAAATAACTCTGGCAATCATAGACTTCAAGGAGGTAAACACACACACACACACACACACACACAATCTTTAAAGAAGTTAAACTATTACTGCAAATAAAATGAGTCCAAGAATTTTCTCATCAAAAGTCTTTTAGAACTACCTATGGGAGTAAGCAAAGACTACTATAGCATATAATATTACCTTAGTGTCAAAATAAGGAAGACAGTCTCAATTTTTGACAGATAATGCACTATCGTGGATAATACTAGAAAATGAAGTTTTGAACAGAAGTGGAGTAGTGTTTCTTTCAAGATCCCTCAAGCCTTAGAGGGTGATTATCTCCTACAGCAGCCATCCCACAGGGATTTCACCACTTAAGAGTACTACAAGAAAAACAACATGAAAACAACGAAATGAAGCTGTTCATTGATAACTTCTGCCCAATATTTAACACAAAAACAAAAATCTAAACTGATTTCTCTTATATAAAGGAGAAAACTACATGCATAGTTTTCCTAAGTAGCAGACAACCTAGAAGAGATGAGCCTACCACTTTCTTCCCCTTATTTCCTCCCACCTGCAAATTAAGTTAAAATCACAATGTGGGTACACAAATAACGCTCATATGTAAATATCTTCAATGCATTACAACAGAGCTTTTCCTTAGAAGATTTCCTTAGAAGAGTGTAGAAGAGTATATAAACAAAAAATATACAGCTGTTATAATTAAGATATACATAGCCAAAGAGAGTTTGGCTAAACAGGTTATTACACCAAAAAGAATAGATAAAGGGCTTACCCTTGTCCTGGGCTCACCAGAAAACTCCAAAAGGAGGGATCTCAAGAAAGAGATCCTTCCCCACTGGTAGTCAGCTCTTAAATGGGTCTAGGAGAAGTAGAGCCAGGCTCCACCCCTTCTGACAACACAGGTGAATTGCCTTCACCTGTGCTCCTATGGCTGACTCATTGCTTGCCCCAGGTGATCAATCAGAGGTTCAGGCCGTGATTCAGCAGTTCCCACAAGGAGGAACCTCCTTTTAAGCAGGTTTACACTATGAAGTGAAGTAAGATATCCCTGTATTTATGCCTACCTCGGGGAGTTTAGTATCTGCATGCCTAGCCAGGCAGACAGCTGCCACATTCTGGTCTTAACTGAGCCAGCAAGCACTATATGCTGCAATAGGTCAAATTCAGGAGACTCTTCAAAATCCAAGAAAATTATCTCTAAAACTTAAAAACAGGTATTTGCACCATATCACTGTAAGCAAAATAGCAGGGGTGTTTGAAAATAGCAGCTTATTTTCAGGCTACCCATCAGCCTCACAAAAGCCCCAGCCACCAGATCTCAGTTTTGTGTAATGAAAAGTGCTCCTCTGAATGCAATCTAATTGCATCAATTTATACCAACAGTGAATCTAGCACACTTTTTTTTCTAACTCTCTGTTAACAGCTGGTATAATTCTGTTAAAATTGTGTCTTAGCACAGTTCAGCTGCAGGTCAGCCTTTCAAAGACAGCAAAGATGATAATTTTGGAGAAATGGTTGCCTGAAATTTAATAAAATACTCATTATGATCTCAGACTGCTTATACCCTTGAGAACATTTATTAAGCCTTGTATTAGGACCCTCAGATCCTTTCTTTCTGCCTTTTAGCAGCTCTGTTTCTCTGCTACCTCCATATTGTGCTATTACTGAGTTGAAAAAGTGCGAGCTCGAAGCTTTACCTCAGTTTTAGAAGTCAATAGAGAATCACACCCTAAAAGTACCTCCTAAAAGGGGGGCAATTCAGCATCACCAAAATCTTCCCTGCTTTTTTCATGGATTTTCCCTGGGATATGAGCCTTTCACAACCAGCAAGAGAGTAAATCTTACACATTTACCAAAACAAATTCTTAAGGCTGATGAGAGGAGTATCATACAGCGCTAACAAGAGAACTGCAGGAGAGGACATGGCAAAGACAAGGCTCAAAATCTGTAACATTATCAGTGAAGCTTAGTCTATTCATGCCAACTGAGAATCTGTGCTCCAAGAAAGAGGAAGCAGATTAGCTGTACTTCCCCAGTGGGCAGTGGAATTAAAGGAGGACGCACCTCAAACAGAGCTACTTAGGAAGTCCTTAAGTAAGTACATTTTAGTCCAGTAATTGCAATGCTCTTACAGAAGTAAATAGATTACTGAAAAGAAACAGTAATTCTGGAGAAAATGTGATTATGGGATTGGAAGTTCTCATCTATCTATTTTGTGTAATTTAGCATACATTTTTTCTCATAAGTCGTACGAGACCTGCATTTTCAAAGAGGAGAGGTACCTATCTTATTGAGTCCAGGGAGAAAAGCCAGTTAGAGAGACCTGTCTATTAATGTAGCACAGTGGAATAGGATAGATAGGATTGAGTAAATGAATTAATTACTCTCAGTTCAAAGACTTTAAAATCAGGTTTTCTCAACTGGCATTTAGTTTGCACAAGAGGCCATCACTGATACTAAGCCCAGAGCTTTCTGGTGTACTGGAGACCTCTGCTTCCAGAACATAAAATTGACATGCCTGGGAACGTACAAGAAAAGAGGAGGTGTGAGCCTGGAACACACACACGCGTCTCCCAGTTCCTAGCGTAGTCTTGGCAACAACTAAAAAAATATCTGCATTCCAGAAAAAAATTAAAAACTGTGTAGGTCAGTTAGATACATTACAGTATCTCATTTTGTTATTATGGATTTGCAGCATATATTCAGATAGTCTACCTCTTTTTCAAGGTAGCACACGCAGCTATCACAGTCTTTCCTTTTAAAATCTCAAAACATTTGTTTCACACTATGGCCAGTTCTGAGAAGACTGCAGTGGAGGGCTCAGATTATGAAAAGTGTGTTTCTCCTTTCCCTCTAAACAAAGTCCATCAGTTTACAGGAGTTAAGAGAATAAAAATACCTGAAGTGACCCAAACCCATATGACACATGCAAACTGACAGGTGTGGTTGGGTACAGCTGGCTGAAAATATAGTGCATAGTGCAATTACTAACTTGCTGTTTGTCTCAGGAAAAGAGAATAGTGTAATCAGTAAATCTGAGTTTTATTGATCTAGACAGCAATGTTGCCTCTTCAGAAACCTGATGAAAATGCCAACACAAAGTTCATCAATACATGCTCAGCTGTTTACTGAGGGAGCTGAAAGGGGTCACCAAATGTGCTGTACAGACTGTGCTTCACCTATAGGTTCACTGCAGATTCTCACAGCTTGCTTTCTTTAAAAAGACTTCAGAAAAAAAGAAATAAAAGTTCTGTACAAGAGCATCTTCAATACCCTGTGTGAACAGCCAATGACCCAGCAGTGCATACAGTGAACAGAGAATATATGCCTAAGAAAGTACAAGTTGAGAACAAGGTCTGCTATCTGAAATGCAATCAGAGCTCTGCAAGCCATCCATGATTCAGTCACACATGTTCTGTGACCTTCTTTAATTTCCTCTATCTCTCTGTGTCTCTTTTTCCATTAAAAAATTCATTCCAGCACCTGACTCACAGTTTTGCTAGAAACTGCATACATATCTGCAGCATTTTGATGTCTTTCTTTGAACAACCTAAAGAGAAAAGTATATATCAGTTTACCCTAATAGCCACATTCTATGAAAACAAGCAAACAAACAAAAACCTGTCAATAAACAGCAAAGCATATAATATTATGAAATGTAATGTTATGAAAAATGCAGAAGAGTGCACTGCTCTGAAGTGAATACTGCATTTGCACACTATGGCTTTCTTTTTTAACAGTGAACTTGGTACAAAGGCACTTGAATACCCTTTGCTTAAAAGGAAACCATAACTAATGACATCTGCCACAAAAACTGAGCAGTATTCACTGAATTGCAACTGAGTATTCACTCAGCCTCATACATCTTTAACTGCCACACAATAGATCACCAGTGCCTCTCTGGTTCAACTGGTTTCCAGCATGCCACTTAGACCACAAAACGGGGTTGTTAAGTGACAAGTCAGCCAAGTGACAAATCAATATCAATATACATAACGCAAAAAAACAAGTGAACTTGGGTCATCTTGCTTACAATGGCATGGTTTTCCATTCCTTGAGAAATCAGGATGCTGCCAGTCTAACAAGGCACCGATTCTTGTCTTGCTTGGGAATTGGAGGGTAGCATAGGAGGCAGTCTTTTGTCCCATCAGGGGAAGGAAATGCTATGGTCTTGCAAAAAGTCTAGTTCAAATACTTACTAAGGGGAAAAGATATCAGGGAAACGAGAAATTAATGTTTAAAATGGGCTCTGTGACTAAGTGGAGAATTAAACCAACACATTTTTATACACTGAGCAGTGAGACTTCAATACTCAGAGGATCTATTTCAAGGATTTATACTGAATGCTTCATAGCATTTTCCCTTCTCGTGGTGTTTTTAACTCAACAATATATAACCTGATTGTAAACGTAAGTGGTGCAATTCATACTGCTCGTCTTATCTGAGGAAAACTCATAAGCTGTTTTGAATTCAAGTTATAAAAATGGACATATAAAATAAGAAGATATTAAATAAATCATAACTTCTTACTGAAAGAATCTTTAAACTAAATTCTGAATGTGTGTGTCATTCAATAGCCCCAGAAGCCCAGCAGATCTCAGGAGGTCTCCAGTCCAGCCTCCTGCTCAACCAGACCAGGCTGGAGACAGACTAACCTGTTCAGAAATGCTCTTTAAAAATACATTTTAAAATAAAGAATAAAATAAGTTATTATTTCATGTAAGATATTTTGGATAATGCAAAGAACTTAAACCAGTTTGTGTCTGGTTCATCAGCTTTAGATGATACATGCTGTGCTGAATACCATTCATTTATTTACATTTGTATATTCACCCAAAAGTGATAAATTAAACCTTCATTCTGCAGGTTGGTTATATTACTCGACTAATATAGAGCTGTTAGATGTGTTCCAGGCTTTCTGGGCCAATGTTTCTAGTCCACTTATAAATAGAATTTTTTAAATTACTTAGCCAAAAAAAAAAAAGAAAGAAAGAAAAAGAACTGACAGTATGTACTTTTCAAAGAACCACATTTCAATCATTGAATGAATATCATGCTCACAGGAAAGTGGTTGTACTTCTGTTACAGGCAGCTTTAATGAGTCTACTGCAATAAAAAAGTCTGATTTTCAGCTTCAGACCACTTCAATGTCCTTGTTAGGCATCACATTAAAAAGAACTTTTAGGGAAAATATTTATTCCTTTACCCATTTACATCTTATTCCGGGACTGTTCCCTAATATTACCCTTGCTTGTTTCCCTGAAAACTATTCCATTCCTGATCAACAGACACTGAGCCCACTGAACAGTTGACCAGGAATGTAAACATATTACAATTCTCCTTAAATTCTTCAAGAAAAGACAAGACAACACTGTAGAACTAGCACAGCCATTACATAAGTGCTGTATTTTACGATTTTACATCGCCCTGATTCACAAGCAGTGTAGGAGGAACAGAGAAAATCGAGAGCTCTGCCAGGTCCAGCCTGGTCTGCTATGGATTATTTCTGGGAGTGTGCAATTCATTTCAGAGCAATGAATTGCTCATCATGGCTGAGGATGTTGCTTCAGGAAAATGATTTTAGTCTTTTTATCTCAGCAGAGGTCACCCTGAAAGCCACAATGAAGAAAGAAAACAGAAGCACATGTGATGCAATAAGCCTAGCAAGTGAGAAGGAAAAGCCCCAAAAGCTTGAAACAAAGCCTTCAGCAGAAGATTTCTGTGTGCCCTGTGGCACATACAGCCATCAGAAGTTCATGGCTTTAAAAAAGAGCTAATGGAAGTCCTCAGATAAACTGCGTTTTGCTGTAAAACAGTCTTCATTTGCTTGGAAAATAGCTACTCTTTTCATTCATAAATTAAGATATGGAGAAGCTACTCTCCCGCTCCTCTGGTAATGACTAATTTTTGTGCATTCCGTTTTATTCCCCAGTTCCCAAATGCAATTGTGCAAATGCTTAACCTTATGCACTGAACTGAAGTCAATGGTATAATCCACATACTTAATGCCAAACACGAACAGTTTAAACTTCTGCCAAATGAGAACATAAAAACCAACTCGAAATTCAGATCTCCATTTTTCCAGTTTTAAACTCCCACTGTTGCTGGACTCTGCACAACTAGAGGACTACAAGGAACACTGACCTTAATATTCATCCAGGTGACAGAAAATAACAGAGTAGCAGAGCTGAGAGAGGAGCCCATAATTTGTAGCTCCTGTCCATTTCCAGACAGAGTTTAGTTTCTTAGACCTATTTGGTAATGGAGCAGTTTATTAAGTTGTATCAGCACCTGTGAATGTCTATGTTGCTCCAGATGTTTTTGAAGCTGCTTGAATTAATATATATACCACGTGAAACAGTGAGCAATAAAAAAGTGCCACGGATTCCTCAGGCCATCCAATTGCTGATTTTAAAGGGAACTCTTGAAAAGCTGGAAACTTAATAAATAAATTGTATACATGAATAAGCGGCATATGTTCAATAACTGAACTCTTAAAAATGTGCCAGTGCAATTTGGCAATGTAAATATATAAAAATACATACATGAAGGCTGTGCATATGCACTGTATAGATCTGCCTGACAGAAAAATACCACCAAGGTGATGAACAGCAACCATTTCCAGTGGTCCCATGGGAAAGGGTGATGCGCAGCACATGCAGGGGAAGCTCACTGGCATCATCTCCCTGGAGCTCCAAGAGTCTCACAGCCCTTCTCCACAGTTCTCTACTTCAAAACTTTGGACAGCATATGTATTTCTTAAATATTTAAGTCTGTCCTAAATAGGTAACAAAGGAGTGAAAAAAGCGCTGTTTAATTAGCAGTGCTCCAAGACAGAACACCGTTATACAATGCAACAGGCAGGTCTCAAACAGCCAAATGTAAAGCAGGTTCATGCTTAATAAGAGTTAGAGGTTCATAAGCTTGCAAACATTTTGAAAATAATATTTAGAAATAGTTATAAATTTAATTTTCCAATAGAGAGGCCAAAACTTTCAATCTTAGCACAAGCATAACTTTACCATATTCTACTTCAAATACTTGCTCATAACTAACCTAATACCAGCAGTTCTTGTCCCTTTCATTTACTGAAAAATCAACTGTTTGTTGAGGAAAAACGTTTCAATCCCTTTTGAGAAAAGTGCAGAGCATTTCTCTTTCCTGCAAAAAAATATGTGGACAAACAGGGTTTATTCCTTACAAAGAATCAGAAGTTAACTTGACATCATTGTCAAGACAGGCCAAGAAATAAACTCATTTTACCACATTTAGAGGCTCAGGAATGCCTTTCTTTGAGCACAGAACTTTTCTAAACACTCAGCAGCTCAGCTAACAGCCACCAGCCCTCAAGTGGAAGCCCTTGGAGAGGTATTACCCTGACAGCCATTTATCTTTTACTTCAATTTGCAAGCAAACACCAACACAGAGAGCCATTAGAGAACAAGTGCTCTCTGGATGCTGAAAATCAATGGAGGAAAATTAAAAATCAACAAAGCTCTCACATATAGCCTCCTAAATGAAATGGCCTGTGATCCAGTCAATCCTTGTTAAGAGGAGAGTAAAATAAATTCTTAATCAAAGATGAGCTGTAGTGGCACTTCTTATCATATTTATATGGCATATTATACATCTCTAGCTATATTCTATGTGGTGAAGAAATGATCTAATAATAAAACATGCTCATAGTTTCGTAAGCGTTGTATGAACTATTTCCACACTCAAGTTCTAGTGACAGACAAAAGGTTTAGGCTCCAAGAGAAGATGTGTAAATGAAATGATAGGGTCACAAGTTAACAAAGCAGAAGTTTTGTAAATCATTTTGCTAAATGCCCCTTTGCTTATATCTTGAAAAGTAAATTCTCCTAATTTACTTTTTACAGAACAAAACAAAACCACATTTTGCCTGTGATGTTCTTCCATGTTGCTCACAGCTATGGAAAAGTCAAATAACAAAAAAGATAAATATTTAAGAGATTATTCTGTCTTCTGTCTTACCTATGAATTACTGCCACCCATAAACCAACTGAACCAGTCCTCCTGAGAATGAGACCAAGTATTGATACAGTGATGTCAGTGGAATGCAATCTCACATGCACAAATCACGCTCTTACCTTAATAATTGCAGTCAACATGGACTAAAATGAGGTATGCTGATAAACAGGAGATCATTCATTAAGGTAATTATAAGCCACCCTAACACAACCATTTTCTCATGATGTAATAGGTACAACTAACAGTTACATCCAATATCTATTGAAATAATCTATATTGATTGACGTCATTTTCTGAATTATTTCTGAATACAGAACAGGTCAGTCTTTTAAATTTCAAGTGCTAAGCCTTCCATGGCAAAATAGAAGATGAAAGGATTTTCTTTAATCCTTCCTATTTTCCATTAAAAACACTATTTCTGTTAAGAAATAAAGGAATCCTGAGGTGCAAAATTATCAGAAATGAGAAGCCTCACATCTAAAGCATTTATTCCCATTTGCCTACACCCTGTTCAGCAAATAGCTCTAGAAGGATAGATTAGGACACTAAGCACAGCATTTTTGATTAAAATCAAGCAAAATGTAAATAGGATCAGTTCTCTACATTATCTACTCTTTTACAGGTTGCTGCAAATGCTTCTAAACTGATTTTCCATGAGTACTGAATGACTCTATCCTAATAATTGAGTGATTCACAATAGCACTGGGTGGATGTGTTCAAGTGATGAAAATGTTCATTATTTCAGAAGACTGGAACAATCTCAGTCTTTGATATCAACATCTTTATGGATTTCCATATTAATTAATGTGTCATAGTCCTACCTGAGATTCTTCCATCCACAGCTGGATATTGTAAAATCAACATCTGCTTCCAACCTCAGTGATCTGAGTAGAGGCAGAAATACGATTTCTCTGTTCATCTTGTGCTTCCAGAGAAGGATCTATGGTTCATAGAATGGCGTAGGTTGGAGGGAGACCTTAGAAATTCTAGTTCCAAACCTCCTGCCATGGGCAGGATTGCAATCCACTCCATCAGACTCAAGTTCTTCTGTGAAACTCTGTTACCATGCACCTTTTATTCAGGCATAATCACGGAATTACAGATCCAACCAAAGTATCACAGAATAACAGAATCACAGAATGGTCAGGGTTGGAAGGGACCTCAAGGATCATGAATCCCCAACCCCCCTGCCACATGCAGGGCCAACAACCTCCTCATTTAATGCTGGACCAGACTGCCCAGGGCCCCATCCAATCTGGCCTTGAACACTTCTAGGGATGGGGCATCCACAACCTCCCTGGGCAGCCTGTTCCAGCACCTCACCACTCTCTCTGTAAAGAATTTCCCCCTGATGTCCAACCTAAATCTCCCCTCCCTCAACTTAAAACCATTTTCCCTCATCCTGCAGTTATCACCCTTTCAAAGAGTTGACTCCCCTCTGTAGGCTCCCTTTAGGTACTGAAATGCTGCAATGAGGTCACCCTGCAGCCTTCTTTTCTCCAGGCTGAACAAGCCCAGCTCCTTCAGCCTGTCCTCATAGGGGAGGTGCTCCAGCCCCCTGATCATCTTTGTGGCCCTCCTCTGGACCCTCTCCAACAGCTCCCTGTCTTTCTTGTACTGGGGGCTCCACACTTGGACACAGTACTCCAGATGGGGCCTCACAAGAACAGAGTAGAGGGGAACAATCACCTCCCTGTCCCTGCTGGCCACCCCTCTTCTGATGGAGCCCAGGATCCCATTTGCCTTCCGAGCCACAAGGGCACACTGCTGGCTCATATTAAGTTTTTCATCTATCAAGACCCCCAGGTCCTTCTCCACAGGGCTGCTCTCAGGGACCACTCCTTCCAGTCTGTAGGGATGCCTGGGATTCCTCTGGCCAGGCATCCATACCAACTGGAAGGAGCGGTCCTTGAGAGCAAAGTAGGTGCTCTCCAAATATGGCTGTTACCTCTTTTGATCAGACCAGCAACAAAAGAAGACTATCATCATTGTACAGTGTTGGTGACGAGATTTCTCAGCCTTCTAGAAAACATGGACTTTGAAAACTATTTCAAACACCTTTCACATTTATCCTGCACAAGAATTGCCTACTCTCCCCAGAATTTACAAGCTGCTGGGCCTGAAAAGTCTCTAATCATTACTGTCTTTTCTTATTTACCAGCGTGAAGCTACAGAAAGTATTGGAGACACTAATATCTTTTACTATGAAATACAAACCTGAAGAGTCACAAGTAATAGGTTTTTGTTTTTTTTTTTTTAAATCATGAAGACAGATGGTATGGATATCTGAACACAGACATGACAAATTTAGGAGTACATACATCTGCAGAGTTGACTCTTCAGGGTGTTTGTTTGGCAGTCAAAGTGTTATTTGAAAAGATAAAAATAAAAATTGACAGTTTGCTTTTTTCCAGAAAGGAAATCAGCTCCATGGTTCTCCACTCTGTGACAAACTCAATATTTTTAAATAGGTAAGAGAACAGAAGCAGGAATTCTACCTGATTTTTATCTTTTTATTTTCACTCCTAAGGTTAGAATTTCAAGGTGGTTGGGTGTGAGAGGAAAAATAGCTCAGGGCACCTTTCTTTATTATACAGCTCAAGAAAACTTGTGAGAAATCTGAGTGGATTTTCTGTCATTAAGAGAAGACAAAGGTAAAATGGCAGCTGCCAAACTTTTGAATATGTTTCTTGCTCTTCACTAGCAAGGCTAACTTGATTGCAACTTGACTCATTAGATGTTGTTTTTATACCTCCAGAGATACACAGAGTTGATTTTTATGCTCCCATGAAGACGATAACATATTTTTCAAGGCTGTCAGCTGCCAGCCACAATGCAGTGAAATGTATGCTGTCCTGTTCCTTCAGATAACGAATGGCTTCTCTTTTGTTCAATGATTCAGCCACAGAAGTAAGTCATTTTGTCTCCTGAGACTTTTGAAATGAGTGAAGTCTCTTCAAATAGGTATCAAATGCACTGTATTTACTGGGTAATACACTTACAGTGTGGGTCTAGATTACTCCAGCCAAGGTATGGTAACTGAGCTGGCTTTGATAAGTAGCAGCTGTGGCAATTGGCTGTGACTCCACTATTCCTAGTGTTAATCCTAAGGGAAAGACTCTATAAATATTGCATACCCACCATTACATGTGATGAACAAATATTGACTATATGCTGTACTCTGAAATAGTAGGTAAGTAACCTCAGTCACATGAGAGAATCCATTTCCAAAGTAAATCGAGTAAACGCATAGGAAGGATTACAGAAGCAACTGGTGGCATAGCCTTAGAACCACCTAGTGCTGACATCAGTTACCAGCTCAACTTCACGAGGTACCCCTGCTCCCTGTAGTCTTGCTCAATCGGCTTGGAGAGCGTTTAGTTTGGATCATAGGTTCCTCACACAGAATTATCCTCATATAAAAAGGATCACAAGGAGATTAAGCACACCACAGCAACCATCTCCATGCTTTCCGTCTCTGGTATTTGTAAGCAACTCATCACCATGGTACCCCAATGTGAATGGGATTCATACCCCAGAGCTTTAGAAAGGGAAGAAGTAAACTTAGGCAGAGTTTTGAACAAGACAGCAGCAGCACGTTTCTTTGTCCAAAGGAAAAAAACAATACATTATCAAAACAGAGCACCATTTTGAAGTGATTCTTGACCAAAATTGCATTTGATATGCAATATTGCTCACTCAGCTTCCAATAATCTGGCAGTACAAAGCTGCCCAGTGATCCAGATGAACACTGCTGCTCCTAGGATGCTGGGAAAAGAAGAAAAGAAGAAAGCTGGGAAGAGAAGAAAAGAAATTGAATGAAAAGAAGCTGGAAAGGAAGGCTGGAGGAAGATCTGGTTACAGCCCTCAGCTGCCGGGAACTGACTGCTTTGCCTAGAGCTGTAAGGAATAATAGTAAACCAGGTCACCGTGCTGCCAGACCTCCCCAGGTTATTATTGCAGTTCTCTCTATGTGGAAAATCAATACTTGAAACACACAAAAGCCCAGATTGCAGCACTGTATGCTGTTAAACAACAGCCCTAGATGAAAGGTCATCAATCTGAAGTATGCTTGATTACCATATAATATAGTACAACAGAGCTGGGCAAGCCCTACATGGGAGGTTTCGTCTTGATTCTTGCCATTCCTTAAGAACTAAAATAAGTTGAAAACTAAAATCCTTCAGGGAAGAAGCACAGTAGTATTCTACTCTCCAGCCATCAACAAATATTTACTGGATTAAAATAGGGATTTAAAAATTATTGTGTGTACTTATGTCATTCTTTCACCTTTTGATGATTTGATAAAAATTGCTATAGCTTTAGGAATTTATCCTTTTTTGAGATTTCAGTTAAACAGCCCATAGCCCCCTGCCACAGTAGATGTCACTGCCACTTTACAATCACAGTGTTCTCTCTGGATAATTTTGTTGGCTGAAGCTTATAAACTAATCAGCAAGGAAGGCAGACAGGGAGACTCTTGGGTTCTGTCAGCACACCACACAGTGACTTTCAATAACATTTATTCGCTATCATGAGCATTTAGAGATTTTGCCTCTCTGGGTTTTAACTGGTTGATACTTAGCTTACATTTGTGAACATGGCTTAAATGCAGTGGCAGATAACACAGTAGTGTTAAGGGATGGCAAAGTGTCAGACTCAGCCTCTGACAAGGTGCATTAGCTTCACCAGTCAGAGAGGGCAAAGAGAAGAGGGGGAAAAACCCAACCCAACGTGCTATCAGAATGTTCGAAGAAGATAAACAACTCATAATTACCTAAATCACAGATTTTCTAATGCAGAAAAAAAAAGACAGATCTGACAGTGTCTCATGCAGTCTGAGTATCAGCCTGATGACTTTGCCTCTTAATGTCTTCATTTAAAAAAAATGAATCAAGGAATCAGATGGGAATAAAAAATAGGTAAGTAAAACATTAGAATACATTAATGCTTTGAGATAAACTCAGAGTCATAATTGCTAAGCAAGTTGACAAGGTACCAGATATCAGAGAAAAAAAAAATGTAAAAAATTCTGGCACTTTAATAGATAAGAAAAATGAAATGTCAAAAAAAAAAAAAAAAAAAAAAAAAAAGATTTTGGTCATAAAATTCTGAAGTGGCAAAGCCTATGTTTTCCAGAACATGTTTTGATTTTGATAAACTTCCTAGTTCAAATATTGACTTTTATTTGGAGCATTTATAATTTTTATAAGTAAATATCAGGATATTTTTAAAACACTACATTTAAGGGAGTCATAGATTAACCAAAATTCCTCATTTAATCACAACTATTTTTCCTTATGTTAGATCCATCGCCTCTTTTGTAAGTTTATTTTCATCTGTAATTTTTTCAGAATTCCTCATAGGATTGAAATACATTCCTGACCTTACCCTACTCTAGCCACTTTTTACATGATGAATGAGTTAAAGCACATGAAGATTCATAGAACGTTGAAGATCTCTAAGATCATCCAGTCCAATCATCAACATATCACCACCATGCCCACTAATCTTGTCTCTCAGAACCACATCTCCACTTTTCTTGAATGCTTTCTGGGACATTAACTCCATCACCCAAAGGGCAGCCTGTTCCAAAACAGCAGCACTCTTTCTTAAAAGAAATGTTTTCTAATATCCAACCTGAACCTCCTCTAGTGAAACTTTAAGGTCATCACCTCCCCTCCTATCACTAGTTACTGGGGAAGGAGGGAGAAGAGGCCAATCCCCACTGTGACACAACCTACTTTCAGGGAGATGTAGAGAGCAATAATGTCTCTGCTGAGCCTCCTCTTCTCCAGATTAAACAATCTGAGCTCCCTCAAACACTCCTCATAAGACTTGTGCTGTAGATCCCTCACAGCTTTCTTGCCCTTCTCTGAATACACTCCAGGGCCTCAATGTCTATCTTGTAGTGAGGGGCCCAAAGCTGAACACAATACTCAAGGTGTAGCCTTACCAGTGCTGAGTAAAAAGTGAATTCATTAAATTGTGCAGAAACACAGGACCAATGTTTTCCAATAGAGCATCTAAAAATAAGGTCCTAGATCTAGATTTATGTCCCTTTGTTCTTGAGTATAGCTTTTTAAAGATACAGTTCAAATTGCCCCCAACAGCTTTTGAACGTACCTCGTCATCATCACAAATTAGCTTTCTGTAAAGTTCTTATGAAATTTGGTTCAAAAGTCACATCTTTAGTCTTAAACGATGTACTGCTGAACATTTCATCAAATTCTGTGCATTCATCTATTTAATCCTGCGAAGTCATAACACCAATAAACAACCCAAAAAACAAACTGCTTGGCTCTTGCTTAAAGCTAATTATAATTCTCCTATTGAAACTATTTCCCAGATTTCAGTCATTCACACTACAATTATGATCAATTCTTTTTTCAAGAATAATCTTTCATACATTTGGCCACTGATAACATTACAGTATTAACAGACCTCCTACAAACCCATCTCTGGATATGCATCCAATTTAAATAATCTCTTATTTTGGTGAGGGGCAGAAAGGTAGCTCTGTACTTGAAACTGGCTTAAACACACAGCATATTATTGAATTTCTCTCATTTATTTCCCAGGCAAGTCATTTACAACTTTCTGTTTCCACATCTCTAAGATGGAAATCATATAACCTCTTCTGAATTTCCAGAACTATTAACAGGCGACGCAAAATCATCTACAAGCAAATAAGATTTTGAGATCTTATGGCAGACTAAAACTCACAAGTGGATCTAATATGGTCTTACAATATACCAAACAATATTAGAATGGAACATTGCAACTTACGGAACAGCATTTTATTTCAGAAAGAGAAGCTTTATAGACTTATATGTCAAACAAAAAGTTATGTCTGGGCCTTGCAGTGCTCTACATTGAGGGAGAGTTTTCAAAGAGCCTTTCTGTGTTTCAGTCCCAAAGCACAGCAGAAACCCCATGTACCAGGGCTCTGGTGAGCACTAGGGCACCAGACCTCCTGCTCCAATGCAGAGCAGAAAAGCACCTCTCTAACCTTCAGCTACAGCACGTAACAGAAGTGTTGTCTTTGCTGGAGCCCGGAGAAAGCACAAGACACTATTATTCTCATGGACAGACTCAGACCTTAAGCCAAAGCACCCTGATTTATGCTCGCCTGCACTGCATCACAAACAAACTGTAAAAGTACTTAAGCACAGAAAATCCTATAACGTGATGCAATGCAGAAAAAAAAATCGTTCACAGGTATGACTGAATTAAATAAACAGGACATATATTAGCATTAAAGATGACTGACTCCACTGCATTTAATATCTTAAATGGACATGGGATGTTTGCTTACTCCCACTGATGCCAGTCCAACTCCCATAGCCATAGTTACCTTGAAAGCAGAGCTATTTATGCAACCAGTAGTCACCAGTTTTTGGCACCAAGCTTTAAAAGCTAAACACTGCACAATCCCTCAGAACTACCTGAGGCACTACTCCTGCCAGACCTTTCCACAAGATCTCCTTGCAGACACTTAGAGTCTTCTAGAAAAGAAAGAGAGCATTTTCAAGTTGAATCTAAATGCTATTTTGATGCCTGGAGTGGTAATATTGTTTAGAGGACTGAGAATAGGATTGTAAACCCATAAATTGTAGCTCCAGCAATCAGAGCAGAAATTAATCCTGTTCTGCTTGGGGCAAGTAGTTTAAATTCCACATTTATGTGAGAGCAGAAATACTGCCATCATACTCAAATTATTACCTATGACTTGAAACAGCCATACTTGATAAATGTTAAGCAATCTTGAAAAACATAGGAACTCATTTATAACAATTATTTTCACCATGCTGCAAATCTTAAAATGCTGTTCAGTCCTGCAAGAATACAAGTAAACAAATACCTTATAAATAAATATCCATTCCTCTCAGAATGATATCCTAAAAATACTCAGTGTTTATTATTATATATACTATGCATTACATATATATATACACACAATACATTATATATATATGTATTATGCATTATATGATATAATGTAATTTATACATTATATGCTATAATTACATGCTATTATATATTACTTACAATTTATTATTATATATAATCAAAAACACTGCAGTTTAATATTACTGTCTGAAGTTTATAAATAAGGAAACCAATGCAGACTCATCCCACACTTTTTGCAAAACTTTGTTATCTGACCTCAATGTAGACTGTCAAATCGTCGCATGGCAAAATGCTTTTTCCACAGGGCAAATGATATTACAATGTTCAAAGCAATGGGAAGCCAGGCATCAGAGCACTTGAGGATTACTCAAGGTCATAGAAATTGAAGTCGGGTCTCCTTGCTAACAGCTCCCTGATTGAATCATCCCAATATTGCTGTTGAGAAGATTCATTTTGTGAATTACAGTTAGCCATTTGTCAGTAGTTTTTGTCATTAACCCAATAAAGTTATGCAGAAGTTTTTATTATTGCCCCAACAAAATAACAATCCTAAATAGAAATGTAAACTATTGGTTACATTTTTCTCAGTAATATTTTTCTTCAGTAATCATAACTGTGAAAGAAAAAGGTTTAATTACATTCAGAAACTACTTGCAAGGTATAAAAGGGAGTAATGCTTACAAATGGAAGAAATAAAAAGAGTAAAAATATGCTAAAAAAGTTGGAAAGAGATTGAGAGATGTATGGACAGAAAGGCTGCTAAAAAAATCATTATGAAAAAAAAATGGAGGGAGAAATACCAATCAGACACATGACAAAAGGTGTTTGCAAAGGATTCAATTTCAAAAATAAATAAATGAATCAACAGATAATGACAGCAAATCAGGAATTATGAGGGTTCCACTATTTGACAGTAATCTGCAGGTCTAGAGAGACTAGAGCAACCTGGTGCATTGCTCTCACAGATGGAAAAAACCTGTCTCTACCACAAGACTGTGAAAGAGACCACTGTCAGAGGGCCTCAGAGCTGGCTTACTTAAACACATGAGATTTCACTTTCCACAAGTAAGAATCTTTCTCTGCCTGACAGAAGCACACAGTGGGAAATGAAGAAAAATCCTATTTTATTTTTGCATAATTTTTTGATAATTTTATTCAAATAAATGGTACAGGCAGCATGAGAAGGACATGACTACAATGTAGTTGTCACACTCACCCTCCCTTTTCAGAACTATGCAGCTGCAGAGTGCTGAGGCAACCAAGAATTGAGGATAATTCCAGAATTAGACCCAAGCAAGAAAATAGTTATATTCATCCCTTCTAGTGAGTGTCAGAAAGCATTGCTTTAGAGGTTGGAATAAACAAAATCACTGGAATACAGCTGTGAGCTTTAGTTTAGGAGTCCTTTCGCTTTTACAATTTTTTTGCCACGGTAGTGAGATTGCAGCAGCTGAGCAGTGCAGGCAGCAGTTTTACACTAGTAAGGATGGGTAGCAGCAACCACAGAGATTCTCAGTGGGGTAAGGGCTCTTCCAGCCCTGCAGTATGGGATGAGCATGCTTCCAGAAATTTGAACCCCATACATTTCCACTTCTGTGACAACTCCAGAAGAAAAATAGTCCTGCTGCATCTCTGCTTCCAACAGAGCAAAAGGAGTTTGTGTGGTCAGCGTGAGTGGAAGGAATTTGAGCAGTTGCAGGAAAGAAAAGCAGACTGGAAAAGCTAAAAAAGCATGAAACATGGAAGCTGGGACTTATGCTGCTGCTCCATCATTGGGGAAATGAGGAGGAAACACACAGGTCCCCAGGAGCTGCAGAAGATCCATCAGCAAGCATTATGAATATGTTTCAAATTTGTTACATCATTATTTTGAGGATGTCTGGGGAATATGCCTACTGCACATTGTCCTTGCAGATCTCCTGAAGAGTATTACTCATCTTTCTTCAAATACTGTGTAGCAGTTTTCATGTTATCTCCTTAAGATTCTCCTGGTGGTTAGTTATTGCTGCACTTAGACTGAATTAAGATGAAAAGGTTCCAATTTCTTCTCTTCAGTAACACAGAAACCTTGATACATATACCTCAGGGTGTGTTGTGTATCAGTATATAATTGCATGAAAGTAATCTCAACACAGAGGATAATTGCTATAGATATAAATAGTCTAAATTCATCAAAGAAAGACCTTATCTCATGCATGCTGGCTTTAGCGGAAATCTGACTGTTTTGTAGACACAACAGCATCCACTTCATTCTAGCACACGAAGCAGCCAATTACTTATTATGTACTGTAAGATGCTTGTTACTAACCCTTTATCATTCCCCTCTTTACAATTTGTCTCTCTTTTCTGCTCTTTACTTTTGCAAAGTTTCAATATAGCTGATTATACTAACCTACTATTTCTTGTTAGAATCAGAATGGCTTGGGTTGGAAGGAATCTTTATAAGATTATCTAGTTCCAACCCCTCTGACATGGATAGGGTTGCCAAGCATTAGATCAAGACACCAGATAAAGTTGCCCAGGGCTCCATTCTTTTATCCATGGCAGATGTCACTCTCACATGTATACCTTATCTTTGGGTCATTACTTATAAAATTTGCCTCCCTAAGTCTTCAAGCTCTGTACTGCATGAGAAAATCTACCATTCTCATAGTAATGTACGGCCTTCAAAAACAATGTTGTGAGATCCTCATAGCCAATGAGTAGAAGACTGCAGTTATAGTTCTTGCTAGGATGCAAAAAAGTCTGCCTGAGAAAAGCTCTACAGAACTGTAACAGACAATTTCAGTTGGTGAATTGATTTTGCTTTACTGCCCATTTCTTATCTCAAGCGAAGAAAGAATTAAGAAGTCCTTGAACACCAGTGAGTTCATAGACAGATCAGACAAAGGAAGACAAAAAAAATCAGACACCTGCCCACTGTACCTACCATCACATATTAGACTTTCCTCTGGCATATGCCTCAGATTTAGATTTGGGCCTAAATATAAGACACTACGTTTATGATAAAAATGACATCCCACTCTAAATTCTGTGAAATTTGCCCTCTTTCTAGACATTGAATATCAAAATTCCAGATCTTAAAAACCCTCTGGTGTAAAGCACCATGTTTTTCAGTCTAGAGTTTCTCCTTTCTGAAAATATGATGCTTGGCTTCATTCTCTTCCCAAAACTACTGGGAGATAAATGGATACCTTTGAAGTGCTGAATAATATGCACAGTGGCATCTTAACACTTGTTCAAAAGTATTTTCTATTTTCACATAAATTTCTGTATGTTTTACTTCCACAAAATAGTCTTTTTATATTTAGCTTCACTACAGTAAACTTAATTTAACATTAGGATTTTTTGTAGCTGTTGGTCTGCATTTGTGATAAATGACTTTTAGACAGGAAATGCATAAAAACAGAACAAAAGAATCTATAATAAGCATGTGGTAAAGACAGGACTATTTTTCCCTAGAATAACTATACCTGAGCATAAGAGAATGCAGAAGTTACATATTAGGCCAGAAAATCAAAGCAGGAGGTTACTTCAAAAGTTTAAATTGAGATCTCTAGAGTAAGTTATCAAATATAATAATAGGATACAATAATCTAAAATAATAATAATAATAATAATGATGTCTGTTCAAGTGTTCACCCATTTAGCCCACATACCCTCTACCTTACTGAGTATATGCAATGGCAAACCTACAGACTAGTCCTCATTAAACTTGCACTGTAATTCAGATGTTTTGGTTTTGTTTATGTTTGGGTTGTTGTTTTGTTTTGTTTTGCTTTTTTAAAAAACTGCATGGTCTACAGGTACTGAACTATAAAACCTTTAGAGGTCAAAGAGAGCAAAACTGAAATGAACAGAAGTTAAAGGCAGCCTCAAATGGTATGACTCAGTGTTCTAGAAGTGCAGGCAAAAAAGGACTCAAAGACAACAGTGCACCAACAAGAGATGGGATTCCTTTCAAGCTCCGTATGTAGAAGATCAGGGTGAAGTGCAAAGAAAGTGCCTAAATCTCTTTATAGAAACCAAACCAAAACAATTTTCTCCAACATATTATATAGAAAAATATATTCAAATCAATTGATTAAAAGAGATAGCATATTTAAATACTGTAATACTGCTATTACCTTTGAATTATTAGAGGTGTTTTGAAGAGCTAGAATGCAAAAATCCTGCTAGTTATATATTTCTGATTCAGTCCTGCTTGTATGCAAAGTCTGAAAAAGCCATGGTTTCTCAAACACAGCAGGAATCAGTCAGATAGAGGAATTTGTTCTAACCTCCATTCAGCCAGCACTTAGCCCAAGTACTTTTCTAATAGCCAGATTCCAATCTATATTCCAGCCAGGTTCCATCTATGGTCTTCATTAGCTGCTTCACTTTCAGCTTCTCAAATCTTTATTATATTTTTTTCAACACACATTTATCAAAGTGCAACCATGAAATCTTCTTCCTGTATGGCTTGATTTCAGTGGTACTCTGTTGTGGATGGCTACTCCTAAATAACAGCTCAAATTCTTCAGCCTTCGTAATTCTACTTCCTTGTAATACTCTTCTGGAGTGGACATCAACTGGGCAATTGCTCATCAGCTGTGATGAAGAAACCTGGATTTTTTGCACAGAACTGCCTCTCCCAAAAAGTCACTTAGTAGCAAAATATGGGTGGGATAAATTTTTGATTACTGTGCTTACTTCTGGAAGCATCTGGAAAAACTGAGGATGAATAGACAGCCCTGGATGGAAGTTTGAAGCAAAATTAAGTAGTCAGGTTACATCAGTACTTTGGTAGTGCATCATTAGAATAAAACTGAATGGTGACGCTGTCTATAAGGAAAGAACACTTCATAATCATAGAATCATAGAATGGCCTGGGTTGAATAGGACTACAATGACCATCTACTTTCAACCCCCTGCTATGTGCAGGGTCACCAACCACCAGACCAGGCTGCCCAGAGCCACATCCAGCCTGGCCTTGAATGCCTCCAGGGATGGGGCATCCACAGCCTCCTTGGGCAACCTGTTCCAGAGTGTCACCACCCTCTGGGTGAAGAAATTCCTCCTAATATCTAACCTAAACCTTCCCCATCTCAGTTTAAAACCATTCCTCCTTGTCCTATCACTATCCACACTTGTAAACAGCTGTTCTCTCTCCTGTTTATACACTTTCTTCAAGTAGTGGAAGGCCACAATGAGGTCTTCCCAGAGCATTCTCTTCTCCAAGCTAAACAACCTCAGTTCCCTCAACCTTTCCTCACAGGAGATGTGTTCCAGCCCTCTGATCATCTTAGTGGCCCTCCTGCAATTTCAAAATGAAACCTTCTTGAAGAAACTACTCAGGTTATTGAAAGACACAATTTCTTAGCTGAGACTAACTACTACAAAAAGTGTAAGATAATTCTGTTCCGTATGTTTCTACACATACTGGCATTCTCTCTAAGGAAACTGATAATTGAGTACAATTGTTCCTTTCTGGTGCCTTCCACTACCGACTGTTCTGTTCTGAAAGGACAAAACACATTTACTGGTTAGTGACTACAAACGTTGCTCAACCCAGATGCTTCTCAAACACTTTTATAGTAGTGGAAAATACCATTTTGCTATCTCATGTAATGTATACAATTTTTTAAGAATCAGGACATAAAATATTGTCAGGATAACCTATACTCTCATTACTATTTTATGTGTTCTGCAAGGTTTGTCAAGCAAAAGGACTCGACTGCCATCTTGTCCCTTACTTTGGAAAATCATGCAGCTATTGGTTATTGCGACAGGTGAGAATGTAATTGTTCAACCCATTTATCTATTAACACAGACACAATAAACATTTATTTTCTGTTAATATGAAAATCTTGAATATACACTGCTTATCTGCTACTTCCCCAAAAAGTGTATATCCAAAACAACGGATGCATCAAATGCACATGCATCACTGAAAATTAAAATGTGGGAAAAGATAAGCATTTTCATTTAGCTCCTCCCCATCAATTTTATACTGAATTAAAATAAATATGTAACTTCTACACCAAGCAGCATATACAACCTAGAAAAATGTTACCTTTTGTTGTCAATTTAGC
Organism: Phasianus colchicus; assembly: GCF_987193195.1. Lineage (NCBI taxonomy): Eukaryota > Metazoa > Chordata > Aves > Galliformes > Phasianidae > Phasianus > Phasianus colchicus. The sequence continues at coordinate 61,684,743 of NC_143439.1, read as the reverse complement.
TCAGTGTACATGAATTCTTCTAACTTTTGTCTTCTATGAAAAGAATTTACTTTGTTTAGCTAACTCCAGATTGACATTATGGAAAGTGTAATTTCCTATTCCATGAATTGTGTGCATCTCTTCACAACCACAGTTATAATGCTGGCTTGGAAAACAGAGGATACAGATCCAATTATATTCTCACTGTGGTACATCCTAGAATGTCTGCATTACTTGATGCAATCAGCACAGAGTAATTACTGCAAACAAGATAATTACATAAACTCTGTTGTTTCAGGTACAAGAATATCCTTTATCAATGCACAGCACTTCAAGGACTGCATAGACTGAGTACTTTATGTCACTGATCAATGAAAAAGTATTTCAAATTCAGAACTTGCTGTCAGAGGCTGCATAGGAAATCTCACACTCATTACCCTACAACTTTCCAGCATCATTTAAGAACAACGTGATTAATAGTTTCCCTGGTTCTGGTTGCACATTTCTACTACACTAAAAGCAACTGGAACATAAAGCAAATAATAATATATACTCAGGAAGTGTAAACTTTTAATTAGTATCTCATAGCAATTCAGAGTGAGCCTACAGAGTCTTTTGCAGGTAGGAGTGAATGTCTCCTCCTCGTGCTGCTTCCTGACAACAGTTCAATTTTCAGTCACACCCAGAACAGCTACAGCTCACACCTTCACACCGTGATTTCATTAGAAAGGCTATTCAGAGTGACACAAAGCCCTCTAAAGCTCTATTCTCAGAGTTTTGTCGTCATTTCTTGTCAAAACTGGCTTTCATAGATTCAGTCCTGTGACAACCACAGCAACGCAATTATTACATCGGAATTCTGGTGCTTTTAGATAGAACAAGACCCAGACAGAGAGAACTCTATGTACAAAAGATTTTGTAGACATGATCTTGATATAATTCCATACTGATTCTTCTAGCAGACCTATGGACATCGCAACTCACTCACAGAAGAGCAATGGAGAAAAAGAAACATGACACTTCTGATGGATTCAGTGGGGTTTATAAATTGATTTCCTTCCTTCCACCAGCTACTTGAAAGTCCCCTGCATTCCTATAGCTTATGCTGAAAATGCTTTATTGTGTTTTGTTTGAATACAATCCCTTTTCCATGGAGCACTATCTGGTTCTAACCTCTGCACTTGCAAATGCACTTAATCATAAACACCATTATGATTCTGTGGAATTTTAACTGCTTGACAAATGGCACAGGGAAGATAAGAAGTATCAAATCTTTTTTTCTGACTCATCTTAAAAAAAGTACAAATGAGCAATTCATAGGGTTCAAAAATTTCCAGTAGAATTTCACATTTTCTGTCTAAAGATCACTTGTAAATCCATTGGTCTTTATAGCATAATTATACCTCAAAGACTGCAGGCATATTGAGTGAAAATCTAATGCACTCCAAAAGCTGGTATATAGGCAGAGATAAACCTGAAGAAATAATGCTAACCTAAGAACTAGACTGGAGCCTTGTTGTAAATATTTAATTTAATTCCTTTAAAAAAATAATAATAATCTATCTCTGTGTGAACTCACTGAACTTGCTGAACACCCACTAGAGTAACAAAGTCACATTCAAGTCCATTCAGTCTTACTTTAGAAAGTACAATAAACTATGACCTTAATAGGATAAACTGCCTAGAGGGACCCAAGTTTCTCTATGGACTACAGAAGAAGAAGGGCTGACAAAACACCTAAATTCTACCCTACACCTAAATGAAAATCAGGTGAGATTAAAGATCTGATGACAATGAGGTAGAAATGTGGAGCATTATATTTGCAGTATCAGTTCTTCCACAGAGGAGGTATACAACATGTAAACAAAATGAAAGCACAGAATAACACTTAATATGCAAAGTATTCAAAAAATCCCTGTCAATGGCTTTTATCTTTGCTTTCATGCACATTCCCAGTCCATAATCACTAAGTGATAGCATGGGACCACTTATGCTTTAAATTTAAAGTGCATGTTCAGTGCCAGGAAGCACAGTCAGCACTCCATCACAGCTCCCAGTTTCAACATATTTCAAAAGATGTGTACTGGTTGAAGAAAACCCACACCACAGCAATCTGAAGTCTAGTAACATCAGTATAGAGTCAAATCCTGAGATTTCTGCTCAGGAAATGTTTTGCAACTGTGCTGAAGAAGAGAGGTAAGGGAGAAATTTTCTTCTATCTTTCCAAAAGAATTTTTTGAAATCAGCTGGTAACATTTGTGAACAATGACAAAGTTCTTGTGAAATGGAGACTTCCCACTCACTTGCTATGCGTGACCCCAAGCACTCCAAGACCAGCTTGAAGATGTCGGCTACATTGTTTGATCCTCATCCTTTCAGCTTTATTACAACCATGTACATGTGTATATATGTACATTTACATGTATACACATATCTCCTTCTGGAATAACTTGGAGATCCTAGAAATCCTTTGTTTTTCTGCTTTTGTTCTTTGCATACTACTGAACACCATCTACTGAGAAGCAAAACTCAACATAAAAGTAGCATATTTAATGACTACCCCCCCCCCCCCCCAAAAAAAAAAAAAAAGACTATCAGAAGTGGATTGCAATATAATATTAGTTCACCAAGCTGAATTTATATCTCTAAGGTCTTCAAGTTGCCTTGTGTAGAAAACAGGTTTTTCTAAGACAGTGTTGAAACGAGAGATGTTTTTTGTAAACCTCAGTGTGTCCTTCAGGCTTGAAACTCAGCAGTGATTTTAACACTGTTTATTTTGCCAGACAACTGGCACAATCACACAGTCACTGACATGCTATACAGGCTTTTATGCTCTAGCTGGGTGAGATGGGAAAAATTTCCCACTGAGCTCTCATCCTTTTAGCTTTCAATCCAGAAACTGAAATGAGTAAAGACTTTTTTTTAATTCTTTTTGGACTTGAAATAAACAGTAAATCTTAGTTTTGAGACAGACAGTGCACAGAATCTTCACATGTTTGGTGGTAGTTCCACTCCAATAAATAATTTCTGACTTTGAAGCAGATTAAAAATATGTTATCTAGGCATAGTATAGCTTGGTCACACACACACACACAAAAACCAGTCACAATTGCAAGAGAAATGAAATATGTACTTAAGAATCCAGGCAGCCTCACCAAATTCCACTGATTTTTCATTAAGCAGAATAGACAGATAATCACAACTAAGACTGTCCTTCCAATCAGTGGCCTCTGCATGAAATCAATTCTTCTGTATTACACTGTAGTTAAAAGGCCCCTATCAAGAGAAAATTCTTACTTCACAAAAGAACCACTGCGTTTGTGTTATTCACAATGTATTTCACTATTCTTGCAGTTTAAATTTTGCAGACATAGAAGGGTTGTTGTTACTGTTTTTTTCCTCATAATCACTCTTTTTGTTGCTCCTAATATAGCATCCATTGAAAATATACTCAATGGGTCGATTTCATTCCCACTTATAAAGTCCACTTAATCTTTTAAAGAGCCATGAAAAGGTTCTTGGTTCAGTAATGATGTGGGAACATTTTTTAAGAAACAGTTTGAAGGAGAGGTGTTTGTTATTTTTTAATTAAGGTTTTAAACAGGATAAACATCATTTTAGATGACAGACTGTCCCATTCCTATACATAATACTCAGGAACATCCAAAAGGACTTTGAAATCATATAAAAAGAATGAAGAGGTTTTATGCTTGACCCAGAATTTGTGTGGATGTTTGACAATCTACAGGATTTGCTTTTCCTTTCTGTGGAAAATTCTATGGAAAACCCATACCCAGGAGTTAGTAGCCACAAAAGTTTTCATGCCATTTTTCCCCTTCTGTATTATTCAGAAGGGGAAATATTCCACTTCAATACATCACAGATAAACCTAAGGTAACCAGCTACTTGGTGAAAACCATTCCCCTATATTTTAAAGCTGATAAAACATTTCACATACATAGTCACAGTTTCCTCTGCAGTACAAAACACCATTTTTTGCCACATACCTTTTTTTTGTTGGTGGGACAAATGTAGAAATTGTCAATAACAGTGGCAATCCCAGGCTGTAGATTCAACTTTGTGTATAACGTCCCAAAATCTGAGGACCTGTAAGAAATCAAACATCTATAAGCACTTTCTTCAACACAGAAATGCTCTGAGGAAAATAAGTAAATAAACAAGTAAAAGATCACTTTGTATAACTATCCTTCTTCATTACTCCTCTGCTACTCTTTTGTTCTCTTCTTTGCTCATTAGCTATTAAGAGAAACCTGCCAGTATGGGAATATTTTTCCAGATCTGAAAAGATATCACTAGCTCTGTCTTTATGTCACAGGCCTATGCAGTGCTAGTTTTCATCCTGTCACTATCCAGAGCAGTCTCAGAAGTGCAAAACATACAACTCTCCATCACCACCCACCCACAAGTTTTGAAAAAATTGCTAAGCAGAGCAAAGGCTTGTATGTGAATACTAACAGAACCTGCTCAACTTTGCAGAAAAAAAAGAATAGCTCATTTCAGAACCTGGTTTTGTGTAAAGAATAATTTGGCCTAAGATCTGGGAGGCTTTGGTATTGACAAAAGTATCTACTCCTGAAGTTCTTTTTCAGAGGATCAGTATAGTTCTGAATAAATAAAATCAAAGCAGGTACTTGACCATCAGTATTTCTTACAAACTAAGCTATGAATATTACAAATTTGAGCAGAAACTGTATGGTACTCCTGAAAACCTGACAGCAAGAAATGACATTTGGTTTAGGTTCCTGCATCTGCAGTGCCAAGTATAAAATCAATGATCAAGTAAAACGTTAGTTTAGCAAAATGTTAATAAGCAAAACTCAAAGCAAGTCACATCCAAAATTAAATCACTTTGGATGAAGCCTCATTTGTTCTGCATAGCATCAAATTACACCATATGGTGTCTCCATATTTACAATTTTTCCCTTCTTATTTGGAAGGGGACTCATCTAAGGCATTTGTCCCTTTCTCCACCAAGAAGTTTTCCCTAAGACAGATGGTTGGTGGGTGAACTTCCATGCCATTACATTCTCCTCTCTGGAATAACCATCTCTTTTTAAACAGGACTGAAGATGCCCTGTCAGGTATCTCTTGAATACACACTTTTTATTGTTCCTTACTGGGCTCTTTCTTGCATACTCCTTGCCCAGGTGAGTTATTGCTGATGTTCATATGGACATGACTGAGTAAAGCAAGAGGGAAAAGTGAGACAAGGAATCCTTAGCTCACTATGTCCTTGACAGGTGGCATAGAGCAGATCTCCTTCAAGCTACACAAAGCAGAACAGTCCCCGCTTGCCTGCAGGAGGGCACCTGGCCTCCATCTGCCCATGTCCCCATCCCACCAAGAAGGTCACTTAATCCAGAGGATGTGGTATGAACGTAGAGATGGCTACTTTGCTATCACTCATCCAATTATCCCCATGTTGCAGGAACTTCTGTGGTCTTGGAGTAGTTTTTGTCATCATCAAAAACATGAGGCACAAAATTACAGAATCAGAGAATGGCTTGGGTTGCAAGGGACCTCATGGACCATCAAATTCCAACTTCCCTACCACATGCAAAATGTTACAGTATGTCTAGATTATGCTCAAAGGCACAAAAGTAAATAATCATGTGTATTTACCTTATTCACCTGCCCTGTGTATGGGTAAAAAATGACTGTGAAACACAGATCATACTCACAGCCTGAAGCCAAAAGTATATTTTATAGTCACAACTGAACAGATTAGTTCTATAATATAGTTTTGTTTGCAGATACATAACAGTGCATTACAAAAAGTAATGTAATCAGAGTACTTCGGTTCAGACCAATAATGATGTAGAAATCAAATACATACAATTGCACTGCACAGGGTATTTAGCAATAAGCTAATTAAAGTTCTAAGGGGAATAGGGTGGACAGTGCTAAATCTGATTTGCCAGAGGTGTTTGACAGAAAAGAAATTGAAGGAAAGAGTAAAATACTGACTTCAGCCAGATGTACTGAAATCATGCAGAACAAGTATGCATGCTGGAAACTGAGCCCCAGATATTCTCTTTGAGGAAATAATATCAGGTCAGTGGCTTGCCCAGTAATAAAATCCTGAAATCATTCTCTGATCCTTAAAGATGATCTAATTTACCTTGAAGAGGTAATTCCAGGATTAATACAATGGGAGATCACTGGAGAGTGACACCACAGGAGTGATGGGGATGGCAACTGCATCAAGATACGAAAAGAGTAGAGGGAGGAAGCCCAAAAAGGATAAAAAGTTCTAGTTTAAAACTTCCTATTCTAATTCTTAGTACTTATAAAAAGTATTACAAAGAATAAAGTTATATAAAAAAGTATGCTCAGTTAACAAAGGTATTTTTAGAGAAAGGTAGAAAAACTATAGTGAAAGTTATTAATTTCTTCCATACAAACGAGCTAACTCAAGGGGAAAAAAAAAAATCAGGAAAAAAGAGAAATCTAATTTCAGTCTGACACAATAGGATAATGCATATCCACAAAGATGCACCATGCTGATAGCAGAGTATCAATGGATCTATAGAAAAATTTATTCATACTCATAGACCTTTGAGGTAGCCCAAGAATATCAGCTACTCCTTAAGAAATCTACGTACAAGAGGATGTAGCTCAAGGACATTGCTCAAGGGAAGAACCATCCAAAAGATTAGTTGGCTTTCCAGACCACAACTTTTTTACTTGAGCTATGTGTTCCCTGTTCCCCAACTCTGCATATATAAAGAATTAACATTTTACTAACAGAAGTCTCTGTAATAACTCAGCTGCAGGGTTGGGGAGGATGAATTCTGGGATTGCAGTGCATGCCTGCTTTGGGAATATATTAAGTAGCAGTACAAAATGTATTTTGTACCAAATTAGAAGATAAGTTTTTTGGTTTTTATTTTTCTGTGTGCAAAAAACCCACGATTGTACTATGTCAAAAGTGTTAAGAAGGAAAAAAAAAAAAAGAAAGAAAAAGAAAAAGAAAGGGGAAAAAAAAAAACACATAAACCTTTTGTACTTATCAGGAAAAAGTATTTTCTTTCTTCTCTAGAAATTCATGAAAAAATACTTCAAGGTAAAATGATAAGAGGATACATTTACGATATAAGGAGTAAAAGGAGACTTTAGAAAAATCCTTCCATAGTGCAGTTTATTTGCAGTGGGAGCACAATTGCAGAATTTTATAAACCCAAGCAAGAAGTGAGAGGGAAAGGATCTGCACCAGAGGGTGGTGGGCATGGCCCCAAGCTGCTGGTGCTCAGGGAGTGCTTGAAAGAAGCAATTTCTTAACCATGTGCCTGACCCACAACTCAGAGGGCTGTGAATGCATTGACCATTTTTTCTGTGAGACATTTCAGTGGATACAGAAAGCTACCCACTTGTTATCTCAAACTGACAATTATTCAAGCATGCAATAATTGCTACAGAATATGTGGATAACAGAATCCTAGAGTATCCTGAGTTGGAAGGGACACATAAGGATCCCCGAGTCACAGAATCACCGAATGGCTTAAGGAGGAAACCTTAAACCCCATCCAATTCCAATCCCCTGCCACGGGGAGGGTTGCCCCCACTAGAGCAGGCTGCCCAGAGCTCCATCCAGCCTGGCCCTGAATACCTCCAGAGATGAGGCATCCACAACCTCTTGGGGAAGTATGTTCCAGCACCTCAGCATCCTAAAATTAAAAATTGTCTTCCTAATACCTAACCTAAATCTCCCCTCTTTCAGGTTAAAGCCATTTTCCCTTGTCCTATTAGTCCAACTTCCAATTCCACACAGCATCACCCAAAACCAAAAGCCAGAATGTGAGAGCATTGCCCAAGCACTCCCTGAGCACCAGCAGCTTGGGGCCATGCCCACCGCCCTCTGGTGCAGATCCTTTCCCTAACCCCCACCTGCCCCTCCCCTGACACAGCTCTGTGCCATTCCCTCTGGTCCTCTCACTGTAACCAGAGAGCAGAGATCAGCGCTGCCCCTCTGCTCCCCTTGAAGAGCTGCAGCTGCCATGAGGTCTCTCAGCCTCCCCAGCTTGGGCTGACCAAACTGAGAGACCTCATACAACCTGTTTCTGACAGGCTTTCCCACGAGGTAATAGATCCTTTGGAAGTGTATGCATCTGCTGAAGTATGTGTCATTATTCATCTTTGTGTTCAAGGAAAAATCACTTGTCACTCTGCGAACACTGTGTTGAAATAGCAATCACTAAAATAAAACAATATTACAGCACTGACAGAATCGTGTCTTTTTATCTTGTTTTAATACAATGAGCTCAAATATAGTTGGGAAACCTTCCAAATGGCACAAAAATTTACCCTGATGAAAAACAAGAAATCTCAAAACCCCCTGAACTCTGGGGAACTGCTAAAATGTAATTGTTTTAACTGAGCTAAAATAAATCTATGCCTTGTACAGCTCAAAGCTGTACCTTAACTCTGAGTCTGTACATCTTTCAAACGCTGAGGGAGAAGATATGCAGCAGATACCAAAACAGACGTGAATCAAATGTTTGCCTGTCCAAAATTCACTATCATTATACAGCCTTCCACTGACAACTCATACCTACAGTATTTATGTTAGTTGTCTTTCCAAAAGTTATTTACAAGTATATAGTAAAATAGATATAGCAAACATTAAAATGTAGATGTTAAGATGCTAAGGAAAAATATCTGAAAGGTCAAAATGGCAAAATCCCAAGTAAAATTTTAATCCCAAAGAAACTGTCAACTGAAAACACTTCTTTCTTCCTTAGCAAATATTTTAATCAGATTACCTTTATCTTTTCTCCTTGAAGATTAATTCTACAACCAAATGAACTATACCACAGAATCATCAAGGTTGGAAAAGACCTCCTATATCATCTAGTCCAGTTATCTACAAACCCCCAATATTTCTCCAATAAACCACATTCCTTAGTATATTATCTAAGCTTTTCTTGAATACCTCCAGGGACACTGACACAACCACCTCCCTGGGCAGGCCATTCCAGTACCAACTGCTCTTTTGGAGAATAAATTCTTCCTAATATCCAATTTGAACTTCCTCTGGCACAGCATGAGGCCATTCCTTCTAGTCTTGTTGCTAGTTACGCAGGAGAAGAGGCTGACCTCCACCTTGCTACAGCCCCCTTTTGGGGAGTTGTAAGGAGCGATAAGGTAATTCCGGATCCTCCTCTTCTCCTGACTAAAAAATTCCAGTTCCCTCAGCCCCTTCTTCTAAGACTTGTGCTCCAGATCCCTCACCAGCTTTGCTGCCCTTCTCTGGATGTGCCATTTACCACCACTTTCTAGACCAGCCCCTCAGTCTATTCCCTACCCAGCAAAGAGTGTATCTGTTCAAGCCACAGGCTGCCAGCTTCTCCAGAATACTGTAAAAGACAGTGTCAAAGGCTTTGCTGAAGTGTAGGTAGACCATGCTGGCCTTTTCCTCATCTATCAGGCTGATCACTCACTCATAGAAGGAGACTTGCCATTTTCGAACCCACGCTGGCCTGGTCTAATCCTCTGGTTGTCTTGCACATGTTCTGCAATCTCATGCAAGATTATCTGACCCATAACCTTTCCTGGCACCAATGTCAGGCTGACAGGCAAGCAGTTCCCCAGATCATCCTTATTATCCTTCTTGTAGATGGGATTCACACTGGCAAGTTTCTAATCCCCTGGGATCACTCCAGTTGATCAGAAATGCTGAATAGGTAGTGGAAAGTAGCTTGGCAATCACCTCTGCCAGCACCCTCAGGTGGATCCCATCTGGCCCCATTAACTTCTGACAGTTCAGGCAGAGTAGTAGGTCTCTAACTGTTTCCACATGAAATGTGGGGGATTTACTATGCTCCCCATCCCAGACTTCCACATCATAGGGTAGAGTACCCTGAGGATAACTGGTCTGGCTTTTAAAGACAGATGTAAAGAAGACACTGAGAACCTCAGCATTTTCCTTATCCTCAGTGATACAAGTTCTGCTACTGTACAAGCTGTAATATGTCCAAGATTTCAGGTCCTCCACTTAAAAAAATGGAGACAATACTACCACCTATACTTCAAACATCTGTAAGGAAAATACATAGGCTTCTTATAGGATAGTAAAGGAGTGGAGCTTCTAAAACAGATACATTAGACTAAGCATGTCCAACTCACAGTCTATGGGCCACATGCAGCCTGGCACAGCTTGCAATGCGAGTTGACTGAATAGCATCTGACTTGAAAGTGTGTATGAAGCAAAGATGTGTCACTGAATTCTTCCATGTGGAAATAATTGCACCCACTTACATTCATCAACACTTTCTGAATGTTTATGGAAAACAAACAGTGAATGTGAGCACAGTGAGGTGGTGTATTTCAGCAGAGGTAACAGCAACCATGGGTACCTCCACTGGTACAGATTTTTATGAAAGGATGGGGCACAGATGCTCTTGTTCATTGCTGGTGAAAATGCACAGCTAATGGTAGTGACTGCTGAAAAGTTGTTGAAAAGTAGTGTTCAGTAGCTGAGAGTTTTCTCTATCACATAGAGTTACTGTCCTCTTTATATCTCTTGTAGTTTCCACGGAAATAAATAGGAGGCATTACATTCAGAGCAACCTATGTATATGTGGCCCAAGAAAATTCCTCTTCGCTCAGTTCAGCCGATTGCTTGGGCACCCATATATCAGACATTCCAACAACAAACACCACAAAAAACCCTCCTGAAAGGGAAGTAATCACAAGAATATCATTAAAGTGGTACATGCATACATCTTCATTAACTGAACAACACAGGAGACTTCAAGGACTCTCACATACACAGTGTGGAAATTGCAAAGTCATTGGTTAGCCTCATAAAATCTTTTTGAATACTGCCACCATTCTCTCCCCATAAATCCCCAAGCCTTACTTCACAGTAGAAACACATTATAATGGTTGAGTTCCAATACCTAAATCATCATAATACTCAGGAATTCATGCAGATCAAAGTTTCTTCAACAGCTATACAAGAGTGTGACTTCTAGCAATCCAATTAACAGGTTACTCATCAGCTGCTGGATCTACTGAAGTACCTTCCTCTGCTTTCCATAAAAGTTGAGCCTTTTTGAAGTTATGTGCATTTTTGCCTCTCAAAAATAGAAAAAATATAGAAATGCTTATTTGATTTAATCCGGTTTTACATTATACAGTCAATGGTGCAGACAAGAGCTAACAGATAAACTGTTTACTACTTCAAATTTAGGTGATACAGTGTCTACTTTTTCTTTTTTTTTTTTTTCCTTTTTGCAGTATGAAAAAGAATTTATCCTGGCTTTATTTACCAATCCATTACTCATAATGTTAGCCAGATTTTTAAGAACTGTTTATGTCAACATCCTTTCTGGCTGAAGTTAACTGCTATTGTTGTGTATTACTCTGAGAAGTACAGAAGACAGTACAACCCTGTGTTTATACACTTATGGAAGTTGGTTCCACACTACATACCCATGAAGAGTCCTTTAGTGTCAGTCATTAAATGCAAGCAAAATGAAAAACAAGCAGCTATTTACAGTAACTTTTCAGCAACTCATAAATATACATTCACATCCAACTGTAAAATACTATCTCCAAAAACTCCAAAGAAAACAAACAAACAAACAAACAAAAGCAAAACCTGGATATTTGCCCAGTTAGAACTCAAGGAAAATCAAACTGTACAATGTCTAGAACTGGATTCCACTGAATGTCGAGAATGTACCTGACTCAATCATCTGACCTGAGAGGGAAAACCACTCCTACCAGCCAGAAAAAAAAAAAAAAAGAATTAGGCTGCTAGTTACTTCAGCAAGACAGGTCTTCCCTTCAAAACTATGGTTACTAACTTCAAAACAAGGAAGGAACAAGATACTGCCTTGTTTTGCAGTGTGCTTAAAAATAAAAGACAAAAGCTAAACGATGCTACATAGGACTGACAATCTGCTCCTCAGTGCTACACAGGACCTGGTCTGACTGACTCATACTGGCATACCAGGCTGCGGCGTTCTGTCCTGATGTTGCAATTGCCTTTGCAGAAAGTTATTTCCAATCTCAGCCTCCACAATCTCACTCTGTCTCAGAGTGACCCAGGCAAAATCTTATCACAGTACAGAAAATTGATGGTATCTTTAAGGGAACGTGGAAGGTGTCTTGCAATGAGGGTGATATTTGACACAGAAATGTGGCACAGAAATTTAAGTTACAATTCTTCTTTCCCTACATATCATGCTTTCTCTTGCTCTGTTGTGGATTTATCATGCATTTTTATTTGGTTATTACTTACAGCCAAACTACTTATTCTGTACAGCGTATGTGCATGTTTTGAAACTCCTACAGATAGCAGTGCTGTGTCTTCAACATATGCTATGGATCTCCCAGGGCTGTATTTAAACATTCCTGCTCTGCACTGCCTTGATGTACACCACCACAGTTATCTTTTGCAGTCCTTCATTAGTCCTTCAATATATCACAAACATCCTGCTCATTACCCTATTATCGAGCTGCTTATCAGTTACATTTTTAAGCTCCTCATTACTTTGCTGCACAGCTCCAGTAATTAGGCTTCATATTTTACAGGCTTCCACAACACTGCATTAGTTTCCATTAGCTGCAATCACCGATTTTTCTCACGGAAATGGTTAGTTTAGGTGGGACATCTATTTTGAAACTAGTGCCTTGCTGTATTAATTCAATTCCAAAAGCACAGAAAACACTGATGGCACATATGAGAAGGTACACTGTGAAGCCACACTCAACATACACAGCTCTTTGCAACGAATACACTCAACCATATAACACAGTATCATTGGGACAAGGAAGCCAAGACACATTGAGGAAGACAAAAATATGCTAAAATGTAATTCTCAAAAGTTACATTTACTAAGAAGATTGCCAGAAGCAGAAACATCTTTGTATCACTTCCAGTATGACTCTTTTTTTGGAAGAGTTGTGATTGGAAATAAAGTAATTACAAAGGAAAATTTCTCATTTGATATACTCTCACGTTCTTTGAGGAAACAGGTTGGTTTAAAAATATTTTCTTGTGAGGCTTGCATGGAACATTAAAATTCTCCACCATGGAAAAACGCTAGGTATTTCCTACAGCCCAGGACTTTTATTTAAACCACTACACGCAGCTAAAATATTTTTGAAACAACTTTATTCTCCCAGAAACAGTCAAGCAAGGCAAGTCCTTGGAAGGCAATAAGGATGTTGGGATATATGAGAAAAGAGAATTTGGCCTTGTGCTTTCTGATCAGAACAGCAAGATTTCTTACTGCAACAAGAACACTTGGGAATTTAAAAAATAACTGATAATACTTTAATAAATTTTATGTGCACATCATCACACATTATGGTGTATTCCTCTATCAATAGGCATTACCAATTGTAGTAATCAGTTACTGAAACTCCAGTAAGTGGAACTCTTCTTTGACTCAATTTTTTTACTTTTCTTCCTGAAGTGCTGACCTCAGCTTTATGATGGCTCTTGGTGAGAGGAGGTAGGGAGTGAATTACAGGGCCAGACTGTAACGCTGTAGAAAGGTAAATGCATCCATCTTTTGTCAATGATTGGACTGTGTTTCTCTGCCACTGAAGCTAAATGCCTGGAAGAACTGTGGGAATATCTGTGCACATTTGTAAAGAAGGAAAATACTCCCAAATAGTAAATAAATACAGATAAACAGACACTGTAGAATGTTAAGCCTTGCGCTGAGTGTATTAAGGACCTAGCAAGTCCCACACAATCATTTCTTGTGGGTTTTTCTGGCATGTTTCTCCAAAACTGCTTGTATATCACAGATTGAGGCTGGGCAATGCTCAAGGGGAGCTCAAGTTAGTCTAAAACATCAGCTTCTGCACCTCCAGTTAAAAGAGTAACCTCCAGTTAAAAGAGTAACCTCAGTTAAAAGAGTAACTGTTCTAAGTTACAACAATTACCCTGGGAACAAAACCTGTACAAGGAATTTTAAGGCATCACTTTGAATCCTCACCGTACCACAGGAGTTCACTGCCTCACTCACGTGGATCTACCATCAAGGTTGCTTTGAGGCATCTGAAGTCATGAAAATTTCCACACAGTTAAACAAGCTCACATTTTCCAAACAGCCATTAAAAGCAGTGTGTCTGCTACCTGACCTGCTGCTTTGCAAACACAGCGGTTCCACATACAGTTACCAACAGTGGAGCACACTTTGTGAAGCTGCAACCACCACTTCAGCAGGATATGTTTCTGCTACTTGCTGATGACCTCAGCCATAATCTCCTAATAGCCTCTGACAATTCCAGTCCCTCTCCTGTGGCTGCAGTTACACCTGGGGAGGGCTTGGCCCATCAGCTGAAGCTTGGCCTGCTGTCGGACTTGGCAAGCAAGCAGCAATAAAACCCCAGCAGATGTTTCTGCTTTTATAGCAGCTCTTCCAAACCCATGGCCAGACATAAATCCAAAATAGATCCAGAAAAGAGACAAACAGTGCCACCATCATGGCTCTTAAAATTAGACTGCAAAACCATCCTTGTCTGCAGGACTCTGAGACACCAATAGTAGCAGCAGGTGAAGTGTTCCCATAAACTATGTGGACATATAAACAAGGGGCAGCCACAGCAAATGTAGCACTGTATCACAGTTTGCTAGGAAACAGAATGCAAAGACAAATACATGCATTTACACAAGAGTTTCCAAACTGAGATTGCACTCCATAGCAACAAGTCCAGGAAGCAGGTGATTTTATGGCCATTAACACTTTCATGTGTACCTGTGATGCTTCCACACTATGGTCATCAATGTTCTAAAAATAAATCAGAAAGATGATCCTTGGCAGAAGTAGCATTCTGCAGACACGCCATTCTGGATCTGTTTTGTGAAAAGGCAGTGGCAGTAAGAGTACATTTACAGCTGACATTGTGTTTTAACAGAGTGGGTGATATATGTCAGGGTGACGTGCTAATACATTTGTTCACTCGATGATGACTAACTGCTAACTGAAGCTCAGTCCACGATAAATTGTTGCCATGTAATTTCACATGAAAGTGAAAACAACCCCCACAGAATAAGATTAACTCTTTACATTTAAAACAACACAAAGAGCACTCAAGGAGCTGAAAACTTCAATCACATTCTTGTCAAGCAATCAGGCAGATCAGGAAGGGAAAAAAGTGACCCTACATCTAAAAAGGAGTTCTTTTTGAATGAGTGAAGATTGTTACATGTTGTCCTGCTTTCCCTAGCAGCTACTTTTCAAGCTTAGATGAAACAGCCCTGCAGGTGTTCAGGGTCTCCCATGGAGGTTGGAGGCCTACTTGACTCCAGGAGTTCTGTGCTGGTAGATGCTCTGAGTGACCAAGTAAATTAAAGGTTCTGGACCACTAACAGCTCTAGATAGAGGTCAGCAGAGAAAGAGATCATTGGGATCTTCAGACACTTCAGCTACAAGAGCCTGAATCCCATCATGAAGATGAAGGCTGGAAGCTAAATGAGTGCTGGCATATGGAGAACAGCCCCTGCTTCTACAGGTCTGTGAGTACAGAATACATTCAGTACCCTGAAAGCAAATGTGGGACTAGACATCAACATATTGAACTGGCTATGTCTGACAACTAAACAGCTGCAGGAAGAAGGGCAGGTGACAGTAGTTGAGGACACTCCACTCCAGTGGATGGGGCACCCATCTGTTGACTTGATCTGCTGTGCTGTCTGTCAACCCTTGGATCTGGGAAGTGGTAGAGACACAGCTGAGCTTTTTCTGTTCCTTAATTTTTTTAACCCCTGTTGCTCTTTCTTATGGGCACCAATAAGACTGCTAGGGAAGCTGTAAGAATATACCAACTGTGACTACACAGACCTGGAGGCAAAGAAACCAAAGAGGACCCAGGTTGTTTTCTCCTCAGTTCTCCTATTGCGGGGCAAAGCACTTGAGAAGGCAAGAATGGATCCTCCAAGTTAAAATTTAGTTGTGCCCCTGATGTCGACAACAGTGATTTGGTTTTTACTACCATAGGATCCTCTCTGGAGATCAAGGATTGCTAGAGACAGAGAAGAACAAATGTTGAACAAATCAGTATTCTCTTTTGTAAGAAACATTTGATGCTGCAGTGTAAGTTAAACAACACATCCTGTAAGTCTTGGATTTTCACTGAAGTAACACTGATCAGAAAGAAATAAAAAAAATTCTGGTCCCAGCTCTGATATCTTTGTAAAGTCACACAATCACCTGTAGTGATTGCTACCAAAACTCTACAGGAAATAAGAAAGATTCTTATGTGAGAACTTCCTCTGGACCACAGCACTTTACTCTTTTGGGGAAGAAGGAAATGTTATGAGCGCTATGTACAGGAAAATTTTGTAGTTCTATCTGTTGACGTGTATTCTTCTTAAATACTACTAAAGTAAACTGGCCATATGAAGTTATTACTAAGAAAAACTTCAACAGATATCACTTAGTTAAAACAAGAGACACCTTTCACAATCAAACTCTACAATAATTTCCAAAATATCCCTACAAAATCTTTACAGCTGCCCCAAATGTTTACGAAAACTGTAAGAGGCAATTACTTTTCACAGTTATTTACATCAGGAAATATGCCTGAGGGGCATTTTAATTCCTGTAATTAGTCTCTTCACATGACCACTTCCAGTCTTAATGGTGTTTTCCAAGCACTAACTGTATCAGCAGATCTTGAGCTAATTAAAAGCACACAACACCCATCTAGCTTTGCAGTTAATTATATGACAAGAAAGGAGGGCAGCAAGGATGTTGGACATCGGTTTACATGTACACCAGAATCAAAACTGTACGGTTACAGAATATGCAATGAAACTGGAGAAAATCCGTATCTCTGCAGAAGTGTTATATATCCACCGAGACAGCAAAATAATTCTTTTTCTTTTCAATAAAAAGAATCACTTCCTAGGTTAATTTGTTTACTATTTATTACTTCTCATCCACTGTGCTAAGATTCCCCAATGCGGAAATGGGTTCTCACTTGAAAGACTGTATAGATGTAGGAAGGACTACCTATATCTTGAAAAGCTCACAAAGTAATCTAACAAAAGATAAATAAATAGCCTTTCCGGAACCAGAAGGATTAGCAAAAAAGGAAGAAGCTTAATGTCTTGTAGGAAATCTGAGGCAGACCCACAGAACTACCGCCATGCTTCCTGAAGATCTCTTCCAGCATTTCATTTCAAGAACCAAGATTTTTTTCTCTTCTATCTAGACTGAGCCAGGCTGAATGACAAGATATAAACAGACTTTTATTTTCTTTTTACTGAGACAAACCCTGATTACCACCAGTGAAATGATGACCAAATGAAAAGGCTTCACAATACATTTCTACAGATGTGTGTAATATCTTCACTGTTGAATGCTTCTGAAGTCAATTCACATATAAGCACTTTCTATTTTGTATAATTTTTAATATTCTGTGCTACTAAAAATGACAGATCTCAGTCATAATATTGTTGTTCCTATACATTTACTTAGAGAAAAAAGGGAATCTGTCTAAGTTTAGACAGTGTTCTACTGTTAAACTGGTATACTGTCTGTCTTTGAAATTACCACTGATTAACCTGTCTGTAACATCTGATCCTATAAAATGAATGAAACAGAAAAATTTAGGAAAGGAAACAAAGCTGCACCACAGGGCAGACTAAAAAGTTCCAGAAATCTTCAGCAGAAAGCTTGAGGAAAATGACCAAGCTTCTGAGCTAGTATTTGCCAAATGCCTTGACAGTGTAGCTTGCATACTCATACAAAAGTATATTTGATAACCAAAAATAAATAAATAAATAAAAAATATTGAGGCAGTAAATGAGCAGCTCTAAGTGACCACTACTAAAACCTGATAATTCTTAGATGAAATTTCCCTGTCTTACTTATTTTAATTATTTTAATATATATTCTTCTAGGAGCAAGAAAATAGAAAACTTTGGCAAAATAGATTTTTCCTCTTTCTGAATTTCACTTTAAGACTTTGACAAGATCCTTTTGATCACTTTTAAACTGTGGAAGAGCATCTTCAATATCAGACGATCATATTTCCCAACTATATATAATAGCTGTCATTAGTTCATTAACAACCAGTCCAAGGATACCAAAATGGGCATCATGCACACACATTTTTCAAGATATAATTTTGTCATGTTCAGTTCTCTTCTCTTTATTAAGAAGTTGGTAGTAAAACTGATTGATGGGTAGTCTTATTGTACCAGGAGGACTTGTCATTCAACTCTTTGACCTTGTCTTCACACTAACAGTCGAGTGTCTTTGAAATCTGTTTACTTCAGAATTTACAAGAGTATTAATGACAGGACGTCAGCACTTTTCAGGTTTAAAAAGACCTAATAATAGTAAATTAGCTTGGACAGTAGGGTCATCCGTAATGTACTTTAACAGAGAGAGACAAACTTCATTATTCCACTTTATGATTTAGGAGAAGTAGAGCAATTCTTAAGCTACTTTTTATTATGTTTATTTTTTTTTATTGATGAACATTATTCTTTGAGGCTAAGGTAGGCCAAATTATGTGACAACAAATAAAAGGTATTCTGACAAAGGACTTGAAAAATGCAATGCCCTTTCAACAGTTACAGAACCCAAAAAGCTGAGTCATTTCCTATTGAACAAGGTCTGAGAAAACTTGAGAAAACTTGAGAAGCAGCCTATCTGACTCGGAGCAGATTTAATCTTTTATCATTATGTCCAATGCACAAAATAGGAACTATTTGTGCCTCTGTCATGCACATGGGACCTCAATTCCTGCAGTTCAGTTTCATAAAAATGAGACATACAGACTTAAGGAGGGAGGAAGGAAATCTTTCTCAATGGCAACAGTTTTCTTTGTTAGCAGTATTATATTAAAACATATAAGGTAATTTTTATTAATGTGTTTATTTTGTATTTGTTAAGGACCTTTTTCTTTGCTGCATAGCTATCTCAGGAGGAAAAGTCATCTTTTGTTCCATCTCCTTCCAGTGGAGAGTTGCACTCTCCCTGTTTACCTTTTCATGATTTCAGTTACTGCACCATGTGAGATTAGGAAGAATAATGCAAACTATGATAATCAAATGACCTACCAAATCCCAGAGAAATTGTCCTCAAACATTAATGCTTTGTCTACAGAAATGTAGTAATCTGGTAGAGCAATGAACAGTCACGTCACACCTGTATTTGCATTGGCCACATATGGTCTATTCAGTAGCTGTGTGCAGACAGCATTTTGATTAGTACTTAAAGATTCTAATTGTTTTTCTCTAGTTTTAGTTTTTGAATTTACCTCAAATCCTTCTAACATTTCACTCATTTACACAGATAAGTGCACATGCAAATCAGCTGAGCTTCAGAGTCCTCAATATTCTTCAAACTGTGCAAGTGATCAGAGAAACTTCTGGTTTTGCATCAATAAAGTATAAAAATAGAGCAATATCAATGCCTATTGCCTTTAAGAAAGTGAAGATGTAAAAGTGAGGGTTAGTACTATATGATCATAAGGAGATGTAAATTATTATACTAAGAGGTCAAATAATAAGCAGGTTTTCATTGTCTATTCTGTTAGGAATGCAAATTATAAGCAAGGGATAATAGCAAATGTACTGATACAAAATTTCAAGTAATTCCAACTTTAATCTATCCGCACTGATAATCAAAATGTAATTACTTGTAAACCACATGATAGAGTTGGTTTAATGCAACAGATATTTTAAGAGCAAATCTTGAGTTGTACCTCTTATGAGGTATTGATTACTTATAATTTCACCTCTGTGGTTTTACTAAATGACAACTACAATAATAACACCACATTCAGACTTGGAGATTTAAACGGACATTCTGTAAAGTGCAAGAGGAAACCAAAGAAGAATATTTATGCAATAATTTTAGTGCAGCATCTGAAAGAAAATACAGCTTAGATTAAGCATACTGAAAGTAGATATTCAAGCTTCAATTTTATGCTTTACAATTGCCTTTTCAAGCTTTTTGCTAAAGAACTAGGGGAAAATAGTAGTAAACATGCAATATGCCACAGGAAAATGTGGGATGAAACTATTTCCAATGGTCCACCATCCCTAGCAGAGCACTTACACAAAGGCAGAGATAGAATGAAACAGAATGGAGCAAAGTCATCCATGCTTGGAAAATTTAGTAAGTAAACCATACTATGAAGTACATGGTATCTAGAAATGCATGTGATTTCTTTATTAGAAGACCTAATGACTCTCTACGGGGAAAAGAGTATCTGCTACCCTCTGCTTCCCACCATGTTCCTATGTGTTATTTCCTGTAAGCCTCCTGCATTTTGTGTCCCTGCTCTCCCCACATCTTACAGTCCATGAGCAGCAGAGAAAAGTATGCCTTCAGAGATGGCTGACCTTTAGTAATTGCATTTCAAATTAATATCACAGCATCAGTTGCACATACATTTTTTCTTTTATACCCATCTTTTCTTTGCCTTTTGCTGATCAGAATAGCATTGGTTTTTGCTACTGTTCTTTTTTTCCATTTCATTCTTATCTTTTGGCAGTGATTACACAAGACTGTGTATAGAATCAGCAAGGGAAGAGAAATGCATTATTCCTTATTTTGAAAGCTGGCCATGCTAAGCACAGATTTCATCTAAATTGCAGGTAGAGCATCACTAACAGCATTGATAGCAAAGTCAGGCATCCTTGGCTCGTGGACAAGAAGACCTATTTGTATCAGCTTTGGAATTTTCTATCATGTTCTATATTGGTGTATCAGTACCCTGTGTCAATTTACTGTCCCATTTCAGAGAAGAGAAAAAAAATACCTTAGGTATCAGACACCCTGTCTTCAGGCAACTGTTTCAAAAAACTTTAGGTAAGTGCACCCCTATCAGAATATTTCAACTGAAAACACAACATATCTGCAATGTATTTCCACAGATCAGCGGTGAAGCATTGCCCACAAACTTGCAGATCATTATATCCGGACCCACAATTTGTGAACCACTGATCATCATACAGATAACTATAACAGCTATCATTGTTCATAGTTCACTATTCAGCAGTTTTGGTACCTTGCCATGGAGAACATGACAGATGGCTGGAAAATTGTTCATCTAAATCTACAATAGTCTGATTATTTTACAGCATTACCTCCATTTACCTACCCTGAATTTAGCCTCTCCTCTCCAAATTCACTCTCCACCTTTACCACTCTAGTTTCTATAATAATATAGAAAAGGAGAAGCTCTGAAAACTGCCAGGCAAATTTAATTTTCTGAGTATGGTAAATATTCTACAAAGATCTCGACAGGAAAGTACAAGATGACAGCCCATCCTACAAGGCCCTAATCAAAAAGGCGCCTATGCAAATTGCTTGGAATCAAGCCTTATGTTTTCTATGCATGTGGGCACTAAATTCATCTCAATACAGAAGACTATTACAGAATGTTGCATTACAGTATTTATTCAAACAAATGTCTCTTCTGTTTGTAAATTATGAGAAAAAAATCAACAATACATGTCAGATTATTTGTAAAGTAATCTTGAATCTGTAACATGTTAGCTATGTTTGCTGAAAATACGTGAATTCTGACAGGCTGTAAAATGTTAAGTTAGCTTTTGCCTGATCAACTATGACTTAGAGAATCAAGCTTCAGAACTGAAATAAAATAATTTTCAAATCTGAGCAAATATTCACAGAAAACTTATAATATTCTGCTGCTCTAATCAACCAGAATAAGTAATTCAATTATTTTTGTGGCTCCGTTTTCATTTTCTGTATCTCAATAACATCTCAGCTCTCCAGCTCAGTGCCATATGCTTCCTGTCTGAAACCGAATTCAATCACAACCTCAAACACAGGAAAGACTTCCAAGGAAAAATTATTGGCCACAGTCAGTCCTCTGATTCCGCAATGATATTATTTGGTTTTCCATTTAAACCTCAGTACAAGACAAAAGTTAGCATTCTTGCCATTGATTTTGCTAACAGGTTCTTCATTGCAGAGAATAATGTCAGAAACTAGTATATAAAAAATAGTGTGATATGAAAAGCAGAATTTGCGTTACGTACCATAAAGCCTGCAGTAACAATTACTAGCAGGATTGATTCTGTTGAATGCCCTGCAAACCCTAAGTACACACAGGAGCTTGGAAGAACTTTGAAGATCTATTACCTGATATCCTTTCTCAGGATATCAAAGGAGCTCTTGTTGTTTGCCACTTTGAGTTCCAGAGAAAAACCACTTGTTCCTACAGAGCAAAGCAGATATCCCAGTTTCATCCTTCGATTTGTATACCTGATACCATTAACCCTGCTGACAGGGAACAAAACTTGTTACCTAATAATTGATGTTCTGAAAAAATTGATGTAATTAAAAAAAAAAAAAAAAAGATTCCTGTAACTGTCATTTTCCTATTGTATGTACAGCATTTATAGATATATCTTTCATCCTAAAATCTGCTTATCCAAGTGGTTAAGAATCATTTAACTGAGAACATATCCCCAAAGTTATTTCCATAATTGTAGCACGTGTTTCTTCTTCCCAACAACTTGAGTCCAACTCAGCAGAAGAGTACAGTGAGAGTAGTTCAAAAGGTTCCTTAGTTCACCTGATGAGCCACTTGCACAGAGCTGTCTACTCTTTAATGAGGCCTCTCAATTAATCCTTGTACACTGCATGTGCACTGCATAATGCATGCCCTTTAGCCAGAGTACTCCCCGAACACACTGTTCCTTTGCCTGAAACTAATAATGACTGAACATAAATATGAGACATCTTAACAACTGAGCAGAACTATATGAGACACAAATGATGTGTTAAGCATATATCAGAGATGCAAAACTGTCATAGTACCTGTCCTAATAAAGATAATTATATAGGAAGGGCTTCTTCATCTGGTGTCCACTTGTGCCTTTTTGGCAATGTTTCATCATTTGGAAACATCCTGAATTCATTCTTAGCCTTAGAATTTCACATTCTAATTTATTTTTGAATGTTCCAGCTTTCATAAAGATTCAATTTCACTACAGAAAATCACAAATGTCATTAGTCAGTACCACAAACACTTCTTGGCTCTTCTTCACATACACATGGAGAGTGTTCATATTAGAAAAAGTTTTCAAGTGGTAATAATTGTGCAACATAACAGTAGTGTAAACCAAACTCAAACTCTCATCAAGCAATGCACCCAACTCAACACTAACAATCTTGAATAACTGCACTGGGCTACAGTTATTACTACAGTGATTGATAGCTTTTCTTTAAAAAAAAAAAAAAAAAAGTAATGAGCATGGAGTTCAACTGTATTAGGGTCTGATTTCAATGTTGGGCTTTTGCAATTGAGCTGACATCTGTGTACAATATCAAATTCATTCATTTACAACTTTGCATGATGCTGTAAGCTAGCTAACTAAGCATTTACTGCTATGTAACAGTACAACACCATGAAGTAATGTTGTGATTCGTAACAAAAGAGACTTGTCCATTCTTCAAAATTTAAGGTAACAAAAGGAAAGAAAATACATTCAGACAGAAATGTGAATATATGCAAAACACAACAAAATGTAAAAGCAGCATCTTAATACAAGTATAAATCACAATTTGCAGTCAGGATTCCAATTTCCTGTCACAGTGTGTAGAAATATTTATCTGTTGTATACAACTAATGTAAAAACAACTTTATTCTCAGAACAGTATTTTAATCCTTCTTCCAACTGACCAAGCCTGGATGCAGTACTCCAGCTGGAGCTTCTAAGAGCTTCCTAAGAGCAAAGCAGAGGGGGTCCAATCACCTCCCTTGCCCTGCTGACCACCTCTCTCTTTTGATGTAGCCCAGGATACCTTTGGCCTTCTGGGATTCAAGAGCACACTGTGCTGGCTTATGCCCTACGAAGCTGAATTTACCAGAAGGACATCTTTGCATTTTTCCATGTAAAATCAGATACATATATTCCAGTGGTCCATTTAATACCCAGATCTTATTTCTGCAAAATTCCCACATAATTAGTACCAAAGAAGACGGCAATTACTGTTGAAATGCTATAGTTTGACTTCTTTATATACATAGGCTGCTGTGAAATAATGTCTCCCACTTATTTCCACGGAAACCACCACAGATACTAAGAGTACTATAACACTTCTGGAGAGAGCAAATTCTCAGGTACAAAAACCTATTTTTCAATATAGTCACCACAATTAGCTGTGTATTTTCACCAGCAATGCACAGACTGAGTGCTACACTTGTACAAATCTGCTCCAGAGGAGGTGACCCACTGTGCTCACATCCACTGTTTGGTCTCCATAAACATTCAGCAAGTATTGATGAATGGCTATGGGTGCCTTTTTTCCCACATGGAGGAATTTAGTGACACACCTCTGCTTCATCTATATTGCCCTGTCAGATGCCATTTTGTCAGACTGCCCCTCTGCTGCCATGCATCTCGTG
Organism: Phasianus colchicus; assembly: GCF_987193195.1. Lineage (NCBI taxonomy): Eukaryota > Metazoa > Chordata > Aves > Galliformes > Phasianidae > Phasianus > Phasianus colchicus. The sequence continues at coordinate 61,660,368 of NC_143439.1, read as the reverse complement.
GCAACAAAATGTAACAGAATATTGGTGGGAAGGTTCAGCCTCTACTGCCATATCACCAACATCCTCCTCTGACGTCATGGATCAACATCATAAAATAGGAGGCATTACTTTCAGGGTAGTCCTCATACATTATAATTCCAGTACTGTACTTACAAGAGGTACCAAAAAGTTAAAAAAAAAATAAAATCATTTATTGTAGTCCTTTCCACAGTAACAGCGGTAGGAAAATGTCTTCTAGGCACTGTAGTAACTGCTGTGGAGGGAAAATGTCTTCCAGACACTAACTTAAGTAGACTTCATGTGTAGAATTATTTTTGGTGGGGAAATTTGATAGCACATTATGGAGCTGTCACTTATAATTCCTTTCAGTGTGAGCTCAGGATATTTCAGATACGGCCTGACAAACCAAACCAGTCTGTACTTTTGAGCCTTGTGCTGCTGGCTAATAGAGAGTTAAAAGAAACTAATTTGGAACACAAACAGGCAGCTTTAGAGTGTCATAACGAGCGACACTTCCCCAGTTCACATTTCAAATGCATAACTTTTTTTGGGCTGTCTTTATTCAAAGTAATTATTCGTATTAATTTGGCTATATCAATGTGTAAGAGAAGAAATAGCAAGAAGTTTGGAGGGAAGGAAGGAAGGCAGGAAGGCAGGAAGGAAGGAAGGAAGGGAGGAAGGCAGGAAGGGAGGGAGGGAGGGAGGGAAGGAAGGGAAGGAAGGGAAGGAAGGGAAGGAAGGGAAGGAAGGGAAGGAAGGGAAGGAGGGAGGAAGGGAGGAAGGGAAGGAAGGGAAGGAAGGGAAAGAAGAACTTCTAAATACAGTGTAGATGTAGTTTATCCTAAACCAAAAAGAACTTCTAAATATCAAGACAGGCCTGAAGAGCTAAATCCATGCAGCTTTGGAAACAACAGCTAGAAGAGGATTTTGACAGTGGAAGTACAACAGTGTCAGTTAGTACAGCATGCCAACTATTTAACAAAAGCAAAAAGCCTCAAATGTTGATGCATTTAGCCCTCATTAAATCCAAAATACCAAAGCTTTTCCATATTTAAAGCAAAGGCAGATTAAGCATTGAAAAGGCATCTTCTCTCACTCCATTTTTTCTGGGAGAGAATTTCCCTGGTTTCCACAGTCCCACTAGCACTACTGACACAACACAAGCCTAAAACTAATCTGAAGATTGCATTGCTTTATATTTAATAGCATTCCACCACATCAGAAAAACAGAAGTAACAGACAGCATAAATAGAAACCAAATTCAGAAAGTGAGAGAACAAGGCAAGAAAATGTTTCTGCAGCTCTGTGTACTTTCAAATAAGACATACCACTAAAAATTACACCACTTTTTGGCAAATGAATTATCAAATATATATACTTTAATGCATGGACCTATGCCATCTCTGGCTATGACCTAAGAGGAAACAGCTGGAATCATAGAATTATGGAATTGCTCCAGTTGGAAAACACCTTAAAGATCATCGAGTACCGAGGATATACATGAAAGAAAAACACAGTGCTGTAAAATCAGTGATATTACAGACTGAACAAGTGGCAATTCTATTTCTGAAATAATAAGCCCCAGAACTATCTCATGGCAACATCCTTTAGTCAGTTTTAAATTCTTTGTCATCCCCACCACTAAACTTCCCGAGTATACCTATATACCTATATATGTACATTCTGCTTGATAAATTATGAGTGTGACAAATGTAATACACATGTTTTTAGTCTGGCTCCCTAAGGACATAAGACTTACATAGAATCATAGAATGACTTGGAAGGGACCCCAAGGATGATTAGGTTCCATCCCCCTTGCCACAAACCAGGCCACCACCCTCCAGATCTGGTATAGACCAGGTTGCCAAGGGCACTATCCAATATTGTCTTGAACGCCTGCAGGAATGGGGCATCCACATGGTCATTTACTTTCTCTTTCATTTTTCCCTCCTTTCAAAGTGGCTTTTGGGCCCTGATTTCAGAGGATGAGAGATCCCAAAAATCCAAAATTCTGGCAATTTTCCTGAATAGCAACTGCTAGAAAAAGGACACAGTCCCAATTACCATCTGTGTGAGGGAAAGGCAAATGGAAAAGGCCATTATGAGCCTGCTTGCCCACTCCCATGCCACTTAAAATCAGCCACAGCAAGTACTCTTACTCTTCTAACAAGCACATGGAGACAACAGCTGAGTCAAAGAGAATTGCTGGAGTCAAAGAGAAAAGTTATAGGATCACAGCAAAGAAGTTGCTATAGTGGGTAGAAGAAAAACCCATAAGCAAGTTATTCTGTGATTTGTACCACCAGAGCAAATTCAACATGAATATACTGTAAATGACCTGTATGCTACAAAAGTTTACTAGAATGAAGTACACAATGTCTTAAGATAAAGGCGGAAACTTTCATGTACTTTCTATACAGTAATTGAGGTTATGAGGTGTCGCACTCCTCTACTGTATTCTATAACAACGAACAGGAGAAGCTTAATTAAATTTTTTTAATTCAGTCCAGAGTACTGTGGTATGACAGAACTTTTTACATATTAGTGTATTACACTGAATACACTAAGCTCCTTTAGGCTAATGCAGTGTCACACCACTAATTGAGAAGTTAGATCACATGGCAAAATGGTCTGAATATTGATTAAATTGGAAATTGGGTCAACCTACTTATGAAATATTAAGTTACTAGGATTGTATCATTTCCTTTATGTTTTGTAATCTTCTTCATCTTGCAATGATGCCTCTTATAGCTGGGCAGGAAACCATTTTCTTGTCAAATGACAAAAGGAGCAGAGAAGGAGCATCATCCCCAAAGGGAAAAAAACTTTTGAAGAGACCCATGGGACCTTTTGGTTTAGCTTCCTGAGTCACACTGCTTACATGATCAATTTACTTCCTCTATGATAGGTGTTTGCATGTCTACAAGTGGCTCCCTCTCCTTTTGGGGTAGAATTTCCAGTAGTAAATCAGAAACGCTTGTAAAAGCATTTTTAGCAAAACCAGTATATTCCTGTAAAAAGGTTTCATTTCAGGAAATGTAAAGTTACAGTCTAAAAAATCAAAAAGAATATCAGCTACTTTAATATTGACCCTAATTTTATGTTCTTACCAAAAACTGGTGATATCACATCCCCAAGAACAGAGTTCAGACATATTTTTCCAAAGGAACAGCTGGCATAGTAGAATTATACTCAGATAAGGAAAACATCTCTGTTTAAGTCTTCAACTCATTATTTTAAACCTATTCATAACCAATGATTGTTGGTAAGGAAATAAATACATTCTCAGTTCAAATACTAAAAAAAAGGGGGGGGGAAAAGTGAGTTTTCTAACATAGTGCTTCTTAACCCATTTATATATTGTTAGCTTACAAACCTGTAAAACCTTTATTTGTGAGCTTTTTTGTTTTAATCACCCTAGCCATCTGCAGCACATCTGTTACTTGCTAGTATTCTGTAATTAACTTAAATGTGGACTGAGTACTATTCTGTACTAGCAGATATCAGAGTACCTGCTTTGATAAGAAACCAACACCTATTTGCTACAATATTTAGTCAGTTAGAGTTAAATATACAATCATTTATCCCTTGAACTTATGTGATATCTCTCTCTGTAATAACTGCATGCAAATGTTTGTGTTTTTTAATGTTCTCCATTCCAGTGGCAAAATGCTGCATTCTTGGGAAAAAAAGAGCTCTTTAAGGGACAGATATTCTGATACTAGAATTTACTTCTCTTTAGACATAAAAAGTGAATGTTTTCTATTTGCTCAACTAGAAATTTTGTGTCACTGCAGCTACTTCACTGGCTGTGGAGAAATGGGTACACCTCTCTTTGTTATCTCTGTGGGAGAGAGAACATTTAATGAATTCATTGATGAAGTTCTAAAAATCATAACCAGTACAATAGGTTTTGAAAACATTTTCACAATTATGCTGAATTCACAGAACTACCAGAATTTGGGAACTTTGTAGTTAGCCTTGAACTGACCGCAGAATTATAACTGCTGGATTTCCAGACCGAATGGACCTGTCTTTGATTGCATACTAAGCACAAGTCAGTTCTGACAATCCTATTATGTCTTAAACAAGATACAACTGAATCTATCATGAATCCCCAGATAATTGCATTTTGTTACCTTACAGGTCTGCTGTTCCTATAATTAATTGCATTCTTTTTAAAGTTAGACTAGAAAAGAATGGCCTTCTGCCAACAAAGTGTTTATGTTGTTCAAATTATCATTTTGAGGAACAGCAGGTGCTCTTTGTTTTTGTTTCTCAGTGTGCTAATGCCAGAGATGCAGGGCATTCAATTGCCATGTGTCCACAACCTAATGCTCTCTCTATCTCCATAAAAGTGGGAGATTACTGTACCATTCACAATACCCCAATAAACACAGTAAGGATTGGACTATTAGGTAAACTGTTTTGGAAAGTTGATCTTCTGGGGAACCACAGCTCATAGGTGAATGTGAAGAAAGTCTGCTACAGAATGTGTTTATAAAACCCTCCATTGCGTGTTACATCCTTAGTGAGGGTGCTCTGCCTGTTAGCTCTCAGAACACAAACCGTTTCAGCCTGCCTTTCCTGGGCAGCAGGGAGCTCATTAGTATCACCAGCTCACCATCTGTCTCTGAAGGAAGAAGAGATGGAATTACTGTATGATGGAGGTTAAAAAAATAAAAGGTGAACAAAAAAAGGTTAGGAAGCAGCAGGATGTCAGCCAGAAAGGCATGGAATGTTTCTTTGGAAACTGTTTTGCCTTCTCCACACAAAACACAGAGAACAGTTTGGGCATGGCTATGAAATGTTCTCAAAGGCATTTATAGAAAATGAACGATGATCATTTAAAATACAGGATCTTCTAAAATCCACAGTAGAGCATCACGAAACACAGCTGTCCATAGATGATTCCTACAAAAACTTTCTGGTTCTGCACTGCATGAACCAGAAGGATAGGCAGCAGCTGGAATTACTCCTTTATGGATTAAAGGTAAAATTAACTACATCGATAATGAATAAGAGCAGTTTCTGGTACTGAATGAGCAGTCGTGTGATGTGGGTGGCACAGGGAAAAAGAGGGAAAAATAACCTGCAAGTGGGAAGCACCACATCTGGCCTTCATTCCCTGAATGAAAGCTGTAATCACCCAAGTGTAGAATAGCCAGCTTCACAATCCAAGGCTTTACAAAGGATAGGGAATGCAAGAAGAGGCCAGGGAAGAAATCCAGGGAAGTACAGAGTCAACAAGGACAATGACAGGAAAGAAACGACCACAAAGGAAGAGAACATCATGGAATAAAAACCAGGCAGAGCACAAAGTTTTTGGATGAAGGGCCAACCATCTGAATAAAGAATAAATGTTGAAGTTCCTAAGATCTCATTCCACAGATGATAACATTTTAATAAGAATACAAGTATTTTTGTAGTAATATTTTATATATACACATTATACAATATAATGCATTCTCTAGAATACCTAATGCAACTAAGCAGCATCTGAGTACTTGAGAAATATAAGTTCATGTTTTAAATAAGTAACTTTAGCATTTTTTAGGAGTTTTTCAAGTGCTAGTAATTATGCTGGTCACTATATTCGCTATATGTGTCTTAATAGCATGAAGGACAACATAGAACTATGCTCACTATATGCACCTTAAAAATTTTAGAGCTAAAATCTGAAACCTATTTAAATAACCATACTTTCCTTAATGAGGTCAAAAACAGTCACAGCTAAAACAGTATTAAGATCACAAATGACAAAGTCCAAGCAGCCTGGAAAGTCAGTCACTGAGTAAATCCCCCACAATCTAGTCCTTCAGGAATCTCAAGAAAGAGAAAACATCTTACTCAAAATCAGACATGGTGTAAAAGTTTTCAGGCTTTTTCAGAACTAGGGCACAAATGTCAGCCTTTCAACTGATCTCAAAGACCTTTGGGTCAATGCAGCAACCTCACATAGAAGGATGAACAGTTTGGATAGTCAATGTTCAAAATCTGAGACTCAGACACCAGTTCCTTCACTTTTGTGAGGTTTTATATTTAAAGATTAGAATTGAAGAGAATATCATCGGGGAGGTTCAACCTCTACTGCCATGAGATCTGACATAGTGGGATAACATAATAAAACAAGAAGCATTACTTTCAGAGCATCCCTCATACAATTAAGTTTTTAAATTTATTTGTTTCAAAGCTATGTTCTGTTAAAAGGGGACATAAGTGCCTAATTGTGAATGACAAAAATCTTAATAGCATGACCTCAGTTTTCTGCTGATCATGAACTATATGGCACTTGTCCAGTAGACATAATAGAGTGGGAAAATGATTAACTGATTTTTTAAAAAAACAAGGTGCATCATCAGCACACAATGCAAATGCATTTCTGTGCTACTTTCTGGGTCACTGACACTCTCATGGTCCACAGTATTCTCTTTTAGACTGTAACTCACCCCTGTGGGTCTAAGCTATGTTGGCTGTACATCATTTTGTCATAGATGTGATTTCAAAGAAATCAGTGTAGTTACAAAAACAACACACTAGAGTAGTACCTTCAAAAAAATCAAACCTTACATCTAAAGAAAAGCATGTTAATGAGTCAAAATCAGCTGGAGTAGCTCCTTTAGTTTCATTGGAACTGCCCCAGAAATGCAACCACAGAGCGCCTTCTACCATCTGCGCAATGAAGAGGTGACACCAGTTCACTGCATATGTGTTTTTACTTTTCCTTGAGACAGGAGTACTCAGGTTAGTTAAGGAAAAAAAATAATTTCAGAAGTTCTAATGTCAGTGATGAGCAGATTACTTTGCTGCATTATGTTTTTGACCTGCTTCTCATGGTCAGACACATGGGATAGTGTCTGTGGGAATAGTGGGATAGAGGTGTGGCAGCTGTTGGACACAAATCCCTCAAAGTAAAATAAAATACAGATATGTAATAGATACACTAATTCTGTGACAGTAAGACAAGGCACTACTGGTTGTGTGAAGGAAACAAGTTATGGAACTGGAAGGCTCAGAAGGTAAGTTACATAAAAGTATAAATATTGAAAAACATAAACATTGGTAAATATTTAAATAGATATACAGAGTAGATCAGGACAAAAAATATAATCATACCTGTATTTCTTTCACAAGAACAAATTGCCATGAGGTTTATTCAAGTAATCACTGCACACTCTGCCTTCATAATTTCAGTGTAGATGTTCCCTCACAAAAGGATAAATACTAGTGTTCACAATATATTTAACATGACTCTCAAGATCTGAAATCAATAATCGTAGTGCTGCCCAACTAAATCACCACGCTGTCTGCTTGTAACACAGAATAGTTAAGAGTCTCTAAGTACAGTTGATTAGTTGGCACACAAAAAGCAGCTCCACTGGAATTTCTGACAACTAATTTCCCCAGCATTTGTAGTTTGGTTCTGTTCAATAGGTAGGCTGTTAGTTAACAAAAACAACATGGTAAACGTTGAAAACAAACCTTTCTCTTCTGGTTAATTATCATGGGATAAGTCTGCAGGAGGTGGTCGCCCTTTTTGGAGTAAGGGTTTTGACTGGAGAGATCCCTCCACAGATCCCTGTAAGGGCCTGCAGAGTATTCACACTCCTCCAATAGAAGAAAAGCATGCGACAACCCAAAACCAACTTCCCCACATAATCAATGCTCTTGCAAAACTTCATGGCAAAAGGCATATGCCCCAAAGCCAGAAACATGACAGAACACATAAGAAAGAGGGCAGAGCTACTGCCAATCTTGAAGGCAAAAGATGTTCACAAGGAGATACTCAAAAGTTCATAATGTTATTAGTTCCAATGAAGCTCTAAAGAGTACGAAAAAAACGTTTATACTCATAGATCATTGATGCATTGCTAAAATACTCTGGGAAATCCTTCAAAAAGAGAAAAGAAAGGTACTCCCCATCTAGCAGCACAGTCTCAAAGTAGATTCCCTTCTTTTCTTTGCTGAGCTCTTGCTTTGAAGCATTTTTAAGGTTCTTTATTTATTTATAATCACGCCAGGACTCCTAAAGGTTTGGAATCTCGTTGTTCCAACAAATCACACTCATAATTAATAAATGTGCTAAGCCTGCTGTCAACCTAACTGATGAGGAAAATTTGACTGGATCCTAGCAGGGGGAGGATTTCTCCCTGTTGTGCATTTTTGAAAAGAAAAAAAAAAAAAATCTACTTCTGCCTGAGGTCAGGGGTATTGAAAAGATAGAAAATATGCAGAAAAATGTTTAAATCACCAAAAGTTGAAAAAGGATTTTAATTTAAAGTTATGATTGGAACTGAATTTCAACTGAAGTTGAAAATGAGATGGTTGTCCTATTTTATACATTAATTCTCCAAGACACAAACTTGTGTCTGAAATGGTCTGCTGACTCCCCACCACATAATGGTTTGTATTTCTTTTTCATGGGCACCACTAACTTCTTTTCCCAGAGCCACTGAATATCCAGCTTTCTGCATGCTCATTGCTCCTTTGGCTTCTGCCAACCATATCTCCTACCATAAATTAGCAGCTCCTCCGCTGCAGCAGCTTCTCTGCATTTCCCATATTCCACATGCTGGGCATAGCTGGAAACCTAACCAACACGCATCTGGCACAACTGAGCCATGAAAGAGAAGCCACAGCTGTGGAATACACACATTTCCAACTCTCCTCAGCCAAAGCTTTATCTACCTATGAGTTTCATGGAGAAGAATGTTATGTCCATTTTTCATCCAGCGCACAGATCTTTTCTCATGGGTCAAATGAAAAGCTGGTAGACCTGACCAATATTGCAAAGTCACTAACATAACTGAATCAGGAAGCACTTTTGAGTTTTCTAACAATGTGTTTGACTTGTGTGTTTGATAGGGGAAACCTATCTTTGGAACAGCTTCTCCTATAATACAATATTTACCATTTTCATTCATTCTATATACCACAGATTGTTATGCAATGGAAGCTGACTTCAAACTAACATATAATTCCAGAGAAGACTCTCAGACATCATCAAAAGGAACTGACACACTGGCAATATATTCAGGTTCCTCAAAGGTAAATAAGGAACACACATAGATGCTAGCATGCTAACACACAGTTGTACAGAAGTGCCTTGCAATGTTTCTTCCTAATGGTGAAACACTGTAAAACAGCCCTCGAAGAAAAAAGTAACAAGTTAATATGGAAAGTTTGACTGTTGATGATTTTACTAGAACTGCAGTAGTCCATTTGTGAGCTCAAAATGCAGGGCAAGACACAAGATGGAATTAACACTAAGCACTTTGGGACTAAGGAGGCACATGGCACCAAATTTCTATCCTCAATGTAACCGTTACTCTCATCTCTAAGGTTAAGGCTAAAGGAAACAAAAGGGAAAAAGAAATGTAACATGAAAAGCCCTCACTTGTCAACAGGTTTCAAAACTCCCATGTGCTAGAAGACCATAAAACCTTTTGTCAGATGTTAAACTTGACAGGCTTTTCATCAAACACAGTACAGTAACTACTTATCAATAGAAAATCATGCTAAATACTTAATGTTCTAAAATATGAAGACCACATAATTGCATTAAATACATGCTTATCTATTATTAATGGCTTACTTAATTGGTAAATAACTTATAACATGAATTAGATGGACTTTGGAACCATGTTCTAGTAATGACATATGTCAGGAGAAAGATTAGAGCTGTACTCCACAAATTCAGTATAGTATTCTCCAGAAGAATGGGTATTGATTCAATCTGACCATGGTTATCTAATTACAGTTACAGGGATTATGGTGCATTTTCATCATAGAGGTCGATCATAAGTATGAAGAACATACGTGTGTTAAAAACAAACAAACAAACAAACAAACAACAACAACAACAAAAAAAACCACTAACTAATAAGTCTATTACGTTACATGCTATGCCTTAAAAACTTGCCTGGAGAATTGTCTCTAGTGAACTCAGGAATAATATTAAAGCCAGTGAATCATAACAGCTGACATAGGGGAATTAGGGTTGGTGACCCTGCCCACAGGTTGGGGGGGTTGAAACTACATGATCTTTGAGGTCCTTTTCAACCCAGGCCATTCTATGAATTATCTGGCACAGTATCCTGTGTTCTGATAACCCTGCGCCCCCCAGACAACTTAGTACATGAAACCACCTTTAAGGAAAAAAAATATTTATTTCTCTTATGTGCCACATTGTAAAAGTCTGAGGTGATACTTCACTATTTTCTGTTCTACCTTTTTTCCTCTTAACGACTCTCAGATTTAACATTCTGCTGACAATCCTTAGTCCAGAGACACAGAAATGAAACTCTTGAAGGACTCCTTTCCTTTCTATTTCTGTAATTAAACACATATTTTTCACAAAGAAAGTGTGAGTTTCTTACTTCCTGGTCATATCTCCATGCACATAGTCCTTGTGTCTCTTCAGTCTCCATAGCAACACCTTGAGTAAACTATTGACAGCAATGTATACATATCACAAGTACTGCTCAACTCTACATGAAGATAAAAGGTTCTCAGCTCCATAGTACCAGAATTTATGAACAGGAAAGTGGCTGAGAAATGTGGTATCTTCATACTTCCCAGAACAGACATATAAAACCAGTGTAAAACAGAGAGGCTATGATGTACTTGTACTGGTGCTATTCAGCATTGTCTATCCCTACTAACAAAAACCACTTTGGTATTCCAGAAAGAGGGGCTAGAGATTGTTTTAGCTGTACTGCTGTTGTATCATAAAGCATTTCTATGAGCTTTAAATTACTTTGCTCAAATACTATGTTTACAAATAAAGTGGGGTATAGAAAACAGGACAGATGTGAGAGGAGACAGGGAGAAAAAGAAAAAAAAAGAAAAAAAAAATGTTTTCCCTAATAAAATCAAGAAGCATACATAGCAACTATACTGAACAAAGGAACAACATTTTTACAAGAATCACAGAACTTCTAAAGGTTGCTGCAAGCTGGTGAGTATCCACTATGAAATTCCTTCTTTCATTAACTTCCTCGGCAGCTTTAAACATTTTTCCAGTGTAATTTTATGGCTAATAAATTACCATTATTTTGAATCGCTTGAAAATTGTGAATCAATTTAGTCACAAAGCAGATCTGTTCGATTTAATGTTCTTGTTACTTATTGCCTCAACGTTGCAATTTTCTCCCTTTGCTTCCTTTATTTCTCTGCCCCTCCTCACATCGCCCAGTTGTAATGCCTTTAATATAAAAGATGGCCTTCATTCTCATGTACTATTTAAATTCATCATGTCTGACCTCATCAAATGCAGTGAATGCATAATTAATTTTCATTATAAATTTAGAATACTTCCTCTCCTTTCTTGCCACTTCAAGCTTCCTTTAGCTTTCTACTGCTATCACATTTTATTTTATATTCCTGAAAAAATTCTTTCTTCCAGTCTTCTTTTCAAATTTTACCTCATGTACAATTGAACTCTTTGGTACAAGCATACAGTAGTAATCTACTCAGAACCTGATTCAAGAATCATCAATAAAATAATGGTCACTTGGTCAGTCACTAAAAATATAGACTGTATTTATTGGTTGGAAAAACAGATGGCATACGAAGCTGGGTACATCATCTCCTTAGTAAAGAGAGGTTTTAGGATTAAAATGCTAAGTCCTTACTTTTAATGCCACATTTTAAAAAACAGATTCAGTGTAGAGCTAGAAGTATAAATCTATTTCTCCTTTGAAGCTGTGTCATCACTCCAGCCTTTTTTCTTTCACAGTCATTAAGAAATGCTTTCTTCATTCTCACATTTCCAAAACCATGGTATACAAGTTTTATTTAGATACTGGTTCTCTTTTGAAATAATCTAAGAATTCTCTTTCTCTGAGATTATGCCAATTGCATCTTCAGCATGAAAATGTGTAAGTCATTTCACAGAGACAGTCTGATCAGCCTGAGACTTCAGAAAGGAAAGTGACTTGCTCAGTTTTGGTTTCAGCACTTCTGTGTGGAGGGGATGATTACTTAAGGGAAACTCCTTGCAGCTTTACAGCACTCAAAGTCAAGAATTTTGCTGATCAACATCAAGCTTATCTAATTGACCAGAACCAGTTCTGAAACTTGCTTCAAGCTGAACAAACAGACTTGTGCAACTGCAACACTCAAAATGTTTTCTCATGAAGGACACAGAGGTGGAGGATTTGGTTAGTACACATTCTTTCTGCTCCCCATATATAGGATAAGGATAGTAATATATTCCAATAAGTTTCATTATTTGACAAAACTAACATATTTCTTTTATGTCACTAACTGATGTTCCTGGATTTCTTTTGACCTGAAAAATAAGCTTCTAAGAAGTGTCCTAGATGATCTAAAGCTATTGCAAAAGGGGGGGAAAGAAAAAAAACAACAAAACCCACCTTAAAAAGCAGTGAGTAGTAATTACCGAAGGACCAAGGGATCTCCAGATTAATTAGCTAGTTACACTAGCTGTCTTCCACTCTATAAAGCAAACTGATTTAGGACTAATGCTTTAGGTGATGCATCAGATCTACTGCAACTCCACAGGAAAGCTTTCTATATGTAAATTAAATTAAAACTTTGCAGTTTAGTTGTACTGCTTTTTCATGACAACCCCCCCTCGCACTCTTCTATCTTGATAGAATGAATGAATCACAGCATGGCCTGGGTTGAAAAGGACCACAAGGATTATTGCCTTTAAGGCTCTCTGGACTTGTTTTGTTAAATCCATTTTGAGTAAAATCAGAGGAATTTCTCATGTATAATTTTGCTGATTTTTACAACCTACAGACCAAACATATCAAATTTTAACTGAAGACAAGATCTTGCCAAATTGGGTCTCAATAACATAACATTAAGGCAGAAATATCACACATTGAGAACATTGAGAATGCAGTGTCTGTGTTGTAATTGTTGTTTTGATAGATTGTCTTATGAATAGGTGTTGCGTTTTGTTGTGTTGCTTTTTTTTTTTTTAAGGCATAAAGTGATGGATTTTCCTGTTTATCCATCGAAAAGACAAAGCAAAGAGACAGTCCACACAAATACCGTGCACTTTACCTTTTGAGTATAATTCAGAAACGACTCCAAGAGGCTAAACTGGTCATTTCCTAACGGAATGCCATCTGCCACCCGCATTCTAATGCTGCTTCTATCTACTTCACTTGGATTTTTAAAAGCCGTAATATGGAACCGAACACCATTAAAAGCAAGCAAACTGCAGAAAGTCTACAGATTTAACTTATGCAATGGAGATTATCAGAAAATTGGAAAGATGATTGTTTCATATGCAGTATCTGATATAAATAACAAAACCCCATCCTACCCCTGGGGGAAAAAAAATAAAAATAAAGGAAAACAAATGACAACAAGCAAACAAACAACAAGAAACAACAGAAGAGTCCTTAGAAAAAGGACCAACCTAAACACATTCTTGACAAACTAACTTGACTAACACACTATGCAGAATAGAAAATAGAAAAGGCAGCAATAACTAAGTATCAGGAGTACACTTGCATTGGTTTTCTTGTGTTATATGTAGAAGTGCTTCCTGAGGAAAATGGCATTTCTATAAGGTTAAATATTAAGATTATACCTTGGAAAATATTCGGGAGAGAAAAAGAAGTAAGATGGGAAATCCCTAAGAGGCAAGAAGATTTATTGGATAATTTAATAGGATTTTCTCATCACTAAATTCTATTTTTCTTCTGTCCATAATCACCTTTCTTCTACCTCATTAAATCCAATTTCACTTCATCACATCTTTCTTTCCTCTCTAATTTCATAGATCACATAATTTCTCTCTTGCCAAACAGCATACTTTCTTTTTGCATCACCTTTTTATATCTCTTTTCCATTTTATCATTGCACTGTCTCATTTCCTGCTCATTACTTCTCTTGCCATAAACTGGTCACTCCTACAATAATGCTAATTCTGCCTTTTGCAGTATCTTGAAAACACTATGCATCTCCACCTTGCTCAATTTCTTTCTTTCTTTTAACCAATTTGTTGACTGAGTCATTTTAAATTTCTTGATTTTTTTCCGCTCATTTCTAGAAACAGATACATATAGAAATGATCATCAAATCACATTACAAGAAGTTACATGCAAGGTTCTCCACACAGTTTCAATTATATTTTGGGATCACAGCACAACAGTACAAACAAATCTAATATTCTAAGTAGTTTAAATTGATCTGCATTCAGGCCCCTGCACTACATTTTACATTTCAGCAATAAACTTCTCAGTAATTCTGTACATTTTCTGGTTTTACATGAGGCATAAAACAGGCTGTACATCATGACACATTGGAAAGATTCAACAACACACTTGAAGCACCATTCAATCTTGTCTGTATTAGAAAAACTGAATATTGTCAAATATATCTCAATAACATGTTTTGTCCATCACATATTCCTAATGAAAGTAAAAATCAGATAGCCCTGGTCCACATCTTTCAAGGCTGTAAAAGGAAAATATGAATTACTACTAACATTAATAATCATTTAAATTTTTATTACCTTTGGAAGAGTCCCTAGACTATCATTTTAGAAGACACTCAAAATGAGCCAATTATCATCTAAGACAAGGAAGGGGGCTGGCACACTCCCAAGAAGGCCAAAGCCCCAGATAATTAGAGGATGCTGGAATTATTCCTGTAATAAATACACTTGTCTGTAGTACCTATGTTGTGCAAACACACAAGTGAACTCATGAAAGTATGTAAATAAAGTAAGCTTGGCACATGACAGAAATCCTCCTAGAAATGGGAGCACAAGAATTCAGTCAAAGACACATAAGCAAGACCTTGTTAAATATTAGCTTCATAGTATTTGGCTGATGCACCCAAAGGGAGGACTTATAAGGTGCAAGATGATGTCCTACTAAAAGCCTCCAGAGCCTGGAGCTCAGGGATGTGGAGAAGAGCCAAGGGCCCCATCTGGTCAAGGTGATCTAGGTTAAACTGGAGTCTGCAACCAAACTTCAGCCCAAGCTGGTGGACAGGATCAGTTTGAAACCAGGACCCCCCCCCCCCCACACACACAGTCATGTAGATGTATTTATGCAATGTGCTCCTGAAGTCCTAAAACTGTGACTGCTCTGAGCTGTCCCTGTCCAAAGCCAGTTCCCATGAGAAAACACCAATCACTAAGCAGTTTGTTATGTCTTCAGAAAACTGCATATTCAATCATCCCCAGTGGTATATGCAAGATGAGAGTGCAATGTACCAAGCTCTTCCCCAAATATAATTTTGTAACTATATCACATAACTGTATTTGCATTTAAAACAAAAAAAGCAGTGCAAAATTCATATTTTTGTAATACCTATGTAATACCTATGCTAAGCTATGATGCAAGCTTACCATAGTCATGTTGATCATATGCAAAATGTTGGTCCAGGAAAGAAAAACAACATATTAATCAATTGCAATTTGTTATGTACAGTATTTTCCATTTATCTCCTGTAGCTAAGGGTTTTATGTCATATTTTATAATATTTACCAATGTATAAGTCTACTGGAATGAACTTGACTAATGAGTTGTCAAAAATATACTTTGTTACATTTATCTAAGTTAGTAATAAAGTCAAAATTCCTTTAATGACAAAATAATGTATTTCCATTTTGCTCTCAAGTAATCTTTGAGGTTCTATTATAAGTGAATGCATCTGTTACATACATAATTCGCTTTAGAAAAAAATCTCTCACCAAAAATCTACTTCATTTGGTAAGTAAATAAAAATACAGAACATCACGGACAGAAATAGGAAGAAATTATTCAGATAAAAAGATAACAATAGTAAAACCTGATGCACAGCTACACTAAAACATTGATGTTTGACATTATTTTTGAGTTTGCTATACCAGTAGCTAGTGATTAAAAAGCAAAAAATAAAGATTCATTACTCCTGAATACCATACACCAAGAAAAGCAATATAATTCCGCACATCTCTGCTCCTGATTTTATCCGTACAATAAAGAAAACTTTCATATTTCACAGCATAAGGGCATAAAGCATGTGAAAAATCAACATACAGATGGCATCAGTCAATTCAGTGCCAGCATGTTGACAGTTTTTCTGAAGAACGGGTTTTGTTTGGAGACAGATACAAGATTTAACAGCCTAAGAGAAGTTCCTGAACAGAACCAAGAAGATGGAAACTTGCTCCATGGGAGTTTGAACTGCATTTCTACAGAGGATGTGAAAATTCAGTGAAATGAACGTAACACCTGTGCTTCAGCCTGGAAAATGTCTTGGATTAAGGGCCTGATAGCACCATTACATATTCAAATGTCATACACAAGCTCACTGAGCCCAACAGGCATGGGAACCTAAAACGTCAGTGCTGGAGCAACACTGAATGAAATGAGGCAAAGGCAAATGGATTCTCATTTGTCACAAACATAAGAAGGTAACAGAATTTAAACAACACTATTGTAATATTTTACTATGCAATTAAGATTTCATCAAGAATGCAGAAACTTCAATGTCTACCATATAGAAAATGTTAATTGGTGTGAGGCATTAACTTGTCACTACTGCTTTTAAAAGCATACAGGCAAATTATCAGTGGCAGAGAAGAAAATGTATATAGCTTTCATTCTGCAAGACGTACATTAAATCTCAAAGGTAATCTTCATTACATTTATAAATCTTCATCCACAGTTGTTTGCATCCTGCCTTCCTCTTAAGGCTTTTTTTTTTTTTTTCAGCTATAACTTTGTAAGTCTCTGGAGTGCCAAAATTTTAGTAGTAGAATAAGAGTGGCATTTGCTATTTTCATTTACTCTGTACATTATCTTATTTTTTCAAACAGTAAAGAATCCTGCTGGGTCTCTTCACAGTCTCAACTTGGAGTGGGATTATAAGTATTTAAATCTTCCAAACTCTCAGTTTATTTGCAGAAAACTGATGATAAAACATGCATTTTATACAATTCAAGGCTCGTTGTTGTCTATAAAGAATTTACACGAACACTGAAACAAAAAGCCAATCTTCCCTAAATCAACAGTAATTAAAAATACTAAGCCTGAAAGGAGCACCAATTTTTTAGTAAAGACAAATTTAGATTAATCAAAGTTATTGAAGAGATGGGAGGCGAGATGATGACGCTGAGGATGATGTTGTTTCCTAACAATTGAAGTATTTCATGAAATGAATCTTAATAGCTTTGCAGTATGCCTTGTGAACAAAACTAAACAAAGGTTTCTAATTCTGCAAGTGATAAATCATATTTCTGCTTTGAGAGAAATTCTGGAAAAGGATTTAACTGGAGCTCAGAAGACCTAGATATAACTCCCAGGGTTGTCACCAGAGATTTGTACTGTGGCCTTCATCAAAGTCCTTAATTTCTCTGTCCTTCAGTTCTGCTCCCCCCTTCCCCCCCAGTTATTTCCCTCCCCAAATACACACACACTGTGTAATCAAGTTCCTCTGCTTGCTTACACAGTGAGGTCTTTCAGACACAGTTTGAATCACACACTTTCACATGCCTACACCCTCTGGCATAAGGCACTCTCCCCCCATGGACAACCACTTTATACCAATATATAGTAAGAAATATTAACTAATATGTATCAATCTTGTACAGTACATCCTATAGGAATCAACCCTGTTTATACATCTAAGAAAACTATTCTTCTCTAAGTATAGCTCTATTATAATTAATTTCATATTCTCTCGTTTAAATATATATACAGTCCTATTTTATTTTTTTTTTACCCTCAAGATGAGTGTGTAGTTTGGTGATCTCTTCTGCCTTACTACCAATACTGCTTTGTCTCACCTGTGAAAATATGCTATTTTGGCTGGCTGTAGTGCAGTAATGGGCGGAATGTTCTTCCTTGAAGGAAGAGAGGCTGTACTTTAAAAGAACTCTGCTAGAATACTTAAGAGTAAATTACAGAAAAGATGAGACATGTAGAGACTGTATTCCTGAGCAGATCTCTTCATTGATACTCTTAGCACTATCTCTAGAAAAAGAGATTTAAGCAAGAGAGATATTGAAGGGTTCAGTTCTTCCAGTCTCCCTGTTAAATACCTTATTTCCACATCCCTTTACACTCCAATTTCCTCTCAAATTTTTCTTCTTCCCTGTTTTACCCATACCATTGAAAGAATATCACTTTTTGGAATAGAGTACATGTTAAACTACATTTAGTACTGAGCATGGTTGTCTCTGCCTGTAACAGCATTCTTTTGCTTTACACAGATAGAAATCTATGATTCTGTGAAATTGTACATTTGCTTATAAATTGATATTTGACTCTACTGCAATAGTTAAATATAATAAAAATACTCCACATTGTACACAAAAAAAACCATTAAAATTAAAAAGGTCAACATGCTTTTTTACATATTCACATTACAGATGTAAGTTCTTTTCAGAACTATATTAATCACTGGATTTCAAGAAAAGTGGCATTTCTTATTCTTTTGTTAATTTTCTGCCCTTTTCCCTTAAGATTTCACAGTTAAGTGTTACAGAATGGAGAACTGCACAAATACTTAGATAACAAGTGTTATTTATAGTTGTAAAATGAAGAAGCATGCTAACATTTTCAACCAATCAGTCTTCATAGTTCTGAAGCAATATTTACGATATATTTTCTGCTTCCTTTCCGGATTGTATCTTTATCAAAATTTAACTTTTTTAACGTCATCAGTTGTATTACCCCACTAATCAAATTGACAGCAGTAGCTTGAATTTCACATTAAAATCAAAAGTAGTAACTATATGCCTGTAAAGAAATTTGTGATTGCTCATTGGTCATTCTCTGAAATGCACACAGATACAATTCTTAGAAATCACTCTGAACATCTGTTCTAAAATCTTCTAAATCATGATTCAGAAGTCATCCCAGTGGCGCATTTTACCCGAGATAAATAACTTCTTTGCTTTCATTAGATTGAGAATAACAGCAGATGTAAGTTGCATTTTAATTAGTTAAAGATGGGAATCATCTTAGGTTAAATTAAGAAAACAAAGAAGTAAACTGACCCATATATTAGTCATTAAAAGCATGATTTATTTAGTGATGGTTGCATGCTCAGTTCTGCATACAAAAGAAACAAAGTCAGAAACTCTGTCCCAAGGAGACTAAAATGAGATAAACCATACAAGACAGACACATAAGAAAATAGAGAACTGAAGATCACTTTATGTCAAGCTCCAAATCATTTTAAAAATAACTAAAATGATTAGCATGGCATGTAGATATCAAATATATACAGGGAATGAGGTCTCAGAATGAGTATGAACGGAGCACATTTCCCCACTGAACAGGGAATATTTTCCAGGTGTAAATAAGAAATCAAAGTTCAGAATAGAAAAACAAAACAAAGATATTAGAATGCTGCAGAAGTCGAAAGTGAGAAAATCAGAAAGGTAAACAGAAGCAGAGAGCAGAATATAAATGTTTTATACATTAGTTTTGCTAGCAAAGGGGAAGCCTGGTTGAGAGATCCAGGGAAAAAGAAAGTGAGCAGTAGTGAGAGCAGGAACAGAAATGAAGAAGGGAGGGTAGCCAAGGCAAGGTCACCAGAAATGAAGGAAGATAAGAAAAGTTCTACTTTGGGGAACAAACACAATTCCCAAACAAGGAATTCCATTTAAAAAATAAAATAAAATCCCAGAGACTGAAAGAATTTAAACTACTCTTGGATAGGTATGGGCACAAAAGAAATATCTGCAAATATTGATCCATTAGTATGTTGGGTGGTTGAGACTTTAATTTACATTTGTTATTCATTTTTTTAGAAAAGTCATTTATTCTATCTTAGGTCCTGCTTTCTCCAACACTATTTATGGTGGTCTGCATATCTGGGGAGTGGTTCTGTATGTAGAAAATAGAGTAGATAAAGATTTATTGTACATGTGCACTATGTATTACAAAACTTTCTACAGAGGATTTTAGGTGCTATATCTCCATTTTTATCAAAATTTTAAAATTCATACATAAATTCATGTGAGTCTAAAGAGAAAAACAGTAAGCACTGAACATGCTTTGGTATAAAACAAAGCTAGAGAGCTGCTAAATATATGAAAAAGACTATTTTGTATATGAGTGCACTATTACTAAGACAAATATGGATTGTTTGGATTAATGGCTGGAATAAATTCAGCATAAAGGTCAAATTAACAAATTTAAAAGCTTCTTTTTGGAATCTTATTTTTTCTATTTCTCCCTAAAGCATTTGGCACCGGTCTTTCACAGGAAAAGAATACTGGCAGGACCTGTCACCTGACCAAAATGGCAGTTCTTTTCCAAGCAAAAATAGGGTATTGCGAGCATAAAAAGATGAGGTATTTTAGAGAATGTTATTTAGAAGTTGTTAGACTGCAGCTTGACTAGAAAGAGAAGGAGGAACAGGACAATGCCTTTGCTAGCCATCTTGTACTTTTAATGAAATAGGTCAGCATACTTAGCAATCTTAAAAGTAGAGGTATCTCAAAGAAAAGCTAACCTGAGCTCAAGAGAAACAGATATAGAGTCCTATCCCAGCTTACTATTAAAGAGTGCACACAAATTCCCCAGCAGTAAGATAAAGCTTGAAAAATAAACAATATAGGCAACGTAATCATATAAGCTAGAAATCAAGAAAAAAATATCAAATTATGATGCCATTTGTATCTGCGGTACAGTTTTCTAAAACATATTTTCTGACTTCTCAGTGCTAAAGCAAATTCAAGCTATTAGCATGTTTTATTCTAGATCTTTCTCTTCCCTTTTGGGATCACTGTTAAGACTAGAGAAACTACTGAAGTGATGAACAGAAGAGGTGTAAAAGGGTCCTTTAAGCATTCTTCCTTTTCCCAAAGGATAGGGATTACAAAATGTCTATGGATTGGTTTTGACAGTGAGACAGGGTTTAAATGTAAATCCCAGCCCAAAGTCCTGTTTTCCTAATTACAGCAAAGATACTCTGTGTCATTATGAATGAATGGTACCTTAAAGCCTGAAATAAAAATGTAGACTTTTGATTAAAATCCTGAGGGTAGAAAAAGATATTGAACAGTCAACTTAGATTAGAAGAAGTCAGCTTTTTCAAAACAAAACCTGGTTGATGTTCATTAATAATGGTGGAAAGAATTGCATGTATCTGGCAGGATAGTGGTTTTCCTTGAATATTAAAAATGGAAAAAAAAAAAAAAAACACTTTGACTGACTTCATGCTAGGACTTCATCAGTTTTATGAAAAAAATAATATGTAGTCTAAGAATAGAATATAGCAACTGATATTACATGATTAACAGGTTGTCATAAAACAAGACAAATCTATCAATAATTTATTTTATGAAGGTCATCAGTATCTGGGCTTTACACACAACATTGTTCTTCCTTTTGGAAATTTCAGCTGCAGGTAAAATTTAATGCAGTCAAATCCTATTTTAATTATGAAAGGATATGACTGGCATTTCAAAAAGGAAACTCTGTCTGAGTCTTTCCATTACTTAAAGTATTGACAACTTTCATCAACTTGCTGCAGGTAATGGACCTTGTGGATACAGGTTTAAGTGGTTTTCACACACATTACACTGTGGCCAGTGGTCTTGCTGCTTTGATCAGTTCTTATGCAGAAATAGTTCCTGACTGTTTAGGGCCTTAACTGAACTGAACATGATTTAGTGGAGGGTAGTAGAGTTAGGGTAGCATGGTTAAGTTGCATTTGTACTTGATGATTCTTAAGGTCTTTTCTGACCTGAGCAATTCTATGATTCTACTCTTCTGTAAAACACATTGTGAGATACAATCCATTTCAACACAAGCACACGTCACTGAAATAAACTACTTCTCAATTTATATTCCACTTAGCCTTTATATAGCCTTCTCAGCTAAGAATGTAGTTTGCATAATAAAATCAGCAGTCAACTAAAGGTTTTGGTCACTACACCAATGGTGGGACCTGTCTTGTCAAACGTTATGCGTCTACAGTGTAAATACCGACATCTGTGCCAGTCGTTTGGGATCACTTTACCACCAGCAAAGAGGAATGGGCATACCAGTGCTCTGTTTTGGAAAGCTTCTTTAGGATTAAGTTAATAGCAGTTAATTAATAAACAGGGCTTATACAAACGCACCTAAAACAGAAATTTAAACAACAAACACAGACATCTACATCACTGGCATTTAAATTAGTTCAGTAAGTACCCAATGTAAATATCTTACACCAAATGTACCTTTTTTGCAAATATCATCAATTTATAGTTACTTATTTAAATTACTTAATTAAGATAAAAATACCAAAACGCATCCTTGAATTTTTTCTACTATTTTATGTTCAGGAAAATTCTGTGCCTCCAATGTTTTCCTGCACTGCTACAACCCATGGGATATTGTTCCCTTCCGAAGATGGGGTGGGAGCTGTTTCCTGAATGTTTTAAGTTCAGCCCTAGAAATGTGGTACACATTCATAAACTCTCCAGAGTCAATCCATAGATGCTTCCTTTATTTTAAGTACTTACAAAGTAGATCCACTCCAACCTGAAGGACTAGATAATTTTACAGTTACAATTTTCAGTCATCGGTGAGAGCCTTTTGCTTATTAAAGCAACTACATGAAGTGCTACACTAAGAAACTTAATTCTCATTCCATTTCCATCACATTGTATGGCATGAACTGTGCAGACCCTGCAGTGAATCATGATCAGATCCTCAAAAGGATGCAGTCAAAACATGAGAACCTTAGATTTTATAGTAAAAGTCAGGTTACTTAAAATGCTGTGAAGAAACATAATTATGGAATAAAGGTGAATAAGTATGCTTTGCAAGTAAAATTAAGAAACAAAAGAGAAGATAAATATTCCAGTATTTGCAAGGACATTTCCATAAGAGAAAATACTAGGAGAAGGTAGACAAATAATGAAGGTATTGAATACTTTTATTCTAAAGTGGGTAAAGAAAAGTATATCTATGATTCAAGGGAACCTATCTACAATGAAAATTAAAGGTAGTTTTTAAAATATACACTACACTGAAGTAAGTAAGTAGAATTTCCAATGCCAGGAAGTCTTACATCACCAGATGGCTTAGAACCTCAATCTATTTTATTATTTCATGGCATCTATTACAGACATCTGGAAGAATCAGTGCAAGCGGCAAAACATAGATACAGAGAGTTCGCTGAAGAATTAAGGCCTTGCTACAGCACAGTTAGATACAACAGAAGGAAGGTGTTAAATTATTATTGGTGTTCATACACATCTTTAACTGAATTGTAACTTAAACTATGTCCAGAACAATGTAACTCTTTTCTGGGCAGCAACCTCATTATTTCCTAGTAATTTTTTCCATCTGGGATTACAAACACTTATCCCCTAAAATCATGATCCTGTGTAAATTAGAACTCAACTGTTGCACAGACTATGGACCACCCACATCTCACGGACTTCTCCCTTTCCTCCAGGACAGAAATACTGTAGTTTATATTTCCACTGTTTAGCATATCTATATGATTTTAGTCCAACTCCTGGATTAATTTTAAACTTGAGTGTTGTGCCTTTAAACCACTGCATAGATTAGATTATGGTCAGCCAACTCCTGTTGAGGACTATTGCTTTTCCTTTGAGAAACAATGCACATAAAAGGCAATAATCTATTTACACATTTTTAAAAGATCTCAAAATCCTAATTCCCTCTCAACCCTCTTAAGATTCTTCACCTATCTTCCCAGTTCTTAGCTTTCTCTCTCATTATTTCAGGAATCCCATAGTTATCTCTTCTTTCTTGAAAAGAAATAAAAATTAAATAGTACATAATATTAATTGCATCTGTTGATCATGACAAAGTTGAAATGTCTTTGTGGGTGACAAATAAGTCTTCTCACAGAAAAAAAAAAAATTCTTAACAAAGAACTGAAATGCAGAATACTTGTTTCCCAATCACACAATGCATATAAACATATTTCCTATTGAAATTAATGAAAAGTCTCCCCACTGCTTTTTCACGTCTTGAAGTGACAGACACATTATAGACTTCTAGGCATTTCAAATTGCATCTCACCACAGTTTTGGCAGTTATATAAATGGAAACATTCATAAATGAGAACAATTCTAACTGGAAACAAATTAATCAATTATCAATGTCTCAGCAATACTGTAATCAAAGGAAACTTTTTCTCTCTTCAAGTGCCAGTCAAAGTAATGGGGAATATTAATGTTTCTTTCTAAATTGTAATAGCCACATCCTTATAATGTCACGATTCTGTCAATATTAAACAGACTATATGGGGGATTATGAATGAGGTCGTATATTTACTTCTCTGTCCCTGCTCATAGACTCCAGAAACCAGAACTGGCATGCAGGGAGGATAAGCCTCCATTGTTTTGTTTTCTATTCAAATTTAAATTCTTCATTAAAGTTTAAACTCTGGAAAATTCTGTTTAACAGTCATTTAAGTCAGAAGAATTATTTTATCAAAACTGTTCCTGCTGGCTTCAATAAGTTTTCACAAATGTGAAATCTTGGCTTTCCCAAAAGCAAAAGGGCTGATACATACCTAAATAAAATATAACTGACAGTACCAAATAAAAGTAAAACTCGTGAAGTGTGTACTTTATTCACAGAATATAAAAATAAATTATCATCAAAAAATACAAATCAAAGAAACAGGTCTTTTCCTACAACCACCATATTTGGAATGCTGAGCACACAGCTGTCATTGTTGAAAACTGTCATTTGTTGTTTAATTTGATGCCTGTGTTTCACAAAACAAAAGATACCTCCAAAACATTATTAAGTACTGGCTTCATTATAACATGACAATTTAACAGCAGACACAGAGACTGTGATGCTTCATCATCTCTATAGCAGGTTATGCTTTTGGATAAGCAATAAGCATTGCTGAAAACAACTGCATTTCTTAAACAGGCAATAAGCTAACAGAAACGTGTTTCATAAACAAATCAGTGTGAAGAGAAAATCAGAAAAGTTTTCCTCCCAGGTTAGTAGGACTGGAAGCTTTCTGCCTAACAGAGCAATGAAAACACAACAATCTTCTATTTAAATCACCTGCAATCTCAAGAGCATTTTCAAGAAGTCCTCTATAAACTCCCCACATCTCTGAAGCTTGTTAGGATAACTATGGGATCAAACCAAGTTTCTAGTGCATATTTATGATCCTTTCTTGCTGCTTAGTATTCTAAAACAATGGTACTTCATTTCAGCATTCTTAAATATTTTCTTCAAGTTATACTTAATATTACATATTTCCAATGTGTGCACTGGGAGAATTTAATTTTCAAAATCAGTGATAAGTGACCATAAAACTCTGAAATATGCCTGAAAAATCTATCTTCATCTTAACTTCTTTGTTATGTATGATTCAAGGTGAATATCTTATTAATCACAGGACTGCATCGGGGAAAAAAGCACCAGCTGAAGGACAGGAGTGGTGAGGAGGAGTTTGATTTATAGATGGAACATGTAAAAAGTGGTGCAATTACTTTGCTACAGAGGTGTCTTCCTAACAATAGGCCGTTAGATGCTTCATTTGGGGTGCCTGCTGAAAAACTTCATCAGGATGCAGTAAATGAGCTTCTACAAGGGGCATCTCTTCTCCTTCCACCAAATAATTCCAATAAAGTCTTTAAATTTGCCCAGTGATAACAAGATAAGATACCCCATTGTACATTTGCTGATATTAAACAGGGAACCTCCTGGAGCTTCAAAAAAGTATTATGTTTCACTTTATCCCACAAGACTAGGGTCTGAAATTTAAGGTCAGATCCATTATTTCACACCAGTGCTTAAGGCAGAACTTATTCACTACAGAATCAAAGACTAGCCAACTGCTTCACCGGGCATATGACTGTTCATAACTTAGTAGATAGTAAGAGAAAGCAGAAATCTGCGAGCACCCTGTAAAAGCTGATACTTCTTCCTTCTTCTTGTTAATATTCTTGTTCTCATCCTTCGACAAGAGCATTTATAACATCCATAGATGTCTGACACTGTTTTCAGTTGTCTTAGTGAAAACAAGTAACTCTACTTAAGTAAACAGATTGACAGTAGGCTAAACGAAATCATAATTCAAGTATGCAACATTTTACCAAAAAATGCCTTATATTTTTGGAAATCTATACAAAAATACTCAACATCAATTCCTTACCACATGAGACATTTGCACAGTGAATGACTCCTAATTCCTTTGGTTCTTGTTGCATCTACCTTCTCTTGCTCTTGAAAAACAATATATACTAAAGGACTCTTGTGACAGTCAATGGCTTCTCTAGCAACATAAAGCAGACTTAACCGTAGTCCCAAATGTGTAGATTGCATATGACAACAAATTGATTCTGTACCAATGAATGCATAGCATCTTAATAATCTGTTTCCTATGTAAAACTCTGAAATATTCCATTCATTTTAACAGGTAAACATTTCCATGAATTAAGCATGCAGTTTTCCCCTTAAAATGTCAGAAAACATTACAATTTCCCATCTTTATACAACTAAGGTACATGCATGCAAACACAGCACATCACTGGATGCTCTTCTGGTTAGTTTAGGCAACGGTTCCTCCTTCATGCAATGTTACTGCCACACCAAACAGGTAGGAGAACAATGTGCAATGGAAAACTCACCAACCTGTACTGCCACCATATGTGATTAGAGACCATATTTTGGTCTGAAAACCAGGTGCATGAAGATTCAAAATGGAAGTTTTACTCTCAGCTTCTTCATTCACAAGGAAGTGGACATCAGTCTTTCTGACACTTAAAGGCAGGGTCTATCTGCTGTTTAATTTTTCCTTTCAATTTATCTTCCTGCTCATTAATCCGTTTCCCAGCAACCTGTCCACACTTTCTATTCTTACATGCAATTCTTCTCTGAGCTCCTGCTGGGAGGCATCCATCTTTCAAAGCAGTCAAGCTTTAATTTCTTCTTGTCTACCTTGAGCTACATCAATCCTCCTTTTTTTTCTGTACTGCAGATTCAAGACTTGTTCTCAAATTAAGAAAACGTTGTTGGAATTGGGACAACTAGCCTGAGTTATGGACACTTTCCTTAGAGAATAGGCTTCTAAGCAGCTAGAACAGGAACATTCCGTTTTCTAGCAGAAATACGATACCTCCTCAATAAATAGAGGCTCATTTAGCAAGGCAGTTCTTCTGAGAACAGAGTAAGTCACTCCAGCTGTAAAGCACCTTCCAAGACACAGTGATAGATAAAAATAATTTTAAAATGATCCCATCTAAAAAACTAATACTAATGTATTACCTGCTTCCTACAATTGACACTTTATCTAAAAAAAACAGTTAAACAATTCGGATGTTATTATTTTCAATTCCTACTGCACTGATAGCATTGTATATATAAATAAATGAAAATTTCCTTTTAGAACATTTGTATGTATTGCCAATGCACATTTGTGCTGTGCTACAGTTTGCTTTACTGTTGAGCTACACCATTTGCTGTGCGTACGCTAACAGTGGAAAATATTTCTAACAAAGTGCCCTAGGTCACTTTTTGTACCTGATGTAGAGAGACATAATAAACAGTGTTCTCATAAAGACTTCCTTGCTTTTAGTCCCAGCTCAATTAAGTGTGTTTTCTTCGCACAAAGTTTTTCTCTCTTTCCCATTATCTCATTTCTCATACTTAAGGATGGCTGCCTGGCTAATCAAGCCAATTCTACTGTTACCATGATGACCATAGGGAATGTAACATAACTCTTGGTTGCTTCAGTGAAAGATACTGCTACTGCAATATTTTGCTATTTTTTCTGCTTCTATTTATATTGTACCATTTAAGCAGACACACACCTCGTATTTAGAGATAATGTCATAATCAAAAGATTTTTTCTCTGGTTTTTAATTTCAAGGATTTTTTAATGCTGCCAATAGGGCTCCAATGTGTGGTTGTGTCTACAAGCAAAAGATGGTTTGGAGAAGAGTTAATAGATATGATTAAGGGAAAAGATTGATTTTCTTCTCCAGTACTCCTTTTTTATTACTATTCCAGGGTTTGAGGCATGAAGTAATTCCCTCATCTGGACCAATACATTCGGCCAGAAGTAGCTCAAATAATAGGAGTAGCAAGAAAAGCTACTCAAAAGAATAGAGAACAAAACTATCAGAGACAATACACCTGGGGAGGCTCTACAAAGGCAGAGAGATGGTGGATGTGCAAATCCACAGGAGACATCATATTGAAAATGAAAAAATGAGAGATGAGGAATAAGAAGAAAAGGCCTAGCTTGAACGTTTTTGTATTTCCTCTCTACTTCAAGGCTTGGATGGCATACAGTCTCTCACCAACAATTCCTTTTTTATTACTGTTGTTTCTGTTTCATCAAAGATTCCGGTCCCATTAGAGGTGCTCTGGCCATGCCTATACTTGCTTAGGCTTGTATCATCTTTCCACATTTTCTTTACGCACAGCCTGAACTCCTGCTACCTAAAGAAATCCAGTGACCTTTTCAGTATGTAAGTTTGGTGGTATGTAAGCAGTACTGCATAAATGTCTGTTACACATGTGCCAGCACCACACAAGAACTACCAGTCTGTATACAAATAAACGTATGCCTTAGCATGTGCTGAAACCTAGCAAGTCCCAGAAACACTGCTGGGTCACCGCAGAGGCAATTCTGAAGGCATCTGAGTAAGTCAAATATACAGGTGAGGAATGTGGCCTCAAGTCTGGCCTGGAGGCTTCCTCTGCCCAGCAGGAAGAATGCAACTTGCATGTAAAAGTGCTCCCTGCTGTAGAAGCACTATTACATATTTATAAAGCAAAAATTTTTGCAACCCCAGGTACTATTAAAGGATGCACTGTCTTTCAATATTGCACAGTTTACTTAGGTTCCATACAGCCTAAGTGTTAATTGTGACTAACGTGAAGAGAGGAATATTAATTAGATAGAAAATATTTTTCATGTATCTAAGCTAAATAATAATTCACAGAGGATACTGAGCATTCAATGCCATATTTACTATCCTGATGCTAACAACATCTACATTAACGACTAATTTTTTCCACAGATAACTGGCAATGATGATTCACTGACCTTGTGTTATGAACAGTTCACTGTTGGTTTCATTTGAAACCCTGTAACTATGAATGAGCAATTTCTAGGGAATTTTTGTGCAAGAAATCTCTCCAATTCTCCTTAAAAATTGCAAGGTCATAATTATAACTAAGATGGATGCCCTGGTTTCTGTGCATTTATCACTGCGGTCTGCTGGAGAAGACTTCTTTACTGTGAACAACAAAAAAAATGAACAGACACACCAAAGAATAGAATGACAGACTACAGGATCCAGCAACCTGAAACAATATGGACTAAGCATGGCACACTGAAGTAGAACAAGTCTATTTCACTGCTTGATGGAGTGAGTCTCACAGGCTCTGTATTTTAATTATTCCTTTTTCCTGCTTGTCTTCCTTTTACTGTTTTTTTTTAAACCTTTTTGTGCTTGATATTCAATCACTCTCTTTTCCCTTCCAAAGGTATTTTTTTGTACAATGAGGAATCAACCTGCCCTCACATATTATAAAGGAAACAAAAAAAAGCATGATTCAAGCCGTATGTATTTGAGAAAAACAAAGAAACCAAAAAAAACAAGAAAAAAAAAACAAAAAAACACAGCAACAACAACAAAACAAACCCATGGAATCAAATATTTATAACAACTGTGTGCCTACATCTATATATTTCATCCTATGACAGCATCATAAGTTTATTATAGAACAACTATCACCCCCCAGTAAGAGTGAGACTGAATTTCAGCTGCAAACCCTATAAAACATTTATTTTAGAAATTAAAGAACTCATCTACCTCTCTACTGCACTGTAATGTGATGTTTACTTTGCACATACATTATGTTTCCACAAAATAGCAACATATATACGCCATCTTCTGTAGAGCTCATTTCCAAATCACACGTACAATAAATATGCTTCCAATTGAAGGGCAAAGATATACTGAGGGCATAAAACATTTCATTATTGATAACTTATGTCAGCCTGGAATGGCACTATGTGGCCACTAAAACACACATTAGTCATGTCTCTATTTGCTTATATGCAATCAATGTATTTCTTAGCAGCATCAGTTGAATAGCTGCCATTTCATTCATCAAAACCTATTTCTGGTCCATGCAAAAATCTGCAGCTCTTAAATATAAAACCCGTTTTGTGACTGTGTCCCTTTCAAACTGTTTAATGTTTATTTAGGTTAAAGACCAAATCTCCCTGAAGTTTTTGAAAGACTTTTATCTAGTTTTATGTTGTTCAATTTAACTAACTGGTCAGTGTGCCAATGTCCTGTCTGCACGTGCTAACCCGTTATGGCTAAAGCTGGCTCATGCTCAAGACGAAAGCATGAAGACTTCCAACACCATCTCCTGCTTGAGGCAGCAAGTAGCCATGACAGGTCGATCAGTTTCATCAGAAATTCTCTGTTATACTAAAGGTAAGTTTAGATTTAAAAGAAAAGGTAAAGTTTGACAGATGGCATACAGATGAAAGAACACATAATGAAAAAAATTGTCTAAATCCTTAAGCCCAGACATCTCTAGACAAAACTTTTCAATAAACTTACAGTAAAAAGAAACGGGAAGAGAGGAACTAGAGCACTATCCATATCTTTCTCCTTCTCTGGAGATATTCAAGACCTGCCTGGACGGCTACCTGTGCAGCTGTAGGGAGCCTACTTTGCAGAGGGGTTGGACTCAATGATCTCTAGAGGTCCCTTCCAATCCCTACAATTCTGTAATTCACCTTGAAGTACATCTACATTGGACTAACAGAAGCCAAGAGCTAATAGTGCTTGCTATGAGCTAGCCAGTACCTTGTGCAAGTGAGGGAAAGGCACTCCATAGAGTAGCCAACACAAACTCGGAACTTAAATTTAAACACAATTTCTCTTTGGCTGAGAACATGGCAATACTGCTTCTTAATGTTCTCAGATCACAAAGCAAACCACAGAACCACAATACTGTTATCTTTCACTCTTGAAAGATACTGAAATTCTTGAATTTCAGAAGGTAGTATGAAAACTGTCATCAATATCATCCTGATTATTCTGGGCTCTCTGAATGTGGTCTCCAATATACTTATGAATCAGCAATATAAAAAAGACAATCCATAGATGGCTCAGGAAACTATATTATTATAAAACTATTTAAAAGAGTGGTTTTCCAATTAAAAATAAATAAACAACATGTTCATATGGCAGCCCAAGTAAGGTGAAAAAGGAAACACTTTGAAGGTATAATTTCAAGCAGTGCTTACAGCCACATTCAAACGTTATACATATTCACACACTTTCCCAAATAGCCTCAATGAAAGAAATAGGATGACTTAATATATGATGCAAACAACGTAGTCTTCAGGTTAATAAAATACAGATTCTACTAGATGTTCTTTTTATTATTATGAAACTCAAAAAGAGATTAAGTGTTTCTGAAAGGCTTTCTTTTTTCTTCTTCCAAAATTTATATCCCTCTTTTCAATTTCACTTCATATTACACATTTCATTCAGTCACTGTATGAATATGAATGTAGTCTCACACTATGGATCAAGGCCCCTCTGGAAGTGGGCAAAAGAGTTGAAAGGAGATTGCTAAGTAGTCGCAATCTGAAAGAATTCAGTTCTTCCAAGGCAGAAGAAAGAAAGCAGGTTGCAGTAAGTGACTGCAAGCAATTTCACCAGCAAGGGACTGCTCACTTAATGCAGTTGTTTACAGTAGATCACATCCTTCAGAATGGTAGAATAAGCCAGTAATTACATGCAAGTCTAAGTCTTCACATTTTAGAGCAAATAAATCACTGTCTATTTAGGGGGTCACATAAAGACAGACAAACCTAAAAAAGATCCTGTATTTGAGTCTGAAAACACCATGTAAGTGAGATTAAATATGCTGAAAGTCTAAAACAGGAAATACTGCTAGCTCATAAACAATGATTCAGATTTTCATAAGCACAAGTGACAGAGGCTGAAAGTCAATGGGAACTGGGCTGCAATTACACATTCACTGGCAGTACTGCTTATAGCAGCTTAAGTAATCACATCCTCAGTCCCAGCCACTTATTTATGCCCTTGCATGGCTAACAGCACTGTGATCCAGCAGGTGTTTGTGTGACTGATGCATAGACTGGGGAAACTGGTCAAGTGGTAAAACAGCTACATTAGAAAAATAACAGTGATTGTTATTATCAGGGCAAAGGCAGCACACAGAGACAGCCCAGAGAAGGAACAGAATAAATTATGTTGCTACCCCAAAGTTGATTCAGCAGTTACATCCAGTGAAGAAGAGTTGCTGTGTGTCCATGGAAAGTCTGAAATTTTTTCATTCTTGCTTTAAGAGGAATAATAAGACAAAGAGAATCACAGAATCATGGAATGGTTTTGGTTGGAAGGGACCTTAAGATCAGCTAGTTCCTACCCCTTGCCATGGGCATGGACACTTCTCACTAGAGGCTGCTCAAATAACTGCAAGTGCCTGAAGCTCATCGTATTGTCTTACATACTCAGCTTTCAAAATCTCCATATATTTGACTACAAATTTATCAGCATTTATCTGAATTAGAAAGCATGCTCTACCTTCTACTACCAACCAGCCTAAATTGTCACTGTCAGATGGGCAGGCCCTCTTTGCAAAACATTTTAATCATTTGTTCTTTTATAACAAAAAAATCTCTTCAGGTTTGTTTTTCTTTTTTTCAGGAATAAAATCAAAGCCAACATCCCAATGAGACTAAGGAGTCACGTAACAAAGTAGCAGGAAACTATACAAGCAAGATACCCTGTAATGAAAGAAGTTCATCCACCCGTGGCATTTTATTTATTTAATAGATGCAACTTTGTAGTTACTACAGTTTGAATATTGGAAAAGAAATCATTGCCTATGATCATCTGAATCAATCCAATACATTCTCTCTCACAGGATGGGTCTTCATTCTCTGATTTGTGTTTCAGAATCTAGGACATGTGGC
This sequence comes from Phasianus colchicus, assembly GCF_987193195.1. Lineage (NCBI taxonomy): Eukaryota > Metazoa > Chordata > Aves > Galliformes > Phasianidae > Phasianus > Phasianus colchicus. Next base: position 61,627,440 of record NC_143439.1, on the reverse strand, counting down.
ACTTTTACCAGCAGGAGGTTAATTACCACAAGAAGGAATAGTATGTAGCATTTCAGACTTCTATTTTCAGATAGAACATTCCCTTCAAAATGTGCTGCAGAAGCAGGCAACAGAGTATGTAGTCTGAGTATTTTGTCTGCTTTCCTCTCCTACAAAGATTTACAATAAAATGAAACAAAACCACAGAAATATTAGGGGAGAATACAGAATTGGATTTTAGTGTTTGCATTCATTCAGAAGTAATTCTAGCTGCTGTAAAATACACTGAAATGTCCTTAATTTGTCAGGGAGCAACAAGGGATGACTGTTCCCTGAGGGACAAGGTCAGCATGGCAAGGACCTCACCAACTAGTGAACCATCCCCTTGTACTGAACAGAGCTGGAGGACCGGGAATGGTGGCCAGGTTCAGCCATGAATCCAGATCAGAAAGCAGGTCACAGTGATGAGGCAGGTCTGAGTTCAGTCCATCAGTGACAGGCATGGTGGGCTCTAGATCATAAAGACCAACAGCCTGAGGGGTGACAGACATTGCTGGAGCAGGGCTAAATTCCCAGGCTGGGCTGAAACAGGGATCCTAATACCATTAGCAGAGGATTGGAGAGGCTGCTAAGGCCCATTAGTACCTTCAGCAGAGCCCTGAGGGTTCTAGGATATAATGCTTTCCATTGCTTTTATTTTAATTTTCAAAATAGAAGTTGAGGGGATTCTGTTTAAACTGTCTTGTATATTTACTCAAATGGAGATCTTCACTATTTCAACAGCATATCTATCTAACCTAGTGGACTTAAATGTTTGGCTTTTACAATATTTTGTAATATTTTAGAAATAACACAAGGATACATGTGCTTTTCTACAAAATATACCAGTAGCTGTTACATTCAGTTCAAGATCAGATAATATAATTTCTACAAAGCTTTGAAAATTTTGTTGTGAAAATAATCCATACGTGTCTTAATAATCAGGTGTCTTTAAAGGATCATCATGTGGTATTAACTAAATACTATCCATAGTCAGGGGAAAAGTCTTGCATTACTGCTATTCCATGTTTGAAATCCACTGTTTATCTGTTATTATAAGTCTCCACATGATGCTGAATCAGTAATGCTCTACAGGGACTGCAGAACTGGGACCAGTGGGCCAAAAGTGGAAGATGACTGTCACAAATACCTTAGCCAATTTTCTGTCACCTTCTTACACCAGTCTGCCTTATAATCTCATTCACAAATCCATGCATTAAAAGGAAATATTTTTATCTTCAAACACAAAGAATTCCAGTAAAGCTGATTTCCAGTGTTCTGGGAACTGCATGCCACCATGGATATGCTTTCAGCAAATCTTTGAAGTGTTTTTTAAAACTTAAATAACTCTAACATATTTCAGAAGTTACTCTCTATGTTATTTCTGCCTATTTTTGAATACTTTAAAGTTTCACCTTCTTACTCCTGCAATTTTCTTAGCTTTTCTCTATTTGTCAAAACATAATAAAGCCAAGCTATGCTTTTCTACTAACATTGTGTGACATGCTTGATTTTTACTGCACTGAAGTTTCTCAGGAAACTACTTGTAGAATAGCTCTGAGTTATTTCAATTCCTCTTGGTTCAAATGCGAATACCTCTTAATACTCCTTCGCACATCTTCTGTTTGGTATGGTATCTCACCTCCATCCTTTAGAATGGACTACTGAATACTTGCCAACACTCTTTCAAGTTTTTAAACTATCCATACTTGTTTCACCCGAAGTGACTGAGATGCAGCATATTTCTTGGGACTTTTAACCATTGTTGATAATCAAGTCCACAGAAATGACTAGAAGTAATTTTATTGCTATTATAAAAAAAAAATTAAATGTGATAAACGTAAGGCTATTTTGAAGCAATGTGTTTTAAATGAACTCTAAAGAATAAGTAATAAGCTGTACACTGGCCAACCAAATACTTTGATATGATTCCAGATATTCTATTAATTCTGAATTATAGGCCACCTTACTAAATCTTCTTCCAGATCTCAGGTCTTTAATATACAATAGAAGAGCACTTATGGGAATTGGAAATAGAGCTTTCATAGTTATGGCTGCAATTCATTTTTTACTAGAAGTCAAAACCAGCCCATCAGTCAAAGAAATACCATCTTCTATAACTGCTTGTGAGAGATGGGACAGAATATTTCTACTACTTTTGTAATGTATTATAAAATGGCTTCCTTAATTGACAAATCCTAAAATCAGAGATTTTAAAACTAAGATCAGAATGAAGAATGACTTTTCATTTTGCAGATAAATAAGAGATAGGAAAGAGGAATTACAATTGATTTCCTAGATGAGATCTAACAGTCAAGAACAAAGTCTGCTCAATCTTCCCTTCAGAGTATAATGTCAAAGATTTTCTCTCTAAATTCAGATATATCGTACACTCCAAGACTGTTCTAAAAATATAGTTTGATATTTTCAATTTTTTTTAGAGCTGTTGAATAAAAAAATAATAATAAAAAAAAGAAATAAAATCAGACAAACAGAACACTAATCTATTACAGAATTCCACTATTACTATGTTCTCTATATCACCCCATTACCCATATCACTGAAGTTGAGGCAGGCAGCAAAGCACAGAAGAGAAAGAGGATCTCAACACAATGTCTTATGGATTAGGCAATTAACAAATTGCACATTAAATAATTTTAAGTGATATTTTCCATAGAATATTCTTGTAGTAGCTTCTTACAACATTCAATGTCTCTGTCAAAATCCAATGTCACTAATCCTACAAATCATGTAAAGCCAGTAAATAAAAGGAAAAGTAAAGCACTGTTATCTTTCACTGACTAACAAATGGAAAAGTGTTGCCTCAGCTACATGCATTTTTAAATCTTGTTTTTATTCAGAAGTGATAAAATCATGAATGAAATCACCCCAGACTTTACTCTTGACACTTTGTCTATGAAGGTCAGTGCTTTGACTACAATTATGCTGTTTGATGTTGCTTATGTTTTAGGTCTTGGAATAGGATTCAGGTTATGACTACAGGAAAGAATAAAGGATTCTGGTAATAACTGCCATATTTGCCTGCTTAGAAAATCTGCCTACTTTGTTTTCAGTAAATGGCACTCTATAATCCTTTCCTTCCTTGCAAAGACAATGCAGCTCCACCACATGGACAGAACTGGATTGAAGTTGCACTGCTGTTCTGAAAGTCATTTGTATCTGCTCTTGTTACAGCTTAAACTATGTATTTATTTCAGCTCAGCTAAACTGCTTAGAGACATAGAGTAAATTGTAATCAAGAATACAGATCTATGCGCTGAAAACTCACGAGTAGTAATAGCTACACCCTGAATCTTAGAGTGGTTGGACTGGATGATCTCATCAGTCTTTTCCTTGTTAATTCCATGATTGATTCTCTGAAAATCTCGTATTTGTCATGGACTAAAAGCATGGATAAAATTGATTGGTATGAACTAATGAGCAGAACTACTCAATAGCATGTCAAAATTTTCTTAAGATAAAAGCCTTTTTGCATCAATTTAACTATGGAAAACTTGTAAGATGAGACCTTATTTATCACAAAAACAAAACAAAACAAAAACTGTTGAACCATGCAAGACTGTATCACCTGAAACCTGTTTGCACAACTATTTGATGCTTTTGTGGAAGTAGGATTAGTTTGTTAACAGCATATGGACTGAATTATTGATAGGAAATAAATTATTTCACACCTGTACTTTAAAAGACTACATGTCATTTTGGGCACTTATTACATAAAGTACATCAATAAATTAGAAAGAATTTTAAGATGCAAACAAAGAAAATGAGAGGGTTTTAAAGATAAAGTGCAGAAAAGAGAGAATGAAAATGCTTCATTTATACCTTGCAGGAAAGGTGAGAGTAAACCTTTTAAGAAAATCCTTTCTGGTAAGGGATTATTTAAAATACTAGAAGAGTGAGTAATAGCTTGAATCTAAAAGTCATTCATATTAAAATTAATCAAAGTCTCAGAAGGAGGTAAATAGGTTAAAAAAGTCTTAATGATAACATAAACCTACAGTTAATAGAAAGAGAAGTAGTAATAAAATTGTTAATGACTTGGAAATACAGAGACATGGACAGATAAGCATTTCAGATACTCTACAGTATTCTACAGAGAAATGCAAGCTACAGAACCTAGATTGTAATTTAAAAAATTAAAAAAGAAAGCCAATATGGAAGAATAACTTTAGTAATCACTTGCTACAATAAACTGAGAGAAAAATCTAAGAGACAAAAGCCTAAAAGGCGATAAGACAGTGTGAATCAGGAGGCTGTTAAAGTAGGGAATAAACTGGTCACAAAAGGAATTGCAGGGATTCATGCACACAAAATCCTGTCTGTACAACATACAGAATAGGATCTCATCTAGGAGTTTAAAACACAGTATCAGAAAAAAAAGTGGCATAAAACCAGTCATGTAACTCAATCAGGAAGGAACAGGGAGGGGAACAAACTTTGCAAAGCTGTGACTTCCTTCTTGTAAAGCCTTGTCTACTATGCACTTCTCCTATCCATACAGGATCCAGTGAACTGAGTAGGTGACAACTTCCTCTCTATCACAAGCTGTACTCCAGTTTACTTGACTATAATAGTTTATAATAGTTGCTGTCAACAATATCATTCAGATGCAAGTAAAATTGTATTTATAATCAGCTCAGAATTCTTTAGATGATGTTTTATTGCAAGCTCACTTGTTTATTTATGTTTATTAATGGTTACTATTACCAGTAAGATATCAGTTTCAAAGGTGTTACCCTGCCCCACCCTTACAACCTCACAATGCATTTTTGTTTGGGTTGGCTGGAAGGCTTTTCTTACACATAGAAATTGTTCTTTTCTATGAGCAGTTGCTGCTATTATTCTAAGATTAATACAGTCCACAAACACAGCTTTGGTTATCTCTTCAAGAAAATGAATTTAAATCTTTTCTTCACAATAATTTACACCAAGAAAAATTCTGTACCACCAAGAGTAGTATTCATTGTGAGTCGTAAAAAGAATAAGTCACTTAATCACTTAATTTACCCAATTTTATAGCACAGATCAAGAAAAGTAATTTTATATGCTGAGTCTGTTCAGCTGAGTGTTTGTTTTTTTACAAAGGGTGTAGGGCTGAAAAACTGTTAGAAACACTGAGCTAATTCTCAGTTTGGCTCAAATTTTCCAGCGAGGAAAGGTCTTGGCCCCCTAAAATGGCCATGGCTATGCACTAGAGCAGCAGAAACTGTGACATAAAAATCTGCACTTTTCTCAGAGCTTGACACAATAGCAACATATGTTTGTGAATGGTCCTGATAGATCAGCTTGGTGAAAATTGCATAAGCTTTTTTGCCTGGCAGGATGAACTGCAATTGTGAGAGAATAACAAGAAATTTCAGAAACAGTCCAAATCATTCCATATCAGCCAATTAAGCTACAGGGGAATTTTCTAAAGAAGGCATACAGAAAGGGCTATGAATGAGCAAGAAATCTTTTCTTATGGCACACTGGCAATATTAACGCTGAAATTTGTGTCATGCTCAACATATCTAACACCTGAGCTTTTGCATTCAATGAAATCAATAGTAATTTTATCACTAACATCCAGAATGTTACTCTTCTCTTGTTACACTCTGAGATCAGGCTGCTCCGCATCATCAAGTCTTCAAGTCAAATGTTTGCTGTCATATATATCAATAGCCAGTCATCTCTTTCTTGGGAAACAGGAGATTACCATAGCAGTTTGCAGAATGACTACTTTGACATGGGCAGGGGAAGACGACTTTCTAATTGTTCTAAGATTGTGCAAATCAATCCAAAGGCTGAAGGCAAGGTATGGACCATAATTTAGACAAAATTTCTTTGCAAATTCAAAGTAATAAATACAATTTGGTCAATTCATAAAGCCACAACCATGCTGACTCTACATGAGTTTCAAGTTGTAGCATGAGCTACAGAAAGATTTTATTTCATGAAAGATCTGATTTTGTACACTATGTACACTTGTCCCAGGAAAAATATGAACTGCCATATCAAAGGGAAGTGGAAACTGACAGTGACTGTGAGAACTCCCATATCAAATTGCTTGTATTTTATTTTCTACAAGTAATGATGCTTTTCCACTTTCTCATGCTTTGTTATCCAAAGGTGAGAAGCACTTAATGGGCTAAATCCATAGTGGATGTGAAAAGGCATTCCTTGCATGACCTGAAGTTTTAGCTATTTTTTTTCTGTTGTAAAAACAATTAGAGAAAATTTATTCTTCTTATCATCAGATGGATGAAATTCAGCTTTCTGAAATACAAAAATTTCATGCAATTTTCCGCTTTTCACTGCTTTTGAAATAAAAAGGTAAATACCTAAAAAGAGCACTACCATTTGCAGCCCTTAACCACCTCCTAATGTTTTTAAAGGCTTGTTATCTTGAATTCCTTAATTTGATAAAAGAAAAAGAAAGCATTCTGAGTCTTTGTTCTTCATTCATTACAATGAAGAAAGGAACTCTACAGATTTTAAACAGAATTTTATAAAACCACAAAGTCTTATTATTAAAAACCTAGCATTAAACTAAGTATTTGACAGTGTTAAGTAGTGACAGAAAAATAATTTGCTAAGCAAGACTATTATTGGCCTTATCTTGCTGTCTACCCTGACTCAAGCATCACAGAAATCCTTCCATTTGTTACAGAGTGATCATAAACTCATTAAAGTAAAAATCAGAAAATTGTACTTCAGATTTCATACATTCACAAAGTAAAACAAGTAAAAACAGAATTCTACATTTCTCCATTTTTAATACTTTTGGCCAGTGAGACTTTAGATCCAAAAAGCACTGATGACATAACATCTCTCTTTGCAGTAATGCCAATTGCTCCCAATACAGAACTAGTGTCACCAATTTCATGCCAGTGTTGGAAGAATCAGTATGCATAAAGTGTTGGTTTCCTAGTGAAAAATTAATTAGCACTATTTGTATGCATCACTCAACTTTTTGTAACACTGAACAAGAACTGCATAGCGATTTCTTAAATTTTGCTCCAACTTTTTCTGTGCTATTTTAAAATTCAATAAGCACAAATCACTGCTGTCTTATAAAGCTAAACAACAAATTGCTTTGCTATGACTCCTACATCTATTTAGTTAATGGAGACACTTATAATGGAAAACCCTTTGAATACCAATGCTTGTTTCCATGGAGGCTCTGTCCTAATTATAAAGGCTGTCAAGCAAGTATGACAAAATAAAGATATAAATTATGTTGCATCTTAAATACTTCTATAGTTTTTTTCATATAGTGTGTCTGTAATGTCAGAATTCATACTTCATGCAGGATTACGACTCAACAGCTCATTTGAAACACAAGTTACCATATCAAGATATTGAGACAATTGATAGAAGATGTCAGTGTTTCCAAGTGAGATTTGCATCTGGAGAATTCATATCCAGAGAAGAATGTTGTTGACACCAACTAACAAAACTACACAATGCTGAAGTACTTTTACTTCACAGGCATTAAAAATAATTCTTGCATAAGTTTCAATTGCTAAAATTCACAGCATTATAAGGAGTGCAGTTAAATATTGGATAGTAAAACCAGTAGCCTTTCCAAGTTTCTCAGCAAATAGACAATACTCCCAGCAGTGAATGCTATTTCAAAAATGAACTTTAAATACAGTGCCCAGAAGTACTACACATTACAGATTATTATGTTAAAAGTACTATAAGACATGACTTATTTAATTAAGACTTTAGTAATTCTGTATAATATCACTGATGGCTTTATTCCTTTCAGGATCAATCCCACATGCTCAAACCTTTCAGAAGGCCTAATGTTAATTCTCTTTCTTCACTGTAGTCAGAATGAAGGTCAAACTAAATGATCAATGGAGCATTTCATTAGTTTTTTTCATCTCAAACTGTGAATAGAGTTTCCATTTGACTTCCTGATTTCAGTCTGTTTGGAAAAACAAGACAATATTGGCTAGATCAGTTGGTACAAATGGTGAGTAAAAATTCACATGCAGTGAATGATGTTATGGTAAGAAAAACTCAGTGAATAAAGGTGAAGAAGCCATGGACCAGAACAGCAGCTATCACCATTCTTCCCCCATTCATTACATGAACATCAAAATGGCACAGTTTCAGTGAGGAATAATAATTTATTCAGGGATTTCCAATTTCCAATTTTTTCAAATATGTCATATTATAAGAAAATGCTAACATACACACAAAGCAAATATAACTCTCTAGACAAGGCACTGCCAACTTCATAAGCAATCCCTAGACTGTGCAAACCTGAAATACATTAATGCAAGCAATACAAAAATTAAAACCCCCTTCAATTAACCATCAGTGAGCCTTTACATCTGTGAAATCCTGAACATACTACCTGAAAATTTTGTCTGCTAAGGCAACTGGCAAAACAAGTACAATTGAAGTTAAGCATTTGCTTAACTCTACGCTGCTAATGTGCAAATGATTGAGCTGAAGACAATACTTTTCAAACAAAACAATCACTGCATTTCCGAATCTCAAGTTCGATGTTAAAGAAAAGCTGTGAAAATTTTAATTATATTGCTCCCATTACAGCTAAACAATGAGAATAGTCTGCAGCATTCCAGATGCATTCTGTTCATTAGGATTAACTAGCACAGTTTGGTAATGCACTACCAAAAACTGCCTAAAGGTAAGCCTTTACACTGACCCTGAGGGTCAACAAAGGAGCTAACATTTTCTGAATTTTCTACAATATTCCTTTTTCTCGAAGGAACAAAAATGTTTTGGCAAAGGCATACTACAACAAGACATGTTTTTTGTTTTTTTTTTTTTTTAATTTCTGATTTCATTACATTTGGTCTGGTACCAGAGGACAAAGGTTTTAGGATAGATTTCAAGCTTGACGACTTCAAGCTTACACCTATAAGAAAACTAACAAGCTAGAAGTACTCGAGCCATTCTAGTAATATAAGGTAAATCACTTGTACACAAATAGTGTGAATTATTTGTTTTGTAAGGCCCATTATAACACATACATAAATTGCCCAACTTTGGTATTAAATATCACTTCAACTATAATTCTGCATCGTTTCTACTGTCTTGGTTGGAAAAACCATGTCATTCAGAGCATTAGAGGCCCAGTCAAACCAAAATTCACTTTTGCAATGTGATTTGTTTAAGAACTGAAAGAGCTTTAGCACCTACAGGTAAGGTGTGTATTCCAGAAATGCATTCTCTGAGAGATCCCAAATCTACCATATTATTTCACATCCTCATACAAATCCAAAATACATCAATAACTGAATACACATATACATTTTAGAGAACTTCGGAAGGTACAGCTTTAAATTAAAAATGGTTCTTGACCTTATCTACAGTGAAAATGCTGCTCTGCAACAATAGTGTCAGTGGGTTTATTTTTGTGTGTTTAGGCTATTCCTTTCAGAAATTTCACCTGAAAAGTAACCTCCATCTAAATACCATAGTATTAATATTCCAGTGACAGTGAAATTAATTCCCATTGAAACATATCTGAGCCAAGCAGCAGATTTTAATATTCCCTCTGGTTAAAGCTGTGGGAGCTTCAAAGTTTAATACACACACTGTGGGAATAGAACATACCAAATCAGATCAATTCAAATTGAACTTTAAGATATTTGACTGTGTCTATTCAAACTGGTTATAGAGATCTAAAACTCATGTTAAAATGTAGTATACAAACAGAAGCAACCATTTAAGTGCAAGTACTTATGTAATCTTTACTGTATAACCTCTTCTATCAAATAAATTCCAAAATTAAAAAGAATTTAGGATTAATATATGCTTCCATATGATTGTGGAGATATCTGTAGTGTCCAGTAAGTTAATATTGAGATAGATACTGGTATAATTAAGTCAGTTTAAGGTTTGCTTTTTTCTCCCCCCTTCAGTGCTACAAACTTCAGTATTAAACATCGGGAGGAAGAAAAGAAAGGTATGTAGCCACATGCTAGATGTAGAGCTCCAAATGTTATTATTTATCATCAACAATTACTGAGAAGCCCTTGCTAGTATTTCTTCGTGATGTCGTATATTCACTTAGAGCCTATCACTGGAAGCTCTCAGATAATTACAACTTCTGTCATTCGTCTGCAAGACATTCTCTTACCTCTGTGAGACATGTCATCACATCAGGGGAAAGGCTTTGGCTGTTGCTTTCCCATTTTAGGTCCTGAGACTGAAAGTAAGACTTTGTGCAATTCTGAAATGCTCAACTAAGATGTGTGATGAATTAGAGCTTTATCAAAGGACGCTGGAAGCACTATGCTTTCTCTTCTTCCCTCATGCCAAGTTTAAAAACATAAGAATAAAGCAAACTGATCCTCAACAGAGTTGTATGCAAACAAAATGCCTAACAACAATGTGACTACCAGCACGATATATCTCACTGGTTCCACTCCATACTTTCCCTTGCTTCTGCTACGTACTGGGCAAGACAAAACTGCAAATCTGCTCTTCTTTTGAAGACTTACACCCCAAACTCTGCCTCCATCTGCTGCCAGCCATTCTAGTATCAGCATTAATACCCAAGGAACATCTGGAACATACTTACATACAGAAAAAAAAATGATTACTTCTAGCACTATAGCAATCTAACCAAGAGGTTAGATTCATTTTCAAAATGACTTTTATCAGCAAAGACTAGGGATCATTAATTAAGAAAAATCAATTCAGGGTTATTATTTTGTTAAAAAAAAAAAAAAAAAAAAAAAAACCACTCTAAGTAAGTTCAACAATATTTAGCCGAGTTACAAAGCATATTTAAAATCTATAGAGGCAGAAAACAAAATAATGATTTTATAGCAACCAAAACAAGGTGATACGTATTCCTCCTGGAATAGGAACCAGCACAGCATCATTATAATTTTGTAAAAGGCTCAGATGAAAGACTAATAACTAATCAAGAATGTACTACAGATGGGTACAGAAATATTTCTAAAGAGATCAAAAGAAAGTGCATGGAACCAAAGCAAATAGCTATAGAACAGAGTAACTGGCAAAGCCCACATCAGAGAGGCTCCTACATCATTTCCCAGTCAAATACACCAGAGGGGGTGCTGGAAGAGGAATATTAAAATTGTCAAAAATAGTATCTTTTTTTTTTTCCCTGTCAATCAATATTTTAAAATATCACTGTTGGAAGCCATGTATCAGACTTGATTAGAACCAAATTCTTTAGCACTGATATTGCTGTCCTATATGTCCTTTCTTACCAATCCTTCCAGCTACTTTTGATAAACTACAATGCTAACCTGCATCTGTAAATAAAGTATTGACTGCTGATGCTTTCAGCAGCAGAAATACAAACTGCTTGTAGCTGTGCTTTCCTGCCACAGGCCATCTCTCCCTCCTTTGTACCAAACCTGTGGTGAGACAAGTGAGCTAGAGACAGAAACCCATCTGAATGCTAAATGATCCCCATCCCAAGCCACACTGCACTGTGCACCACACAGCAACACTAACATAAGCACCAGCACAGGATACAAATGCCCTGACAAGTAGGGAAGGAGGGAGCAATGAGCTTCCCTCTTGATGTGCCAGAGGAATATCTGATTATTAAAATGATGGTGCACCTCCAGCCCTGAAATACCAAACCCAGCAGAAAAAAAGGCAGGTTGTACTGAGTACCAAGAAACCAAATTCAGCTCCTAAAGTATACCCCAGCTTTGCACATGCATTCGTTCCACTTATAAATAATTTGAAGCCATTCATAGTAGTGCTTTTTATCTTTTTCAAGCAGCTTACAGCTCTATGAAGGCAGTGCTGCTGTGGGGAACACGTCCACACAGATGCTCCATTGTCTGGTACAAGGAAAGCTGTGTAACATACTACACTCAGAGATAACTGATTGCACATTCATCTAATCCACATGACTGCCCTTTCATATGCAGTTCCCCCAGATATATATGCACATAATAAAGCAAAATGTCCACATTCATTGCACAAGCAAGATTATATTCAAAGTCAGACTTCTCTTTCAGAAAGATTAATTTTAATGAACTTACAAATAAAACGAATGAAGGCCAGACAAATTGAAGAGATTAAAGTGTAAAACCAAGATGGGCTAGAGAAATTATGCTGTGAATAATTAATCACAAATCAAAAGTCTTCTGAAGCCAATTATTTTCCTAGACTTCTCCCAGTTGTGAATATCTACAATTGAATGACCCATGCCTTCTCCATTTATGCATTTCTGAAGTCCATTACAGGTCCTACTAGCTATATCAAATATCTTCAAATTCAGGACAAAAAAATCCTTGCATTATCAGCAATTGGGTGGGCATTTTCAAGTACTCATAAACTGTATGATTAACTCTTTTGGAAAGATCTTCAGCTGTAAAAAAAAACCATCATCTTTCAAAAGCTTAAAGAACACAATAAATCCTGATTTTCCTATCAGTTCTCAGTGACAGTATGGGCAAAAGTTGAATGAAATAACTTTATCCAAGCAGAACTACGACGGAACACTCATAGTTTCATCAGTACAGGGACATATTATGCACTGCCATGCACACGCACGGATCTCCAACAAAAACTGAATGCAAGAGTACTCAAGTTCTCAACAGAAAATTAGGAACACTGACCTTTTTTACATAGCTCACTTTATGACACACATTTGCTTAAACAATTACTGTCTGGTGCCTTCTTTGCACTAAGCATTTGAAACAGCCTGCTCTTTTTTTGATTCAACCTCTCCAGTACGCCTTCACAGAATTTCAGAATCATAGAATGTCTTAGGCTGGGACAGACCTTGAAGCCCATCCAGTTCCAAACTCCTGCTACAGAGTTGCCAATCGCTAGATCAGGCTTCCCAAAGCCCCATCCAACCTGACCTTGAATACTGCAAAGATGAGGCATCCACAAGCCCTCTGGACACAAGCTTGTGCCAGTGTCACCTCCCTCTGAGTAAATAGTTAATTCCTAACATCCAACCTAAATCTCCCCTCTTTTATTCCCCCTTGTCCTATCACTATCAGACGACGTAAAAAGTCAGTCTTCCTCCTGGTTATCAGCTCCTTTCAAGTGCTGGAAGGCTGCAATGACATCTCCCTGAAGCCTTCTCTTTCCCATACTAAATAAGCCCAACTAACTCCCTCAACCTTTCTTCATAACAGAGGTGCTCCAGCCCCCTGATCATCTTTGTGGCCCTCCTCCGGACCTGCTCCATCAGCTCCATGTTGTTCTTGTGCAGGGCAGAGTAGAGGGGGTCAGTCACCTCACTGATCCTGCTGGCCACCCCTCTGTTAATGGACAGAGATCCATTGACCACAACCCTCTGGCTGCAACTCTTTATCTGTCCAACAATCCACCCTTTGAACTCATATCTCTGCAATTTAGAGATAAGGATGTGCTGTGGGACCACGTCAAAGGCCTTGCACAAGACCAGGTAGATAACATCAGATGCCCTTCATTCGCCTAACAATGCATCACTCCATTGCAGAAGGCCTCCGGAATGATCTGACCTAGGTGAAGACATGCTGGCTGTCTTGGATCAGCTCCTCATCTTGCATGTGCCTTAACATATCTTCCAGGAGAATCTGATCTTCCCAGGCACAGATATGAGGCTCACTGGACTGTAGTTCCAACCTTTTTCTTTCTCCTTTTCTTAAAAATGGGAATAATGTTTCTCTTTTTCAAGTCACTGAGTACGTCGCCTGACAGAAAAAAAACAAAGTCTCAGCAGAATCTTCTTTCTTAATTGCCTAGTCTGATGCTTTAGTCTTTCCAGAGCACTCACTGTGTTCTTTAAATATTAAAGGAGGATACAAATGCCTTCATCTTTTGAAAAGACCAGACTGTCATCCAAAATTCTTTGTTCCGCTTTGAAGCTCCATTGAACTCAGAGCAGAAAGTCCAGGAAACTGTCCCGATCTCTTGTAAAATAATTCCCATGGCTCCTTCTCCACCAGCAATGCAAATTCTCTCCCTTCCTTTCCATGTCACACATGAGAAGTTCTCTTCAGCAAATGATTCCTCTGCAGAGTTCTCATTGTTCACATCCCTTCTAAAGGCCCACTACTCCAATTTAAACTACAAAGAAAAACTTTCCTTCATAGTAGGGGACTTTTTTTCTAACATACTATGTTGGTATGTGGCAACCTCTTCAGCTGATTGCTTACTCCAGTGGTACTTTTCAGCTGGTAAGTTCTCCATGGAAGCATCCCTACCATATGAACAAGGGACTTAGTACAGCACACACACTCATAAAAACAATGCAGGCTAAATACCAAAACCAAGGAAGATGCATTTATCATTAATTTGGCCCTTCTCTTCTGTTGTTTTATTTCTGACATCAGGGAATCTCGAAGGAGGATTGCTCCTGGAAGGAGAATAAGGATGTGGGTAAGGTTATCTGATGCTGAAAGAGAACAAAGGAATTCAAACTAGAAAGGATGGGAGAAAAAAAGAAAAAAAAAAAAAGAAAAAGGCACAAGGACATACAGAAAATAAGATAATATGTTTAGGAAGGAATACTATGTTTGATGGCAGAGCAGGCAAGGAGATGAGAATGGGAAGTGCAAATAGTAATCTTAGCAAACCATTAAATCTTAAAAACAAAATGTTCATATTGTAAGAGCTTGCCCAAACATTTCCAATAGTCAGTACAAACTGGCTCCTCAGGCTTTAGCTATAGGACAAACGTCATATGCTCTCTGTACAGGTTTCCTCATCACTCTCTTGAGTGAAGTCAAACCTGGCTGTACAATACATGAACAAATCCAGCTCACTGCATCATCAGAGATGTGCAGAAAAAGAATATACTGCTAAATGCATGAAGAATTTCCTGATAGCATGTGGAATACCTTTCTGAATGTTTAGAAAACTGTTATAGGATCCACTGTTGTTTTCTTTTTTTTCTCTTAATAAAGTACCTTACTGAGAGATCAATAGCTTTGCTCCACTCTTGGTTTGTGAAGAAGCTTACAGGAGGGGAGAGTAAGCTTTAGATAAACACAGAGGAGTTGGTTTTGCTTTACAGATACAAGCATGGGGGAATCTGATGATTTCCCAGCATGGAAACACTTCTCTCTGAGCAATTCAGAAAGCCACTATTATCAAATCTAAAAACTGGAGACTTCACAGGTTTCTTTGTGTACTTTTCTGTGACTGTAATTAAAATACACATTGCCCAGCATATTTTCCATGCCATGGAAAATTTTCACTTTTACTTCTAGTATCACTTAGGAAGGTTTATTTCATTGTGAAAGCTGCTTTTTCGAGTGTTTACTGAGAAGAAAGAAAACCATTCTCACCTTTCAGCCTCCCACAAGGCTGTGCTGTGAAAGCATTTCACAGTCAGCAAGTGTAGCTTGCACCCGCTCCCATCCCCAGCAGCTCTTGGGAGGGGAGGCAGAGGGCAGGCAGGAAACAAGGTAAAAACAAAAAGGAAACCTGGGAGGAAAAGTACAGGTTTGAAAAACTGATGACCTGGCTCAGTGCACAGCCCATTGAGACTGTCAACTCAGTTGGAAGCAGGCTGTGAGGGAATGCCAGAATCAAAGGATGTCCCTGCTGCCCCTACAGCATGTCACCTGCCTGGCATCCCTACCAATGCTAGCCTTGACAAGCAGATCTGTGGTAAAGTATAAAGAGAATGAAGTGCAGGGCAAAATGAAGGGTAAAGGAGGACAAAAGAATAGAACATGTTGGACTTACTAGATGGTATTTTTACAAAAAGATATTACATGCACAGCTTGGCCAAAAGAATTCTATGCACACACACACACACCCTGTATATCTGCTAGTTTACCACTGACTATGAATAAGAGAACAGACTGACAATGGTTTCTTCTCTAACTTCATTTCACATCACCTCTGGCTGAGAACCTGCTCAAACTTTAAGGCTGCAGAACACGTTCTCATGTGGACAAGTCTTGGAGACAGAGGCGAGGAAGAGACTGTTTTTTAAGGACTGACAGCCACGCACTGGTTTTCAGCAGCCATCTCTACCAGAGATGCTGTTCAAGGTCATAGAATCATAAAATGGCTTGGTTAGGAAGGAACTTTAAAAGACCATCTAGTTTCAAGCCCCCTGCCATGCACAGGGATGCCCACCACATCAGGCTGCCCAGTGCCCCATCCAACCTGGCCTTGAACACCTCCAGGGAAGGGGTATCCACAGCTTCTCTGAACAACCTATGCCAGTACCAACACCTGAGTAAATAACTTCCTCCTAATATCTAATTTAAATCTAACCTCTCTCAGTTTAAAACCATTCCCCTTGACCTGTTATACAAGCCTGTGCAAAAAGTCAGAATCCCAAAGGTAAATAATTAGAATGAGGAAGTGAGACAGGTAGGAAAGTCCCGAAGGAGGAATAATCTCTTAGAATGAAGCTAAAATCAGATGAATGAAATCAGAGAGAGGTATTTGCTTAGAGTTATTTACTGTTTTGATTAATATTAAAATCAACTATGACATCATGTTGTTTCTTGCCTCCTCAGTGTGCTTCAAAACCATTAACTTCAACAGAAACACATAGTGTCCTGCCTATCTGAGATAAATATAATTTCAAAATACAGGACAATGCTATATGGTATTTATACAGTAGCATGGGGTGAAGGGGGGGAGGGGTGGGAGAAAGGTGATATATTTACTAAAAAAAATCCCTTTAATGAAATATTTTTATCAAAACAGACCTCCTCTTATGGGAAAAAAAGCTACCAGCATGAGACCTTTTTTAAAGAATGGATTCAAACGAGAAATATGAAAAGTCATCAGACATGATAAGGAAATCCATTAATCCAACCACAGAGATCCCATTCTTCAGAGGCATTGCCAAAACAGGATTACCCCATCTGGGGATGCAGAAAAAGCCAGAAGCAAAGAGTAATGACTCAGAAGGTTGACCAAGTTCTATAATAACAACAATGCCTTAAAGATTTCCAATCACATTTGTCAACATCACTCTTTTTGTCACTCATCAATGGGTGACTCAACTGGGAAAAAAATAAAAAAGAAATCAGCACGTAGGCAATGCGCAGTATTTTAATAATGTATCATTTCCATTAAGTTGTAAAAAGAATGTAAAATTGTATGGTAATCTATTAATCTGATTTAGTGATGGATAACTAAGATGATGAATATAGGTTATATATTATTAATGAGTGTTACATTTAACGAGGATGAACACTGAAGAGTAAGAATATAATTGAATAGTAGGAATTATAATAAAGTTTTGTACCTGACAAATCTAACTAGAGCTCTTTCTGCATCTGTATTATTAAGTATCTTGAGATTAAACAGTACCTACTGGAGCACACAATTGTTGACAGGTAAAGTGATCTTAACTCATGTAAGTACTAAGTTTTCTCTTGTTCAGTGAACTAACTAAACTAATATGGTTTAGTATCCATATTAGTAATCACACATGGAAGTATTTTTCCCTTGGCTAAATCACAGTGATCTCTTTCCTGTCATTTGCCAGACTGGCAACAAAAAGAATGAAAAATATGAGTGTTGCTCAAATGTTAGTACAAGGTGATTAAGAGGTATGAAAGGAAAGCTCAGGAGAGGCAGTGAAGTTGAGAATCTGAGTTTCACTGGAAGACAACCAGATGTTAAGCTATTTGTGCTCCAAGTAAACAAGTCCTGGATTTGAGACGCCTCCACCCCCGGCACGTACCCAGCCATCCTTCCAGCTGCCCAGCCTGCCTCCAGCTGTTAATCGCCACATCTCATCTCCTCCACAACATCCCAAGTGGCTCATATCTAAATCAAAGCATGTTATTTTTCATCTATTTGTGCACAGTGTAATACATACCCTTCCCAGTAGAGCTCCACTACTTCACTATCCACTTTAGGTAAAAACAAAATTCATTTTTTCATCACCAATTAACTGCTTAACTTTGTACTTTATCTCAGAGAGACTACACTTGATCCTGTTCAACTGTGTCATTTTTTCCCCCTTTGCAGTCTCTGCAGCTGCCACCAGTTTCAGCAGATGAAACACATCATCCTCCTCCTCAAAGCACCTATGATCCCTTTAGAAAACTGCAGCAATAACTCAGATGGCAGCAATAAATTGCACAGTTCTTACGCCTACAGTTACTATTTCACTTCAGATATTTACCCTTCACTATTCTTTTACTCTTCATTATTCTCACTACTTTTCCAGTATCCTGATGGCCAAAAAGTGCAAGACAGAAAAGTGAAAGCAATGATTGGAAGTTATACAGTGGAAAATACCGCTTTAAAAGAGAGCAAGGGACAGCAAGATACTGTCAGGCAAAAGGTAGAAAAAAGCTTTCCCTGCTTTGCAATCAGAAAATACCAGAAACCAGAGACAGAAATCCACATTTCTTGGCTGCTAATAAAAAGATCTCATCACTTGACCTCCTTGTGTGCTATCTTTTATTTGCAGTTCATGTGTTTCAACATACTTTTCTTTTTTGTTATTACAGAGCTTTTTGTCCATCCTTCCTCTCCACTTTTCCCATACATTTTGATCTTAATTCTTTTTTTTCTTCTTAATCAGCTACTTCAGCCTGCCTAAAAGAAGCTACTTGCACAAAAAGCCCTAACAGTTGGCTAAACACCAGCTTCTACCTTGCTTAGCTTTTCAATGTTGTTAATTCAGCATCAGAACCCACTGTGCAATGATAAATATGATGCAGTTCTTTGTTTCATGTATCAGTGAATGCACTTTTCAATAAGGTGTTTTTCTTTAGCACAACCAAGGTTTGTTTCTTTTTCACTTTCCCACCCTAGGAAGAACAGTCTGCCCTGAACCTCACTGGTAAGCAATTAAAATCTGGAAGACAGCCAGACTCTGTGGTACTGTGAATTCATTTCCCAAGTAGACATGTAATTCTTGGAGCTGAAGTCGAGACAATAAAATGTGTAAAACTTGACTACAATATGACTCCTCACTAAACGACAAAGCCCCTTTCATACAAAGAAATTGGAGCAAACTAGTCGATAATGAGAAAGTCCAGACATTAATTATTTTATTACAAATCTAGAAATGAGGCATAATTTAATTTTTGCAAATTAAATGTTCTTCTGATAGAACAATCATTTTTTCAGGCCTGACGTCATTAGAACTCCAGTTGTCTTTAATATCTCTCAATAACATTCTCACCATTTAAGCTGAGCAATATTCCAAATGTCTGGACTTCAAAAGCTCTGACTCACTTTGCAACTATCAGCTTGAT
The DNA here is from genome assembly GCF_987193195.1 of Phasianus colchicus. Taxonomy (NCBI): domain Eukaryota; kingdom Metazoa; phylum Chordata; class Aves; order Galliformes; family Phasianidae; genus Phasianus; species Phasianus colchicus. Next base: position 61,608,247 of record NC_143439.1, on the reverse strand, counting down.
ATTCTCCAGATACTGTAGAACAGGAGAAAAAGAGAAAAAAAAATGTGGATAAGGAGAAAGGACATTGCAAAAACATGCAAAAACATTGCAAAAAGGATAGCATAGCACAGCAAATGCAATTAGTGAATCTTTGCCATATATATTGAACAAAATGCAGAAAAACTGCAACAGAGTTGTTAGGGAGTTCACTGGAAGGTCATGGCTACAGATGTCAGTATCCCAGAACAGACAATTCTCACTGGAAGGCTAACCACTACCAGCAACTTATCCCTGTGGATTTGAAATGGATTTGGGAAAGCTTCAGGTTTCAAACTGGGAAACTGAAGAAAAAAGGGGAGGGAGTGGGAGGGAACTGAGAACCACCAGCCAAACTGTATTACATTTCCATTGCATTCCCATTTCACAAACAGTTCAGTCCTTGAAAGAAGGTAATCCTCACAAATCCACATTATAAAACTTCTTTTCACATAATTCATACAATCATTTTATTGTTGTGCATGTGTACTATCACTTGCAAAAACTTAAACTGTGGTGTGACTTACATATATTGGAAGATTAACAAGGCTACTACAGCATAAAGCTTGTTAGAACCAAAGAAAAAAGATTTGTTCCAATGTCCTAAACTATTTTAAAATAAATTAAGTTATTTCACCTGAAATCCTATATGGTGTTTTATGCTATAAAGTCGTTGTTAAAACATTATAGAATCATAGAATGCCTTAGGTTGGAAGAGACCTTAAAGCCCATCCATTTCCATCCCCCTGCCATGGGAAAAGTTGCCAGCCACCAAATCAGCCTGCCTGGGGCCCCATCCAACCTAGCCTTGAACACTTCCAGGGATGGGGCATCCACAGCTCCTGTGGGAAACCTGTGCCACGGCCTCACCACCCTCTGAAGTTGGAAAAGACCACTGAGATGATTTAGTCCACCCACCATCAATATCATCCATTAAACAATGTGCCTCAGGTTCCACATCTACACATTTCTTGAATACATACAGGAATGATAACTCTACTACCTCCCTGGGCAGCCCGTTCCAAAACCTAACCACGCTACTGTGGAAGAAATTCTTCCTAATATTCAACCTGAACCACCCCTTGCACTACTTGAGGCCACTCCCTCCAGTCCTATTGCTAGTTACCTGGGAGAAGAGGCAAACCCCCTCCACGCCACAACCTCCTTTCAGGTAGACGTAGAGAGCAATAATGTCTCCTCTGAGTCTACTCTTCTCCAGACTGAACAATCCCAGCTCCTGCAGCCACTCCTCATAAGACTTGTGCTCCAGCCCTCTCACCAGTTTCACTGCCTTTCTCTGGACACACTCCAGAGCCTCGATGTCTTTCTTGTAGTGAGGGGTCCAAAACATAAAAAGAGTACTTGAGGTGCAGCCTCACAAGAGCTGAGTACAAGGGGACAATCACCTTCTGCTCCTGGAGGCTACAGAACTTCTGATAAAAGCCAGGATGACATAGGTCTCCTTGGCTCATGCTTAGCTGAGCACTGACCAACATCTCCAAGTCCTTTTACTCTGCACAGTCTTCCAGCCACTCTGCCCCAAACCTGTCGCATTGTATGGGGTTGTTGTGACCAATATGCAGGACCTGGCACTTGGTCTTGCTGAACTTCATCCCACTGGCCTGTCCAGATCCCTTTCTGTAGAGCCTTCCTACCCTCAGACATACTGACACTTCCTCCCAACTTGATGTTTCCTGCAAATTTACTGAGGGTGCACTCAATCCCCTCGTCCAGGTCATCAATAAAGATACTGAACAGGACAGGTGCCAATGTCCCTGGAGAACACCACTTACAGCCAGTCACCAGCTGAATTTAACTCCATTCACCAACACTCTCCGAGCCCAGCCCTCCAGCCAGTTCTTTACCCAGCAAAAAATGTACCTGCACAAGCCATGGGCTCCCAGCTTCCCCAGGGGAATACTGTGGGAGACAGTGTCAAGGCTTTCTTCCTAACCGCAAACCTAAATCTCCTCTCTTTTAGTTTAAAGTTTCCTTTGTCCTGTCGCTATCAGATCATGTAAAAAGTCACTCTCCTTCCTGCTTATAAATTCCCTTCAAGTACTGGAGGGCCACAATGAAGCATCTCCAGAGCCTCCTCATCTCTAGGCTGAACAAGCTCACCTCCCTCAACCTTTCCTCAAAGGAGAAGTGTTCCAGCCCTCTGATCATCTTCACAGCCCTCCTCTGAACTAAGAGCAAGCTTGTTTCTAAAATGTAGTGATGATCCATTAAGACACAAAAGAAAACGTAAAACGTGAAGAAAAAAACCCAAACACATGCTTATGTGATAGAGTACAATACAAAAATTTTTAAAATAGTCCTTTATGAAATGCTAAAAAATGTTATTAACTCAGTTCCAAAATAACTAATATGAAATTAATAGCATTCATTTGCCAATTTGTGCACACTAATTAACAAACACTTATGATTTAACCAGTGTATTCATTTAGGCCAAGGTTCAGCAGCAGAATCAGTCTGCCTTATCCCTAATCTAAATTGCTAAGTCTATTTATTGTAGAACTGAAGAGAGCTCTATGAGAGATCTATAAGAATAATTATAGAATGACAGCAGCATTACCTCAGAAAGAGTGACTTAAGAGACTAGAATAGTTTATTTTACAAAGATAGCGTTAGAAGGGACACGATAAACATGCTATATAACAAAAGTACCAGCTACAGAGAGTTGATCTGTCACTCTTTTAATGCAACATGGAGGTATACTCCATGAAATAATGTATTAAATCAAACCAGATAAACAAAACAAACTTTCTCTAGCAATGGATCCATAGATTTTACTATCACAGAGTACAGAAATCAAGCAGAGACTGACTAAGAAAGACTAAGAGCAATATTCAGATCATGGCAGGATATTTAGACAAATAATTTTTAAGTTGCTGTCAAGTGTTGCAGTACATTTTGGAAATCTTACTGAAGCCAATTCTTAAAGATCTGAAACAGTTTAAATACCAACGTAATTTTAAGGCTGGAAAACTGCAGAGAAAAAGGATCTGGGGGTGTAGGTCAACACTCAGCTGAATACGAGCCAGCAGTGTAATTTCAACTTTAACATTTTACAGCTCTAAATAGACAAAAATCCTCACATACAGAAAAAAAAAAAAAAAAGCAATATTATAATCTTGCCTAGGGAATCAAAGCATTTTTATATTCAATTAGAACCACCTATTCTCATATAGTTCATATCTGTTCCAGTCTACTTTATTCTATACTGACTAATAATTTGAATCTCTTCAGAGATGTACAAATTACATTGTTCTGTATTTTTATATTTGTGACAACCCTGGTTGGTGCTGCTTGATATCATCGCTGTTGAGGAGTTAAATGCTAATCTACAATTCAAATGCTCACAAAAGCACTGCACATACATTTACTTTTTGTAATGCTGTAGTGAAAAAAAATTCAGAAGATAACCATTCTTATATAGATCTGTTAAAAAATTTTACTTGTAGTCCATCTTTCAAAAAGAATCAAATAAAAAAAAATTAAAAAACACAAAATAATAAATTAAAAAAAAAAATGCATGGAAAAGAATTCAAGAAAATTTGTATATCATTCCACAAGCACTTACTCATTAAACATACTAGACTATCATATTCCCCCTGTTCATTTAAAGGAAATCCCATGCAGTGAAAAATCTCTTACCATATTAGATTTATTTCACTTTTCAGAGATCAGGGCCCATAGGATAGATTTTCACTCTACCCTGCCTTGTTCTATAACCTAGGGCAAATGATTAAAAGTCTTTGTTTTCCTTTATATGTAAACTGGGGCTACTAATATGTACTTCCTTTAAGAGGGCAATTGCAAGGATTATAAATGCTTTGTGAAATGCTTTAAGCTCTTCCAATTAAAAACATTGAAAAAATACTATCAAGCATACTATCGAGACTACCATAGTGTGAGAATTGCACACGAGCACTATAAATGTAAATTATAATTATTTCAAGAACTAACAAGCATAATATCATGAAGATTTAAATTACAACTTTAAAAGAGCAGTGTGAATAGATTTAAGAAACTACGCAACTATTGTTTATGATCACTTGGCTTTGTTGGTTGGTTTAAGACTAAATTGTCTCAAGCAGTTGATAATGTACACTGATTTCTAATCAAGCTGAAACCACAGAATCAAAGGAAAAATGTGCCTGCCTCTTCCTTCCATCCTGCCAGTGCCAACAAATACTGAAGCTCAAAATCTGGAAGACACTTTAAAGGACTAAGGTAAAGCATGCTTTTGTTATGGTATTCTTTGGTGCATTTTTAGTATTAGCTTTGTCCATTCGGTAAATTATTAAGGATATCAGAAAGGGATTGCCTTTAGTGAACCACAAAAAAACCCAGCACATTTTGGAAATTTTGTAAAACTCTAGGAAACCTGCCATTGTGAGTCACAGACTTCAATCCTAACATGTTCCAAAGAGATTGTTGGAACCTCTGTGACAAGTCCTTCAGGAAGATTCACCAGAATGGAGATGTTCCAGAGCCCACCTTTTCCCCAGCTCATCAAGGACCCTAGCATTGATTGGGTCCTACTGCCAAGGGACAGCACTTAAGAACATTTCTAAGCAGAAAAGAAGTAGAAATACACCTGAGCCCTGAGCAGAATGCATGGGCAGAGAATTGAATGTAAAAGAGGTTCAGTTAAAGGAAAAACAGCTAAGCAGAGGACTGGTTAGTTTTTTGGTGGATTTGTTGTTGTTGTTGTTTTGTTCTTTCATGGCCAAAGAAAAAGACCCTCTAGATGTATAACAAATAAAATGATTGTGACTACATCACATATCAAGTACAATTCATGATTTGTGAGAGAATCAGGTATCTGTACTTCAGCCAGATTTCACTAACACTACTTATATGTAAAGGCAAAAAGAATTGCATTAGTAAAGATAAAAATGAATGCTTTCTGTTTGCTCAGCCCAATCAAAACACCCCACTATCCTTCCAAGGCAAGGATTTTTCAGTCTTAAATTTTAGCATTTTCTTATTTCTTATTCAGGCTTTTCAAATTTTTCTAACTCTGTCTAATGACAGTGGGGAAAACTGGACAATTGCTCTATTTAGTTTTCTCATGTCTGTGCACAATAACTAAACCTTTTTTGCTTAAGCTTAAAAACAACCACTCATCCAAAAAAAAAAAAAGTGACTTCACAAACACAAATATAACCACTGTTCCTGAGCAGAGACCATGCAGCCCCTGTAGAACTAATCTTGGAAAGGAGGAATCAGAATATAAATGCTTTGCAGCCACGATAAGAACTTCCTTCTCTGCTCCAGGCATAATTGTTTTACAATTTTCGTCCAGGGATTTAGTAGGTAGTGTAGTTACACTAATACATTATCTTCTCTTTCAGTAATGCATGACAAACTAAGATCTTCTAAAGGTGCTTTAACCAGTACATTACACAGCTAGAAAGCTAAAAACTAAACTGTAAAATGACTGATTTTGAAGTCACATCACTACTCAGATGTCCAGTTATCAAAATCACATGTACCATTTTGCCTAAAGGCCACACATATAGAAAGACATGTCTTCTGGGAAACTACATGTAAATCATCATTCTTTTGAATTACTTTTAAAATCTTCTCTATCTCATCTACGGAAGCTTTGTCACATTAGCTCTTTTCACAGAGGACAAGGAATGAAGGAAGAACTATTTGCATGTTTTACCTATTGATAAAGTGGACACTTCATTGCCTTAACTTCAAATCCAGATAAGAAAACATTTGTCCGCAACGAAAAACACACCTTTAAATCTTAGGCTGATCATCAAATGGAAACATTCAAGAACGTACAAAAATTACAAAAAAAACAATTACTGTAGGTCCTTATTGTGGCCTAGTCATCTACAGAAGCCACAGTCCCTCCCTGCCACCGTGTACCAAACAGTTTAGTTCTTAATGTACACAAGCATTCATATTTCCTACTGATGAGAATTCAGACCATTCATATTTACATGCATAATTCATTCTTCTCTTTAAACATCACATCTACAAGATAAAAGTTGTCAGATCCACTTAATACTATGTATATTATGAGAACAATTAATGCATCAAAATGAGTATTCATCAAACAACAGCTTCCTTTATGAACATCTCCAACGCTTCTGTCCCAGTTTGAACTATTTACTATCCTTCTCCATAAAACACGTGTTTTATTGGACAGTGGTTATCCATGTACATCATCAGAGATTATAGAGCCAGCATAAAAAAAAAAAATCTACATCAGCAACCACCATTAAACTCTTCAGCAAGCTATGCTTTTTCTAGATAATTACATCAAATCCTACTTTGATGTAACTTACAGTATAATCTACTAAAGATTTGTAAAGCATTTACACAGTTTTCCCCGTAGAGCGCTCAACCTGCCAAGACCAAAATCAGGAGAAAAAATGCGCAAAAGGAAAGACAAAGTAAAAAGAGAGTAGCCTAGGCAGCTGAAAAGGAGGTAGCAATAATACATTTGAGAGAAATAATGTTTTCATCAACCTTATTTAATTTTGATTTTCTGATGTAAAAAATGCAATAAAAATCTATTTGGATTGCTAACAAATCTCCGAATTGAGATTTAATACAGTAAGAGATAGTCTACATTTAGTCCCAGTTATAAATTTTAGCATTGATGACCACAACAGCTATTGCCATCTCCATGGCCAGCTTCTGGGACATTAGGCTTTTCCTCTTGACCTCTATTAGTAGCAGCAGACCTGATCAGTCATCAGGTCAATAACAGAATCAGCCTCTCCTTATAAAGCTGCCATATTCCTTACAGGACTGAGGAAAGAGATCAAGCAAAAGACAAACTACAAAGCAGTAGAAAACTGCTTTTCTTCCTGGCTGGAAAGTTTTGTCACAACAGGAGAAATCAGGACTACCAAAAGTGACTTCTTCAGGAATTTGGCATCCTTTCTAAAACAAAATGGACAAAAAACTTAGTAACTGGCACATTGCCATTTTTAGCTCAGCTCTGGACATGTAGTTTAGCACTAATACTGTCCAGTATGAAACAGATCTTTTGTTCATTTCTTAGCAAAATAGTATTAGCACTATTTTGATGATACAAAATAACTTCTAAAATAAGGTCTCCAGTAAATATTGTCTTTTCCTGACGAACTTGACCAACAGAAGAACTAAAAAAATTAACGTGAACTACTGTGCTTTGTCCTGGTGAACACAAAATAGTCTGCATATCTAATGAAGGATTAAAAATTCTTGCACTAATTATGTACTCTAGCAAGGAAATCAGATGAACCAATGGTATAAGGGACACAGAACAAATATGTTACATGAGATAGTACTGCAGAAAGGAGTGAACAAGAGAAGATGTGTTATTAAGCAATTGTGACTAGTTAATATAGAAAGTTGTCACTAAGCACAACACCTCTCTCTCCAAGAATCAATAAGAGCAGTATAGTAGGGGACAGCCTAAGTTAATGCACCAGCCTTCTCACTCTGGAGGGCAACAATTAAAACATTTCTGTTTTGTGCAGTTGTCTTTTTCAGTTAATTTACTCATCTAAAAACAGTCAGAAGTGAGTGATCTTTCATTCTATTCCAATGTTCTGCACTTTCCCAAACTTCTAAAAATGTCCCCCTCATAAAAAAGAAGCACCCAGTAATGCAGGAGGTGAAAGTAGCAGAGTTCATAAAAATATGAAATTCTCTCCACATCTCAGTACAGTGGAAATTGATTTCTGCATGAATCTTACAGAAACATGAAGGATTTTCTTCTTCTTACTACATTTCCATAGATAATTTTAGAAATATTTGATCTGTACTGCCCACATGCAAGTGGACACTTAAGCCAGGTAACGGGAATAATTTTCTCTGCAGCACATACACATCCATTTTAGCATATGCTTTAGACCAGAAGAAATCATGATGAGATCCAGGCTCTTGTACCATACTTCAAGTTGGAAATAAATGGAAATAAATAAATCACAATTTTGCTGAGACGTTACAAGGCAAAAGTACAACCTGGCTCTTTCAACAGCTTCTAGAAGAGCTGGAATCAGCACACTGACTTCAGCATGTCAGGTTGTGTACGCAGCCAAATATGGACAGTATAAGCTGGTGGGACCAAAGAGCCTTTAACAATGAGAGCAAAGCCTGAAAGAAAAGGGGCTTAACACCTCATAAGAAACTCTAGAGCACATTAAGCATTATTCCATAGGAATCAAGTTCTTTATAAGTACAGATATGACCTAAAGAACTCAAATTACTTCTACTAAAAGAAAAAATCCAAAATGAACTGGTGTTCAGCTTATTTCAGATGTATGTTTCTGAACCGCCAGAGCTATTCAGCTGTGTACTGCATTTTCACTATTAGGTAAATTTATGATGGCTCCCAAGCAGTTTCTCATGATCTCATTGTAATATAAGCTTTACTCACATTCCAGTTCATGAATAAAATACTATGATATAATGTGGAATTAGTAGTGAGATATCTTTAAAAATTAAAAATCTTTTTACTCATCTCCTGTACAGGAAAATAATATCAGCTCTACTTTAACAAAGTGGTTGAACAGTCTTGCATAAAACCAAAGTTTTTTTTGCTTAAAACCACTGCAAGAGCTGCGAAGTACTCAGAACAAATGCTGAACAAGACAAACTTTCGTCTCTACTGAAAATATAAATGCTCCTGAAAAAATATGATTTTCAAAATGAGGTTTCATACAGGTAGGTTAGGAAAATCTGTATGCATACACGAGAGCTCATAGCAAAGTAGGTTACAGAAAAAGGTGGAGAGCTTTCCAAAAATGTGCTCATAGCAGAAGCAGCAGATTCTTATGACTATGATGTAATCCTGGAAGTGCATAGGACAGACTTTGACCTTCTTGGTACTCTTGTAGGTCTTCTTTTGTATTGCATCAGTGGAGCAGGATTCACAAATAGTTGTCGCAATCCTGATGCAGCCTTCGGTTCAGCGAGTCTAAAACGTTGCCTGTCAGTAGAGATAGAATCTCTCAAAATGTATAACCTATTTCTATTTTCACATGGTTTCCTATGCATCTCCTGCCAGGCACTGATAGTGAGAGAACACTGGACTTCAAAATCCCTTGTTTTGAATATTTTCCTGTTTTTAGAATAATTAAATTTCCTTAAATCATTAAAACTGTATTGCATTCGTTTGGTAAAAACTTCATATGAAATGAGGCACAAAGACTGGAATTATCTCACATACCTTCAGCACTGGCCCCCATCTCAATTTCTGCTACAGAATCCCATTTACATATCAAGAACATCAAGGGACAGAGTCATAAGAATAACAACTCTACTATGTGGAAGAGTATGACCAAGAAAAATCTCTGAGAAGATAAAATTTTAATAAGAAATGTGACAGGGCTGTAATAACCTCTGCAAGTACACAGTATTATCTTCCACAAAAAGTAATGTTAGATACATAGCTAACTGACTCTGAGAAAGATGTTTCTTCCTGATTATGTTTTTTAATGTAGGAAAAGGTTATCTTAAGATGCAATAGTGATTGCTGGAACACAGAAACTATTTTCTCCATGGGTATCATTATCTGCATTAAGACTGTGGCGTATAAAGTCTTAACCACTGAGAGATGCAAATGTTATGACGCTAAGTGCTATATGCCGGAAAGAAGACAGTAAATAACAGGTCAAAAACTCCATCTACAAGAAGCTGTTTAAGACTGTCATCTGACTCCTGTTCAACTTAAGATCTGGCTAGATTATCTAGACTGTATTAGCACACTGCCTTCCCACAGAAGGTATCGCACAGCAGAGCTGACAGCCATACGTACCACTGAAACAAAACAAGTTGTACAACTCTTAGATGCAACAGCATCTGTTCCCAACCCAGAGGAATCTGTGCTCTCACATGCCAAGCTCCCCCCACAGACAGTATCAGTTCTACTGAAAAGAAGGGGCACATGCCTCCATTCTGCCTGCTTCAGTGGATGCTACCAAAGGCTGCTACTTCTGTGCAATGTGAAACAGACATTCATTTTTGTGGAGGGCTACACTGAGCACCAGCCCACCCCAAAGTGCAGACTACACAGAAGTATTTCATCTTCCCCTCCTAGGGATGCACCCAACTATTTGAACACTTGTGCACTGACTTAACAAGTAGTAGTTTTACATCCAGAAGAGTCAAATGAGCAGAACATCTGGACTGTGGGTGGTATTAAGTTCTATGAAATGCAAAACATCCTTTCAGGCTTGGCTGTACATTAAAACCCAAAGATTGCCACTCAGTGTTTGCCTTAATTCAATATCAGTCTGGTTAGACTTAATCCATTAAATAGAATCCCTCAGCACCACTCATACTCAGACTACAGAATAAACAAGACGGTATTTTTAATCCTTTTATAATCTACTTGCCTTTAATAGGACACTTACTAAAAGAACAATGCTGATTCCTTCATTAACTGAATTATACATTCACTAATTTTGTTACCTAAAGTTTTCCAAAACCACAAAAGCCTCAAAAAAAAAAAAAAAAATAGGAAATGAAATTTAGAATCACAAATATGTGCTCTTTTAAACTGTGCCCAGTACAGACAAGGCTAAGCACAAATTTGTGCTTAAACTATGTCCAATTAACATTTTATAAGGGACAGTACATGAAAGATCTAGTGAAAAGATATGTATCTTTCCAATTCACAAACCTAACATCAAACAAATTAATGGATGACCCCTAGCCAGATAGAGGACCTGCGCATAAGTTGTTGGCATAAAACTAAAAATATAGGAGGTTTGCTCAAAGTGAACTCATTTTCACACAGCTATATTTTTTTTAAAACTAGGTGTGTACAACAGCGAGCCTTTTTTTTCCATTACAAACAGACTTTATGTGAAGGGGAGGAGGCAGAAAAAAAAGAGAAAACCAGAAGCAATTTGCAAGTCATCGTTAAAACACATTTTATTTCCAGAGTTGAACAAAAGTAAGTATCAGCATCCATTTAAAAAGATTAGCTGAATCAGAGAGAGGCCTCAGAAAGCAATAATTTTCCAGTTACAGACCTCCTGTTTGTAAGATCTTGAAGGGCAATGGCCAATGTTTGTCCTCCTATTTTCACTTCACTTTTATTGCTCTTTTTAACCAAAGGGTCTCAGTGGCAATTCTGCAATGTCATTACTGTGATATTATGCATGGAAAATGAACAAATGTTGTCAAACTGATATAGAGGAGGGCCATGAAGATGAACAGAGGGCTGGAAAACCTCTCCAATGAAGACAGGCTGAGGGATCTGGGTCTGTTGAGCCTGGAGATGAGAAGGCACAGGGAAACCTCATTGCAGCTTTGCAACACTTAAAGGAAGCTTATAAGCCGGAGGGGAATCAACTTTTTACACAAGAAGATGGGGGAATGGTTTTAAACTAAAGGAGGGGAGACTCTGATTAGGTGCCAGGAGAAATTTTTCACAGAGGTGTTGGTGCTGGCACAGGCTGCCCTGAGGTTGTGGATGCCCCACTCCTAGAGGCATTCAAGGCCGGGTTGTACAGGGCCCCATGCAATCTGACCTAATACTTGGTCTAGTGGTCGGTGACCTTGTCCATTGCAGGACTTGGAATTGGATCATATTTGAGGTCCCTTGGGTCCAACACAAACTGTTCTGTGATTCTACAATTCCACAAAAATTCCAGTTTCTAAACAGTACATGACGTGTTTAAAGCAGTGCAGTGCAGTGTTTGGAAAACAAATAAAGTTTAAGTCTTTTGACAGTAAAAATACCTGACAAGATGTTAGGAGAGGATGTTCAACTCATTAACTGTAAGTATTTGTAAATCTGCAAAAAAATGTAATGTAAAAGCAATCATCTAAAATATTAATTGCTACAGTGAAGGACAAAAAAAATCCGTTCTCCTCCATGCACAAATAGCTTAAAAATAAATACATAAAACATCCTATTTTCCATGTCTCATTAGTACAAGTCTAGGTAAAGTTCCTACAGAAACATAATGTTTTTGGTGCTGTGTTTGGACAGCAGTTTCTACAACCAGCATTGGAGCTGGAGCTGCACAGAGCATCCACTCTGAGCTGCACAGTCTCTGAACATGGGGTGGGGCCTCGTGCCTGCACCATCATTTCAAGCAGGAATATGAGCCAAAGGAACCAAAGTAGCAAACTCCAACAGGACTGAAACTTTAAACAAAAAAGCCAGATTTTTCCAGGAAGTCCCAGATATGCAAGAGCCCAACATGCACACCAGGAAAACAATGTTTTAGGAACAGGTTTCTCACTAAGGGTCTTTCTGAGTAGCCCTTGCATTAGCATGCTCGACAGCCACCCTTCCTCCCCTTGCCCAGCTTCCATAGGTACCTGGAAATCACATTTTCTTTTACTCGCTTGGTCTCTACGCATAGCTGAACTGAATCACAATCTATTTCTTTGGTTTCATCCATTGACACTGGAAGATTTTCAAAGGAAGAAGTGGAACCTGCCCAGCACTGCTCCTGGCTTCTGGCTCCCCTGCACCAGTAGTGGGGATAGCAGAAGCCCCACGGTGCCCATGGAGCCCAGCACAGCATGCCCACAGCCTCAGGATGTACAGCCTCACAGCTCTTAAATGCACACTGACAGCTGACTCTGTCACATCACACCAAATCTCCAATGTTAACCTGAATGTTGTTTCAAATAGTAAAGTAACTACTAACACATTTCATACACAGTGAGCAAAGCAACAAATTATCTTATTGTAAATACAACTCTAGACAAATTAGGATTGGATACTGAAGTTTTAGTTTCAGCTTTGCAATCTTTATGTTCTTTTTCACCCTAATTTAATACAAGCCATGAGTACGTGACTTGCTTGGTTAGCAACACCATGAGTGCTCTGAAGTGAGAAAAACCCAGAGACAAGGAAAAGCAAACAAGTTAAGAAATAAACAGAGAACAGAATTCTCAAGCTGCTCTTCCTGCAGAACAAACTGCCCTAGCCTTCACAAGCAGAAGAGATAAATGTCTTGAGCCAGAACATTAAGACTTGAGGAGCTTGTAAGATCCTTGAACCAGAACTATTCACTTTGTGGCAATTTAAACTAAGTCATCCTGAACCAAACTTGTAACTTACTTGACACAACTTGCTGACCAACAATATACAGCTGATGGCACACAGAATCATGAGGAAATAAACTCCTTGAAGAGATCATATTCTTCCCATATTAAAAATAATTTTACCATCTATTTCCAATGTAGCTATATAAAATAGATATGTTTCTTATAGGGAAAAAAAAAAAAAAAAAGCCTTAGTAGACAATTATTATTTAATTTCAAAAAGTGTATCATCTTTTCAAAATTAAAGCTTGTCAAAGCAGCACCATGTTCATCTTCCTTGTTTTCCAGGAGAAAGACATATCTGAGGCAGTCAGGAGAGTTCATTTAAGTAATTTCTGTAGGAAAGCAACCAGATTGCATGATTTTTTTTCCCATTCTGTAAACAGTAACAGCAGTAGCCCTGTGCTATTCATACAGGAGAGGAGGAATCAGAGATTTTCAGAAGAAAATCTCCCTTTCCTCTAAGGTACATCTTTTATATCAGATCTATAAATTACATCTGACAAAGATGCAGAAGTGAGGTAACGACTCTGCCAAGGGCCAAGTCAGGGCTTCCCTTGCTGCCCTGCACAGCTGTGCGTGTGGGGAACAACCTTGCTGCACACAACCTCCACATCCAATGCAGGGAGTACTGAAATTCAAAGGAACTGTCCATCATTTACTGCAATGCAGGGAAAGTTCTGCAGCACGCTGAAAAAAAATTCCAAAGTGAACTAAATATTAAATAATCAGGTCAGCATTTACTGCCATATTTAATTTTATTCTACATTTGACTCACTTGGATGACTCTGAAGATTTAAATAGCAATATAGAGAAACTTTTGTGCTGAAAATGCACAAGAACATTGTAAATACCTGTCTGGAAAAGCTATCAGGAAAGTAGAAATTTTGACAAACGCAGAGGAGATAATGGAAATTTTTGATACCTGATGAAGCGATCTGAGTTGGGAAAATAAGAATATTATTTAGTTAATTACCTCACTGCCTAATTTAGGCATGAAATAATTAACTAAACATGAAAGAGTTGCTATTCATACTTGCTATCATTAGATTTTTTCAAAAGCTGACATCTCAGTGAAGTAAATACTTACTCCCCTTAAAGGCTATTCTTACAATTAAGCTTTAAAATCAGAGCAGCAAAGATTTGTCAGTTTACACTTCCAACAAGTAATAGCACATACTTAAGAAAGATGAGATCAGGTGTTGGTTTTTCTTCTGTGAGTTTGCTTTGTTTTCATTTGTTTTTAATAAACGCTTTGCTACTGCATCAGATTTTACCAAAAGAATCAACTGCAGTGAACTCAGTGATGCCAAAAAGCTGTAGAAAGTTCCCTAGCTATCCACATGTGCACGTACAACTCAGACAGACTCCTAAACACTTACAGGTCATAACGACCCTTCCATCGCTCCTGGGGATGTAGTGGGATGCAAGGTCGAATGCTTCTTCTAAACTCCAGCACAGGAAGCAGCAGATAAAAATCAATGAGTTTTAGAACCACGTGTCCCAGTTCTTGCAGTTCCTTTCCATTTCACACTGCCTTCTCATGCCCGGAATTTTACTGCTGACTTTGACTCTGCCTCATTGAAAATACATATATTGAGACAAGAAATAAAAAGTGAAGGAGGCTGTTCTCCGCTTGGGGATACAAAAAGATCACCGTTGTGAGCACACTTTACTTTCAAGCTACAAGGATTCTATTTTTAATTTTTTCTTCTCTCTTATTTGCTCTGCTAATTGAAGCTGCAGTGAGAAACAGTACAAGAACAAAGACTCGTATAGCAAAAAATGCTACAAAGTGAGCTCCTCTGACAAACCAGAAACTCCTTTCTAGTAAAACAAGGAATGACATACAAAACCATTTTGACTGTATCAGTAGGCTTCCACACCATGGAGGCAGGCCTTGTTTCCCAATTTATTTTTTTTTTAACTGAGTTAGTTAGAATAAAAAGATTTTCCTTTTTTTTTTTCTTTTTTTTTTTTTTCCCATCTCTTTGGCGTCCACAAGCACTTTAGACTAAAGTTCTTAGCCTATCAATTAGCTGATCAATTAATTTTCTATTAGGGATGTTAGCACAGTCTTCATACAGTCAGTAACAGCAAGAAAACAAAGTCCATCTGTCAGCAGCCAAGAAATCAAGAAAGGGAAGTGATTAAAAAGGGTCAAACAAACAATAAAGAACAATTGTAACTGTATTCATAAGAAAGTCATCTCCACAACATTCAGAGCAGCAGAGGATGTATTGGGATCTGCAAGAATATTAGTAACAGGAAGAAAGCACTGGGCTCAGAGCTTAAAATGTATAGAAGATACTTTGGGAAACACATCAGATTTTCAAGCATTTCAACTTTGCTTAAAAACCATGCTCAGTGTCAGACTGTGATGACTCTGATCACAGCTTCACTGTGCTTATCTTGTGCAAAAAACTTCTATGCCAAAAAAAACCCCACAATTCTTTCTGTTGGAAATTTGAAAATTGTAGAGGATAGATTTTTATTCAAAAGTTAAAGTATATGTTGGCGTAAAGACTTAAAAACAACAAAAGAAATTTAAGTTGTATGAGTTAACAAAATGTGTGTCTTTGCAAGTATCCTTCTAAATTCTCAAGAAGTCATCATTACCCAGATGCACACAAAAAAGGCCATGGAGATATCTTCTTAAAATTAGATATGAAGTTAGCAAATAAAACCATAAGAGAAATTAGAGCATATAGGAAAAAAGACAGTGTGTATGGATGTATAAGAAGAAAGAAATGCAGGAGAATGATGATGATTTTAGTAGAAAAGAAAAGATGCAGGAGTTCTGCAGTACAGGAGGAATAAAACTGTGAAGGGTGATGTAAAGTACACAGAAATGTTCAGATGGCTTTTTCTGATTTAAATTCAGAATAAAGCGAGAGATTGCATTTATCTCATGCAAAGTTGTGGATGGAATAGGAAGTTTGCCATATGCGATAAGGAAGGATATTAGGTAACATCTGCTAAAATTAAACAATGTTCAAATCAGCAGACTGGATAGCATATACCCCTGAGAGTTAAAACAACATGCTGAGGAGCTTCCCTGAATTGCTAATATCAATTTTTAAACAAACCTTTGAAAACTGGGGAAATTCCAAAGAAATAAAGGACTGCCAAAGGAGATCCAATATTTAAATAAGGATAAAAGAGAAAGGCACGCACCTCTAGGATGGTTATTCTGCATTCAGAAAAGCAATTGAGTCCTTTGGAATTTCATCAACAAAGAATTACAGGCTAAAAATCTAATTAATGTCAGTCAGTTAGTGTAATGGAAGGTTGGTCTTGTAAAACAAACCTATTGTCTTTTTGTAAAGAGATAACAGGTCTAGTTGACAATGGCAATTGTATGCAATATTATACTTGATTTCTCCATGGCATTTGACTTAGTATTACATGACATCTCAATTAAAAAATTATCATTTGGAATTAGCAGAGCCTACTTCAGTTGGATTAAACTGTAGCATACTCACAGGTCTCAAAGCATTCTCGATACTAATAACTCAGGATTTAGTGGAGCCACGAGGGATTCATTTTTCACTTAAAGTTATTTTTATCAAAAATACAAGATCAAGTGATAGAGCAGCTCAAAGGTTAATGAAGAAAATGTAGTGTCTGAGAAGTATTCTGAGTTGTTGGCTACAAGGAGAATCTAACAAATTTCATCAAATCCTAGAACCATAGAATGGCTTGAGTCAGAAGGGTCCTCATGGACTATCTAGTTCTAACACCCCTGCCATGTGCAGAGCTGCCATGCTGATCAGGCTGTCCAGGATTCCATTCAACTTGGCCTTGAACACCACTAGGGTTAAGTGTTTTTAATAGAACCAAACAGTAACACAAAGGGAAATAAGAATGGAGGGTACTTGACTTATCTTAAGGAATTTAGTTTAGAATCTTGCCAAAGTTTTAAAAGAAGAGCTTAAGTTTGCTACAGAAGTATGGAAAAAAAGAAATAGATACTTGTAGAGCTGGATTCCTGAAGGCTATCATTTGATCACTGCTCTCATGGACACCCGTCTGTGAACTCAGTGAACTTCAATAGAATTGAGACAAAAAAGAGAAGCTGAAACAAGGTGAAGAAAGAGAACCACAGGATGAGCACATAGAAGAATTTATATGTGAAAAGTATTCATGCCACTCTTGAGGGAAAAAAAAAAACAACAGGTTACAATTAGGCAAATGGAAATTATTTCACTTTTTTTTTTTATATCACTTGTGAGATATCTGACCGAATACCAGTATAGTGTCCACAATTTAAGAAATGTGGAAATACTGGAAATCATTCAAAGAAGGGCCAAAAGAGCCACTCAAGCCTAGAAATCGTGATTTATAATGAAAGTCTTCAGAAATTTAACCTATTTACATCATCAAAACAAAGGTTAAGGACTTACTTCATCACCATGCACAGGTATTTTCACACATTAAAGCTATTTGATACCAGAACGGAAATAATTAATCATGCAGACAATGCTGTAACTAACTTCCAGTCACTGGATCTCATTAGCAAGTTAAACCTTGAAAGTAGCTTTTGATTACTTTCACAGCTGGGAAAGTCAAATTGAAATGTTTTACCAGGGGACTCTGCATTGCTTGAAGTCTTAAGAAGAAAATGATGCCATTCTTCTAGAATATAGATATTTTCTTCTCCTTCCCCCCCAGTATGTCTGCAGCTAACAAGCTTTGGTGGACTGGACAGTAAGATCATGGTTTTGACTTTCAGGACCAGAAAGACAACAAAGTAAACAAACTCCAAAACCTCTGCCTGCCCATCTCTCTTTTCCTCCACAGGTCATTGGAATGTGGAATTTCTTTCTCCCTGAAAAGTAAGAATGATTCCTATTTTCATTAAAAAAAAAAAAAAAAAAATCATTTTACTAAGATGCCATAGGACTTTAGGGCTTCCAGCACCACCTATCAAGGTCAGAAACATCTCTCCCTTCTGTGTGGCTATCTATGCAGGTGTTTCAAAAGTCATACCTTCTATTTATCTTATGTACCATTTGTTCATAGTAAATCTGGTGCTTATGTGGTTTTCATATGTGGGAGCCTAGAATTTTCAGCAAGTTAAAAACAATCCATGAAGTAAAGGTAACATGCTTTGAGGGCCCTAATGGATACCATAATTGTACTCAGACAACAACAATTATAAACAGAGAAACAACGGTGTCCAGAAAGATAGGACTGTCCCACAGTAAGCACTTTGAATGACACTTGAAAAATGCAGTATTTATGTACCACTAAAGCTTTAAGTGATTAGAGCTGTGTACACAGCCCAGAAAATCATTTGTGATTGACCTTGAAGCCTTGTATTTTCTTGATACACAAAACTGGCCATTGAAGTCCTCTGAAGATGCCTTAAGAAACTTATCTGAATAGTCTGTGAGGGTACCAGCTTTACAGCAAAGCCAAATCCATGACTTAAATTCAAACCTGAAGATTATGTTCTATCTCCCAGAATACACACAGACACAAAAAAAAAACAAACTAACTAACCAAAAAAAAAAACATGAAAAAATAGTACAGTTTGTTCTCCTCTGATCAGTCTTCATTATTCAGGGCTAGACACAATTCTGTGATATATCTCTTAACTTAGCAGCCTGATGGTGCGGTCTATTTACAACCTTTAATATCTTTTAAAACAGTTTTAAAAATGCTCAATGAAAATTCCAAACAAATCATTATTCATCACTTTCAAAAGAAATAACCAAGAGAAAACGTGTCTTTTTTTCTAAGACTAACAAACCATCATCACCAGCAAAGACAAGTAAAAACAAAGAGCAGGTAATGCCTTCATTTGGTGGTTAACAGAAGCTAAAGCTCTGAGTTACAGAAAGATATCTTTATCACATTTGCTCTAGGATATTACACGTCATCTGTTAATAATGGTCTTCATCACAGCTGGACCTCCACAGACCTTAGTTGTAGTCCCTGTGAAGTGCTGACAATATTTTATCACCCACGTGTATCTTCCACTAGTTTAACCAAGTCACCAAGATATGCATAGCACATGGCAAACTCCAAAGTTACCCCGGTGATTCAAACATGGAGGAGGTTTCAAAGAAAGGAGCTAGGCTATGGCTACGTATTCACACCCGAAAAATCAATCTGACTAGTCTTACACACAGAAAATCCAGAAACAGGGGAAAAAATGGATAACATCACTATGAGGCATAAGGATCTCAAAGAACCTGCTATACCTTGTCTGGGCCAAGAGTGGCTCTGCTCTGTGTGTGTCCTCAGGGAAAGTAATCATACAAGAATAATCTCAGCTCTTAAACTTGTTGAAAATATTGCATTAAAATATAGCGCAACGTGCATGTGGGTTTCTTCACATACACTAGAAAAATGTTTTTTCTTCTTAACTAAATTGTTTCCTTAGGTTCAAAGAAGAACCAGAATGATTTTATCTTTAGAACAGTTATAAAATATTGTTCAGCTGCCACAGTTATCATTCTTCCAGTAAATGTTTGGATACACCTGACATACTGTTTCTTCCAGTCAGTAAATGTTTGTAAGCCAGAAAAAGTCATTTGACTTCCTTATCCATTTTGTTACTGAGATACCAAAAAAGCATAAGATTTCTTGCAAAACCCACTGTGCCTTGGTCTAGTCCTACATTAGAAAAAAATACATAGGGTGGATTAAGGCAGGGAAAGAGCATGAACTCAAACAGCAAAAAATTCTGAAAGCAAATAAAAGTGTTACTGAGAAGCGTCTGTGTGTCCTCCAGTTAAACGGTGGTGCAAAAATAATTTTTTAAGTTTTTAATATCCAAAGTTTTTAATATCAGAACTGTTTCTATGAGAATGCATATTCCCATGATTAAATCTAATGCAACAGCATCAGAATTTGACTCCAGGCAACATCTCTGACATTGTACAGCACTTAGCATCACCGCAGCTGAGTGTCGCTGACAGCATCTCTGAACAAGTGAGCTGGGAATGGAAGGTACACTGGAAACTTCTAGGTTCCCAGCATCAGTTCCATCACAGATTCAGTTCTACCTCCAGATCCCCATGACATCACCTGTAACAGCTTCAGAGACCTCTCCCTCAGCAGGCTGGCAGCCTTCATTCACTGCTGGGGGAGGGAAAGCATAATCAAAGCAAGAAGCTAAATCACATGGACACTTTACAACAATGAAAGTTGCTGCACAAACCATGCATCCTTAAACTTAGCAGCAACACATGGTGGGAATTTGCAGTTCCCATATGCTATAGATTTTTAAAGTTTTATTCAACTTGAAAAATAACAATAACAAATCACTCCAGAACATCCAGATGTTTTTTTGAAAAGTCCAAGACTGCTTCTCACTTCACTTACATTCATTATAGCATCATCTTGATGTTTTGAGATACATTTCACGTTACCTTTTCAGCAGTTTCTTCTACACCTTAGATCTATGGCTCACAGCCCATAGATGTAAGGTAGAACTTCTGCAAGTTTTCCATTTCCATGACTGGCCACAAACCAAAATAACTTCTACCTCACAGCTTCCATACTACCCCTCATTTCCATTCTTCAATTTTGATTCTGTCCAATGTCAGCCCAAGAGAAAGGAGAAGAAAAAAGTGAAGGTTTATGTTAAATATTCAAAGGGATTCTGTGGTTTCTTTAAAGTTTAATTTAATTTTGCAGTTTTCCTAAAGGAAGTATATTCATTTCAGACTGCTCTGGCAGGACAGATAATTCACTCCAACATCTACAGGAGAGAACAAAAGGACTGAGCTACAGAATGAACTCAGCACCAAAGACAGAGACACTACATAAAGCTGACCCTTTACTTTCATAGGATGATCCACTGGGAGAAAATGCCTCCAGTTCAAACACAATGTTCTGGATTATTAATTCACACAAAGTGAGAATGAAAGCATCCCACTTTCTTTGCTGAAGCTGGCTGTGTCATGCCTGCAGGAGGAGGAGGAAGATGCTCCCAGTGCAAACAAGAACCTGCTATTCCTGCTGACCCTTCTATCCTCATCTTTTACAGAGGGAGATTTGAAACATTGCCAGCCTTCCCTAACCAATTATATACATTTTTTGTCCATGAGGTTACATAAGATAATACAACCTTTCTGGTTTTGCAATGTACCCAATTCCAACCCATGCATCAGACAGTCATTCCCCCAGAACAAAGGAGAAACAAACATATTAGTAATTGCTAATGATTAGCGTGATCTACTTGTCTGTTTCTTACTATTTAGAGATACAGTAGTTTTTCACTAAGACTTACAAGGCAGAATGGAACAAACAACTGCTAAAAAATCAATTTGCTTGTGAAATTCATAGAATCGTAGAATGGCTTTGTTTCAAAGGGCACCTGCAGTACCAACAATAACTAAATCAACTCATGTCAAACACTAGGAAAAGGTTTCATAATTTCTTTTTATGGGAATGTTACATGCATTTGCCCATGTACATAAGGAAAGTAAAATGTATAATTATGATCTTAGAATAAGTAAGGCCACCATCTCCCTATGTCCTCTCCTGCATACAAAACAAGCAACAAGATGATGGCATTTAGGTAACCACAGATATTCTTTTACTATAAATTACACAGACAATTCTCAAGCTGCATGAGAAGTGGATTTAGAAGGACACTGTCAATAGTCTATTCCAGTTTGAGTTTTGTGAAGTAGATAATATATGCATTTAATATTGAATTTATTAGTTTGAGTTCACAACTTTGCAAGCTTGTTTCAGTTTTGGAAGAAGAGCTGCTTAGCATTCACAACATATATAAAATCACAGCTAATAAGTTCAGCATAAATACTACTTCTTTGAATATGAACACCCAAAAGATATAACTAATTAGGAAGTGCTGCTGGTGAATTAACACCTCTGCCACTTCCCATTCAGTCTGCAGGAGCAAGAATATTCAAATATCACTGCTTAAGATCAATACCAAGCAAGGAGAAGTTAAAATTTTCTTCAGAGGCTTCATTTTTGGTATCTCACATACCTGTTGTTCTAATACAGAGGTTAACTTTTGATCTGTTAAGAGAGAAGAACCTGCACAATACAATAGGCATTGTTTTTAAAGCTGTTTTAAAAGAACATTAGCAGCTAAAGAATATGTATAAAAAATAACATGCCCTATTCTGTTCACATTTTTTTAATATTTAGAATTACCTATGTTTATAAACATAGCACAGAAACAAAATCTTATACTGTAGATAGGAATGCATCTAAAATTATTCTCCCATACATTCTTGCTGAGTTCTGGATTTTATGTCTATGAAATTAATCTGTTTTTGTGGGGAACTGCAATGCCTTGCCTAGAATATCAGATTGACAGAAACCAGATTTAGCCCCAGCCTATCTAGGTGAAAGCCTAGCTGTACAGTTTACAGGGACTCCAACAGCATTAATCCAATTGCTTGCTCACAATCTAGAATCCTGTATGCTTAAAAATGTATGCATTTGTGATGTTATACAGGTTCACTTGCATTCCTACAGATCAGCCTAGATATTCCATTCCAAGTTAAAAGCAGTTTGAAAAGAGACAAACTCATTGTGGTATTTGCTCTCCTCCTGTACTGACTGCAGAAAAAAAGTCTTTTTTTTGTCTTTTTTTAAAATTTATATATTTCTGATGCAACACATGGATCCTGAATTGTTATTCAGTCAAGCAGTTGCTTCTTACAGTGTGAACCAAACCAAACTCAGAAAAAGCTCCATATGTCCACAGAGTATCTAAAAAGCTAGACTTCCTTGCACAACGAAAGTGTACAGTGTATTTACACTGTACTTCTACAGAAATGGTCAGCAACAATTAACACGCTGCCCTTGCTCCTTGAAATTTGTGTATTTACTGTCCCCGTGAGCAGGACAGCCATCCACCAGTACACACAGCAGGGAAGAGCTGACTGGGATCAGCATGGAAGATGGCAGCAAGACAAAGGACCTGAAGCATGGATTGCAGCTGGACTCCAAATGCCATTACTCCTTTCCCATAGCTGTGCCTCCTGTAGTCCTGCCAAACCATCAGAATTGGAAATACCTATACCATGGTACAACATGCCCAGCTTGTACCAAGTGCAGAATTTTATAGAGAGAAAAAGGGACAGAGACCTGTGCAAGTCACAGGTCTAACTGGGAGAACCATCTTTTACTTCACACAGTGTGAAATCTCATGACATATCTGAGCATCGTCATGAGACTTAAGATTTTTTTTTTTTTTCTGACTTCTTCTAAGAGACCTTTTCAGGGAGATGCAAAATCACATAAAATCACAGCTGTTTTATTTTGTTATTTATTTAAAATCACCATAAAATAAATATTCTGTTCTTTAAAATACAAATCCTAAAGGCAAAAATGCCTGAGGGCAAACAAAAAGAATTCATGATCAATTAAGTCAAGCTTGTTTCTGACTTCTGAATGTAAAGGATTGACAATGCTGCTGGGAGTCTTATCTGACCCCAAAGACTAAGGTCATGTTTCATTCTTGCATGTAAATATAATTTATTTATGATAATATATTTCCCTAGTAATTCAAGAAAGATTTCAGCAGTGCTTATTTCTAGAGTGACTTTGATTATGCTTCACTCTTGAAATCTGTTTTCTGATTTAATTCAGGTGCAGAGGGAACTGACTGGCCTTTCTAAGTAATCCTGACTTTCACTAAGAGAATTGATGGGAATCCAGTACTGCATATACTAAAGACATTTTGCATATTGATGACATTTATATTATATCAAGATAAGTGGAATATAAGGTTTCAATGAAAAGTAACACAACATGGACTACTCTACCTCGGTGAAAATTTGCACTGTAATCCAGTGTTGCTAGGTATCTACCTGCAATGCTGTCTACCTGTTCTGGAAGAACAGCACTCTCTCGTATGGGAATAGGGAGCATGGAACAAAATTTGCTACTTATTGAGGACAGAACACAGGTTCCCAGTAATGATTAACATCTAATTTTTCATTACTTTCAACCGCATCATTAAATTCAAGAATTTGTTCTCGTACTCCAGACAGAAGACATACAGAAAGCAAAGTCTTAGTCTAGCTTTTCTCCATTTCCTTCTTTAAATCTCATCTCTGGGAAGTATTACGCCCAAAAAAGAGCAGATGGACTGCAATCTACCAGAAAATTAATTGACAAGGAAGAACTAACTGTATTAAGACATAGTAAACTTGATGAACACATATATATGGAGTTATTAAAAATCTCCATACATTATTATAATTAAATATAAACAAATGAAAAATAAACAGACCTGTTAGTGGAATTCTGGATTACAGTGTGTGTTCTCTGCATCTAAGCAGGACTTAGAAGTTCTTTCAAAGGAATGAGAGGAAAGAACCAGATAACTTGTAAATGCAGATGTGAACTGAAAAATCTCCAGAGAATTACAAATAGACACACATGAAATAATTGTATAGGCCTTTCATATACATTATTTAAAGGCAGTTTAGTTAACAGCAAAATATTTTATATTTTCCAGAGAGGCTTTAAAAGGAATTATTTTCCGCATGTTCTTCGTCTGTAAGTCTTAAGCAGCAACCAACAGAATTTCATTTTCTTTCTTTATTTCAGCAATAAATTTCCTTAAAGAAACTCTCTTGTGCCCTGATAAGCAAAGGGAGTATTCATAAATGCAAAAAAAAAACAATGAATTTTTCCCCAGTTGACTCATTTCTAAAAAAGAAAAAAAAAATCCAAAGTATGGAAGTGTTGCTGAGACTAATGCAACACCACAGAATTTTTAAGGGTTCTCAAAATTGGTAATTGAGGAGACAGGTCTCTGAAGAATTCAAGCCTATACTGTGAATGTCCCCCTGAAACATTAATTGCTATGACTCAATATCAAGCCCATGGCTTTTAAAAGTAAGAAGGGATGCTCACAATCTGCATCTTAAATTCATCACTATTTTAAAAGAATAAACAAGAACTTTCAGTTCCTCCAGAAACTCTGTTCAAAGAAGAAACTTCATATGCCTTCTAGTTCTTGATTTGTTTTTAAATTATGGACAAGTAAAGCTCAGATGAATATTTAGAATTCTATGATACCTCTCCTCAAAGATCAACTTAAAAAACAAACTTTTTGCCACTTACTATACCAACTTAGTACAGAAGGAGAATTTTATACTAGGTTCCATAAAGGAAGCCAGAATATATCAAGTTCTGAATACACAGCAAGTTGATGTATGGAGCACAAAAGTTCACAAGTTCCTAAATTAAAATCACATTTTTCTTTCCATCTAACACTGTATGGCCAAATAAAGTTTGGGAAACATTTTATTCTACTTATGAAATGCTATGAAGAGTTCCTAGACTTGCAACATTATGTACCAAAGGTCACAGTGTGGCCTGAGGCAACAGGTACCTTTATACAAAATACATCATTGAAAGGAGTTGAAAATAATCTCCTCTCCTACCTGTGTGGGAACATCCTGGAGCTTTAAAACATTTATTTGAGAAATGATTATACTTTGCAGATTAGACTCAAATGAATGTTAGTGAATGGCAGTATGTCAGAGCACTCAACTGAGCACTCCTGTCAAAGTGGTAATCCCTCCAATAACCATGTCAAATCTTGTACTATATTAAGAAACAGAAGACTAACAGTTTGTTTCCCCTCCCTGCTGCTCCACCCTCCCCCCCCCCTCAAGATATCACTTTATATCCTGAAAATTCTCTGCCCTGGTTCCTATTTCAGTATGTACAGAAATACAGACGTGCCTTTACGCTGTCCCAGATATATCCTTTGATAATGGAAATTAAAGCAAAACATCAAAATATATCTTGTATCTACAGTGGCTTATTATACTACCTACTTACGCGAGTTGGTGGGCAAATGCTGAGAGAGCAGATGGGCTTATTAACACCTGCAAGTATTATATATGTGTGAGAGTCCACAAGTTAAAATAAAATAAAACAAAACAACAAGCAAATTATAATTCCTAGATGCTGTTAGTGTTTATTTCCCTCCACGTGCTCCTAAGCCGCAAGCATCCATTTTCAGCAAGTTATAAGCATTAAACCACCTAATTTGGCACGAATGCAATGTAAGCATAAATGTCTTCTCCCAGACTGTGGATAACATTAAATCAACAAGCAAGGCCAAAGAAAGCCATATGAATGGCTTGAGAAAGTAATTAGATTCACAGAATCTACCAACACAATTAGTACTAATTGACAGCTTTGTTGGCAATCTCAAGCAAGATGTCAGTTGTTCAATGGGCAGCAGCAACAGAGTACACAGCCTCTCTCTGCCAGAGGTGGTCCCTGTGGACAGGGTCAAGTGGGGAAACCTTTCCTACCATGACCTTTGCTGAACTGGTTTTGCAGATAAAATAAGATCTTCACTTCCCAGCACTATGATTCTCCAATACCAGGTTTTTCATACAGTAGATTTTCTTACCAGGTTTTTTTACAGTATCTGAAGGGAAATATTTAAGGTATTTAGGAAATAGTACAAGAGGGAATTCTCAGCTATTACTCATCTTCAAAATAACATTAAGGGATAAATATATAATACACAATAAATCCTGTAGTGCCCTTTGAGTTTACAGGCTTGATTCCCACTTCCATAACATTTCCTACATAAATACTTCATATATGCACTTCTATTTCTTTTATGCACAGACTAAAACCAGCCTGTCTTCACCTAACACATATTGTCATTATCCCTTCCAAATCAAATACAAACACACACACAAAAAAAAAAAAAAAAAAAAAAAAAAAAAATCTCACCAAATCCAACTCAGAACAATACTGTAAACAACCAAAGTGGAAAAATGGAAACATCCAAGGGGCCTTACTTATATGAATACACCTCATAACCGGATCCCCTTCTCAACTCCTGGATATAAAGGTCCCTTTATTGCAAGAAAAAGAAAGAGTGCTATAATAAGAAAACACTAAAACATAGGCATATGAATGACCTAAATAGCTAGCCTGACAGATACAATGGTAATAACCCCTCACAGTTCAAGCAGCTGCTGATGGCGAGATTGCCCAATGCCTAAATCCTGGGAGGATGCATTACATAATCTCCAGAAGTCACTTGCAGGCAACATGCCTGTGATTTTATGTTCTTGCTTTTTCAGGTCACTTAGCTCTTCCTGTAATTTTAAATCACAGTTAATAAATCTTCAGAGACTACACCACGCACAAACAGAAGGAATTGGTGTTTATCTTCTACCAAGCAACTTCCTGAACTACCTTAATGCCATGCCATCTCTCCTCACATCACCATTACCGGACCACGGGCAATTCGAAACACTCTTGTGAATGCCCTTAGCCTGATCGCCTTCTAGTATCTGCTGCCTCCATTGTATTCTGTGGTACATGGACATAGAAGTCTCTCTCATCTGGTACAAGGTCCATGATTCCCAACTCCCCCAGGCTAAGGAAATAATAGCAACAGTTTCAAATGCACCTCTTTCAAGAAAAGAGAGCAATAAAGAGAAACCTGAGTATTCTGCAGTCTGTTCTGGCACTAAATGGGATCAGAAAATCATCAGTATAAAGGACACTTGGGTTTACCACCTTCCTTCCCTCTTATCCCTTTATTTACATCAATTCCATGATTCAGCTATGTAACAGTTATCCTGTGACAATTTCGCATTCACAGAGCTGAAGTTTCCCCCTAGAATCCATTCTGAAAAATTGGAATCTTGTCTCTAATATGTTCAGCCAAGATATCACCAGATATCATGCAACTGGACAACTCCAGCTGCCATCCTGATTTGGGATCAAGTCTTAAACATAAGACTATTCCCTTCATAATTCACAAAAAGGTCCCCTTCTTTGCTATATGAAATGGTTAGCCTCTTCTGGACAACCAGAACCCTATGTTCTCACTACAAATAAGCCCAAAGTCTCCAATACTATCACCCTCGTAGGAAGGACCTTTTAGTGAGAAATGGGTCATCAGTTCAAATAATCTACAGCTCGACAGTATATACTTTATCATTTGAATTTGAAATCTTGGAGAAATAAAACAAGATCTCATTTTGTAATTAAGTTACATAACAATAATAAGAACATGGGAAATCAGGGAATATGCAATCAACTATTATATGAAAGAATTGACTCTAACTACTCTTCAAAGTGTATTTATGTATTCTGTTCTCTGCTTGCTCTACCAAGGTACGCACTGCATATTCTAACAAGATGAAACAGAAACCTTGTTCAGCTACTGCTTGTTATTCAAACTGTATTTGGGATGAATTTTTGTTAGGTAGAAATGATCTCTTAATCAAAGGCATGCTTATTAAAAGAAAATAGGACTTGTCATGAAGGCAAAGCTTTTTTTTTCTTTCACAGCAGGAAAGCTCAAAAGGGATAAAAGGATGTATATCAGAAAACCACCTGTAGGATACTCCATAAAAAGTGCAGGTTGCAATTAAACAATGCTAATTACAATGGCTGTCACTCTGATAAAGGGGAAATGCTAAGCAAAACACTGGATATAAGATGATCGGAGGGCTGGAGCACCTCCCCTATGAAGACAGGCAGAGGGAGCAGGGCTTGTTCAGCCTGGAGAAAATAAGGCAGGGGAGTGACCTCATTGCAGCCTTCCAGTACCTAAAGAGAGCCTACAGACACGAGGGGAGTCCACTCTTTACAAGGGTAGATAATGGTAGGATAAGGGGAAATGGCTTTAAGTTGAAGAAGGGAAGATTTTGGTTGGATATCAAGGGGAAGTTCTTTACTATGAGAGTGGTGAGGTGCTGGAACAGGCTGCCCAGAAAGGTCGTGGACGCCTTGTCCTCGGAGGTGTTCAAGGCCAAATTGGATGGGGCCCTGGGCAGCCTGGTCTAGTATCAGATATGGAGATTGGCAGCCCTGCCTGTGTTGGGGGTGTCGGAGCTTGATGATCCTTGAGGTCCCTTCCAACCCAGGCCATTCTATGATCTATTTTCAAATTATAACTATTACAGTAACTTCTTACATTTTTCCATACTCCATCAATCAGT
This sequence comes from Phasianus colchicus, assembly GCF_987193195.1. Lineage (NCBI taxonomy): Eukaryota > Metazoa > Chordata > Aves > Galliformes > Phasianidae > Phasianus > Phasianus colchicus. The sequence continues at coordinate 61,579,241 of NC_143439.1, read as the reverse complement.
GAGATTTTGGCATATGCCTCCAACCTTTTCCAAAATGCCAGAACACATTCTGCTTTGGTTTTAATTAGAAAATAATCAAGAAAGAGAAAGAAAAATAAAGAAAATATAATTTAGTCTTTTAGTCAGGCCAAAAAAAAAAGTATTATATCAGTCCTCAATTGAAGCCTGTATGTCGCCTCTTCCTGGAACTTACTAGACTCATTCTTTTCACATCAGAGGATTGAGTAAAGATAAAACCACACTGGTTTTTTCCATCAAAAAGTCCCTATGATATCCTGATGCAAAACCACGACCTTCTAGACAGAGAAGTTGGAAGATAATGGCAGTAATTGCTCTCATATCACTCTGGTTTTCTTTTGATTGAAGGATGCAGCTGAGAAATTAACAAATGTCTCTATGTCTATGTGTAGATGAACATACACCTGCACACAAAGAAATTGAATAACAGGATAGGTCAATATCTAGGAAATTGTACCCCCTAGAAATTAGCTTTACCATTCTTTGCTTTGAATATAAGTTCAAACAACAGCAAGGAAACGACATTAATGTAAGAGCCAAATGATTAACTTCAGGAACATGCCTGCAATATACATGACCATATAAATATACACACACACAAATTTAAAAATAGGTGATTATTCATCTTTAGTTGATTTAACTGCAGGGTTACAGGTCATAGCTTGCCTAATATACTATTTTAGTGAAGTCAACCTGCAAAGCAAACTTGCCAGCTGGTAGAGCTCACCTCTACCCTTTTTAAGATTTCCAATTTGCTTTAGGGAAGCCTTGAATGTACATCTCCATTATTCAAGCTCAGAAGAAATCCCTTTGCCCTGAAGGTTATCAGCATGCCACTCAGACTATTTTATGCACTACAATCTGAAAAGAAAAATACATTTCCTAAGTTCCTCCTCTAAATATATTTTGAATGATGAAGCATGGCAAAAGTGAATACCTTCAGTGACAACTGGTTTGATAAGGAGAACTTTGTTTCATACAGTACAGAAAGTATGTAATATGAGCACTTAGGTAATACATTTTTTCAAATAGACTGAACATTTTCAGTAGCAGTTAAGAAGTTTTACACCATAAGGAGAACAATGAAATCACCAAATGCATTGTCAGAAACTAAAAACGCACTTTAAAATATAAAATATATATCATTGTTTTATACATGCTTAATTTTGATAATCATAATACCTTCTCCAGGTAAAGATACATATTTAATCACAATTCCAGTAAACTGGTATGCCTATAAAGTTATATTCCACAGTAATATATGTAATTAACAATATGTGATTATAATCCTGTTATTTCTGACATGAAAGTGTAAAAGACAATTTAAATCATCCAAGGGCAGGTCATAATTTTTAATATATTGTTGATTACATTCAATTCTTCAGCAAGAGTTAGTGTACATTATGCTTTCTACTTTCCTGCTCATATTTCCCTGTGTGTTAATTCTCTTTCTTCTAAAGTTAGTTCAGAAACTTGTATTATCAATCTGCTCAACCAGCAGATGGGGATGGCATACCAAGCTGCTTCTTTCCTTAGGAATTGTCCCTACCCAAACACCAGAAATTTGTTAGAAAGGACAGCACTGACTTTTTTTTTTTTTTAATACTTCTTCCAGGGGAAATCTAGCACCTCACTGAACAAGGCCAGAAGCAGTGATGATAACATCCCTGTTGCATCTAAAAGCATTACACTGTGAATACCATCATCTACTAGTGAGACCTCTGAGGACAGAATATATAATCAGCAAACCTTTTCCCACTACAAAAATGTTCTGTATGGGCTAGGGGATAGGAGTGAACCAGACATACACAACACCCTAAAGGTAATGTGAAACCTGATGAATTTGGTCAGCTACTGTTTTTATCACTCTGAGTAATTCTTCTATCACATCCCACTTCCTTTACTCCTTCTTGCCCACATGATCATCAACCATTCTGATTCCCTGGAGTTGTTCCATATTGGTTGGTTGATTTTCCTCCTTTCTATCTATCTTATGTCATAAACACTGATTCCAAAACAACAGAATTGGAGTGCAGGTACCTATTGACTCCTCCTTTCCCAATGAGACTCTTAGGATTCACATCCAACCGGCATAGCATTCACCTTGCAGGCATCAGTGGACACAGAAAGACAACTGTGGCGGTCAGCTCAGCACTCCTACCTTCTGAATCATCCTCTGGAGACCTCTACTCATTTCCATTAGAAATATATCTGGAAACTACATACATGATTTAAGCATTTAAGGTAAAAAGAATGTCTAGGGCTCACAGTCATTTGATGCATTGAGAGCTTTTCCTTTAAAAAAGAAAAAAAAAACCTATATGGTAGAATAGGGAAATTGAGTTAATTAAAAAATTGAATTCATTAAAAATTAAATATCTTTATTTTCCTTGCTTTCCTTTTTGTCTCTAGTAGCACTGCTAAATATTTTAAATAGTTTCTGCTGGGCAGAACAAATGGATTCAAGGCCCTACTAATAAGTCCCCCAAGCACAAATTACTCTTTGACAGTAAGAAAAGCAGCAAATGGGCAATTTAAAATTTATAGCATCCTTAGTGTTATGTACAGTCTTCACAAAAACACACCAAAAAAAAAAAAAAGCAGTTAAGTAACTGTGGTCCATTTGCCACACACAGTAAAGGCAGTTCCACAGAATGATTATTTCTGTTTAGCTCCAGCTGTCTGTAGTTTGCGAGGCTTTTCTGACAACAGGCAAAGAGAAATTTCACCAGAAATCTGAAACCTGTTTCATTTAGGAATGCATTTATGTGAAGTAATTAGGTGACTGATGACTTCATAGGAAAATTCCAAACCTACTTAAAATTTAGGAAAACAGCTGGAAAGAGATTTCTACTTCCTGTGCAGTCTATATACTACCAAGTAAAGAGAGAGAAACACACACAGAGATCCTAAACGTTACGTATTCTCCCAGAGTACTATGTATGTATAAAATCTTACGTGCTGTTATACATATATAGCAGCTATGACATTTTGCTTTAGCTATAAGGAAATGCACTCAAAAGCAAATTATTGGGATGAAGGTGATGGATGGTGACAGTAGCTTTGGGTGGCAGAGATCCTTCAATTGCTGGAAGGTGATTGAGTCTGTGTAATCTCCAGGGAGGATTCCTCCTCCCCCCTCCAGGGGATGCCAGCAGTCTCTGGCTGCCAATATACTGTCAAGAAGAACAGTGAGTGAGGAGCAGAAAAACAGTTAAAAATGCCTGTTTAAACCTTAATTCCCATCCATCCCCAAAGACTTGCAAACAGCACGCAGGATACTAATTCTCACTGTGTTGGAGTTTGCTAGCACACAAGAACAGGCAGTACCATCTCCTCTAAGGCTGACATTGTTGAGCTTTTATAGCACTCCCCATCCTGACTTTGCTGATATACTTCTTCTTCCTTCTGACATTAAGACTGATGGGGCAGCCAGAGTAGGATAAGGATGCTTTCTCAAGCATAAGAGCACCGGAAATTTCTCACACGTGTTGTCCAGTTTTCTACCCTAAGCTTCTAGATGTTAGAAAAAATGTTAGAAAAGCCACAGATTAATGACAAATACAGGGATATCCACCCTCTTCCAACCTCAGAGTATGGAAGAAAATATGAGAAAACTCTTCATGGGGGTACCTGTGAAAAGGGCCAAATGAGCAATCACGTTAGCATTTAGTTTTAATTTGGGAAGACTCCTGAATTCATCTGGCGTGACCTGCTGCACAAAACCAGCCAGAGTACTTCATTCGAGAAGAGCCATACGAGAGCACACTAACTCCTGTCTTGCCAGTGCCTGCCTTACTGAAAGCCATCCACTCACAACTAGAGGAATCTATCACTGACTTTGGTTGGTTATAACACAATTACACTTCCAATTAAAAATGCATGCTCAATTTCTAATTTGAATTTGTCTTGCTATATTTCCTAGCTATGGCTCCTTCTCATGCCTTTTTTCCATTGCAGTATAGACCTCTTCAGTACTCAGCATTTCCTCTCTTTGAGAGTACAATGAATTTCTTTGAATGAAGTGTGTCTGTAAATACAAAAATGCATGCATACAAGCACACAGAATATCACATCATTATTACTACAAAAACTTTAACAAGGGTATCAGAAGTTGAAGTGCAACAGGGTTATTCCCCTCCTTTTAGGAAAACTAATAACTGAAGACAATTATTTCAAAGCTTCAGCACTACTCTCCATTTTGGTCACTCAGAGTATTTGTGATTCAGTGGTCACCTGCTGTCCCTATTAAACTCAGTGCTTAGCTCCAGCCTTGGAATGGAAGTGAAGCCTAGCCTATGCCTCTCCTGGTTATGGAATCTGATAGGATCACAGCTTGAAGTGATTACAGCTCCAGCACTGAATGACAGAACAGATTTCCACTTTGTGGCAGACAAGTTCCTTTCTTTATATACCTGGCACATCTTGAAGCCCCATCCTAAACTGCTGACACTAGTAGTAAACGCTAATTTAAAAGTGCTCCTTGGCACTTAGATCATGCTTTGGCCCTGATTATGTGGAACAGTGCAAAATCCCGAAGGAAGGGCAATCACAGTCCTTGCTTACAAAGCACTTCATATTCACAAGGAAACTGCTCATGCAACTGTATACATCTACATGCACACAGCTGAATTGCCATGCAAGCTAACAATTACATAAGCCTTAAATGTGGGGTTTACCTGGTATATCATATACTAACATTTTCTGCAAAGAAAAACTGTTAAATAGTCTTTCAGAAATTCCTTCTACTTATCTTTCTTCTACAGTTTTCACCTCAATCATCCCCTCTCCTCACATCAGGTACACAGGGATGGGGGGCGGAACACTGTTTGTTGGTTTACTTCTCCCTTGACAGATCTGATACAAAGCTCTGTTCCTACACTGAATTCTTTGCAAGAAAATTATTCCGGGTTGTTTTTTTGTTTGTTTGTTTCCTGTTTGTGTTTGTCCTGACATTTGTGTTAAAAAAATAGTGTTCAACTACTGAAAAACAAAACAATAAAAGGAAAAAAAAAATCATGCTTGCAAATGCATGGAAGCCTTAAGAAATTTCTCAGAAACTTCACCAAAAATTCCCCACCTAGGAATCACCAGACTCTTTAGAAATGTTTATCTCTTGCTTTTAATATTTCTCCTTATGTGCTGAAATACATTGAAGAAGGGGTCAGGGGGGAGACGGGGAGGTCTCCTCCTCTCAGACAAGGGATTACAAGAGCTGTCTTTCTCTAAAGAAGCAGACAGAAGCAGCAGAGGCACAGATGGAAAGAAAAGGACCACCAGACACTGCTGCACAAATCAGAGACAGACAACTGTACAGAAAGGAAGATGACAGAGAATCTATTACACGCACAAATGGCAGTGAGATAAACTGCAATCCAGATGACAAAGCTGTTTCTAGCTGTAAAAACCAAGAATAATAATATTCTGGGGATAACATGTGTGAGGCTCTGAGCAGCAGATTGGTTTTAAACGATGCAAATTCATTCCTATGCATATAGCATTAATTGAAACACCAACTGAGAGTGTTGGCTGCTACATAGAATGAGTGTGGGAAGCTGCTGCGGACATGCAAAGTTTGTTTTATTCATGCGCACTATCTTTGCTTTTCACTAAGAAAGTCAAAGCCTCTGAATTCTGCTTAGCTTCATCTTGCTTTTATACCAAATAAGTATAACTCAAAGAAAAAAAAGAAAAAAGAAAAAAAGAAAAAAGGCCAGATGACAAATGTACAGGAAACACATGGCCAAGGATTTTTACAAAGGCTTCCTCGCTCTTTGCAAGAATTTTCCCAGAGAAGTTGCTGGAGTAAAGGATAAAGGCAGGAATGCTTTTTACTTGAGGACCCTCTTCCCTTAAAAGAATTTAGCTGTTTTATTTTTGACACCTCCAGTGTACAAATTCACAGCCATAAAATAATTTAGTACCACTAATTTTTTCTTTTTTTTTTCCCCCAGAGAACAAAATGCATATTTCTTGCTCTCAGCATTCTACTTACCAATAGGTTTGAAGTCAATAATGTTGATAGCCACATCATGAGAGACTAAATTAAGAAAAATTAAGAAAACTTATAAGAATGCTGAAAGGCACAGAAGCTTGGGATTATGCATTTTACTTTTATGTTTTTGTGAAGGACTCATACACCACACTCTTAGGCAAAAGACAAGCATTGGCAATTCTGAAATAGTAGAAAATTAAAAGCAATCAGATAAAAGAAGGTACTATTAAAGCAAGCATGGAAAAACACAAATAAAACCAGAGGATAAAGTGAATGACTTTCTATATAAACACTAAATTTCTAAGAAATGAGCAGATTGCTTAAATACCAGGGGAAAAAATACAGAAAAAAAACAAAACAGTGGCTAGCAAAGGTGCTATCCATCAAGAAAAGCTTAAGGTTAATTCAGATAAATACATTAAATGTATGAAGTAGCATACAAACCCTGTGGACTCAGACTTCTGTCCCACTCAGGGCTGGAAGTGCAGTATTTATTATTTAGCATACCACCAACAGGCTGGGAGCAATGACTGTGATTCATTTTGTGAACTCCAGGGCTGAAAGATCAGGAAACACACCAGCAATGGGAAATTTCAATGACCCCACACAGGTTACTTAAACGTTGCGTTGGGGCACAATATCAAGACTAAATTTTCACTGCTTCATAAGCAGCTAGCCAGGAATCTTCAAGAGGAAGCAACTCTTCAGTGTGTCTCAGCAGGGATGTCAGTGAGTCACTCAGTAATAGCAATGACTGCCGACGTAGATGCAACATCTGTGCATAAGCAGAGAAGCCAAAATATCTACAGGGGGAATGGATTCAACCAGATTTTTGCACAACAATAAGAAATCTTAGTTAAAAGTGAAAAACTGAAAGAAACAAAAGTACAGATTAAATATCTGAAATGCCTTTTGGAAGATACTGAAGGTCACAAGTACATGACTTACTGAAGTTGGCCAAAGAAAGGAAAAAAAAAAAAAAGAGTGATTAAAGAAAACAGTGACTTGAAAAAGAAAACTAACAAGATTAATTTTTATCCAGCTAAAGATAATGGGAAGAAAATCCTTAAACAAATAAAACTATAATGAAACGAGTCAAAATAAAACTTTGAAAAACAGCTTGAAAAAGTTTACATTGTAATAATAAATCTTTCGACAACCTATGAAAAGTTGTGGAGCCTGCCACAGAAATCTGTGGAGCCAGTGCAACAGCAAGGTGAGAAAAGAGCATCCAGAGATGAGGTCACAGCAATAAAGCCAAGCTCATGCTTTGCGTCTTCGCTCACTCTGGAGCAGCTTTCAAAGGTTCCCACGTCAGAGCTCTTCTTTGCTGTGGCTGCATTAAGATATGCCTCATATTAAAGCATCAGCAGAAGACATAAAACACAAATCAACACCAGTCATCTGCCCAAACCAGATGGTATTCATCCAAATGTTCTAAAGGAACTCAAGGATGAAATCACTAAGCCATTAATTGCAAAGAGTGCCTTCTCATTTAAAATAACATTTGTACTAGAGAAATGGATGTTGCAAATATAGATTTTAATTTCTAAAGGTCTCCAAAAGCAATTTAGAGAGGTGCATGGCAGTAAAGTTTGATGTCAGCACTAGGAAAATTAGTAAAAACTATTCCAATTCAGTAATTTAACACACACAGAAATAAAATGTACTGAGCAACAGACTACATGAGTTTGGGTAGAGAATGCATTACTCATTAACTTCCTAGTTTTTTTTTTTTTTTTTGACAGAATATATGAATATACAAAAAGGAAAATCCAACCAAGTAGCCTAACCTAAATTGTTACCTAAAAGGTTTAGGAAGACAGTCCAGAAAATGTACTCATGTAATTAACCAGCTAAATAAGAGGACAAGGGGACTGATCTTCATTAGGAAGAGTAACTATTGTAAAAATGTGAAACAAGTTTTGATTCATATTTACTACTGAGAAGCGTGATCAAGGGAGTCCAACAAGGAATACGACCAATACAATCTGATCTACTCATATTTAAAGAAAAAGTGACAAAAGTCTGCTGGTAACACTACACTATTCAAAGTGTACACTATTGAAGTGGAAAGAAAAGGTTAAATATACAGGGATGCTCATAGGAAACACTTTTAACGCAATACAAAGTGTTGGGTTTTGTACAAAGAACCACCATGCAACAGTACAAATAAAAAACCCAACACATTTATACTGTGAAAGGGATCAAGCACTAGCACAGGTTGTCCAGATAGGTTATGGACTCTCCATCCTTTCATATATTCAAAAGAAAACTGGATATGGTCCAGTTTTAGGCAGGGCACTTGGACCAAAAGGCAATGAAGGGTTCCTTGCAATCTCAATCATTGTGTGATTCTGTGAAGCTCACTTTACTACACACTCATTCTCCATTCTTGTTCAGAATTATTTGGCACCAGCTATCAGCAGAGAGGGAATACTGAGCTAGGTATCCTTCATTGTGATCTCCAGTGATCATTCTTGTTTTCTACAGGATAATATACAGTAAACTGTTACAATTTAAATGCTGTAAAGTGTATAATTTCAGCTGGAAGTGAGTTACCTTAATGCAGAATGCTCACTTTAATATTTTCCAAACTTTCTAGGCTTAAGAAGAACTACACACAGTACACTGTTCCTTGTGCACAGAAGAATCAACTGTAGAGCAAATCACAAATTAAAGCATAAACCTAATGTTTGCTTTCTTTCACCTCATCTGATTAAAGCCATTAAATTTGCATCATCCTTAGCTGTGCAATTATTATCACTGAAAGCTTAGCCTCTTAAATTCAATTCTCACGTTGCAAAAGCTTTCCAGGGAGTGATTCTGCTATTCAAGAAAATTCCACAGGATTTAAATGTAGACTGTTATTTGAAGAAACTGTTTTATTCTTTATCTTCCTCTTAAAGAAGAAGTTGCTCAGAGCTGGCTCAGAAGGACCTAGTGGCTCCTTATCACAAAGAACACAGAAAAAGATGAATGCACAGTTGAAAAGGATTCCAGTGTTGCTTTGTACTACATCGCTCTGGTTCTCACCACACTCAGTGCATTTATTCTCACCTTCCCCCACTCTTCATCTGATAGAAGGAAAAAAAGAAGGGAAAAAAAAAAAGGGAAAAATCTAAAAGAAAATTTTGCATATTCAACATGATTTCAAAGGCATTTACAGTAGAGGTTTTCAAAATTATAATCCTTCAAATGAGAGTTCATCTTGATTTATCTTTTCCCTTCTATCCCATTTATTTTAAAACAGAACAAAACTTGAAGATTTTTTCACGTTATTCACTAAAAACATTGAACTGTTTTTTCAGCATTGATGCTACTCAAACTGACCATTACAATCTACTGGAAACATAAAATTTCTGCTCAGAGAACTGCCACACATACAAACTGTCAAGTATCATTTCGTAACATCTCTATTTCAACCCAAAATGCACATTTACTAATTTAATGTTCCTGAATCATGAGCCACTTGTTCTGCCTCCTTTCTTCAAATAGCAAAGGCACAGAAGTCATGAGGGAGATTCATTCACTCAGCATTTTCATTCATGCATCATTTATTGATAACCTTCAATTTGAAATATCTGGTTTTCTTTTAATTAAATTTTTATTTATCTCTTGAGAAAACATTCTCATTTGGAGTGACAGAACATATGGATAAGAATCAAACAAAAGAGGAGTAATATGTTTGCCTCTAATGTCAGAATAAAGTCCTGAAGTTTCACAGTTTAGTAGGCATTCTGAATGCAGACAGAAAGGAGCTGTAGATGCTCCCAGTTAGTCAATCTCCATCATCCCTGGAGTGTGTCCAGAGAAGGGCAATGAAACTGGTGAGGGGTTTGGAGCACAAATCTTATGAGAAGCAGGTAAGGGAGCTGGGATTGTCTAAGTCTGAAGAAGAGGAGGCTCAGAGGAGACCTCATCGCACTCTACAGCTTCCTGAAGGGAGGTTGTGGTGAAGAGGGGTTTGGCCTCTTCTCCCAGGCAACAAACAGGACCCGGAGAAATGGCTGCAAGTTGTACCAGAGGAGGTTTAGGTTAGACATGAGGAAAAACTTTTTCTCTCAGAGAGTGGTCAGGTACTGGAATGGCTGCCCAGGGAGGTGGTGGAGTCGCCGTCCCTGGCAGTGTTCAAGAGGCGCCTGGATGAGGAGCTGAGAGATCTGGTTTAGTGCTTGTGGTAGCAGTGGTAATGTGAAGACAGTTGGACTAGATGATCTTATAGGTTGTTTCCAACCTTGTGATTCTATGATCCTTGCTTGACTCTGGATTCCTTGTGTCTCCTTGTTGCGCAGAGCTGACACTTTCCTACTTAGAATTAAAGAACCACAGAATAACTTGAGTGGGAAGGGACCCATAAGGACCATCGAGTCCTGCTCCTACTTCACATGGTCTTAAAAGGATTGACTAATAAGGCTTCACAGTTTCAGAATGTAATACGGATGAAACAGACTTAGACAGAACACATAATCTTGCTTATGGCCAAAACTCTGAGCTGTCCACATGCAAGGAAGAGAACATATTTCACAACTACACCCCACCTTTCTTTTTAACTACTAAAAAGCCACACAAATCTGCTGGACTATGGAGCAAAGAGGAAGGAAAGTAATTTTGGTCAAAACAGATAAAATGGGGGATTAACAGAAAGAAAGGAAAAAAAAAAAAAGGAAAAAAAAAAAAAGCAAAAAGAGCCATATATTCCCAGCAGACCACTGGTTACAGCAGTCACCTAGACCTGGGCACAGCAGTTGTCAAGTCCTCCTGTAAACTTAACTGTTAGATTACAGAGCTCATTACTTCCTCCTGATAAGCTAAAAGGCTGAATTCTGCGTATCTCTCACAGCAGGTCATTCACACCAGCTTTCAAATGCTACTTGTGACTCCTTCCAATTTTCCTATATGCTTTTGAATGTATGGGTAGGAGGCCTGGATAAGTAATTCAGCATCACACAGCACTTCTGCTGTGGCACGGCCAGGAAGCAAGTTAGTGCTTTTCTTCCTGCTCTGATCCTCTGAGAATTATTATAGTCACAATTTTATATTATTTGCCAACACATCTTGTATGCTATAGCCCATCTTTCACATTCCCAGACAATATTACATTATGCTTAACTCAGTTTTAATGTGCCAAGTTAAAGCTTTCCTGATGCTCCTGTCCTCATAACTGTCAATTGCTTTTTTTTTTGTTTCCTACAACTGTAATCAGCCATAATTTCTATTTACTGCCAAATGGTTAAAATGTTCATTGGAAGCAAGGCTGATTCTGACCTGTCCTAAACTCCAGACAGTTATGATTACTCACTCAATGCTAATTAAATTTAAAACGTCATTTACTGCCACTGCACAGTGCTGTTCAGTGTTTTGTTATTGCTGTTTTTCCAAATAGAGTGAATATCAGAAAGTTTCAGATTAAAAGACTGTAAACTCAAAGTATATGAAACATAAAAGAGTTGCTGAAAAAGAATACATCAGTTCAAAAACTCCAAGTCTAATTTCTGGAAAAAAAAAAAAAAAAAAGCTTAAGTTGAATTTTGGCAAAAATGTGAAAAAACAAAGGAGAAATCAAGCAAAATAGTTCATTTTCTCAATACTTCTTGTTCAAATGCATAAACAGAAAAGCTGTCATTCTTACCAGATCCCAGGAATACTCACTGTTCAGCATCTGAAGCACAAACCTTGCCGAATATAAATTCTCCCTGTTCATCAACTTTAATTTCTCATGGACATGTCCCCATTAAATTTCAAAGATGATCATTTTGGATAACTTCCATTTTGAGTATTCAGCTGGAAGAGCTTTAGGGAGTACGTGGTAATAACTAAGTATTGAACATTCATCCTCTGAAAACTATATTGGTTGTCTGTAATTGTTATCTATGGAAATACTGCATTTTTTCATTTAGCATGCAAATTGACCAAGTTAAGACACCTTTACATCAAAAGGAGCACTGATGATGATTTTAGTGAGCTTTACTGCATGGTTTAATTTCAACAATTGCTAAGCCCGGGTAGATCCTGTGCCAGTGATAAAACATGAGAACACAAAATTCCATGTCAAGCGTGCATCTTACCACTGAAGAAGTTCTGTGCAGTCACCAAATAGCTAGAGGCAATCTTACACTTAGACTTCAATATTAATACATTTAAACAGAGGCAGAATTGATCTATTTGTTTGTTTTCAATATGGAGCTAAGCCAGATGCTGCAAATAAACTGTGGCAGATAAAAAACATTTTCTTTATACAACCAGCAGTCTCACTGTCCAGGAAAAACTGAGTTAAGCCTGGCTGGGGGAAAAGGGCTCTGTTCTGCACTGGGATTCTTGCCAACTGCTATCATACATAGAGGCAAATCAGGGCCAAGCATCTACTTGGGAATCACTTTGCCTCCAGTGCGCTTCCTCGAAATCTTCTGCCCATTAAACTAAGTGACAAAATGAATGGTAAGGAATAAGTCTAAACAAAGATGCTTGCTTCTGACAGAGCAAAGAACAGGTCAGAAAGCTGAGAATGAATGTACAAGGAGGCTTGCTTCTAACACACAATTTCTACTTTAATGTCTAAACACAATCATCATCAGATTTGTGGAGGAATGCCCAAAGCTTTCCAAGCAACATTTTTATTCATAATTATCTACTTGTACATAATTTACATTCCTTTCCCACCACACTCACCCTATGCAAGATTGTCCAATATCTGCCTAGTTGGGCATACTTCATGATTTAAAAAAAAATGCTATGCAAACTGTCAAAATGAAAAAATTCTGGCAGTTGTTCTCAAACTTAACCTCTTTTCAGCCACAGGGTTTCATCTGTGGGACAGACACTCCAGTAACCAAAGCAATTCCTCTTCTGAGGCTAGAAATTGAAGTGAAATATGAATGGAAATGGGTAGTTACTACTTCCATAATAAACAGCAAGGTGTTTCATAAATGTTTGTTCTAAAAAAAAAAAAAAAAAAAAATCCACAAATTCTTTGAGTAGAAGTTGAGGTCTATTGCTAGTGATTGGACCAACCTGTAACCAGTGCAGATCATTGTTTTTCTACCCTTGAAGAACTAGCACTGTTTACATCAATGCAGCCAATTTACTGCCCCTTCCCAGTACCATATACAATTATTCCCTAAAGTGTGGTTTATATTTCAGGAGAGAATGTGGGTCTTGGAGGTGTGCATATCCTTAGAAGTGACAGCATCCATTTAAGTTCCCTCGGAGGAACTACTTTCTCCCAGTGAAAATTCCTTCCTGACTAGCAGACAGGGAAATCTACTTCACAGGGAGTAAGGCAGCAACAGACAGTACTTTGTGTGAATTTCACAGAGAAGGTGCAAAGGGAAATTAAATATTGACTATGCAGTTCTCCACATAGCAAAATGAAAAATGGAAGAATCCCCATCTGGTTCTGCCTTGTCATCCAAACACCTGTTCTGAGGTGCAAAATACACAGAAATTCACTTTGCTTCACCACCTGCAAAGCATAAAAGCCCATTCCCAATTTGCCAATCTGAATATGCAGATTCAAAACTGGACAGTCATAAAAAATAAAAGCTTTGGCCCTTCATTCTTTAATTTCAATCCTAATAGAACATTATGGAAAAAATAGCATGTTTAAGGGAACACCATTCAATGGAGCAAATGCAATTTGACTCATTTTTGTTTCCTGTCCTCAGTCCTGAATATTCTTTTGGCTAAGATTGTTGTTTGTTTTTTTTTTAAAAAAAAAAAAGTTTGTAATATGAACTGATGCAAATCCATTCGCTTCTCACAGATTCCAGGGAGGCTGTTGCACATTCTGATTTTCAGGGCTAATGCTGAAATTCGTCCAATTTCCTTTGTGTTCTTTCCAGATTAACCCGCACCCACCACAGTCTACCAAAGAATCCATCTTTGATTGGAAGATGGATGCAAAGACATGAGGAATCCACCAAACAAATGCTACGTCTCTTGTAATTTATTCTCAGTTCATAGACACTTATGAAAACAGTCAGCAGCTTTAACTCTGGTTTATGCAAATGACTCCTGAAACCTCATTAATCAAGTCTACACATGTACAAAAGTAGAACCAAAATTACGATTCAGAATTGTCCAAAACTTTATAATTCCAACAACAATGGAAACTGTTGCATGAAGTCCCAACCCTGAACCATACGTTGGCCCTAACCACATCCCAGGATTATTATGTGAATTTTTGTCACTGAAAACTCTTTCTTACAAGTTTCAGCATTCTAATTTACAAGATCTGTCCTCTACTTGAAGGACTATAAAACAAAGCACAACTATTTTTCTGGCAAAATTTATCTTCCTAAATTTTGTGATCACAATAATATTTACCCGTGGTAGACAAATCTTCAAAAGAAAAAAAAATACTTAAACCTGCCACTGTATCTGATTAACGATTTACTTAGAATAGACAAGGTCAACAGATCATAGCACGTACTGTCTAATTACCTGGGAGTTCTCCATAGCAAACTACAGGTCTGTGACTAGAAACAATAGCTTTGTGTATGTTAGTGGATTACAGCAGCTGCAGCCAAAAGCTGCCATGCATAACATACCAGCAAACTAAATCAAAATCTATCAAGAATCCATACTGCATAACTAAAGTGAGAACAAAAAGTTAATGCGTGCATCCCCACTGTTTCATAGCTTGTGGTTCACTGCAGTGAGAACCAATGTTATCTTTTGCAAAAGATAAGGAAATGACATAGGTGCATAAGCAGTTTTTAAAGCACTGAATTTCCATTTTTACTGATCTTTACATTTAGGGATTCTTCTCACTTATTTTCCTATTCAGATATAAAATTATTCACCTAGGTGAATTTATGTGGAGACAGTGACAAAACGACCTGCAGAGGGCAGATCATCCCACTTCTACAAATAGGGTAAAAGAACTGTTCAGTTCTACATCACACCAGAGAAGTGAGAACTCACCGACCTGGAGCAAGTCCAGTGGAGAGTCACTGACATGGCAAACGAGCTGGAGCACATAGCATGCAAGGAAATCCCAGTAGAGTGGGCTTTGGTTAGGTTGGGAAGAGAGGCTAATGGAGAATCTGATTTCAGTCTCCCAGCACCTGAAGGGAGGTTCATAAATAAGGCAGGTCAGGGCTCACAGTGAAGAGACAACAGATAGACAGGCACACTCAGGCAGAAGATAAGAAATTCCAGTTGACATAACCATTCACAATGAGAGCAACAGGGCACAGACAGAGCTTGCCTGGTGAAGCTGTGGGATCTCCTGGGACACTCAGAAGTGGACGGGACAAGGTACTGAGTGACCTAACAGACTGCTGCACTGAGCACTCTTTCAAGCAGCGGTGTGTATGAGATGACCAAATCATTGTGATACAGAAAAAAACCTCCCACTAAAGCAATAGTGGAAGTGATTGCTGCCAATAATCTCCTATTCTCAGCCCTACTAAATGTGCTCAAGAAGAAGGCCAATAATAATGATTATAACAATATAAACATATATCCTTTCCCCAACATGAAATCTCAATAGATATTTATAAATACTTAAGCATTTGGAAGTACCAAAAAAATCGAGACTCTAGTTAACACAGGAATCAAAAGAAAAATATTAACTTCTACTTACTTATTAGAGTACTTTACAAATGTTAATGTGTTTTTTGAGAAGCTGAGTCCAATTATCACTGTAAAGTTTTTGGAAACTTTTTGGAATACATTCCATGTATCAAATGTATCAATGCACATTAAGAGAAGTTGTACCAGAAGTATATTTAAGGAGCCAAAGCCTGCTGTAATTGTGACCCATTCAGATAATACCTCAATAAGAACAAAGGAACCATACTTGCAACATGTTTTTTTCTGATCTTTAAATAATTAACTTTCTTTCCCTCTTTAATTTTATTTAAATTTGCTTCTTGGATGCCTTCCATCCTGGAACACTGACAACTCCCATAAATTCACTCGAGGCCACATGGAAAGCCAAGGCACAAGATTTTTCACCCTGTGCTCCTACACTTGAGCACAAAGCGCCATCCTCTCACACTGCAGAAGAATATTTTTACCAGTATGTCCTTCCCTTTAGCACAAAGCACAACAGGAGGTAGAGCTTGTGGTCTGAACCAAGATGCCAATTGCACCAATGCACTAAAAGAGCATCAAAAGTTTAAGTATTGCACACATCACACACAGAAAACCCCACCACATATTTAGCTTCCAATTAATTTCAATGAAAGTAAAAAATAAAATGCTACATTTTTTTTGTACATGCCAGGCTAAAGAAAAAGCATATTAAAACTAAAAAAAAAAAAGTGAGAGACCAGTATTTAGCACAGATACTACCTCGGGGTAGAGCAGACAAAGAAATATCAAAATCAAGACGGTGTATTTCAGAACAGCACAACTATTTTTAATCACATTTTTCCTTATACGCTGCATCCCAAAGAGACATTACAAAATTAAGGAGTGGACAGCATATGGTAAGAATTAAGATAAAACAGTGATAAGTCTCAAAATTCTTGGAAGAGAGTAAGATTTAAAATCATTTTCTCTCCCATGTGTTAACATTTTATGTCAAAGTGTTCAGAACAGCCATGATCCTATGGGCAGATCAGCATTACAGCAAACTATCTGAATCCTAAAGAAAGCACGAGCATACTTCCTCCTCCTGCCAGAAAAGAAAGCTTGAAAGACTGGATATCAGAACACTGAACTATGGAGATTCTTTTGAGACTGACTGAACTGTTAGTTCTTTTGATATTAAGAAAGCACACTTTATTACATGTCTGCTTTACTTGTTCCCCTGGCTTTTGCCCAGAGATGGCTGTATTTCACTGATAACGCAACGCTGTTCTATCAAGGGGCATAATTTGATCTCCATGCATACTCCTAAAGAGAAATGATAACCATTTGGCAAAGAAAGCACATTCTAGAATTGAAAAAATAATAAACTAACACTGATGGGTGCTTTTCAACAAACAGGTGATAACAGGGGTTTTCTCCCCCCTTAGATTGAAATCACAATATCAGATACTGTGATAGAAAAATTGGGATCAAATGTCCTCAGAGGTCATGGAAAAATCTACAGTCTGCCAAGGCAACCAGAGCAGATAAAGGCCACCATGAGAAACACAACAACTTCAGAACAGCTTCAAAAGACAGCAGTGGAGCCAACACTTCAGGCAGAAATGCAAGAACTTTTGGTAGGCACTTAACACCTCATCCAAAAAGCACCTTCTTCAAGCTGGGTAGAAGCCAAGCCTGGAATAGACAGAAATCTAGCCTCATGAAAGAGGAAGGGCAATAACTTGTAAGAAGGAACTAAGTGAGAAAGTAAAAAAATAAAATAAAAAAATAAATAAGGCAATATCAGGCAAAAAGTTACTAACTCCCTCTACACGCAACAGGAGGAAATGAAGCCAAAGTGAAGAGAGGGAACTAAAGTAGAAGGGGCCAAAACAAAACACTACGTGGAAGAAAAGAGCTGGACCAGTTTCAATTGATTGATGCAATTATTAGTCATCCCATCAATGAGGGGTGGCAGGGATAGGAGGGAAAAACTCTTTCATATTACAGGAAATCAAAAAGAATCAAGACTCTCATGTTTCATTTTTGCAAGCTACCCATACCTTCTAACTAACTGTTCACCACATAGGATTATACTTACATTTTAAAATCTACCCTGTAGGGATTTTTTTAATTTCTTAACCCCTACCAAATTAACAGAGAGAAAGCTGCCTAACATTACGAAGTTCCTAATAAATAAGTTATGTGAGAAACATTGCCTCTTATTCTCACATTGAAAAATATATCCCATATTGCAGGGATAATAAGAGTATAAAACATTAACACTACATTTTTCTATACCACTCTGCATAATTAACTATACAGCTGTTCATTCATTTGGCCCCAATAACCAAATTACTTGGCAATAATTTAGCAGGAGATGCACTAGAATAGACAGCACATATTAGAGAAGCTGCTCACATGCCACATACCACATCACTGACACGAGGTGCCCAACAGTAAAGAGAAGTAATTGTGGCTTGCAAAGCAGCATTTTCAAAATAGCAGCTGAGAAAAAAAAAACATCTTGCTGCCTGTGCAGTTATTAGCTGACTTGTTGTGAGACCATGGATAAGTGTTTCTGGATGGGTCTCACTGTATGTCACTGTGGCCTCTTGTCTTTTCCAGGCTCAATCCAAAAACTCTGGGACAAAACACAAGATGTCCCTACGCTTTACAGTCCTTCATATTATTTACCTTAATACAGCATTACAGCTCTGACTGGGGTCCTACTGTGCCTGTACAAGCAGTTCCCCCAAATCATTTTATTCCAAATAAACAAAGGCAAAGATGAAAAGGAGGAAAGGACAAAAACAGCAGCTCTTCAAATAAGGTAACAAAGCAGGTGGAAGGTGGACCCCAGAGCACCACCAGATTCTGAGTGCTATGTCATATCTGCTTTACCACACACTCTTAGCCACGATTTTGCCCTTTCTGAAGTCTCTAAAAACATATCCCACTCAGGTTTTATATCTCACTTACAATCATAAAAATGCAGCGAGCAAATGAAGCCAGCTGCCTTCATTGTGGTTTCTTATTTATTCCATTTTGCAGAGTGGCAGAGTAAACACTGCTTAGTATATATACCTGTCATTCCATCTGCCCCTAGGTTATGGGCTCCACACCTCCCTGCAGTGCTGGCCTGCTGACAGTGGGAGTTAATGGATGATGATGCAGCAAAGTACTTCTGATTAGCAAAAAAAAAAAAAAAAAAAAAAAGATGGCTCAACTATTTTCACACAAATTTCATACAAAGGAACCATGCCACAATAAAAGCTTTAAGACTGCTGTATTCAGTTTGATCATATGGAAGTGGATCACGGGCAGTGCCACTGCAAGTTTCTCTCCTTATTCTGAGAATGTGGGGAGGGAGGATGAGAACACCACCAAAAAGAACTGCTAACCCCACAGATGGTTAATGCATAGAAGGGCATTGTTTCTTTACTCCTCATCTTAAACCCACCTGCTGAAGCTAGCAAGAAAGCTAATACTTTTTTTAATGGAAGCTTGTACAATAAAATACCATGAGAGAGCTGAGCAGAAGCCAGTGAAATGCCTTTTCTGAACGTACTGCTACTACTGACCTGGATGGACTTGGGGTAAGAAAAATTACTTATTCTACTACGATCAGTCCCAGCTGAAAGGAATTCATGTAAAACAAGAACCTGTGTGCAGCATTATGGGACAATTCCCACACCAAAAAGTCGTAAGACACCAGTTCCAGTTAATGTAATGAGAAATTCTATGACTGAGCTTCATTTTACTCAAACAATGAGACATGATTCGTACACTATTTTAAATACATGATTACTCTTCCTGAATAAACTGATTCACTCACTGTGAGATAAGCCTGACACTGATTTAACTCCCTTTCCAGCAGTTACGGAGACAGATAAAAAAATAAAAATAAAGATAAAAAATAAAATCAGCATTCCCACTCTTCAAGATAAATCTAACCTCTTCAGCAGCCATGCTGCATCTAGCTCCAACAGACAAAAGCATACTGCAAGCAAAGGCCTTTTTCTATCTGTATAATTCTCAGCTTTCTTAATGGTTTTTAATCCATATGTCATATGTTTGTGTATTCAAAAAACTAGTTTTGAAACATACAAACATTTGAAATCATCATCATCATTCCAAGACAAAGACTTGAAAGAGGAGTTACGACACAACACTGCCATCTGTGAACAACAGTTATTAAAGAAAGTATTTTAGATAGACTTCTCCAGTAGCTTTTATTTGCTTGTTTATAGTTTATTTCCTCCCCTTCAACCCCCCCCCCATTTCAGATCTTCATACATACTAGCCATCAAAATACACAAAAGATGCCACTATAATAACACAGGATACAAAAGGGCTTCCTTAAATCCAACATCCATCTCATTCAAAGGGGTTTACTGAACATCAGATCATAACTCTTTTGCATACTGGTTCACAATATCTGCATCCAAAGTCAAAGTTCTTTTTTGTTTGTTTGTTTTTACAAATGGCCCAAAGCAACAGTTAAAAACTTACAACAGGATTAGCACAGCATCTAGGTACCAACAAGGTTATTTGCCAGTGTGTTAGATCTTCGTCACAGGAAAGAATATAGCAAGCCATGTATCCATCAGAATCCACACCAAAGTAGTACATTGCAACATCTGTACCGTCAACAATACAGCTGGCTCTTACAAACATCAGTAATCATCTCTTTAGTATCTGGCATGTTCAAAGGTTGTCAAGATATGTTCCTTTCACTTTGTCTTTTATTTATTTTTCTTACCTGACAACCATAGTAAAACATTGTTCATAGACTGAAGTCTACTACATTCTGTTTCTAACTCTGGTTTTACAGCCTATTTTAAATGCCCAAAATAAATTTAAAACAGAAGCACTCCGGCACAACTCAACCCATAATGACACACTGTAGAGTATTAGCAAGACAGAAATTGCAGCAAAGATAATGAAATTCCTAGTAATGTTATTAGGTGAATATGGTAATATGACCAAAGACAGCATAAAAATCTGTTGTTCAATAATGAGATTAGAATTCTAATTGTAGGACCGCTTTTTGAACTGCATTGCCCAAAACCTTTTTGCAGTGGAACAGGTGTAAACAAGGATATAATAGGAGGACAAAAGAGCTGCAGAATAATTGAGGGCAGTCTATTTTGGCTGCAGAATCCGCATTACTCAGGATGATGCATTCGCCAGAGTAAGCACAGCTAGACATTAGATCCCAAGCTGAGTTTGCTGGGCTAATAATTAAAAAGCCATTTCTTCTTTGTTGTTTTTACTTGGTAAGAAAGCAAATTTGATATGGAAATCACAGACTCAATAACTTGATCCCTTGGGGCCATTTCTACAAAGTCACTTTTCAAAGCTGAACCACAATGTAAGACCATCTGGAAGTGCAAGTTGCTGCAGAATAGTCACTTACTTAGTAAACAGCACTTCACATCAAGAAAGAAATTGAGTGGGACACCACATCTTATATCATTGATTTTTTTTCTGTTTTGCTTTTTAAATTAATTTCAGGAAACAGGTGAAATTAATTTCACTTACAAATCCCAAGAGCATGGAAACAAGTACCTGTAGTCATTCTGACTGAGCCACACAGAGTCCAGAAGTTTTACTTTCCTGAGTGGTATTTTGCTCACTGCATCTACCTCAAAAAGACTCCCCTGCTCTTTGCAGTTCAACTTTTAACCTTAGCATAGGCTTTTGCCTTTGTCTAAATACCCAGAGCATCACTGTGCACTGATCACTCATGATAGTCAGTGGGATTACACAACTGGATCTTGCCCAGAATACATGGCTTTTGTGGGTGCAGATAGATGCAACTCTGCCACATGTAAAGGAATTTCTGACTCCCTGTGCTTTGCCAAGTGTCATGCTGTCAAGGATGCTCAGATATTTGCTCGCACTCCCAGATGCCGACCTAGACCCTCACAACCTCCCCTCCCAGCACTGCTTACTTAGCTCCCTCTTCAAGCTGCCTTTGAGTAAGGAGCACCATTACTCACAACACAAACAAAATATCCCAACATTTCTGAAAACTGGCCTAACTAGGATTCAGGAAGCAGCACTGAGAAGAAGTAACACTGCACTTAACACCAAATAATGCAGTTTGTTTTGCTA
Source organism: Phasianus colchicus (assembly GCF_987193195.1). Classification (NCBI taxonomy): domain Eukaryota; kingdom Metazoa; phylum Chordata; class Aves; order Galliformes; family Phasianidae; genus Phasianus; species Phasianus colchicus. Next base: position 61,557,580 of record NC_143439.1, on the reverse strand, counting down.
TAGTGAAACAATAACAACATGGGGATGCCATTGGGAACAACGGCAATTATGCAGCATGTCTCATTAGCGCTGCCATATCATTATGCTAGATAATATGCAATCAAAACTTTATTAGCAATCATCTGCAGCATCTATTATTTGTTGTCTAGGTCAAGTTAAGAAGAGGCGGCTGCATTCATATCAGAAACAGGATTCAGAGCCAGTCTGAGCATGGGGTTGGAAGGCAATTCCATGGCCACACCATGTTAAATCTCTGGACAACCCACAGCAATCACATATCATCTCAGTTGCCCCAATTTATAAAAAGAAAATAATAATACACACCTGTTTCCAAGAAATTTCATGATGATTAATTAACTTGCATCTGCAGTATTAGTTTCTCAGTGTCTACCAAATTAATGTTAAAATATTTGATTTTAAGATTGAAGAACATGCATATAAATTACAAGCGTGCAATACGTGCACGGTGTCACCTGAGGTTGTAAAATATCTGCACTCATATATTCATGCACCAACAGGTCCTTAATACTTGAGCACATGCTCAAGTATTTATTTTACTAAATGCTCTTTTTGACTGAGGTCTTCCATAGGCTAAATTGTTTAAAGATGTGTGTGGACTCTGATGTAAGCAGCACTGATATGTAAAGAATCCTTACTACATACAATTTGTGAACATAGTTTTAGTATTTGAAGTTTTAGTCCGGAACATCACTTTTTCATTAAGTTCATAAGGCCTCACATGACAACCCAGCTGTGCTCTCAAGATATACTGTAATTCATGAACTCTTAAAACAAATCTGAACGGTGCTCTATTCCTTCCCACTAAGTTGCGTTACATTCAAGAAGAAACACCAATGTTATCTGTTTACTTCCCTACTTTATTTTGAGTCAAATAGCTATGCAATTTAATCCTACATTAACAGTTACTTCATAAGCAAATTAGCAAAGTATCAGAAATAGCTGACTACAGAAGCACACACTGGTGTTTTCTAAACACACATTTCCACCAAGATTTATGCATTCACCTCATCATTGTAACCAGAAATTGCTAGTAAGAAGTTGTTAAGACTTGCATTAACCAACACCATTTTTACTATTCATTAGCTAGCAATAAGTTTCCAAGACAACATTTTGGCATCCCGATCCTGAAAGCTGACCCACGTGAGCAGATACAAGTCGTCTATATAAACCAGCAACGTTCTGCAAAAGCACAGAAATTTGTCACTCAGCTCCATTTCCAAAAACCTCTCTTCTTTGAATGAAGTCTCCACATCTCCACCGGAATGTACCTCAGGCTGTTTTTATTTTTTTCCTCTACCATTTGCATTACTCCGGAAAGTCTGCCTGCAGCAACACAGTGAGAACAAATAACCATCTCTGAACCACCAAGTTACTCTTCCCCTCTCACTCCCTGTTCCAGAGATGGCAAGAAAAAACAATTGAGTGATGGAGGAAAAAGAGAAAGAGGTGAAGTAGATACATGTTTTATAGGAAGCAAAAGATGTGTTTGCAGGAAATAAAAGGACTGATATATGCCAAGCTGAGATAATTTAGAGATTGGTGAGATAAAAGTAGCAGATAAACAATGTTAAAAAATTAACCTGGTGGGGACCGACTGGGTTATAAAACAAATTTATCTTCACTTAGAGAATATTAACTGTCTGCTATGATGTAGCTGTGAAAGACAGGAAGAAGAAAAACACAGGACGGAATCAGGAAATAATAGGACAGTCCATTCCCACTGGGGCACAGAAACTTCACCAAGATTAATGGCTTTTATCCACTGGCAAAAAACCCTGTACCATTTTTCACACCCATTTTACTGTATATTTGTTCTGATGCAAATGAGAGAAAAACAGGAGAGAAACAAACCAAAAAGCATAAAGATAAACATATGCTTTGTTCCTTCTGGGCAGAACGCCAGCATGAGTAAAACACCATGCCATGGTTCTCCCAGCAAACATGGAGCTTCACCAATTCACACCCAAACTCATAACACAGGAAAAAAAAAAAATACAAAGGTTCCCTGCCTTCACAGTCAGCTTTGTTCAGTATTTATTTTATTTTCTATATATAATGAGCTACACCTCAACAGAGACAAGCACTATTTAATTTTTTTGCACGTTAGCCTTGTCTGTGCTTTTCTAAATATACAAGCTTTCTAACTCACAACCTGACAAATCTGTGTTCAGTTTATACATGGCAGAGGCAGAAGTAGGAGGTGAACACAGAACGTATTGAGGGATGGATCAGCTACCACCCCTTGCCCAATTGCAAATCTTAGGTGCTCGTTTCCTTTCAGCTTTCCCATCCTAGTTTCATAAACAGCCAAAACATCTGGCAAATCCATTCCCCATAAGGAAAGAGCCCTGATTTTTATTTTTTTTTATAATGTGACGTAGCATCAATTTTATTCAAATGCAGTTCACATCAGTTCTTCTTCACACCAGCTGTCAGCAAGGTCTGAGCAACCTTGTTTAAAGACGTTATGTTCTCAAAAGAAAGCAACATTATCTGAAGCCTGTTTTATGTTTATTTTCAAAGAGTAGAGAGTTTATTTTGAAGAGTCAGGCTGAATAAGTTTAAAAGACTTCCATGATAGATTGTACTGAAGCGTGGATAGCAAAACTTGAAACATATTGCATATGCTGCATAGGCTGGAGGCATTTAACAAGAAAGCAATGTATGCTTACACAATTCTGCTGGAATCTGAATTTCTATTTTGTTGTCTTATTTGCACAAGATGTTGGACAAAAATTAAACCAGAAACAAATATGTAATCAACTTCCCAGCTTGGAAGATTCAAGGATAACAACAAAGGAACCATCAGTAACTCTAAAAAGCTCCATCCTGAGCAAATACTAAGTGCTCTCAAGGCATTGCAAAGATCTGCTGCTGCCACGAGAAATCCCACAAGAATAAAACAGCCTTCCTCAAAAAAAGCAACAAGAGTGGTATGCACCATGTTCAGATCACAGATTTTCTCACTTACACATTTGCAGTTAGGTCCCTATACAAGCTTTTGGGAAAGCATGAAGCTTACAGGTACCAAAGTCACAGTGTGTTACAACACCCATTTGTTTCTAGACCTGAAGCTTACGGGCTACACAAGAAATTTTCAAGCATGTCTGCTGTCACTTGTAACAACTATTTAGATATCCAGGCAGAAAAATTCAGGAATATCTCTAGAGCTATAGATAACCCAGCAAAATTACCATTGCAAACACTGAAGCAACTTTATAGTTATTGATAATATATTTTCAATTTTCAAGTCTACATAATGGGTACAGGAAAATCTCTTATAAATTTATATAGATACACAGAAAATTATACAGAACACACAAGGCTTATCTAGCAAAACAAAATGGACACCTGAGAAAATTTTAGGTGTTTGGTTTAAGAGCTGTCATTCAACACATAAGCACTTAAATAACTTTGAATAGGTTCATGCTTGCTTTGCTATACTCATTCAGGTGGCACACAACTCTGCAAAGTAGGTATCTGTTAGCCATTTACCTTGAAAAAACAAGTCATCTCAACATGCAAAACCAGAGAGTAATTACAGTAATTCATCTCCTGTCAGCTAGCTTAAAGTAGGTATGTTAGTGGGAAAAAAAAGGACAGCAGAGTGGGAAAGTACTGATCTTCATCTATCATCTTACCCTAGCCTTGTTTTTGTGCTGATTAATGTTTGACAACACAGTTTGTGCATACACAGCAACAAGCATGTTGATATTCAAACTCACGAATGTTAAGAAAGTGACAATCAATTTAGAAATCTTAATTGAATTACTGTATATTTCAAGTTGTCATAACATACAATCTAACCAGCACCAGTATTGTATTTCATCCCGACAACTGTGACTCCTTCCAAATCGGGGTTACTTATTAACCACAATACAGCACTCAAGAACTGCAAAAACTCCCAAGAGACATATCACAACACAATAAGGGATTGAAAGTCTTCAGGTAACTTTGATGTAAAACTTCTATGAAAAAGAAAATGAATTGCCTCTTATAAAGTGGCATTGGGAAGGTGCATTACACACTCCACAGCTGTTTGTTTCCCTACTGCAAATTCATTTCGAACTCTTTGTGCTGAACTGCAGGTCATTTAAGGAAGAAAAAGAATATGTACTAATGAGACTCTGGGTCATACTGCTATATTAACACCAGACAGCAGTTAGATTAATCCAGCAGCAACTTGTTACAGGAAGAGAGAGACAGACTCAGAGAAAAGAGAAAAAAAGTTATAGGAAAAGCGTAAGATTTACCTCCACAAAGAGCTCTCCAGCACTTTTCCCATGTCAGTATGATAGTACTTGGTAAGGATCAGGATCACCTAAAAAGACAATAAAAAAACATTTATAAACGTACATTGATAAACAAAACAGAGATAGAAAATGGGCAGCATTACTCTGGTGAATATAAAGATGAGGTTCTCAAAACCTGAATTGCATTTCAGGTTGGGTTTTTTGTTTTGTTTTTGTTATTTCTTATTGGATTTACTTTTAGATTGACTGGTTGGGATTTTTTTCCTCTTTTTGAGGAGAGTGATTTCAGCAATTGAAGCCTTCTGCAAACCTGGTGACTTTCACTTAACAGTGGAGTTGGAATGGTCACATAAATGCCTCTACCACATGACAGCCCCGAAGCAATCTGAATGACTTTCTCAGTGGAAAGAGTCAAATTGGTTACCAATTTAAAGGAGGCAACTGTCACTGACATCTATGGACACATTTATTTATTAGCTCAAAGCGTTAAACAATAGCAATTGACCTTGATTATCCATATAAATTAAGACAGAAAATAAGTTTGGGCCTTCTCTACAAGAGCAGAAATATGACTATAATGTCTGTAGATTTTTTTTTCCTAGAAGTGTTGTTCTTTTCCTTTGAAGAACAGGCTTTGCATTCTGTAAATTACTCATCAGGATTACTAGTGGTCATCTAAATACATATTAACAAATTCAATCCACAAAACATACTCAGCCTACAAGAAAAGTCAGTAAGAAACAGATATTCCATTCATTCAACATCTGACAAATTCACTGGTCAATGTCAAGTGTTAGTCCATGACTGATGTATCAAGCTGAGTGCTGTGTTTTATATTTAGATCACTTAAAACAGATTTCCCTCACTTGCTGCCAGTCCATATTAGTGCTTCTTATCCCCAAGTTACCATAGCAACCCCACTGAGGTAGAATTAGAAGAACCTGTGGTTCTCTGCACAGCTGTTACATTTCTTTAATGCAGGGTCAACATCAGTCTCCAGCAGCTCAGAGCATGCTGTTACTTGGCTGGCACTTCCTGTGTTCCTGACCACCAGGTGAAATCTCTAGCAAACAGCAACTTTAAGCATTCATTTGATCAACCAAATAACGAATATGCTAATGCTATATTTATGCAACAGCTCAAAGCTTGGGTCTACGTACACTGGAGATTGTAAGAGAATTCCAGACTACAGGTGCTACATACATGATATCTTGAAAATAACATTTTGCAAAACTGAGCTATTATATTAGTCACAGAGTGATTGTAGCCTAACAAATTCATAACATGTATTGCTGGATGTATTTTTAATAAGTAAGAGCAGAACCTCATTAATTAACAAACAATATTAATCTCTCTTATTCTCAAATGAAATGCATCTACCAGATACTTTTTTTGGAATTTGATGAAAAGGCATTGTAAAAATATAGCCTTGGTTTAAAATAGAGCAAGACAGAAAAAAAAAAAAATCTTACTTTTAAATAGGTTACTACAAGGCTTACAAAGCCAAAAGAAACATTTCCCAACTGAGAGGGAGTATCTACTGATGAGATTCCTGGCTACAACCCAACGATGCTCCATCAGGTCAGCTATTTACTCTATTGTCAGCATCCTAACTACAGCATTTTGCTGGTGCCTGCAATTAAGGAGAAAAAGAAAGAAACTTTACTACTGGGAGCATCAATTGGCTCTAATTATTAAAGAAAACGTTTCAGATCCTGGCTCTTAGAACAACTGAAATTTGTATGCCACAAAAATTGACCTAGGAATTTTTTTTTTAGAGATGCAAGAACACATATGAGTTACATGAGATTAAAAAAAAAAAAAAGCAAAGAGAAGATGAGAATTTTTCATATTCATGAAAAAACAAAGACTGAATTCTGGACTTAGTAAACCTATGTTTTTCATCTCCCTATGTCCTTGAACTATAATTTTAATTCAGATTATTTGCAGCAGTATAAATTGGAACTACTCGACCACAGGGAAAGTCCAATGTTTCATAACTGATTATTACCACACACAGAAGATCCTATCAGGTTACCCTCAACCTACCTGCTTTGAACTTGGAAAGATCAGCAAAGCTCCTTCAGAATAAGCCATTTCTGTTTCTCAGTACCCACCTACAATATTATAGGACTCCACACAAAGAGCGTACTCACTGTAGTGTTTGCCAGCTCTAGTTCATCTGTGGGATGCACCCATCAAACCAGAAAGCTACCGCTATTCACAATACTTCAAATAAAAGGGTTTCAGATGATCATAAATTGCATTTGGTAGCAGTCATACATAGGAAAATGCCTTATTCACACATCAGGATTGCTGCCTTTATCCGAGGCACAACTCTGAGAAATACATGCATTATTTGCTTCTCAAACCCTAGTTCCTTGTATCAGGAATGGTGTGGTGAGCAGGACTAGGGAAGTAATCCTGCCCCTGTGCTCAGCACTGATGAAGCCTCACCTTGAATATTGTGTTCAGTTTTGGGCACCTCAGTATAAAAAGGACATTGAGGTGCTGGAGCAGGTCCAAAGAAGGGCAACAAGGCTTGTAAAGGGCTTGGAGAATATGGCCTATGAGGAAAGACTGAAGGAACTGGGGCTGTTCAGTCTGGGGAAAAGACTGCTTGCTCTCTTCCAGTATCTGAAAGCTGCTTACAGCCAGAGCGTGGTTAGTCTCTTCTCACTTGTGACAGGAGGAGAAGAAATGGCCTTAAGTTGCACCAGGGTAAGTTTAGGTTGGATATCAGAAAAAACTTCAGGACCTATCAGGAAAGGGTTGTTAAGTGCTGGAATCAGCTCTCCTGGATGTGTTTACAAACCATTTGGATGTGGTGCTCAGGAACATGATTTAGCAGAGAGTTGGGGTAGTATGGTTAGGTTGTGGTTGGACTTGATGATCTTCCAGGTCTTTTCCAACCTGAGCAATTCTGTGATTCTATGGTATTCTACCCACGTTAAATAAATAGATCCAAAGAAAAAAAAATGAATCACTTCACAAAATTGCAAAGGTCTTTGGGATCTCTGGATTCTGAGCATCATTTCTAAGAGCAGAATCTTGTTTCAATGGTTTCATTTTAACGAGTCTCCACAACGGGAAGCATTTTTACCACTTCGATGGTAACCAACAGTTCATCCACACTTCTAATCTAGTGAAAGAGTTCAGGTTTATGGAGAGAGGCTCAAAGCACAGTAGCAACTGAGTAATAGTATCATCCTTAAGCAGCTTGCATTACTGTTAGCCATGGACTGCGAAAATAAATGTAGCTAAACAACAGTGGAGAATTAAGAATCTGGTGAATTTAAAGACAGAAAGTAACAGAGAAGCCTTGATCAATCCTATCTCCTGTTTTAAGAGAAGAGTTATAAAAGTGTTTTAAAACATTTCATCCTTTAACAACACCAAGGACATTTTATTTGCCACCTCTAAAGACGTAAAGTCTCAATAAAGCTTTATGATTGGAATTTCGTTTTTGTTTTGAGGGGATTTTTATTTAGGGATATTTGTATTTAGTGAATACAAATGAAAATAAAAATGTATTTTAGTCCAAGATGAATGACTCGAATGCCTGGTGCAGCTCTGTAGCTCATTCCTTGAGCACTGCACACTTCTCTCAGGAGCAGTCCTTACTGCATCTTAAAGCTTTCTGATTATATTTCTGTTGCTTGGATCCCAGCCCCTTCTGTCCCTTTCAATGCTGGGGAAGATCACTACAGTTTCATAAACAGAACATCACAGCTTCCTGTCAGCTTTCCTGCAAACAATTCAGGAGACAACATTTTCAACTCTTTATTTAAAAAAAAAAAAAAAAAATCTTGTGGGTTTTTTGTTTGTTTTTTAATGCTGCCTGACAGGCTTACAAGAATAATATCACACCATACAGATTAAAAACATAAAAAGGAAAATTAAAATTTTCAGCTTCCACCATAAAAGCTGTGCCTCCTTACTAGAGTCCTCTATATACCCCTCTACAAAGCCAGAGCTGGCTTGACATGGGTCAAGGTATAGAGAATAAATTCCTTGGGATTCCTAAAGTCATAAGCAATGAGCATTCAAAGCAAGTTTTCAATGGAAATTCAGATATTACTGTACCTCCACATTTTCATCCTTCCCACTGATTTATTTTTCTGGTAAGAGGAGTGAGAAAGAGAGACAGAATTGTGATTTGTCAGAGATCTCCCATACCAATCCTCCATTTCCCTAGCTGCTACAGATCAAAGCTTTTCTCCAAACAAAAGAGTTACAGTTTCTTTCCCAAAAATTCTTTCTAGAAACAAATCATTCTTCATGGCTGTACTGGGTTTTCAGTGAATGATGGACAGCTAAAGCAAAAGGAAAATTCAGAGAGTCACAGAACAGTTGAGGTTGGAAGGGACCTTTAAGATCATCATCTACTGCCAATCACCTGCTGTAGGCAGGGACACCTCCCTTTAGACCAGGTTGCTCAAAGCCCTATCCAGCCTGGCCTTGAATGCTTCCAGGCAGGGGGTATCCACAACCTCGCTGGGCAGCTTGTTCCAGTGTCTCACCACACAACTCTGCAGATAATAGTGTCTACAAATAACTGAAGTTAGAATTTTATCCTTTTTTTTTTTTTTTTTAATGCTTTCCTTCCCTCTATTTGTCTTCTGAAAATGCTTTGCAGCAAGACTAGGCCAACAAGAGTTGCCCCTTGTAAGAGTCAGAAAGATCAACACAAGGGAATGGTGACACAGGAAGTCTAATGACAAAGAGACAAACGCAATGCAAAGGTGTTACAAAAGCAAAGGAAAAGTGCTCACCCACCTCTGAAGATCTAGGCTCACAAGGGAAATCCCACAAGGGAGAGATCTCCAAGCAGAGATCCTTCTCCAGTGACAGTCAGCTTTTAAATGAGGTCTAAGAGAGGTGCAGCCAGGCTGCAGCCCTTCAGGTCACACAGCTGAATTGCCTTCACCTGTGCTCCCAGTGCTGACCAGGTCCTTTCCCCAGGTGCTCAATCAGTGGTTCAGGCTGTAACTCAGCAGTTACCCTACACACCTGCTCTTAAAGACATACAGTGTGCTTTTAATAATTTCCTAATAAACTTCTGCCTTTAAAGGAGTCCATTTTAATTTTCTCTTTTCATCACCATATCATATAGGAAGAGTAGCAAAGGAAAAATATATTGATCAATCACTTCCCATGGTGTTTATATTTTATCTTTTGTATGTTGATTTTGTTTATTTGCTTTCTGTGAAGATTCCCCTTGTTTTGATAAACATTGGCTTAAGAAGAAAAACCCTTTTCTTTCCATGCCCTTTCCACGACTTTTTTTCTCACTGACCAATTTCAACAGATACCTGTTTATCTACCTAAATTAAGATTTCTGTGTGCTAAGCTTTATTCTACCCCCTCTATTTCTGATTTGAAGATTTGTTTTTGGCATCTATTCAGAAGTTTAATAGAGAAACACTTACACTTGCAAATGTATCCCTGCAAGTATGATTGCAAGCTTTCATGTTTCCCAAGTTTATTAGCAGGTGAGAACACACTGCAAACACTTTCAGACAGCCATAGTCACTAGGAGGACACACTGCTCAGACACACTCAAGTTCCTTCAAACTTTTTAGCATCTGCTTAATTTTGTTCACGTGAATGAACTCACTGAAATCAACAGAAGCATTTATGAGAGTCACTTGATCAGACACTTAATACTCTGCATGACTGGAACATAAGCTGCTGTTTTGTTCAAAAAATACCATGTAATTCATCTTTTTTAGCTAATAAACCATAACTATTTCATTGTAACTATTTCAGAGTGATCAAGATGTTCTAGGTACAACCTGTTAATTCATCACTACTACTCTGTGTACTTTCAAAACCTTACTGACATTTGATCATCAAAAAAAAAAAAAAAAAAAAAAAAAAAACTCTGTAACAAATAATAGGACCTATTTATCTGGTCCCTCAAGCCACTTCTACTTTGGCGGCAGGCAGGCTGTTTGACCATCATGCTAAGGTTGACATTATTTTTAACATTTGTTATGTAAAACAGACACTTGTGAGAAAAGTAAATATCAAGAGATTATTAACAGGAAAAATTTATCACAGGTGTATTATATGGACCAAGGGCCTTAAATACTATTAACAACTTTACAATAATTTGATTACACTGGAAGAGCTGTAAGTGGGAAAAAAAAGCATCTAGGTTTACCCTGTTGCAATGCTGTGCTGAAAGGTGAAAAAGGAGACGTTTAAATCATTACTAAAGCTATTAAGACCTCGCTATACAAGTTTCTATTCCTCTCTGGTAATAAAGTTCACACAAGCAAACCATGGTTTAATATGAAAGACTTAAGGAGGTTAGATTTAGAGATCTTCCAAGTAAGCTGTATTGGAAGAAGGGAGAACTCACTGTGCAGGAAGTGACTGGTCAGATCACTGCACTTGTTTTAAGCATTAGTAATAATTCTCCAGTGCATTTAATCATATCTCAAGGCAAGAAACAACAGTGGGTCAATTCCTATTCTCTAAGAGGTAGTTCTGTTCAGAGGAGCTGAATAAGTGAATATACCTGAAAGCCCTGGCTTTGATAATTTCCAGATTCAAAATGTAGTTAAATGTAGTACTTCACACATTAACCCTGAAAGCGCTTTGACTAAAGTGTAACTTCAAGATTTATAACATATTTAATCCACTGGCTAGTATGAAACATTATTACATTGTGTCAGCACTGGCTGTAGAAGCAAAGAACAAAAAGACAACCTATTACCATCAAGAGCCCACAATCCAATTTCAGAAGACAAAAAATCTTCACATCATCATCAATTTATGTCAGATCTTCAGTGCAAGCTCTGAAGAAAATTATGTTTACCTGATAGCATTACATGTGTATGCTTTTGGCTGTTCATGTCTACTTTATAACTGTAGATCCACTGATTTCAGCCATATTTGTCAGGGAGATACTGAGCTCCTGGGACTGTGAGAAGATGTTGCTATTCAAATGAACAATACTACCAAAAGAAAGCTACAATGAAACAAAATTAAGAATGCCCAAATACAGGAAAACTTTCAGACAAGGCTTGTACCTTGTCTGAAAAATCAGGGGAAGAAGAAGGGAACCTTAGCTTTCTTAGCAGTGGTGGCCCTGCAGGGAGGCTGGACCAGATGGCCTCCAAGAGATCCCTTCCATCCTCAGCTGTTCTGTGATGAGTAGAGAAAAAAAAGTCATTCTTTCTAACATACAAATGAGACTGTGCCTGATATCAAAGTCAAGTGTTAGTTCATTATTCAAATACATCATTTGGAAAGTCATCAGTTTCAAAAGAAGAATCTTCAGATTTAAGAACTTCAAGTAATCGCCAATTCACATCAGATGTCCATCCTAATCAGTCTCCAACAGTGGCAAACAATAAATACAGAAACACAAACAGTTGGTCTGCTATTTCAGTTTCAATCAGGTTGACCCATAAGTACAACAGAAAATGATGCGTTTTCAACTTTTATCACGTAACCCTTAAAAATCAAAGCATATATAAACGCACAATGGAGGCAGCCAATCTTTACTGCAGCTACTCTAACATTGCCATGTTGCTGCTCATTTCTACAGCCATCAGACGCAGCTCAGAGATTTCTGGACAAAGAGCTGATGCAGAGCTCACTCAAGCAAGTAGGATCTCAATTTGAAGGCCACGTAGTAACAGGACCCAGAATTCTAGATCACATCTGCAAATTCGAAAACAATGAAACATTTTCACTGTTAGACTTCTATTACCATTGTGGTTTGGAGGAGTTTAAATATTTGAGATAGAAAACTCTTAAAATCATCTCTGCAAACATGCCAAAAGAATAAATTTCCAAAGAATGAAGCAAGAATATATTTTTCTAGTTTTTAACAGTCTGGCTTGATTCCTAATTGTAAAAATTTTTGAAATATAGATTCATTTCACTTATCTCCTCTAATATCATATTCTGAATTGAATTAACAATCTTTCCTGCAGAAGCAAACCTATTGTTTAAATGTTCTTTTTCATTCCTATGAAAATTCAAAGAAAAGAACTGCCAACATCTGCAGAAGACATATCTAAAGCATCTCTGTTCTCCTCTCTTGGATAGCCAAGAATCCACAATTATGGGTAGGCAGTTCACCTTGATCATCAGTGTCAAATAACTATTCTCTACTAGGAACAAAGATTTAATTTTAAATGCTGTTTAGGAAGTATTTCCAATCTGTCACGCAATGCTGTTGCCCAATAGTAAAATACAAAAATTGAAAGTAAACTTTCAATTTGCCTCACTAAGTCATTTTTCAAAGTCAAAGCTATTTTATTCTATTACCATATAAAAGTAATTAAGCTCTTTATTTAAAAAAAAAAAAAAAAAAAAAAAAAAAAAAAAAAACCAACACGTTATTCAAGACATATGGAAACATCTGTAGAGAATATCACAAGATGGAAAGACTGTTCATATGACACAGGATTGCTGGCAGAGATGTTCATATTGGTTATTCTCCCTCACAGCTGCCCTGTCTTCACAAGAACCATGGGGTTAAACACCATTGTACTAGATAACATCACATTCATCAGAGGCTGCATCAACCTAACTGACCTCAATATTACATTTAATTATCTCTGAGATATAGTGTTCAAATAAGACCTAACTGTCTATCAGAAAGAGACTTTATAAAACTGCATTTGATGGGAAGGTCTTCGATGCTGCATCAAGATGCTGTCACAATGTTTAATATCCTTTTATCATTAACAAGGACAGAACATAATATTTCCTGAATGTTTTAGGTACCTGAATTTGTCCAATATAAATGGGAAATATAAATACGGTCACGCGATCTACAGAAAGGGACAACAGCACACTCCTGCCTGAATGACATAATGCAAGGACAAATATGCTAAAGAATAAGGCAGTTATTTTGCAATTATAGGGTCATAGTGATTACAATTTTATCCAGGTGAATAGATACACAAGAGAAACAGATGCAAATTTCTTTTGCACTTTTTGTGTGGTGGAGTGTGCTTGTTGCACTGGAAAACATAAACACACTCAAGGGTGTTTTAACGTGACTTATGGCAAAGATAAAATCATGCCTAGATAATGATACAGAACCAGAGTGAAAACAAAGTCAAGAGGTTGCCTAGCAAAACAGGAATAAAACAACAACAAAAAAAACATATCTTGGCCTGTTTCTCAAGTGTTGTCTAAAGAAAATCCTGCAGTACTCCAGTACTATCCTGCTCCTCGTGGGGTCCAGATATCTCACAAGGACCATTCACTCTACACTACAGTTCCACATCAGAATGGATCAGGCCCAGTGCTACCTCTCTTCATTCTTCTACTGGGTGGAACGTTATCTCTCTTTATCGGTCTTTCATTTTAATTGTTGCATTTCCTACTTTCCCTGTTAAAAAAACCTAATTTCAGCAAAAGTAACAACACACTGTGCCCAGTACAGCATGGAAGGGGACCCACTACCACTCAAATTCTAAACCTGTCTACTCCCTGTGGCTACATTCAAAACAAATTACTACTACCTCAAATTAAATTAACAGAATTCAGCTATGGTAAAATAATGGGAATGGCCCCCTTTGAGAGGAAGAAGGATGAAAGTACATTTATCTTAGACGTTATTCATGAAGCAGCAGAAATTCATATCCGTGCCAACAGAAAGAGCATAAAGGAGCTGAGGGAACACCCAGCCGGGTTACAAGACTATTAGAAAGGGCTTGGGAGCAGTTGGGAAAATTGGTCAAAGGCCAAATGTGTCAGAGAAAATGTTGGAAGGTGCCAGGAGAATGCTGGAGATTTCTTTACTTTCAGCCCAGAGCCAAACCAGAAGGTTTCCATGCTGCGAGTGCAGAGTTTTTGCCAGCTTTTTGTCTTTCCTAAGACTCCTCCTTACCCCCTTCTATCTTAGATGTTCATTACTTCAAGCACCATAGGGTCATCAAAGCTAAGTGGAATTATACAGCGTTACCTGTAAAAAGAAATAGCTGTTTCACCAGGCAATCCCATGTCATTTGGGATCCCTGGCTAATTCTGTCCTATCACAGATATGTCACTTTTAAGCAGTATGAAGAATATTAACACAATCGGTCATCTCAGAGCCAGGTTTCAAATTAGCCTTGCATTCCAACCTTAAACCTCTAATATATTTTAAATGACTCTCAGATCAAGGAAGTACAAGTAGAAAAAGCCCTGATAAATGGGGTCTATATTTCTTTGTTTTACTTCAGCAAAGAATTAGACATTCAATAGATTCACCTTCTCTTTGTTAGCATTTAACTGGCTACAGTCAGGGCTGTGAAGAATTTTCTGTAACAAATTTGTAATGGGAAATGTTTCCCTTCATGCTTAGTCTCCCCCTCTATGTTCCCAGATTGTTTTAAAAATGTTAAGAAATTTTTTTCATGTTATGAGAACTACTCTTTTCTACCTTCAGAAATAAATGTACACATACAATAGTTTAGCAGCACAAATCTTGGACGGCAAATATTTTTAATTCTTTCCTAGAGCACTTCAGAACAACTATCTCTAACACAACTTCTCATGGCTCTTTTCTCAAAAAACGATGTAATTACAGGCTTCTAAAATTCCCTTAGCATAAGGTAGTAATGCTTTCTGTTTTACAGTTGGGAAATGGAGTCAGAGATAAATCACTGATCTATCCCATCTAAGTTTAGAATATACCAGCCCCTAGACACAGGGACAGACACTTATGGAGAATGCTTTCACCCATTTACATCTGAACAGTCCTTTGGAGATGCTTCATTTTTCATATGAACTACTCATCCCAGAAATCTATGCTGCTAGCTTCAGCCTCCTGGAAAATCTGAATGGATCCATTCCTAAGTGAGTCGTGAAAGAAATCTAGGCAGAGCTAGGCAAAACAACAAACAAAAATAAGGGGCAAACTGAGAAGCAGAGTCAGCAGACAATAAATTGTGCGTGCCATGAACCTTAAAGATCTTCTGTAATACATGATCCAAGATGTAATTCATGCAGACCTCTTGTTGGTGAAATAGAACACAGATATAAACAGATTAGAGTAGTGCAAAAAAATGAACCTTCAGAACCTGGAAATAATGTGAATTTCCCATGAATAAAATAAAAAGGCAGTAAGAATGCTACCAGTGAAACGCATCAATCAGGAAGGGGAAAACATCTTCCACCTTAAGAAAATTCCCTTGTTCCTATTCAGTTCAAGTAGTGCTCATTTTCTCTGGGGGTTAAGGTATCTGGAGAACAGTCAGTCCTGTGAAATACCCACTCCTCAGAGACCTAAGAGAAATAGTTCAGGGAAATAGTGCAGGGTGTGCGTCACTAGTTCGGAGTCCTTTGTTTTGTTTTTAGCATCCCAGCACCTGGAATGCTCCTCCCTTTTTTAAAAAAAATTATCTCAAAGCAAAGAAAATCTAAGAGGCTATGGCTGTGCCCAACAGGCTAGTATGAGCAAGTATGTGAGAGGTGCACACTGAATACCTGATACATTATTTTGAGAAATGGCATCATGACTAGTAAGAAGCTTAGTCTGAAATATGCAATATGTGTGTTTCTAAGATCAAGAATACCTACCCAAGTCTATTTTTTCTTTAAAAGAGAAAAGAAAGAAAAAAAACCATCAACTTACATACTACTCCCTTCACAAATCAATGCATTATAGATACATTCCTCTGGATCTATCTTTAATTATTAATTACCATTCAGCTTTGCAGTGACTCTGATAGTTATTTCACACTGGAAGACTAGAGCAAAGAATCTAGAAGGAGATGGGGGAGTGGAAAAGCAGAAAGGGAGAAAAAAACCAGTAAACCTCCAAGACAATCTGTTTATTTTAACAGTTTTAGAAGATCATTCTGTTTAAAATTTTATGTTCAACTCCAAAGGAAAAGGACAGAAATAAAAAATTAAATGACTGCCTGTAGCTAAATGCTTCCTATTCTGAATTCTTAGAACTGAACATCCATGGAAATAGATATTTATTGAAGGCACTGCAACCACAATCTTAATTCCGTAACATTCGACATAGTAAAGTATAAAAATCCTCATAGCAGGTAATGGCAGATAATGACCACAACAGCTAAATGTTTTCTGCCTAAATTCATAATGAACCCAAGTGGATAAAGGCTATGAGGTAAATGCTTACTAGAGTGATACAAGAAGTAAATCTTGCCTGAATTAACTATCGAAGAAAACATGAAGAAGGAGAGGAGAGGAGAGCAAGGGAGAGGAGATAGGAATACGGATGTTTTTATAGAGATTTTCCATTTGTTGCATTTTGGTGCAAAGTGAATGACTTCTGTATGAAGAATGTCTTGTAAGTCATTTTGTAAGTCAGAAAGATGCAGAGCTCTTGGAATGGGTTCAGAGGAGGGCCACTAAGATGATCAGAGGGCTGGAACACCTCTCCTATGAAGAAAGGTTGAGGGAACTGGGATTGTTTAGCTTGGAGAAGAGAAGATTCCAGGAAGACCTCATTGTGGCCTTCCAGCACTTGAAGGGAGCGTATCAACAGTAGGGGGTATGACTGTTTACATGGGCTGACAGTGACAGGACAAGGGGGAATGGTTTTAAACTGAGACAGGGGAGGTTTAGGTTGGATATCAGGAAGAAGTTTTTCACACAGAGGGTGATGACACACTGGAACAGGTCGCCCAAGGAGGCTGTGGATGCCCCATCCCTGGAGGCATTCAAGGCCAGGCTGGATGTGGCTCTGGGCAGCCTGGTCTGGTGGTTGGTGAACCTGCAATTAGCCGGGGAGTTGAAACTAGGTGATCATTGTGGTCCTTTTCAACCCAGGCCATTCTATGATTCTATGATTTTAGAATTTAACCTTTAGAAACACTAAAATGTAGGTTTGTATTCCAAAGATATATCTACAGTCTAACTTATCCTAACATTATTTATATTTTCCTTAAAATCCTATGATTGCTCCTGAAAGTTCAGGCATCAAAAAAACACTTGATGCTCTGATTTATTATAACTGTTTAATTTTACATTTTATGGGGAGGGGTGAATTGGACTATAGGCCAAAAAATGCTATCAGATTATTTCATTTTATTCCTCACATCATTTTTTTCCAGACTAAATTTGTCCAATTTGAGATCTTGTATACGAGACTAACATGTCCCTACTGACAAATACAATCTCCAAACATAAGTAATTATACACAGCAATCATATTACCCTTTGATCTTTTCTCTTTGATAAGGTTAATAACTGACCTCCCTACAACACATCTCATTACGCTTATTTTCCAGTATTTTTTATAGGTCCTCTCCACTACCCTTATTTTCAGAGTATTTTCTCTAGGAGCGATGTGAGGGCACCAGATCTGAATAACAGCAGCTAACAAATCCAGAGGCAGATGCCAGTCTGTTCTCTGACTTGTACTTTGTACACTACTTACAGACAGCCTGCAAACAGCTTATATATGTCTCACACCTAATGGGTTTCTTGGATAATCAATCCAACACTCCACTTTTTTTCAAGAGCTATGTTAAAAATTTTGTTCTTCTCTCCCTAAAAGGGAAAGGTCACTTGGCAAACCTGCCTGATAAAATTAGTGCACAGTGATTGGGGATTAAATGAATGCAGATACATACACAAATAATCAGCATTTTTTCATCCACACCACCAGGTTCTCCCCAAGAATCCAAGAACATTCCAAGCCTAGACATTATTCATCTCTCAGGCACCAAAGAGCTGTTTCTAATCAGTCTCCTCTTGTTTAGCCTTAGGTTTTGTAGATTTCCACTTACTCCTCCAGCAATATTTATTCTGACTAGCCTCAGCTTCCCTGGGCTAACTGCCAGTAGAATCCAACCAACATTCTGCAGAAGAAAAAAACAAGTTTGTCAAGATAAGTCTGCAGACTGAGACAAGAGTGGGAGGGAAAAAAAAGACAAAAGGGCAGAAGAAAAAAAGGAAGAGAGAACAGTCTTCCAAGTTCTACTCACAAATACAGACAGAAATTTTGGCTAAAAGAACAAATCTTGTGAGCCCTCTTTGCCATACCAATTCAGTTAAAGGACATATTGAGAAAGTTATCTCCAACAATCTTACAATGACTTCCTAAATCTGCCTTTCACTCTGAGTCCAAGCTCTATTTTTTCTTATATCCTGATGCACTACTCTGCATCTGACTGTATCAAAATTAATTTTGCCAGAACTCTGCCATTTCATCAGCCATTTCAGATTATCCTAGCAACAACCTCCCCTATTCCAGCACTCTTCAAGCAGTTTACAAACTTAAGAGCAAAATTCATGTCAGTGATTAAAAATACTGAATTACTGGCCAGCACTGAATCCAGAACTGAAGTCTGGAGACTAAAGTCTCCTCAGAATTGTGAATTATGTCCCCCAGCCTCCACCCAGGAAATTTTTTTATTATTATTTTATGGCACTTGTCCCAGATATGTCCCAACTATACTAGCAGGTGGGAAGCAAGCTCCTACTTCTATAGTTGACAGATCTACCTTGGATTGTAAACACCCAAGATTTTTTTATCTATTTGTTTTTAACAACGCCATGATTTGAATTCACAGCTTTTAAAGAAACAACAACACACTGCAACTGTCATATTTATCCAACACTAACAAGCCTACCAGGAAAAATAAATTTTATTTTCATAAACAATGGGTTAAATTCCTAAGTGCAGAACTGGAATTGCTTAGAAAACTCTTCACTGCACTAAATTTTGCTTAACACTAAAATGACTCCATTTAACTTGAGAGCCTGCAATGTGCTTGCTTCAATGAAAAGACAGACTCGTACTCATCCCTCCATAAGTCATGTCTTTATCATCTCCTCAGGAAAATGAAGCTTTAGAGTTTGTAGTTAATATCACCATTACAACCAACCACTTGCTGCCTTCCTCTCTTATTTCAAATTGAGTTTATTTGTACCTCTTTTTTTCTCAGACCTGGAACATGTGGTGCAAAGGCAAAATGTCGTGCAATTCAAGTTTCCAGGTCATTCAGCTTCTCACATTACGTGGCATGTTTAGCATATAAACCAAGACCCCAACATCTTGGTAGTTGGGGAGATGTACCACGGCTATTTATCCTTTAACTACTCTGTATTAACAACTGCACACAAATTCCACTTTTTGAACGATTGAAATTCTGCTCCAGTAAAGGATCACAGCTAGAAAACTGGAGCACGTGACAGATACAGAGGAGAACTCCACAGTCTAGTGAAGAAAAGAAAACCAAGGGAGTATCTTCCATTATTTAAAGACAAGTGACAGTCTCTTCTCAGAGTCACACAGCAAAAGAACAAGACGGATAGAGGGGGAACAAAAAATTTTAAGGTAAATCCCCGTGGGACATAATGGAAAAGTGTCTTCACCATGAGAATAGTTATAGATCAGGTTGCCCAGTAAGAGTGAGGACACACTATCCTTGGAGATCTCTAAACACACTTGGACCATGCCCTTAACAACTTCATCTCACTTACAATGTAAGCCCTACTTTGAGCAGGCAGCTGGACCAGGTCTCCAGATGTCCCTTCTCATCTCAATTATCATCAATTCTACACCACATGAACTGCTTTTAATTTTATCTTATTATCTCACGTGAATATCATATTTTATCATATTGATCAAGAAATCTCATCTCCTAAGTCCAAAACTTTGGAGGAAACCATTTTATATTACAATAAATGCCTTAACTGCTTTTTAAATAAAAAAGATTTTATTATCCTTTTAAAATGGCTTCATAAATATATATTTGAATAATTTATAATATATGAAACTCCACTACTGCTATTGCAGTTTGCTCTTCTTAGTATGATCAGTAGACAGTACAGGCCACATTTTCCTTGAGATAAAGCAAGTTCAGAGAACAGCATTTCTACTCACTTTATAATCTCTAATTCCATTTTACAGCATAATTCATGGGCAGAGTACTGAATATATTGCTAGGTTTCAGCTCTCCCTCTCTTTCTTTGCTGTTTACATATCCTTGTACATTATCACAGTACTTTAATAGAAACCCTATAGCTAAAATAACTATAGCTTAAGCTAGATTTCTCAATGAATACCAAGCATGATCATACTCATTTACTAATGAGTATAGAGAATAATAGTTAATTCCATCCCCAAAACTATATTCATCAGTATATCAGTCGTAGCCAGTGATTTGGTCCCAGTCACTTGTAAGACCACAGCTTGTAAATACAATTCTACACATTCATCACTAGCCCATTCTGCCTTGACACATCTGAACAAGTTTTTCCCATCAGATACTATGATTCGTTTGCATATCTAAATAGTTATGAACAATAGTCTTTAGTCATTTGTGATATTAAACATTATAAATCCAATGGCATTTCTTACAGACTAGAAAGTACATTTTATATTTGCAATGTTTAGCATGAGCTAGTAATTCTCCCCACAGAAATGACAACAAATATTCTTTTCCTAAGCATTGTTATATAATTTCTTTACATGGAAAGGGTACTGCATACAAGTGATAAACAAATTATCTTATAAAAACAAAGGCTATAAAATGCTTTTTAAATATTCTGAATAAAACATTGCACTGAAACACAGTACCATATCATTGTAGAGGTAAAACTATCTGCTGCTGCAGTATTTCATTCAAATTCAAATAAATAAAGAGGGAAGAAAGGTAGTGGCAGGATGGCTCATTTTGACAAAGTACCCTGTAGCAACCATATCAATTAAGTTTGCATAGATCTCCAAGTGTGAGGCAGTTAATGAAACACTGATCATTTTTCCCAAATCTAACTTAGACATGTTAATTAAAAATTAGAGGAAATCATCATCATATAAAATGAGTTCGCTGAGAGAGAGTATAAAAATACCTACCAGGCAGTGCTCTGTACATGAGAGTTCTTTTCAACACTAATTAAAATGGATATTTCTGCGTATGCAAGTCTACCCAATGAAACGCAAATAATAGTGTGAGTTTAACATTTAATGATTTCTCTGTTAAAGAGAAGACTTTCATTCAGGAATGCTATAATTTGCTCTGAGTAAGATCCACTTAATCATCATGTTTACCGCCTCCTTTTACTTCCCACATTTCCTTTTCTTGCCAGCCATGCAATTGGCAATTTAAGATTTAAATTCTGATCACTTAAGCCTTTTTCCATTCCCCAACTCCATCTTTATTTCCCTCCTTATAACACAGATAATCTAGCTGGAAATCTCTCTTAGCTGCCAACTTTTCCACCAGAAAATCGGACACCTGGAAGCAGAGCTCCAGCTCCAGCTGAGGAATTCCCCTAGGCAGCAGGATTAGCTCCTTGCACTAGTGGAAAGCATGAGGGTTACAGACAGCTTTGCAGAGCATAGAGAAGTCGGGTCATGGGGATAAGGAGAAGGGAACTGGTCTGGAGGTCACAACCTGAGCTCAGCAAATTCAGATCAAGTTCCTCTAGTTGTAAATTTTCAGCTTCTCTACTTTAACTCTCCATGAGCAGACCACGGTAATTCTGTTTTCCCTCATATAGTCCCTAGTTTGCTAAATCTCTAGGGTCTTACAGACAAATGCTTTGTCTCATACACGCATAAAGCATTTAGTGGGAACAAAATTCTGACCTTGACCGAGATCTTATGGAAATACACAGCTGTCAGCAAAACTAAAGGATGCAACACCAAGCACTCCATAGATCCGTGTTAAGAGTTAAAAACACTACGTCTTTGCCATCTCCATCTTTTGCCTAGCTCCTCCCAGCCTCGTTCTTAGGGTCTGATTACTCCCAACCCATTTATTATCCAGATCGGCTCCTCATGCCCATGTATTCACAGGCAAAGCAACTTAGAAGAGACAGCGTTTAGTTAGGTGCTTGGTTTCCCAGAGCGACCAGGAGCCAGAGCTGCAAAGAAAGCCATTCACATCTCCTGCTGAGTGAGGTGGAGCTGCCAGAGCAGGCAGCAGAGCTCCTGGGGCAGGGCTGTGTGCTCTGAGCCCCAACTGCATCAAAGACAAAGCCATCTCTTTTGAGCACATCAGATTAAATGAAAAATTTATCAGACTGTTAAGATCAGACTGAATCTATACCCTGCATTCATTTAACGCAACTTATGTTTGTCTGCAGTAAAATGATTAAGCAAACTTCTTGTTATTAAGATGTACGTATGAGTGGATGAGAAAGGGGAGATGAGTCACTTTTCTTTTTCAGCCAAGAGAGAGGTCTTTGTTTTATCCATCCTGCTACTGCAGTAGAAGTGCTAGAAGTCTGGGCTAATAGCCCGCTATGCAGAAGAAAGAAAATAATGGAGCATTGTGAAAGCCACAATGGAGACTAATGGCCAAAATTTGCATGAATCGCTGTCCTAAACACCACTGCTAATGAAAAATATAAACAAAAGGCCACTGATAAAGTATTTTTATTGTTACAGTGCACACAAACACACAGAGAAGACTTCAGAACCTTTCAGAGCAAAAGGAACCACGACTTGAGGGAAAAAAAAGAACGAAAAGCAGTGCAGCTGCAGCAAGTAGCCACAGCACTGCAACAAGCATGGACTTGTTCAGCTGCATAAGCAACGTTTTCCGAGGCTGAATGGTGACTTTCTCCAACACTCATCATTAACATGAAGTGACCCTTCCCTACCACTCTGTGCAGGGTGCTCCAAGAGGACAGAAACCATGACCTTTAGGGAGCCTAGACTTCTGTGTAACAAAAGGAGTGTAATGTATCAGTTGTGCCACAGAAGGGACATACAAGTTCACATAGTTCCCCCACTGCACAACACGTTCCCTTAACAAAAAAAGCTCAGTCTAAGTATGCAGGATTCTCAGAATCTCAATCCCCTACAGCCAGTGCTCTGTAACAGCCCTACAGGGAACCATTAGCAGGAGCCAGCATGGTTTCCAGCACAGAAACCATGATTCAGCAAAGCACTAAAGCACGCACAAAGTATTTATTAGCTATATATTTATTAGCTATGTATTTATTAGCTCAAGTCTTAAAGCTAGTTTTCTAAAGGACCATTGCATTGCTAAGCTAGGCAGCAGTAATTTAGCTCCAAACCAACCTCTATTCCATTCATACCACAAGCTTCTGAACATCATTCAACAGTTACAATTTAGAATCAAAGAGAAAATGCATTACTGCACTATCTTTTTCTAGTTCATTTTTTATCTCTGATTATTGCTACTGTAGGAGTCAATGCTTCAAACAGGATTAAATTTTGATGTCATAAAGCAGAGTGCAAGTTAATTGGTGCTCAGCTAAGACTTATTTTGTAATATGCACAAATATTTTGTGAATGATCTCCTAGATGCCTACTGCACATTGGAAGCATCCAATATTTCAAATCTACTTACAGTATTAAAATATAATTGGATATGCTGTGAGGTTGTTTCTGTCATGCTTCTATACGTATCAGAAGTGTCGTGTTGTTGTTTGCTTTTTTAAAAAACATACACTGTATTTCAGCATCTATTTCTCATCTCTGTGACCATCACTCCAATGAGTTTCTGCTTTTAAAAAGTCTCAGTGTGAAGAGACTGGCAGATGTACTAAGGCTAAAAGTCTCCCCATAAAACCAAATCTGGCTGATTTGATCCTTTTTTTCCTTTCTCTCTCTATAGACACAGTCAGTGTTATCTGAATATTTCCAGTTACATGTGATCACTTACATAGTCTGTTGTGAGGCATCCAAACAAGTACTATTAGATTCTATATGAATATATATTAAAAAAAAAGAAGAAGAAAAAAAAAACCTTACACTTTGTTAATGCTACATCTTCTCTAAAACAGATCTTCTTTATAAAGCATTGGTGACTTGAGGATAAACTATTTAAAACATCATCTGCCCTCAAGCCATTCAGCATGCATGTAAATTATAAATTAAAAGAATTTCAAGTTGTATTATATATTCTACTGCTGTAACATCTGGTTACTGCAAAGTACTCTACGTTGCATTACCTCTTATTCTAACAATAATTTGTCACCAAGAGGACAAAACTGGCATTTCACAGGAAAAAGTCTCCTTTAATGTTTAAAATTTTCCACTAGAACTGCACCATGAACAGCAGCTTAAGACAATGGTCTAATTGTCACTGTAGTTTCAGACAAGAAAATTAACTACTTTTGTAAAGAATAAACCTTAACATTTACAACGATTATTTGCACCAGTGAGATCCTGCTACTGAATTCACTTGTAGAAACATGTACCATACTGACATGACTTTATAGCAACCTCTTCTGCAGTCTATAATATTATAACATGGTCAAACAATGCTTCATTATAGCTGATAAGGATTTGAAAGAAACAAACTAGTAACTGTGAACTATACTACAAAACTCTATATATTGAGTAAAATCAGCACGGGTTTACAAACAGATTTTCCTGAAGAATCATAGAATCACAGAATCATAAGGGACATGGGTTAGAGGGGAAATATCGGTGGCAGGTGGACAGCTGGACAAGATGATCTTGGAGGTCTTTTCCAAACTTGGTGATTTTATGATTCTATGATCTAATCCAATTGTCAACCCATCACCACCATACCATTTAAACCATGTCCCCCAGTGCCACATTTACACATTTCTTAAAAGCCCCCAGGAATTTTGAATCCACTACCTCCCTGCACAGCCCATTCCAATACTTATCGCACTTTCTGAGTAGAAATTTTATGTAATGTCCAACCTGAGAAAGGAAAGTACGACGCCCACTTCTACTATGTTTTCTCTTGCTTCTGTAGGAAACCTTATTTCTAAGCCTCCCTTTCCTTTATGAACGACCAGTGGAAAAATACATTGTCCTTAAAATGGCAAATCACACTGTCGATACATGAAGGAAAATCTCAGTGTACTGTGAACATCTTTTCCCATTGCGGATAAAATAAAAAATGAATATATAAATAATCAAATGAAGCTCAAAAAGGTAATAATAAATTATTAGCAAAATTTACTAATAAAGGTCAGAAAGAAAAATAAAATATTTAACAATGTGCCAAGTTGTACCTCTTTTGTAGTTGGTGGTACATTGGTAGCCAGGCCCTGACTGCTTCCTTTAAATCTGCAATGAGCCCATTTGTTGGTTGGAAGAACTACAGAGCTCACTGAGAGCTAATCTCTGTCACAGCAAGTGTGGTTACAAAAGCAGTTGAAGAGATTTAACCACTCATTTTCTTTCAGGGTTTTGCTGCTGGCTTCACATAAACAGCTGTTGAAGCTGAGTTAGGCTGCAGGTTGACAACACTGCAGAGCTACCCTTAGGGCTCCTAAAAAAACACTGAAATATTGCTTTAACATCATCATCTCATCCTGACAGCTCAAATCTGACAAACAAACATTAAAAAGCTAATTTCGCATTGTGGAGCTTTACGCTGGTTCAGGTTCTACCCTGCATCGTTCCAATCACTCACATGGATCAGGTAACATCTGTCTCCCAGCAGCAGGCACAGAGCCAGCAGGAATTTCACACTGTGCTGCCTGGCTAATTTGACAGTGCTGCTCCACATCACACTTGGGCTGCTGGATGATGAAGTGGTGCCTGGTCTGGGATTAATGATCAGGCAATTGGACTCTCACTTCTAATTCAAGGGACCCTTCCGTCTCAGGATATTCTATGATACTACTATATTTTTCTTAAAATCTCCAAATACAGAACTAGCAACATTCCATGAGTTGATAACAATCTTTTGTGAACCATAGGTGTGCATAAGTGGACAGAGCAGAACCTTGATAGAGAATATAGGAAGCAACAACCTTGATTACCTGCTTGCTTGCGATTTTATATCCAGAAGATTTTTGGTTATGGTGAATTTGGCCTAATAACAACATAAAACCAGGGCAGAACACATCAGAACAAACACGTTTGCTGTGATGATGTTTGCTGTAACTCTTCTTTTCCCCAAGGACTACTTGCATTTCCCTCAAACTCAAGGTAACTGAGCATGAAGCTCAACTTCTCCAACAAGAGAAGTTTCTGTACCCAGCTGGTTTTCATGGCACAGCAAGAATGAAGATGACTGAGTCACGTTAGTCAGGCTGGTGAATGGCTAAGTGGCATATTAGTGTAATCTTAGTATCACTATGGAATTTTTCATATTACCATCTCATCATTTTTTGCTATAAGTAGATGAGCTTCACCATAACGTTCCCTAGTTACTTTAAATAAAATATATACATCATCATTAGAAAAAAAAAATCCTAAAATTCTTCCTTACACAGCAATTGCAAGACTCAAATCTCCCATTTCAAAAGCAAACATGAACTAAATGAGCATTTCAATTTTCTATACAAAAAACAAACAAACAAACAAACAACCTAGTGCCATGGGCTATACAGTATTACAGAGCCCTGCAATACATGCACTGTGTGACGTTTACTGTTCTCTCCATTAATTCTTGCAAAGAGGTCAGAGAAAAGATTTCCACCAGTTGTGTGGGGGGAGGAGGGGGTGGAGCAGAGTTGTTTGTTTTTTATTACTCCACACTTGTTTTCTGACAAACGAAGTACATATCAAGATTAGATGATCAATTAGCCGACATATTAAAATTAAAAAGTAATAGAGAAATTGTAAATTTTGGGGGATTTAAAATGATGAACAAAACACAAATAAAAACAGTAAAATAAGCACTCAGACACAGCCCAGAAAACAACAAACTGTTAGGAAAACTAAAAAGGTACTGTGTTTTTTTTTTTTTTAATTACCTATTAAAAAAGACGCACGTATCACAAATCTTAATACTACTGTTGAATATAAAAAAGATGCTCACATGTCCATTGTTAATGCATTACCCAACTTGTTGCAAAACAAGCAAATTGAAATATTACTTGCTGTGGTTTTCTCCATGTACCACTACTGAATCATGGTGCTTTTAAAGTGAAATAAAATTAGGAACAGATGCACTAAGTGTCCACGGATGTTTATACCAGGTAGTGTAGGCAACCTGACATTTATGCATTTGTGACAGCACCATAACCACTAAGCCCAAGTCTTAGCAGCACTCTCTCTGAAAACAGCCTTTCATACTATGACTGTCGTCCTGTTTTAAAAGCTAAAGGAAGGAGAACTACTCCCTTCCTGAAGGACCACTGAAAAGACAGTATCATAAAACCACACAAACACTCAGGTTTAGTGTAGAACTTGATAAATGCAGCACTCCACAGTGCACCCAGTACAGTGAGTTGAAACTCCATGGCAAGAGAAAACCATAAACACAAGAACAAGAACAAGAGGCTGGCGCTATTCACACAGATAATGACAACTAACTCCTGGTCACTGCAAAGCAGGGAGAATGTGACAGTGGAGCAAAATGCTGGGAACGTTGTCATATGTGCTCAGATGTGTTTCACTTACTCAGGCAGCCAATTAATTTTATTCCTTTATGGATCTAGCTCTGTGCAGAGAGCATGCTAAGGTTTTTTAGCTCAAGTGCAGCACAACTCATTTCTGCTGCTTCTTGTTCAGGTTCTGTCTAGAAGCTGAGTGGAGGTATTTTATGTTTGCAACCAATTAGCCTTTTCAGGAACCTGAGGAGCTCAGTACAACGATTCAAGGGTCTTCAAAATTGCACTCCAATCATATCCTGCATTAGGTAAAGTATCTAAGTCTATGCCAACCTCCCAGTCCTACAGAAAATAGAGAAATGACTACAACCATGATCTCTCAATTTATAGTACAAGGGTCTAATCACTGTATCAAAAGATGAGAAAGGCTACCTGAAGTCTGAAACCTATACCATTTTATACTCTTATAGGTTCATAACAGAGTAAATTTAATCAAATACAGGCAAAAGTACAATGTGCATAGCAATCCTGAGCTTAGCATGACAAATTCATTTGCACTGCCCATTTAAGCATGGGTGGGAATAATGGCCTAAAATACTCTGTAAGAAAACAAATGTGCATCTTTCCAATATCAAGACTTCTATTTCCAAGGCACTTCATGCAGCCACAATCAGCGTTCACTTTGTCATTTCTTCTGTGCTGGTTTTAATTTGTATAATCTGAAGGTGTGATCTGAGCTTGTAAAATTACCTGCTGGCTACTTGAGTACTTTTTGTTTTATTCCCATTCTCTTTATTCAACTCAGGCTTCTTATACCACACTCCTGAAGACATCATCTGAGCACACTGCGAAACTATATTACACCGTGATTGAAGCCTGCCATGTATGAGCCTTCCTGGAGCTTCCTCAGGCCAGAACTCTGCATGCCAAAAAGAATTTAGACTAGACATAAGGAAAAACTTCTCTCAGAGAGTGGTCAGGCACTGGAATGGCTGCCCAGGGAGGTGGTGGATTCGCTGTCCCTGGCAGTGTTCAAGAGGTGTCTGGATAAGGAGCTGTGAGATCTGGTTTAGTAGCTGTGGTAGCAGTGGTAACGGGAGGACGGTTGGACTAGATGATCCTGCAGACCCTTTCCAACCTTGTGATTCTATGATTCTATGAATTTCATTGTATAGCTTTAACCTGTATAAGCTGCTGTGTTTCTTGTTGTTTTAAAGTATAGAGTTTTGCAGTGATTCAACAGCACACAGAAATATATCTATTTCCGCAGCCAGCCATGTGTTATTCCTTGATAGTTAATAGGAGCAGCCAACACATTCCACACTCCAAAGTCTAATCAACAACTTTAGCCAAAGAGCCTCCCACAAACTCGTGAGTAGGGATGCTCCTGTGGTGATCTTTCATGGTCATACCCCTTTAGGGGATTGCCTTTATCCAAAATCCCAAATCATGAACATTAATGCTCCTTAATGCTGAGGCCTGTGACTGCATTACATTTTCTGTGATGGATTTATTTGTCTTCTTGCACCTGAGAGATGTTGCCTAACCCACAGAAACCCATTTGTCTAGTATACAAATAAAATTTATTGTGCTACCTTTCTTCTTTATAACTATGTCTCTTTTTTTTGGAAGTATGATTACCCTAGCAATGAAAGCCATCGCACTACTGATATGAAACAAACAAACAAAAACTAGTTTCTATGTATGATTTAGCAATAGAAAATCCAATTTAGGTCACAAAAAAATCTTTGTTTGTTTTTGTATGTTTGTTTTAAATTAAACAAAGTCTCTGGTCTCAGGATTTCTTCCTTTACAGCCTTTCAGAACACAGTTGTATCTCAACTAGAAAGCAGCATCACTCATTTATGACAACATGATGGTTCAGGACATTTCCATCAAGTTGACAAAGATGCATAAGTTAAATAAAAATTCATGTTCAAATTATCAACAAATGAAAGTTAATGATAGATCAAATTTGGCAGAACTATTCTAACATGTAACACAATTTGGTCCCTCAGCTATATGATGTGAAATTTAAGTGATAAATGGTTGCTAGAGACCTTTTCGAGATAATTGACATGCTATGGTGCATTAATATTTCTTTCATTAATATCAATCTGGAGCTCTCATCTGTTGGCAGAAGGCCGAGTGCATTGTAAGAAATACCCCTACTAAAAGAGTCTTCTACTTGGAAAACAAATGACTCAGGAAACCAAATCTTTTTACTATTAGTCAGATCCATTAAAAATCTGAATTTTAACCTCAGTTCTTCACTGTCATCTCCTTTTTTTGACATTGTCATTTCCATAGAAGATACAGATACGGTCAGTAATTATTTTAAGTACTTGATCTCTGACTGAGATTGGGTATTTTGACACGAATATGAGCTGAATATAACTTACAGTTACTATCACATATCAAAAAACAACAACAAAAAACCCACAAGGTAAAGGACCAGACTTTGTATTGCCAAGATTTTCCAGAAAGTATAAGTCTGATGATTATTTCAGGATAATTCCATTACAATTATCATCTTTTTAGCTGAAATACTCTTGTCCCTTTCCCTTACCAGACTCTCGTGTATGAGGACTCTTGCTAGGAGAGGGCATGTACTTGAAGCATAAGTCATTATCCACTTCTTTATTTAAATTCACTGTTGCAATGATAGCATCTCCTCACCATTATTCTTCATACTTGCTCCATCTGAATGCCAGCATCCACTCATCCCAAGTTCTCCAGGCTCTTTCTCAATACAGTCAGCATCACCTATCCTTCAATTCTACTGAGTACATCTAACTTGTCACAATCATTTTAGGCATAGGATTTTCCCAGTAGAAGCTATTTGAAAGCAGGATTTGTCGGACTCTTTAGAGCACCATGAGGTCTTATCTGCCTTTGGCAGCCTCTTCTTGGACCCAGCCCATATACCCAGGACCTCAGATTCAGCTTCAGGTCCTGGCCCAAGTCATAGGTGTACTCATTCTCAATCCTCTTCCCTGATGTTCCTGAATTGTTGCCTAGATCTCTGGGGCTGACGTTGGACTTGACATGCCCTCTTGCCTGCAACTGGGAAATTACTCATTTTGTATCATTTTTGATATGTTTGCTTTCCCACATGAAAATTAAAAATCAAACAATTTAAAAATATTGGTTGACCTGATCTTCCTAACTCGCTCTACAGTATTCTTTCGGGTTCTGAGATGTGGTTACAGCATTTACTGGCAGCTGACTAGGAGACAAAGTACTGAAATTCAATTAATGTTAAAAAGCTTTAAAAAAAAAATACTTCTAAACCAATCATTGCTATGAAGTCTAGTATGTACAGAAGAGAAAGAAATGAGATGAATCCTGTGGATTCCCCTGAGCTACAGAAGCCTTGATTTCCCAGCATCAATAAAAGGAAGAAAGAAATTCAGTTGTCCCTTGTGTCATCATATAGAAGTTAAAGAGCACAAGACCCTGTTCACCTGCACAATCACAGTTCACTTCTTTTTGAAAAGATCTGAAGAATCAAGAGGGAGATGAAAATACATCTATTTTCTGCTATTACGTCCACAGACGAGCGATCCTTGCACTGGTTTCATGCCACACACAGGCAGCTAAAAATATAGTGAAAGAAGCAGCCACTACTCAATAACAGTAGCACAAATAAAAAGGCAATAGGCACCATAGGGTAAAATTCTGTATTATGTTAGCTAAAGCACATAACTGCTAATGGTGTGCTGCACGTACCGTTTTGGGACATCACTGCTGCAGACCAGTTTAACCCCAGAAACTTTCATTGTTTTGAAAAGGAGGAAAAAATATATATATACATATCTCTTTTTTTTTCTACCACCAACCCATGGCATAACATATGGATTTCAAGGGAATTATACTTGAGCTAATCTGGAGTATCCTGGAGAATATAATTTTAACATAGTAAACTTAATTACTTATATCACAGAAAGATTTTTTTTTTTTTCCCCATAAGAAAATACAACTGAATTAATGGCCTGGGAGAAGCAGCTAAACAAGCAGCCAGAAAGTGAAAATGCAAACGAAGATTATGCTAAACACGTGTGGGACAGAATTCAGAAAACCAAGAATGTTACTGAACAAACAGCATAAAATCCACCACACTAGGCAGTCACTCAAGGGAAAAAGAAAAAAAAAATCAAAAGAGCCTAAATTAGAAAGAAAATGGGGTAGGCTATCATATCAATGAGGAAGACATTAATAAAGAAGAACATATTGCATGTTTCTTCTCAGTAATACAAACGCTCTTGCCACTCTGCTTAATTCTGGTATAATTCCATGGGATATAAATTTATCTTAGGATCCACGCAAATCTGTCTTCTTCAGTTCCCATTTCTCCTTCAGTTTTAGCATGCATTACACATTAAAATACAAACACATCATTTGTTTCCAGACAGCCGGATCCTTTCTTTTTCCTGACATTGCCAAATGTTTCATATATGTATCTTCCCCCATGCAATTTCTGCCCACTTGGAAATTCAGTAATCCCACTCACACTTATTTTCCCTTATTGAGTTTTTTATTGTTGTTTGCTTTTTAGAAACTCCAGCAGACTATCTGAATCCATAGCTTTCAGGATGTGATCTGTAGAATTAGAGCAGTACCACAGAATTGCTCTAGGGTTTCAAGGGATCTCAAGAGATCATAGATTCCAACTGTCTGCTAAAGCAGGTACCCTACAATAGCTC
The DNA here is from genome assembly GCF_987193195.1 of Phasianus colchicus. Taxonomy (NCBI): domain Eukaryota; kingdom Metazoa; phylum Chordata; class Aves; order Galliformes; family Phasianidae; genus Phasianus; species Phasianus colchicus. The sequence goes on along the minus strand of NC_143439.1, from coordinate 61,525,411 downwards.
CACAGGTAGGCATCCAGATGGGTCCTGAATATCTCCACAGAAGACGACTCCACAACCTCTTGGTCAGCCTGTTCCAGTGCTCTGCCACCCCTCACCACTAAGAAGTTCTGCTTGTTTGAGGGGAACTTCCTATATTCCAGTTTTTGCCCATTGCTCCTTGTCCTTTCACTACACACCAGAGAAGAGACTGGACTCATCCAGACCTCCCAGCCTTTAGATAGTTATAAACGTTGATCAGATTCCCTCTCAGTCTTCCCCAAGCTGAACAGACCCAGGTCTCTCAGCCTTTCCTTGAACAGAAGATGCGTCAGCTGCTTTATCATATTTGTGGCCCTCTGCTGGACTCTCTTAAATTAGAACCACTATCCCTTGTCCTGTCACCACAGGCCCTGGAAAAGTCTCTCTACACCTCTATTATAAGCCCCATCAAGCACTATAGAAACCCAGTATGGTGACAACAGCAAATTCAAGTGCTACATGAACTTTGTCATCCATAGAGAAACGAAAGGAATATTGATCAATTAATACTGTGCTATAGTTTCTTTCTATTTCATATTCACAAAAACAGCAAACTGTCTCAGTTCTGGCAGAATCCCCACTAAATTGCATTATGGAGGCTTGGCCCAACAGGACTTCTAGTACCGGATTTTAATAGCATCTCACCTAAGCTAACATCTATCATCACTGACAAGCTGCTTTTCATATGAATATGAATTCCACTTGGTTGGATGCAGCTGCTCTTGATCTGGACAAGCTGCACAGGCTATGCTTCTCTAGCTAAGTGACACAGAACAAAACCAAACCAAATTTTCTTAAGACTTTGATATGGAGTAATGTTTGGTTAGGGTAACAATAAAACAGCAGGAATCTTCATTAGACCTATGGGGGAAACGTATATATTTATTCTGTTTTCCATCAGATAATAGAAAAAAAAAGACTAACAATATATGAATTCCAGTCCTTGAGTAACAGCATCTGTAAAATCAAAGACTGAATTGGAACAAAAAAAAAAAAAAAGATTAAAAGGCCTTATGTACCTCTGAAGTATAATAATTTGAGACAGGAAATTGATATCACTATAGCAACCAACGCAGTGTCATGAATGACTGAAAAGAATTTTTTATCCTACAGGAGTAGGAAAGCATGGATGTTCAGCACATGAGAGGAACATTTTATTCGCAGTTAAGCAATAAAAAATAATCAGTCATATAGTATATCATATTTTGAAAAAAATTTCCCCAAATTGTTGGCATTATGCTGATTTATTATATCTAATTAGTGAGAAGTCCAATTACAGATCCCAGATGGTGAATTCTTCAACTGGAATACAAAAGGACTACTTTAATCAGTCAGCATCTCACTTTAGTAAGTCTGCAGACACAATATCCAGATGTAAATAAAATATAAGGTGCCAAGACATCTCATGTGAAGGAGTGACTTGCAGGAGCTATCAGGAAATGAAAGTTTGCTGTAATAAGACTAAATTTATATGAAACCACAGTATGAGGTTCCTACAGGTATCAGCCTTGCGCAATGGGTTGGAAATTTTCTTCCAAACCACCGGCAAGAAAGGCAAGAAAATGATTACAATTTCTTCTGTCAATTCAATTCCCTGTTAGCAATGAAAGTCCAATCAAGGGTAAGGAAAATTGTTCTAAATTCAAGAAAGCAATGATGGGAACGTAACAATGGCTTGAGAATTCAGAAGTGTTCTGACAGAAAAAGGAGGAAATAACTGTTTTCAAATTGATGAAGAAAGATGAAAGCAATGCAAACGCATGTGAAAATAAATAGGAACAGTAGGAACAGTCAGGATGGCTAGTCTGAAGAGCAGTATACAGCCACCTCTTTCCCCTGTAATTTCTCAGTATGTTCTGCTTTCTATTTATCCAGAGGTATTTAAATGCAAAGACTTTATGAGATGACAGAGAACCTTCTAAATTTAGGTACAAGATTGGTATAGAGAAAGATCTATTTTTCTTTAAAAAAAAAAATTTCACTGAATTTTGGCAAATAATTAGTTTTCATTATTATAATCCAAATTTAATTTAGTCTCCAATTGAAAGGCTAAATGGTGCACATACTGACTCAGCAAAATTTCCAGGCTCCCAAGAACTTACAAGCCCAGATAATTCCATATGTATACACAGCACATCTAACAGTACTGTAGGGCTATAAAGCCATTGTGATAACCCATGAACTGAGTGGATATATGGTGAGGAAATTCCTTTCACAGCAATGGAAATAATATTGAATTGCTCAGTTCTTGCTTAGTAAAAAACATGTTGTTTCAGACACAGCAACCTCTCCAGCCAAAAACCCAAGCCAACCTTTCCATAAAGACCATGAAATAGGTACCATGGAAAAGTAGCTCTTGCCAATGGTCTTCATGGGCCCAGAGAAAGTGATCCTGTAAATCCATTTGGAGGATGAGGGACATCATTCATGTTCTCAGAGGAAAAAGTTTCTACCTTTAAGAATCTCGCTGGGAAAAACAAGTCAGAAGCTGCATATTCCCAAGCACTGAGAACGTTTTCTTCTCATTCCATGAACAATTTTTTCAGCATGTTAAGAGCCTGAAGAAAATGAAGCACAACTCAAGGTCAAAGCCTTTGACCAGGCTTTCCTCAGAAGTCTGAGTAGATAGTACATACTTAGTAGGAAAAAAAAAAAAAAAAAAAAAGTGCTCTAAAACTGCACAGTAAACAGCAAAATGGGAAGCCGGATGGGAAAATTCTCCAAAACCAAGGAGTAATGGAGATTCCTGACAGCAAAGAACCAACAGCAAAAACACAATTTACCTAGAATGTTGGAGCTGTATTTCTACATACTTGCCAAATGTTTACAGAATAAGGTAACTGCAGCATTCTCAGTGCTTTATTTTTTTAAATGATAGGTTTATAGCGAACAGACAAATTCTAAAAATAGTGGAAAGACCTTAATTACTTCAGCAGGACTTTAAAACAAACACAAAATAAAAATTTAAATGAAAATTAAAAAAAAAAAAAAACAACCACGTAGACATTTCTGCTAAAGCCAGGAAGATTCTCCGTGATACATTCAAATGAGACTTTTGTCTAGGACTTGTAGCAATTAAGGAAGACTGAGAGGAGTAGATGGAGACACTCACCTAAGATGAAAAGCTGTGAAAGAAAAATATTTCAGTCAAGAGATAGGCCAAGGTTTGCAAAGCCTGGTACAGCACTGAAATCATTTTTTATCCTCTTGCTTATAGTAATTTCTTAGAGTACCAAATATCTTTATCATTATGGCTTACATGATTGCAACTTGAAAATAATGAGGAGCAAAAAAGAATTTCTGGCAGAAGAATACAGAATGCTAAAGGAACTACTCACAGCCCATTTTTAAATGTGTGTTTCTTGGCTAAGATACAGTGAGAAGTATTTGTACTCTTTTACTGTTGGAATTAGCAGAAAGATTGTATCAGTGATAGGAAAGTAAGTGTTTCCATTTTATAGTGCTATTTGATTACTAGGGAAAGTACCTGAAAACTCAGTACTTTGTTCACCATGTATTTACTACACCTGATGCTATGAATAGTACATCTGATAGTATTATCACACATTTTATGCTCGCCATAAATACTATTTATCCCTAATAATTTCAGTTTATGCAATATATTTAAATTGCAAGATACATAACCCCAGAGATAAATGATAACCAAACCCATTCCAGCAGGAGTCTACTACAGAACTAGATTTTCCAGCTATGACTTCCCTCTGATCTCCATTTATTTTGATTGAGTTCTGCATTTCCACTATACATAGCCATAAACGTTAATAAGAAATCAAGCTATAAGGAGCTCCTAAAACTTATTTTTCATATTTAAGGAATTTGCATCCAGTTATACCTCAAATGTCTGAGTCACTATATTAAGAAAATAAGAATCTTAATATGGTTACTATTTTGCTTCTGATTAGTGTTATTACTAACTGCGATGATTAATATCAACTGTAAATATTAATACATGGCAGCTAATTAGGGGTTACATTCAGGCCAAACTGTGACTCAAATCTACACTTCATTTAAATGTGTTTCTCTGATACGTAGTTCAGCTATCAGATCTGCGTGGGACAAGCGATGGCTCAGATTACTTGGAGTTGCAATGGAATTTAAGTAAATTTAGGATTCTCTTCCCCTTTGAAAGGCAGATATTTCCTGTTAATGTAACATCCTGAATGCTCAGCCTGTACTGTGGGGTGCAGAGGGGAATGCAGAACCCAAACAACTGCCATAAGATGCTGAAATAAAAGCCTTTCATTATTTTATTCAGGAGGAGGAGAACAAATGAGGGGAAATTAGCTCTGTTTTTTGTGTCCTTGAAACACCCTTCATTCAGAATTTCACAGCTGACAGTTCACCACCCATGCAACAAGTCTGCCAGAAACATCGCAAGCTCCAAAGTTAAGAATTCACTGCAAATGATTTTAAATGGAGAACTACAAGGGAAAAAAAAAAAAAAAAAAAAAAAAAAAAAGTCTTAGCAGGATACTTATTCACAATAGGGGATCTGAAAAGTTCAAGTCAACTTTCCTACCCACAGATCCAGACTAGCCAAAACCACAATACAGTACTCTCCTCTGCAAATAAAAAGCTCTGTGCTGCAGAATGACAGAACTGCTCGGGTTTGTCCTTGGCATGACTATCCTGCATTTTCCAGCAGCTGAATTTCCTTGCCCACAAAAATCCTCAAGAGGCATGCGTCTCCTACATAAAAATATATCACAGCATGTCTGTGGTCACAGCCCGAATCTGGCTCACCCCAGCCATGCAGATTTCCAGGGCTATAAAGCATAAGTTTCAGGAGTGGGATTGAGGGATAAGGGAACAACAGACAAGCTATGAGACAGCTTGGAAACCACAGGAGAATTGTGGATATCAGTTTGTTTATAGCATCACACAGGGATGTTAAGTTCAATAGAAACTGTGATGTGTCTGACATTTCTCTCCCAATGAAATGTATTAACACCGTTTGTCAAAAAATATGCCGGAGCAGAAAGTGAATTTAAGCTCCTAACATCCCAAAATTACTCTGAACTGCATGGCAATTTCCCCAGATAGCTCAGAATATGAAAACTCCATGGCTTTAAATAAAAATTGGAGGAAGCCAGCAAAAGGTAAAAGGCCTCACAGTGATTTGTCTAGTAGATTTCTTGTCTTTGTTTTAACACAGTCTAGTTTTTCTTTAGAGGGTAAATTAGGACAAAAAACATCACAGCATGTAAGCAACATTTTCCGAGATGATGTTTAATGCACTTCAAATGCATCTCTGTTCAAATTTCAAGCCTGTTTCAAGCATTTACTTCAATATTACAATGCTGCTGCTATGCAAATTCCTCTTCTACTGCATGTTATGCGAGGCCTAACAAAACTTATTTTTAAGCTGTGTCTCCCAGTTAAAAACAGAAATTAGTGTTCTCTAGGGAATTCAAAGGAACATTTTCTTTGAGTTCTATATCATTGGACCCATTTTCCATCTCAAAGGCAGTGGATGCCAATAACCTTGACTCCTGTCAATGAGGACTCAAGAGGAACTTGTGCTAAAGATTTCCTTCACAGCCTACATGGAAAGCCCTGCAGCACTATAGGAAATGCTGTTTCTACTAGGGAGAAGGGTTTGATCACGACCACATGGGATGAGGTGAGTGATCAATGTGTGCTGGCTGTTTTGTACAGTGATGATTTCAAGCACTTTCCATTCAAAAGGTTAGAGATTTTCACTCTCTGTGTAGATTCTGAGTACACTCCGTGCCTATGAAACAGTAGGAGGAGGTCTTATTGCATCTGCAGGAAACACTGTTCAGCCAAACAGCAAGACAGAACTGCAAGTTCTCTTCACAATAAAAAAAAAAGAGAGAAAAGTGATTTTTCTCTGCCTCCCATTTCATGTAAGGTCTTGGAAATACTACAGGTCCACATCAGTAAAATGTATATCTGAGAGAAGATTAAAGTGACAGACATTTTTATCTTGTAGTTTTAACTTTCAGGATTTTATTTTGCAATTAAATAGTTATTACTGAAAGATATTTATTTTTTTCTAGATTGTTTTTTTAAAATTCTGATTACGTTGGAGCAATTAAGTTCAAAAAAGTTCAAAAGAGTGTAGCTAGTAAGCTCTAGCTGTTCAAAGGCCAGGCAACCGTAAACACTGATAGAAATACACACCAACTATATATATTTACAATTACACTGATTATATTATATACATATATATATACACTGTTAATCTTCAACTTAAGATGCTTACTGATTTCTAAATGAGTTTCACCTCCTGAACTTTAATCACCTGCAGTTTTCCAGAACACTTCAATCTTTCACATCACTTCTCTACCAACAAGCTTATCCTGTTGTACTTTATATGGGCATTTTATACTACTGAGAGACCATCTTTATGCTTCCATTTCAGCATGCCAGGATGGATATTATGCTACTTGCAAGAATAACTTTAAGACCTCTTCATTTCTATAGGGAAAGTACAACACATTAAAAGAAAAGCTAATTTACAAGAACCTGAATTTATTTTTAAACAACATAGTGTCTGACTTTGAATAAAATCTCAAGCTAAAGCTGGAATTCCAGGCTGACACTTTGGTCAGCCTCCATTCTCACTATTATCTAAATAGAAAAATAAATAACATGGCAGATTTTCAACATGGCTTTTGAGCCTTAATTTTGATTATTATTATTTTAGTTTGGTTTAGTTTAAGCCAGACTCTTTACTATTACTTAAATGTTGATTTATGTTCCTTAGAATTTTCTTGTCAGTTGTGGGTTACCATTTTTTCCTTTCTTCCTTCAATGGTTTACAAAAAATAAAACCTAGCAAGTACAAAAAGTCTTCTTTTGAATCTATACATACGTTTTAACAGTGTTTTAACTACCTAATTACTCTGTAATAGTATCTAGCAGCTCTGGGCAATACAATGTTAAGAAATGTGTTTGTGTGTTGTTTAAATGAATAAAATTAGAATCAGAATTTAGAGTGTATGATGAGGGGGAAAAAAAAAAGCACACTGAACAGCTCCCTCAGGTCTGTAAGCAAGAAGAGCACAGTGCTGTGCTCCCATAGCACAGGACAGCCTCACGTCACACCTGCTTGCAGTACAATCCAGCAGCTCTCAGAAGTCATTTCAAAGCAACAGTATACCAGCGCAATCAAAAGGAGAACTTCTCATAACTAAGCCAGAGGAGCTTGGTTTGCGTAACAGCTGTAGGATTTGACCTCTGCCAATTCCTGCTGCCCATCCTTCATTCAGCGCTTACCCCCTACACAGGAGATAACTTTCATAGCTTAGAAGATGAATGACTGTGATGTGCAGTGGTGAAAGCACGATCCCATTTCTGTTACTTTTTCCCCTCTATATTATAAGCCATACAGCATCTCCCTCACCAACTGCAAAACAAAGCCTAGTCCAAGGCCACACATGGCACATCCTGAACCGATGAGACCTGTTCTCCAAAGCAGAGTGACAGCATCCAGGATGCACAGCCGATCAAACCCAAGCCATTTCAGGAGAGCTGGGTTACATTTCAGCTTCTTGGAGGCATAGGCTATACTGAGCTTTGTCATGCTGGCAGAGGAACCCTCAGCATCTCTGACTGCCTTACCCCACAGCCTCCACCAGCTCCTGCCCTTTTTCCCAGTCTGGAATTTGTCAAGGTGATCGCAGCCCCATGCTGGTGGGACCCTCTGCAGAAAGGAGCTGCTGGCAGGCTGCATGGGCAAACTGAGTCCATAAGCAGCAGGGACTGCAGTTACACGCAGGGGTATGAGCCAGGAGCGTGCTCAGGCTTGGCCCCTAGCCATGCTAGGATGGTGCTTGACAGAATGCTACAGTGATGCTACTACCTCCAAACACCCACTCTGTCTTTGCCAAGGCATAGAAACACAACTGGCTTTTGGGCTTTCCATAGCCAAGTCCAGTTCAACCCATGAGCATATGCTGCAGTTTTCCTAGACTATGCCATATCCTTGGCTAGCTGATTTTTAGGAGTGCAAAAGGTCTTCTCTTTCATTACAAAACTACTTTATGCATCTCAACTGCCTGCCACAAGAACTCTTTCCTAATGGCTGGGCAATTGCAATTACTGCTAATGATGCAGTTACCACCAGCACCCTAACCGCTGTCCTTGCCTTTCCTGGCTTGTTATTCCTTTCGCCTCCTAAACCTGCTTTTCTAAAAGGCAAGTTTTCCAAGGCTGCACAGTAACACATTCAATATAATAAGGTTGTAGCTTGGTTGTGATTACTTCATTTAAGGGGTAAATATTAATATTCTTCCAAAGAATTATAGTAATAAGATCCCCAAGCTGATTTTGCCCTTCGCCTTTTGATCTTTGTAATACAAAGCACAGACAAACAACATTTTTTGAGTGAACAGCAACTTTCTGGAGAAATCATTCTTCTCCCTTATTCCTTTCCTTTTACAATCTGAAATTCTGCATATCATATATCCATATCATATTGGCTGTGTTTGTCACCATGTCACTTAGGGGTGAATTAAAACACCAAGCCAACTGCATTTGCCAAGAACAGCCATACTATCTACTCATAGTAAAAAACAAAAAAATAATAAAAAATAAAAATAAATAAATAAATAAATAAATAAATAAATAAATAAATAATAAAAGATAAATTAAATAAATTTAAAAAATTAAAAAAATAAAGCCAGGGGGTCTTTAGCTTAAGCTGGATAACAAGTGGGGGAAGGGGAAAAAAGGGTTGCATCCTACCCAGGTCTGCTGAAACGGTGTTCCACACTTCTGATCTTTCAAAATTATTTAGTGCTGGCAGCTGATTCAGATTGGTAAAACATCATTTCCACTTGAGATTAAATTGACTGATCATGCTGACCAAACCAAGCATCTCTGAATTTGGATTTTGGAGTTATTATTTTCTGCATATGGAAAGAGTAAAGGAAAAGCTGCACTGGACCCACCAAAATTTTCATTGTGATCTCAATACCACTTGCTGGTGGTTTCTCAGTGCAGGTCTTGGAGACAGTGATACAAACTTACAGCACCTCCAAATAAGCGAGGATTCAGGCAAGATCAGCTTTCCCAGACACTGAAAGGCACGAGCCAGAAGGCTACTAGAAGAGTCATTTTGGTTGATAATCTGTATTCACTGCCAATACTTCCATGCAGTTTTACTCGTGCCAGTTGCCTTCAGAGAGAGCTCGAGTGAAGCAAAGCCAGCTGCACCAGCTCTGGCAAGGGCAGCCCAGACAGAGCTCTGTGTCCAGATGCAAACCATAAGAGACCGTCCGTGAAAAGTCAGTTTGCAAACAGCTAGCAAGGGAACCGCTAACGTACTGGTGAGCAGTGCAAACACTGCACAAACCCACAGATCCAGCAGTAGGCAGAGTTACAAAGCAGAAGCAAAAGTGGGGTTTTCTTAAAGAGATCAGCTCTAACAGCCTCAGGGCAACTACTTTACACCAGATGTAACAAGTTAAGAAATAACTGCTAGGGAAGTGGATAAAAAGGACTGGAAGAGGTCCACAAGGTATCCTGAGCGGAAGAGAAGGATGATTTCCAATGCAAGACCCCAACTAGCTGACATGTGGAAGTAATACAGTCAGAACAGTGGGGACTAAGCTGCTATGTCAAGATACAGTGGGGAACTGAGAAGTGGCTGGCACAAAGGTAAATAGCCACAACTAACACAGCAGCTTGCATGAAGAGTTGCCCAAATACCTGTTGCTGGATGCAGGGAGACGTGAAGGGTTGCCAAAAAATGTGTGACAAAAGGCCCCAAAGTATAAGTGCATAAAAACTCCTCAACTGGCAATGAGTGGAAATCCTTCTTTTTCCTTTGCTTTTCCCAAGAGTTAAAAAATAAAAAAAATAAAAAACTAGAGATAGCTCATCACCAGCTTCCACCACAGAGAGGAGAATCTTGGTTCCAGTGGAATGAGAAGTCTCTACTTGCTGTTTATACATTGATTTTCAAAAATCAGTATTTCTAATGCTGCTGTACAAGAAAGTGTCCATCCTGTGATGAGAACATAATACAAATTCCTAGCATCTTAACAGAACAACGTTATCTTCTGGAAAATTTTTAATATGGTCTCATTGAATCTGAATAAAAGGAAACTCTCAAAGCAGCCCTCGTTCATTGTCAGACATTTTTAACATGCTTACCAAGTGATCAATTGCTCTCTGTGGCAGTTCAGACATGCTCTCTTTAGTGTAATCAAGTCATGTCTCTAAGGATATTGTTGCAATGAAGCTGAAACAGCATTTCTCAGCTAAAAATCTCTAGCTGAGACTGCTATTTCTACCAGTTCTTGATGCCAGATGAACAAAGATAAATGCTGGGTAAGAAAAACTAGTGCAACTAGTGCAAGTCATCAGTAGGTGCAGCTTGCAAGGATGAAGCAAAGTCCTAGGATAGTACATGAAGCTAACTGAATATATATTTTCTAGTACAGTACTAGCCTAGAAAGAGAAATGTAGTTTAGTATTCTCTCAGCCTTCTGAAAGGAGTGAAATAGGGTTAGACTGGTCTTCCAAAAATATAAATCAGAAACAACGTGAGGAATTAGTGTTGGTTCATCAGTAACTCTACCAAAGGAAACCAAGACTGCTGAGACTGCAGTAGTTCAAAACCAGTTCAACCTACTGATCTTGTTAGCAGTTTGCTTCTGTGTGCAGGTCTTTTGGATGGTGTTTTCAGTAAGGTCACTTAAAACAGTACTGGGAAGTTTCCATAACGCAGCAGAAGTTTTTTGTTAAGGAGACTGACACACAGATATTCAGTACAGATCTCAGTGTTTGCAGCTATTCAGATATGACAACCACTACTTCTTAGAGAAAAATACCTTTTCTGAGGTCACAACACTTCACACAAGTTGCTTTGAAAGCCTGTTATCTTCTTTAAGTGCACAGCTGAACAGCTGCAGAAGAATAAAAACAATTACCATGACAGCTATGAAACACATAATACATCAGGTTGGTCCACTAAGCTTCATAAAATAAATGAAGAGGAATTTGAACTAATGCATGAGTTGCTGTTCTCCCACTATATTCATCTCCCACTGGTAGAAGAGCTGGAAGGCATGTTGTGTGAGGAGAGGCTGAGGATATTTGGCACGTCCAATCTGGAGAAAAGGCAACCACATTGCTCTCTGCAGTGTCCTGAGGAGAGGAATGAAGAGGGAGGTGCTGAGCTCTTCTGGGGACAAACAGAACAACAGAACACACAGGAATGGCATGAAGCTGCACCAGAGGAGGTTCAGACTGGATATTAGGAAAAAAGTCTTTACCATGAGAGTAGTCAACATGGAACAGACTTCCTAGCAAGGTAATTGATGCTCCATGCCTGTTAGTGTTCAAGAAGTATTTGGATACTGCCCTTAGTAGTATGTTTTAACTCTTCATTAGCCCTGAAGTGGTCAGGCAGTTGGAATAAATCCCTGTAGGTCCTCTCCCAGCTGAAATATTCTTTTAAGGAACCGGTGCCAGGCATAGAACTGCTCTCAGTACAAGGTGTTTGGAATAGGAGGTGATAAACCATTTATTCCAGGCATGGAGTATAACGACACCAACACAATGTGACCATAGGGACTTCTGACATCTCTTCCAGACATAACAGAACAATCTGCCTCTCTACTTCTGACTATTTTTGTCCTCTCTAAATACATTAAATATATCTTCCACGTTGATTAATCCATTCAGGCAACAAAGGTGGATAAGAAAAGCTCTTTCGTGCTCAAGGTGAATAATATAACAGTGCCTCGTGATTTGGGGATACGCTTCCTGAATAAAAAACTTGGGATGTTAGGGGAAACTGGAAAATAAAATAAAATGGAATGTGGAGGGAGAAGCCTTGCAACTGGAAAAGCAAGCAAGGCAAAAAAAAGTGTTTGTTTGTTTTTTTTTTTTTGAGGAAAGCTTTCATATACCTACATTACTTGTTAGATTTTTTCTTTGTGGCCTTACACCCTCAGAGGTATAGGGAGAGGAAAGTATGGCAACACCCCAGCAGGCTTCAATACACAACAGTGGGTTATCAGTTCCGAAGAAGCGACAGAATAAAGCCTGAGCTTCGATTCACTGAAGTCTTCAAAAAGCCTTTTTCTGCATAACCATGATCTCTTTGCTCTTCCTGATACTAATGGGCTGGTTTATTGAACTCGTGCATATGTGGAAGACTAAAGTATTTGTATACATGAGTCAAAAAATAATAGAGTTTTGTTCTCATTTTTATTGTAACAGATATATCACCTGGTGAAAATAGTCTCTGCCTCCCCTTCTTCCTCAGGGTCTTTGAGGCTTTATTGTTACAGATGTTAATGTTAATTATTGCTGATAAATAGCAACAACTGCTGCTTCTTGAATTCCAATAAACTCTTTGATATTGACAAGTGAATATTACAGGAAAGATTCCCGTTGAAATGATTAAAATGACTAGTAAAAGAGGGTTGTATTATGACACCAAAATGGAAAGCACATGGAGATCAGCAGGCAAATATAATGAATAGTCTGAATAGGAAGCTATAGTAACTCTTGTCAACTCAGTCCCTTTTGATTTAGGTCATTTAGGAAGCATGTAGGCACATCCTCGCCTCCTGAGGACACTGTGGGAAAGACTGGAAATACTTTTCAAGATAGGGGAATAGTTGCATCATGGCCACTCAGAAGTAAATGAGGCTTCAGGGTAGAGACTTGGAAACTATGTACAAAACAGATTTCAGCAGCAGCGGGAAAAGCAGAAATACATTTATAACTGTATTGAACAGGCAGGATGGCAGAGCAGAAGAACCTGACTGAGGCACATCATATTTTTATTCTCAGTAAAAAGGGAACTATATAGAGGAGATTCCAGACGTTAAAAATGAAGAGACCTAAGTTTCTGTTACAAAGACAGAACTGTCAGCTTCTTATTTGTTAACTCTTTTAATCACTACTTCTACAATGTCTGCAGCTTTTGTCTTTCTTGCCATTTCTACTAAGATATTTTTCCATTTTAGCCATTTACCCAAGTTCTTAACCAGGTACTTAACCAGGGCCCATGCCTTTATGGTCTACTAAATGCGGAAACTTCGTGTGATGTTCTCTTGCCACAGGAGAGGTTCTCCAACACTCCTCAATCCTAGGCCAGTTCTGATCTCAAGCATGACAAATTGCTCCCATGCAACAGAAAGAAAGGTCTCAATAAAACAAAATATGCCATTAGAAGCCAAAGCCACTGTCTCACCACTGCAGAAAGGGCCTTTGGAGATCAGCCCTCCATCTGCCCATGCCTGCTGACTTATGCAACAGGGATGTGAAAGCACCACTATGAGGCTGAGGGTCTTCTATGCCAACCTAACAGCCTCATGTTTTTTCAAATCCAGTTGTAACACATCCCTTAAGTGCCTGCTTTCCTATTTTCATAGATTCATAAAGGTTAGAAAAAGATCTCCAAGATCATCTAGCCCAGGCATCCACTTACTACCAATATTGCCCACTAAACTATATCCATTACATGCTTCTTGAACAACTCCAGGTATGGTGACTCAACCATCTCTCAGGCAGCCCGCTCCAGTGGCCAACCACTCTTTCAGAGTTTTTCCTAATATCTATCCTGAATCTCTTCTAATCCAAAATAGCCCAAATCCCCATTATTTATGTCTGCTTTCAGTCAGAACCATTCAGACGCCACAAACACCCAGCTGTCAAATCCTTGTACAACCTGTATGAGCTGAATAGTCACAAAGAATCTTACAAATTTACTTTCAGTGCCATCACCAGTACCTGGTGATGGTAAATACTCCATCCACAGCCAACTTTCCCACCAGATGCCTCAGTCACCTGCTTGCAGGAGATGTCAGAGTCATCCATCATATTTCTTGTACTTTTACTTAGTATCTGATGCTTCCAGTTCCTCCCACACATATAACATTTTGAACAAGACTGGTGAAAATCTGGACTTATATTCTGCATTCAATTTACAAAGGGATAGATTTCACTTCATAAGCCCTGAACAATCCGTATGACATCTGACAACAACCTTTTGCCTTTATCTTGCTAAGAAGTCATGTCGGCTTTTGTTTTTCTTTTGTTGTTGTTTATTGTTTTGGTGGGGGGGGGGTTGTGGTTTTTTGTTGTTGTTGGTTTTGTTTTGTTTTTACTGTGGAAGAAAACATATGTTTTCCCAATGAAATCTTAACAGCTATTTATAAAATTAATTTCTGGTGTTGACAACTTTTCTGCAAGTTTAATGTTTTCTACGATTAAGATTGTTATGCTGAAGTCAGAAGTTCTATATTAACAAAATCATAGATGCAAACCCATGCATAGCATGTAATAAAAGTACTGATATTCAGCACTATTAGCTCAGATTAAAACAGCTCACATGGTTTCCCAAAAGTAGACAGGTTATCAACACCAGGAGGGAATACAAAGCAAAACAACTATATTCTCATCAAGCTACAATAGCAAGAGTCCCCATTTCCAGCTGCACAAATACATGCCCATATTATATTGAAGTCTGCTATACAAACCAACAGGACCACAACTGTGCTACTTTTGGCCAAGCTTGTGCCAACAGACCCATTTGAAATTAGTATGCTGGAAACACAGTTATTATCACAGTGACTTTGTGCATCAGAAACTGAGCCTGTGTTTATGTCAGAACTGTAAGCTTTAATTTCTTTACTGGTCAGCAGGAAGTGGCAGACTTCTCTCACTGAAATTTAGCAGAATTACGTGAATTAGGCTCAAGGAGATTTCTGTGTATTCAGAGGTGTTTGTTTGCTAGCTTTGTTTATTGATCAATTCACTACTGGATACAGGGGAGAGGAGACGCTTTTCCTGGATTTGGTAAAGGTATAAATTTGCAGTTGTAAATGTCCAGGCCCATCAGCAGTGCAGCCCTGACAGCTCTGCCCTTTGTGCAGGATATAACCTCATAGAAATTTTGCTGACTTTGTGTTTTTAAATGGTTGTAATTCATTAGGAAGGGCACAAGGACAAAGACGACGATGATGATAATGACAGCAAAGAAATTAGAAAGATTCTACGTATGACTTTCAATGAAAAAGGGAAAAAAAAAGATTTAGATTAAGTGAAGTCCCGTTAAAAAAAAAAAGTACTATCCTTAATAATAGAATAATATAATAATAGTTCCCCAAGTCACATTCCCCTGTACTCGCAACTTCAATATCTAAAATATTTAGAACATTCACTTCGTGCAAGCACAAAGGAATAATAGAGATTTTTATACAGCTTTATTGTTTTACTTTATGTGAAATGGCTAACAACAAATCTTCAAATTTAGTCATTTGCAGTCAAATGTTGTTACCAGCAATTTAGAGGTGACAGTTTTCATTAGCACATGCCCAATGTCCTTTTCAAATGTTCAAGTCAGACACTTTCTAGATAGGGCTCTCCACATCCATATAACTGCCCTTTGGTTGCCCCATCCGAGACGATGCTGTGATGACTCAAGATCACAATTAAAAATGTACTATTGAAGAACTACAGTCAACCTATTTCAAAGGAGAAGAACAATAAAACCCTGTTCTGTCATCTAATCAGCAATCAGCCCAATTTCAAAATGCAGTATGTAATATCTCCCACTGAATTCAGTGCTAAGTGCAAGTTATCAGCATTCACACAATCTAAGCAGCTTCTGTTTAGTAACCTAAATTAATTTGAAAATGTTTACCTGCTGGGCCCAAACCTTGAGTAAATGACTTGTGAGTTGAACAATGTCTTCCAGAACATAATTAAGAACATTTATTGGTAACAGAGCACTTAACAAGGCACCAGGGGGCCTACATGTAGCCAACAAATGGGGGAATTTCAATTAAGCTGTAACTTAACCTATAAGCAAATAAATGCTGGACGGGAAGATTAGATGCAAAAAAAAAAAAAAAAAGAAAGAAAAAAGAAAAAAAAAAAGGAAAGCAGGAAGAGCTGCTGCAGAGGAAGGCATATTTTGATAGATTCTATTTAGATTCTATTACTTATAAATGGATGACTATTAAAGCTCAAGACATCTCTGCTCCATCCACTGAGATCTTCCTTCTAAGGCTTCACTATAGCCATTCCATGTGAACAGCCATCTTTTCTACACAAAAAAATTAGGCAGACTAAACAGTACTAGCATTCTAGCATTAACAAAGCATCCTTACAACAGAATATAACCTGCTCAACTTTAAGGTAAGTTGTCAAAAATGAACATACTGTTGAAAGCTTCTGCTTATACTAACAACTGGATCAGCATGGCCCTCACTCCAGAGATAAGTGACATCCAAGAAGGCTGTTAGAAAGTTGAAAAACTCACTCAGGGCATACAGCCAGCACATGGTCAAAAATCCATCCTGTGCTTGCCCCTCAAACACTTCAGTTTCTGCTAGAATCCTCTCCAGTCCAAACTATGCAATACATTTATGTTTCTCAATAATGCTATAAACAAAATAGCCAAAATTCTGCTGCAGCTGGAGAGGGGATAAAATTATTGTTTTAAACCACAAACAGAAAGCAGAAAAAAAGTGCTTCTAAGGATATACCGAAATCTACAGTCAGATATATAATATTACAAAATTTACACCTCCTTTACTGAGATTTCTATCATTGATTCTCACATGTAACTTGAAAACAAGTCAATAATTATTCTACATAATACACTATAAATGTCAATCATACAAATAGTAACTTGGCAACCCAAAGAGACATCCAACACAAATCCTACCAAGGCCAAGCAACTAACATGGGAATGGTGAATGCCTTTCATTCTAACTGATGTAATTCCTTAGCAAAGCACAGGAGAAAGTCCTCAATCTTCCTTTTTTTTTTTTTTTTTTCTGTTAAAACAAGAATTTTATTTTATTTTTTTTTAATAAAGAAAGGCAATACTGAAAAAGTATGTACTACATAACATCTCTAATTTACTTTTCCTTCATGCACATTTTTTAAAGGTTAAACAGTGCTCCAAGAGTTCATTAGCTAATGCTTGTAAAAATTTCTGAAGATGAACATTACTAGATAAGGATGGCTGTTATCATCCAAGGACAGAGCAAGGGTGACCAAGTAGCTAGCAGATTTGTGCTGCGTGGTAAAATCTTTACTGATTCTTCTGGGCTCAAACTCATTTCATGAAGAGACGTTGCAAGGACATAATACTTGTCAAGCTCTTCAAGTGCTATTTACTGGCACCAAAACATGACACCAAAGAAGTTTCTGGGAAAAAAATAACAAGATTTAAAAAGAAAGACTTGTTTTTCCATTTAAACCTAGCATCAAACTTCTACTGAAAATGCATATTGTTGATGGATAGAAGCATCAATTTTGTGTGTGACTGACACTGTGTCTTCTACCAGACTGGTAATTCTGTTCACTGATGACAGGCATAGATCTCTCCACCTGTATAACAAAACTGAATTGAAACAGATCTGGAGTAGTTGTCACAAATTTATTGCAACATAAAACCCAACAACAAAGCAATACACCTGTTTAGAAAACAGATAGGAAAATGTTAGCGTTGCTGCAAAGACCCAAACTGTGCAGGATGATTTCTCACTGCAGCAAGACCACATGGACATGGTAAGAACATCCTAATTTGAACTGATCAGCAGGCAGCCCGCTCCTCTCTAACACAAGGACTCAGGATTTATCACAATTCTTCCATCTGTCCTTTAAACAGACAGAAAAACAGTACAGGAACCTGGAACTGCATCTCCTAACAATTGGAGCTAATTACCATCCAGGCTTCTGCTCCTATTGCAGCTGCTCAAGGATAATTACCGTTAATGAAAGCGGTGGTTGCAGGCTTCTTGGCTCTGCTAAGTTGCCTTATAACAACAGACTGCCAGATACATTTGGCATTCTGTACACCTTGCCACAGAGGAACAGTATTGATCCACGCACCACAGCAGCACATTCAGACTGAGGAATTCATTTGTGAAAAAACATATGATGTACTCAAAAGCAGAGGAAAGCATCACTCTCTGAAACCAGACAGCTTCTCTGTGCCAAGGCACTATCTGAAAGCCTGCCCACATGACAGCACAACTCCTTAACATGAGGCCACCTCACAGGAAAAGTAATACTCTTGTTTACACAACAGCTGGGACAGGTGAGGGTGATGGGAGCTTATGGAGGATTGTGACAGACTTTGACCTCTTTCATTGCTTCTGTATAGGGAAAGTTTCACCACTACAGCTATACAGAATATGCAGCTTTACATATTACAGCAAAAAAAGTATCACTGTTAAGATGTGGTCTTTGTCAACAGGAGCTATTCCAGCTCAAGTGTCTCAATGCTTTTTGTCAGCTAATTTGGCAAAAGCATTGTTTGACAAGAGTTCTGCCTCCTGGAAGAGCTTCCACAGCAACCTGAGCTGCAAATCACACCTCTGCCCAACAGCACTTTGCCATGGAGACTCTGCTTTATAGACACTGACAATGGTCACCAACAGCTGTCTCAAGGGGATGGAGGTATCCCATCAACCTGATCACACAGTTCACATAAATAACTGTTTTGTGCTATGAAAACAGAGAATAATTGCAGGAAACAGTGGAATTTATTCTTCTCACATTCCATTCTAGAAGTATTTCCAGAGAGTTACAGAATCACAGAATGGCTTGGTTTAGAAGAGACATTGAGAATCACTCAGTTCCAAACCCACTGCTATGGGCAGGGCTGTTACCCATCGGGTCAGGCTGTCCAGGGCCCATCCAGTCTGGCTTTGAACGCCTCCAGGAATGGGGCACCCACAGGTTTTCCGGACAACCTATGCCAGTGCCTCACCACTCTTTGAGTAAAAAATTTCCTCCTAATATCTAATTTAAATCTGTTAGTTTGAAACCATTCCACCTCATCCTATCACTAGGACTTCAAAATACTGAAGTGAAACTGGAATCAACATTATTTTGTGCAAGAGATATCAGTAACGCACTGTATTTAAAGTTTCTGTGGGAGCTGATAGAAAATATTTCTAGAAACAGAGCCTTGTTTTTGCAGAGAGGGAAGCATTCTGAGGAATTACTAGAATAAATACTATACAACTTCATGCCATATTGAGCTTTTCAAACACATTGTCCCTCTATTGTATTTTAGCTTGAAATTATACTCCTGGTGATTATAATATCAAAACAGAGCAGAATGGCAAAGAACTGGAAATTCAGACAAGAACAAAGGGAGAAGATTAGACAAAATGTGAAGCACAATGGATAGTCAGTAAGGTGAGCTGATACTGTAGAGATATGTAAATAATTTATTTCAAATAACACAAGCTAGAGAGGAGGAATTTATCTGAAGCCAGGAAAGCAGAAGTGGGAAAAGTTAGAGAGAAATTGGAATCAGGAATGTGGAAGATTTCGGAAACCTCAATACATTTTTCCTTTTTCTTTCTTTCTTTCTTTTTTTTTTTTTTTTTTTTTAAATGGAAATCATTGAGTTCTATCATTATTCAAATCAAGTGATATTTATGTATCAAAGCATAAAAAAGAAAAGGAACAAGTACCATACAGCTAAGGACATAAAGTCAATAAAAACACTGGTTGAGAGGATATCCAATCAATACAGCAGCCACTGCATCACTGTTACAGAAAATGTTCTCAAGAGAATGCTGTCCTGCTTTTCTTACCTTGCATAAAATAAGACTCAGTAACATTGAAATTTATGTTTATTTGGCAATCGCTCATTACTGGCTACAGTCAATGCCTGCTTTTGGAAAAATCAGACTAGCTGACAATAGAGACCATGTTCATAAGTTGTTTGGATTCATCATTGCAAGTTTTGCATTCTGTGTCCATGTTTAGAACACAGTTGTCACCTAGGGGACTATGGACCTTAATTGCATAGAATTTAAATGCCTCATTGCTAACTTTTGCATAAACTCCTGAAACAGTTAGTTTTATGGTAAAAATACAACTTTGACAGTACTCATACTAATATTTTTCTTTGACACTATGAAAGCCTGTGGAAGCAGCTCAGTTCACTGCTGTGAAGCTAAGTAAGAGCTCCTGTCCCAAATAAGTTACCATTGGAAGCCCCAGAGACCACATTATCCTATCACTGCTAAATTGCACCATCAAGGCTATACACTGTCACCTATGGGATTAAATTTAAAAAATAAATAAGCAATGTGTAATTAAAGCTCAATGCAAGATTTTCCTGTTAAAAATCACATCTGTAAGTCACATGCAGAAATGGAAAGAAATTCAAAATGCTAGGAATCCATTCTTGATGCTTCTTCCAGTGTTTGGACAAAAAGTGTTCACAAAGCACAGGATGACCTTAGTAAGAAGTGGCACGGCTAAGATAATTGTATCTTAATCTTGTAGTTCCTCGTTGTGGCAGATTTACACTTATTTTGCCAAAATCTATGAAAAAGATTTTAACACTATTTCAAATCCCTCTTCTACGCTTAAGACAAATGCTTAAGACAAAGCATTTAAGTATGTGCATGCACACACTCACCCCTCTTAGAAACAACTTAATTTGCTCTTCTTCCTTCACTGAACCAAGCTACTGGCTGACTGACAAAGCTCTCTTTGCCATCCCTTGGAGGTTCTGGTTCTCAACATAAGAACTCCCCAAGCCCTTCCATTCATGCCATCCATCCAGCACAACAGACTTCCTGTGCTGCTATGGGGAAGGAAAAGGCAAGAGGATCCTTACAGTTGCCAGGTTCTGAGCAGGGGGTGATGTGTGACATTGCCACCTAGCCCTCAATAAACATCACCCACTTCACTGCACTCAATTTGCTTCCCACCAGCTGTAACAATCAGCTCTTTACTTTTCTTGTGACTTCTCTTCTCTAGGTGAGAAAATAACAGCCCTAACTAAATTGCAGCTGCTAGTAGGAAGTCATGAAGTCCAAACAACAGAGAGACCCAACAAGGTTTCTTTTAACCTTATTCTCTCCCATGGCACTTTTACAAAGCCTGGTGATCTGAAAAGTGAGCTGTAACCTGCAGATCACTACACCATCCAGCTGACATTAAGTTCTCCCCTGAAGCCCTTATGTACTTACTGCTTCAGCCACAGGCTCACCTGATTGGAGTGGCAATGGATTAAAATTAAAAGATAGACAGCACTCAAAATTACTGCCTTCTGTGTCAGCTAAGTGTAATACAAGGCAATAGCTTGAGTCCATTCATCTGTTCCTCAATTAGTGTAATTCTCATTTGGAGAACACCTATCCTTAATCTCAGTGAAAGGTTCCACTGCTTTGACTTGCTGCCAGGCTCCTTGGACTCCATACAGGTACCAACACCATCCAAACAGGGAGAGACATTTTAGAATATGGACTACAGGGTGCCTGGTTTATTTTACTACACAAGCTCCCAGCTTTCTCAAGCACCTTGCACTCACCCACACAAGCAGACAAGCTCCGCTTCATGACACTACCTGAGCCTAATTTGGCACATCATTTTAATTATTGCTAAAATCGAATAAGCAGCATGCTATTTCTGTCTCCTGGGAGAGACTGCAATTTACATCTCCAAAAATATATGTATATAATTCACAGCAACATTAAAGTCCCAACACCTATAATAATTTTCTCAAATATACCCACTACTGTCAATCAACCAAAGTCATTCTCTAATGCACCAGATAATTTAAACACTAGAATATCCTTTAAAATCCCATAGAATAAATACAATATCTGGTCTAAGACAAAGTTATTATCATTTTCATTTCACTTCTTAGAGAGTTCCTAATAGAGTCTATTCTTCTAATACGTATGTGCAACATCCATTAAGGATAATGAGAACAATGCACATGAATCAAATGGGAGACTGCAATTCACATCCGTTGTTAAGGACCAGACCATAATCTCCTTTACAATATAAGGTTGGCTAATTCAGCTAAGCACAGTTACTCTCCAGCTTTGGCAAGTGAAATAGATGAGACCCTCACCCTAGATTGCTGGTATTTACCCAAGATTAATTAGATCAAATATTTAACGAGATAGCTCAAAAGGAAGTTCAACAGTTTGTGTGCAATACAGAGAAGTAAATGGAATTATTGTTACTGGCTGAAGTCAAGAGAATGCAAATTACTGCCAGTTTACATCATGATAGGTATATTTCCAGATAACCTACGGAGTAGGCACAAACTATTCCTGTTACTTTTTTAATGAATATATACTACTGTTTATATAACAATATTTTGAATTTTTTTTTCATATCTTTTTCACTGGACAGAAAAGAACTTAGACTTTGATCAAGGGACCAACTGCACAGTCAGTTCTCCTGAAAGGGATTTTAACACCTGTAACTGGTTCTTCCTTTCGCAGCTGCAGTGGGATGTTATTTTAGGCACCTGACAAAGTCTACAAAATCCTACTATATTCTCTCCATTAGCACAAAATCCCATTCATCAAGATTCAGTGTCAGGCTTTTTTAACAACAGTATGAAGATCAACTTTGATAAAGCTCCTCATCTGTCAGTGGTATCATCATCCTCAGTATTTTGAGCCATTACATGAATTTAAGTAAGCCTTTTGTAACAGATGGTGGTGTGCAAGAAAATTGTATGATGCCACACACACACTATAAAATTCACATCAAATCATAGAATATCCTGAGTTGGAATGGAGCCACAAGATCTATGAGTTGGACTTGATGGAGAGTCTGCTGTATATAACATAAGTGGCCCATGCTGCATCACTGCTATAGTCCATGCATAGTCCAACTGGAAGAAATATCCAACAGTCTATTTGACAAGCTGCTCTATAGAGGAGATAGTTTGTACAGAGTCACAAAGCAGTTGATACAGGAAAATGATATAAGGAGAAAGAAATCTTGAGTTGATATGGAGGAAGATTATTCTAAGTCAAGCTCAGCACTTTATCTCATGTTTTATTCACTCACCAAAAAGACTGGTGCCAGAGCTAACACACTGCGATGCAACATTTCATTTACGTATCCATAGTGTCAGCAATAGTTCATTAAGATGATTTCTCATAAACTACCACTAAAGTACTCTTTGTGATTGAAGTGGACAATTAAGCATAAATTAAGTTACCAAAAATGACACTGTGCAAAATTATTTGCACAGATTAACTCTGCTGACCCTGGTAACTACACTAGAGAAAAACTTGTAGCTAACAAACAAACAAAAAAAACTTTGTGGGCAAGCTAGAGCTTGGGAGAATAATAAATAAATTAGTATTTCAATCTTATTTAATTTAAAATAATTTTATCAAAGGCATCTGTCCTAATTCAGGCCCGTCTACATTATTCACTGAATATCAAAATATCCTGAATTAGAAAAGTTAGTTTTAAACTGTCATCTTCCCAAACAAAACAGAAGAGTTACTACACAGCTGATAAAATTCTTCTAAAAACCGCTGCTCTACCATTACAAAAACTTCCCTTTTTACTGAATAACACAAACAAAAAGTTAATCTTTTTTTCTTTTTCGACTCTGTATGACTTATAAGGCTGATTTAGTTTCCAAACATTCAAAGTTTATATACATGCATCCCTACCATAGCTTAATATATGCTCTAAATAATCTGCAGAAAATTGAACTTGAAAAGAATCTTCATCCTTCAGTGTAGAAACTAAACGAATACTTGGAATTATCTGTCTTCCTTGTCTATGTTTGCCATTTTCAAATGTAATGAATACTATAAATCTGAAATGCAGAAATAGCATTAAAGAAATAAAGAGCAAATATTTGATAAATAATTATGTAAACCAAGTATTTAAATATTTCTTGAAGATTCCATGAAACATATAATTTAAAAGAAACTGCCCTGAGAAAGAAAAAATGAAAGTGAATAAAACCAGAACTCTAACTGGTTTGAAAAAAAAAAAAAAAGAAAGAAAGAAAACAGTGCAGGAGAAACAATAAACATTAAAAAAAGTGAAAAGAACAAGTGTTGTTAGTAATAAATACCATAAGCATAAAAGAAAAAAGGTAATTTCTCCCCTAAAATATGGAGATATTTTCTGCACCTAGTCTACCAAAGCCAATGGAAGTTACAGTTTGACTATGGAAAGCCTACAGTCCTCAAAGTATCTGAAACAAAAATAATTCATATCAGTAATCAGCATTTTTTTTAAATTCCTAAGTGAATTGGTGCTTCAGAAAGCATTTGTCAATAAAGATATAGATTCACCAGTTATCCTTTTTAACTTCAAATGGGAAGCCACTTTCTTTCTATAAGAGCAGTTCCAGATGTGATCAAGTTTAAAACAATCACATGGAAATGGTCTGCAAACCTCTGTAGTTAAGTGAATAAAATACTAGCTTTTCTTAGTACGTTTCATGATATATTTCTGTGTCTTCAGAATCTGTTACTCCCACTTTGATGGCAGGCTGCTGAGCCATTAGCTTATTAAATGTGCACACCCCTGAACACCATCACCAGAAGGCAGCAGGATGAACTTTGCATTATTCAGCAACGTTTGTTGCGAGCCACTGTAACTTCCACTTAGGTCTTTACCTTGTGATGATTCTGTGCTTTTTGTAATAGCTAGGCAATTATAACATGCTAATAACAGCATGCAATGCCAATTTGATGACTGAAGGAAAAAAAAAAAACCTGTGAGTTCAGAATCAAATACCATCCCTGCAGACTTCCCGTCCATAGAGTCACTTGGGACACACGCATCACCTTCATCTATTTTCCATTCACTCCAAAAAGACCAGGATTGACAGATGTGAATGTTTAACACACTTCAGTTTTTTTCTTATGACCTCTGATATGGCTAACATCATTCTTTATTATTCTAGGATGTGCAAAAACCGTGAATTGACTGAAAACCATTTGTGTTCACTTAATTCATGGATGGATTTTATTCCACGCTGTTCCAAAGTGGTCTATATCCTCAAATGACTGAAGACATTCAACACCTTTTACCTCTCACTGATTTACCTTCAAGGCAAAGCTACTCAGTGAGGTATTCAGGATGTGCCAATATAAGGATCTAGCTTCTCTGATTTACTCACTTGCTTTAAGGGCGTATCAAGTTTCTAAACACTCAAACACAGTGGTTCCAGCAACACAGAGAAAATAAATTCCATCTTTGACCTTTTTAAACCGTTCTTATAGCATCATTCTGTAAGGCTGAATTTATTTTTCTACTGAATATATTCAATTCAGTGCGGCTATAAGGCATTAGTTGGGATTAAAACTGGGTCAGCAGCACCAGGAATAAATAGCACTTTAACCGGGAGAATACAAAGGCTCCAAAACATCCCAGAACTGCAATAACCAATCTATTTGCTCTAGGATTCAACATTCTTAGTGGCATCTCAGTATTTGTCCTACTGTCATCAGAAGGAGCAATTATTAATACAATTTTAAAAACATATTTTCCAGAAGAATATGAGGAGGTCATCACAGGCTTTGAATGTGTAAATGACACTACTGTCATTCACAACATGGTAATGCCTGGAGGCTCTGATCTCAGCTAGGACAGCACTGTGCTAGTTACTTTTACAAATAATTGGCATAAATGAAGCCACCACACAGAAATGTGTGATATATATACATAGGCAGCAGAGAATGGGCCGGGGCCAAGCAAGCAGTGTGCCTATATATTAGATGTACGTGACACCGTGCAGAGAAGTGAAGACGTCACAGAGAATAGCTGCACCTAAAACTCTTTAGTGAGAATAGAAGTATATTATCCTCAGTTAGGTCCACCTTCAATCAAGGCAGCTGAACTATACAGAATGTGCAATGCTTTTCTGTCTTCTTCACCTAATCTCTAAATATGGATATGCCATATGGATGTTCCAGTTACGGATGCATGGATATCCCATTGCATCATCTGAAAACATTATTTGCTATTTCAAGAAATATAGAAAACCTCTATTACCAGAACTGTCTCTGCCAACTGATTAAGGCTTCCTGACCTAAAGCACAAGGTCTATAGTATGCAGCAAAGAGCTAAACCACTTGTTGGTACCTCAGGCAGATTTATCCGATTGGTGGATAAAGCACTTTGGAGATAAACACAGTTTACTCTTGACAGCACGTAGCACCAAGATCTGTGATTGGGCTTCCTATGGAATTCAAACACGCAGCTCTAAATTGTATAGATGTGTACCAGTGCCCTCTACTGGCTGTTATCACAAAAACTAAACAATTAATAGGGGTTGTCAGACATCTCTTCATACAGCTTAGTTTATGTGGCTTGTCAGGCAGAACGCTGTCATTTTAGTATTGAAGAATTTGAATATGATTCTTCATGATGCATATTTGTGGTTAGCCAGTGGCAAACATATTAGCCCATGACTGACCATAGATAACCACATGTTTTCTTGGGTTAGATATGCATGTACTGTGCCTCTAAATTTAACATTATATGCTGGCCCTGTGTTTGAGAAAATGCATGTCTGCTTCTTTGTGGCATTTTTGTTGGAAGTGCATACAGTATTAATGATGAAAACCAACAACAGGGAGGCAGCACGGTCTAGTGGCCAGAGAAATGTGCCCTATGGGCTGGGTTCTGCTCCCTCTGCCTCTCTCACCAGGTGGCCAGCTGCTCTGCATTATTTACACTGCAAATCATCTAGAGACCTCTGCATTGGGGCACTACTGTGGTACACACCAGAAAACAAAAAAAAAAAAAAACAAGCTCGGCCTTCCTAGGTGGCGAGATACAAAAGATGAAATAAAGATATTGTAAATAGGGAGCCAAAAAGCCAAGCTGTTAACATCTGTTCCCCTTGCCCTACTAGAAGAGAACTCTGGGATGTTCACATAAAAGGTGAACGTGAATTTTCCAATACTGGTATTACATTATAGGTAAATTAATCACCACTGTTGTTGTTTGGAGGGAGGAGGGGAGAACTGTCTTTTTTTTTCCCATCTTGTTTTGTCACATTTACTGACATAAGGTTTTTTCTACCAAAACAAGTAAGATGACAACTTCCAGTAGACAGCGTTGACAAGATACACAACTATGCAATACATTAATTGTACATTTGTTTTATGTTTAGCAAAAATAAATAAATGAAATAATCCATAACTGCAAGCAATCACCACTTTTTACCAGAAGAAGATTCAGGGACAGTAATTCCAAGCAAAGGCTTTGCTACAGAAACAGATGCCCATCACACTGAATGGGGAGTGAAAACATGAAAAGTTTAAAAACGTATAGACACAAATACCCACTATTTCAGATTTTCTTTCTTTGATTTTCCCCCCTGCAGAGGCTGTTTTCTATGCATGTGTCCACAGATCCCCTTTTCTTGCTTGCAGACACACAAAGCTAGCTGCAACGCAAATTTAATCCTCAGTATCAGGCTGTCATCACACTGAAATTAAACTGCTCATTTTTAACCAGAGGAAGCTTTTTTATGACTCGCTCCTCCAATAAAGCCATCACTCCATGCTAATGAGGTGTCTGGAGACAGCTCGCATGGCCAGCCCCCAGTGCTGCCCCTGGGGCTGAGCAGGAGCTCAGGGCTGCCCAAGCTGCCCCGTGATGCCTCACACACGCACCAGGAGCGGTGACCTCTGTCTGACCTCCTATAATCTCTTCGACTCCAGTGCATTTTGAGCAAAATTAAGAGATTTTCCTCTGGAACGCGGTGCTACAGGCAAATATGCCATAGGAAAATAAGAGCTATTCAGATGTGTAAAACGTTGCAAGCTGAAGCCCCTTTCTATCTCCCCCTGATACTCTTACTTCCAGTCTCAAGAGCTGGCCACCTTCCCATGTCACTGCCAAACCTCAAAATCAGAGCTACCATTTAATTTATAACTGAAGGAGACTGTTGATTTTGTACAATTAAGTAACATTAATACACAGTAAGGAACAAATTCAAATTTCACTTATTTACACTTTGTTAACATGCTCCTGCATGTACAAAGGTTGAAAAAACAGAAGTCTGCTGCAAGTTTACTCAATTTTCATTTCTAATTTTCTCAGAGTAAGTAGACCCGGAAAGGGCAAATCCCTAAACTTACCAACCACACAAAGAATAGAGTTTATAGGAGTTACTCGGTTGGAAAGAATGGCCACTCTGTTGGCTTTTGTTGATGACGTTTTTAAGCAGGTGGAGCTCTCTACAGAAGACTTTGAGGAAGGAGTGTGCACGCAAATATACACACACACATAACATAATGAAGCTTTAAGAGAACATTATCATATAAAGCAAGGTGAATATTTACTATTTTTATGAAGACAGCATTATGGACAAAAAAATAGAATGTAATACAGTGGAAAATATGGCAGTGATATTTAAAAAGACCACGTAATTTTCTGAATAGACAACATTGGCACAAATTGTTTCTTGCCAGTCTCTGTGAGCTTGGGAATAACAACTAAAATCCCCACTGAGGACTAGCATCATGGCAGTGTCTCTGCTTTGTTTCCTTGCATAGCAAGAAAAGATGACTTGGAGATTTTACCAGTGGTTAAAAGGTCTGACATGTACGGACCCCATCTTTTTCAAGATAAGAACAACCTTAATGAAGAAGCACAGTTCTGAAACATAACTTGATCAGTTAGTGTACCCACAAAACGTCTTCTCTCTAACAGGCATATTGACTTCCTTAAGCATGAACCTCAAATGACTGCAAAACATACCTGAGAACTACTGATTCAGGAACTAACTGATTGGCTATTTTACTTCTAATGCTCTAAACAACCATGACTCTAGGTACGTGTGCTCTGAAGAAACTATTCTAAAGTAAACAAGTATTTCACATACACATCCTCCAACCTAGCCCACAAAAACGTTCGTGGTCCCCACTTCCCCTTATTTTATTTGAGGACCAAAACTGAAATGCGGAAATACACTTCTAACTTTATACTCGTGAGCTGTCCCAATCAATTTATAAGAAAACACCAAGATCAGTTGGATGACTAGCAAGGATCATGCTATGCATGTGTTTAAAAATTTTAAGATTAGGGACTGGCAATCAACATGCCAGTAAGTCTCATGTCTGTGCCTGAGAAGATCATGGAGCAGATCCTCCTTGAAGACATGGCAAGGCACATGCAAGATGAGGAAGCGATTCAAGACAGCACAGCTTCAAGTAGGAGAGATTGTACCTGACCAATTAGGTGACCTCCTACAGTGAAGTGCTAGCACCTGTGGATAAAGGAAGAGCAACTGATGTCATCTACCTGTGCAAGTCCTTTGACATGGTCCTGCAAAACATCTCTAAACTGGGAAGATACAGATTTGAAGGCTGGACAAAGGTGGATAAAGAGTTGGTCTCAGCCAGAGGGTTATAGCCAACAGCTCTCTGCCCAGGTGAAAGCCAGTGACAAGTGGTGAGAAGAAATATTGACCGAACTGGGCTCGTTTAACTTGGAGAAGAGAAGGCTCCAGGGAGACCTCATTGCAGCCTTCCAGCATGTGAGGTGAGCTTATAAACAGAAGGGAGACCAACTATTTTACATAGACAGATAGAAATAGGACAAGGAAGAATGGCCTTAAACTAAAAGAGGGGAGATTTAGGTTAGATGTTAGGAACAAATTCTTTAGTCAAAGGGTGGTGAAGCACTGGCACAGTACCATCCCTGGAGGCATTCAAGGCCGGGTTGGATGGGGCCTTGGAGGTTGATAACTCTGCCCATGGCAGGGAAGTTGGAACAGGATGGTCTTTTAAGGCCCCTTCCAACCTAAGCTACTCTATGATTTTATGATAGTCATATGATATCTAATACAGAACCTAATTAATAAATCTCAATAAATGCATCCTTCTAATAACCCTGCAAAGCAGAAAACTATCCTGATTTTTCACAGATGGAAGATGGATACACAAAGAAATTAAATGGGAGAGGCAGTCTCTAGGGTAAGCATGACGTAAACCAGTCAAATCTTTATAGGTCAAAACTGCCACTTTGAATTGCACCTAGCAACAGATGGGAAGCCAGATTCATTCCATTATGTGTCCTTTTCAGTAAGGATTCAGAAAATAACCAGTGTAAATACTACTCCTTATTTTTGCTATTATTGTTTTTAGGCACTGTTAGGATGGAACAGAATGTACTGTGGCAAAATGGAGGGGAAAACAGTGAGTTTTAGAAGGGTAACATTTACCTACAGATTTTGTAACTGAGGAGTTGCTTTTTGCCCAGTTTATTCCCAGCAGCTCTGAAATGTCCCATATGAGTGAAGACATTTGGTCACCAGCCCAGTGTTCGCTCAAAGGCAGTATAAACAGAAAGCAGGCAAAAAGGAACAGTGGTGCTTATCAGACTGTTGCTGCTCTCTCTCTCTCTCTCGCCACCTTCCACAGTCTGTAGGGCACACCATATGAAAAGTAAAATAAATACCCAGCTACGTTTTGCTTATCTGACACATTTCAGGAAAAATAAATAAAGGCATCCACTGAGGGTTATTTCTTTTTAATTCTGTCTGATGTTGACAGAAGGGGTGCTTAGAATTAGACAGAGAAGATAAAATGGTTTTAAATATGTATATATTTAAGAGGTTATCTCAAAGGAAAAAATATTTTTCTACTATGGTTGGCTACTATCTCAGCCTTGCTTTAAACATTTATCTGATGAAATCACTGCATTCCTCAAAAGAGACAGTTTATGAATCCTCAGATTCTTATGGCTAATAAATAATTAAGTAGCCCAAACTCTGTACTTTTAACAGCAAGTGTCTGACTCCATGCCTAGTTAAAAAAAAAAACACCAGGTTTAGCATGCCACACCACCCTTACTGGAATAATTCACTTTCAAGAAGCAGACAGCAGGATGAGACGTTGTCTAACCATCTCAACTCAGTAATTATACACCCTTTCAATCACATGAATTCATTGTGGAGCAGCATCCCCAGGACAGAGGCATTAACTCTGCAGAAATTAAAGTAAAATGAAGTAAGAACATCAGCTTTTGTTCCAGATTACCTGCTTTTAGAGCTGCTGTTTGAGACTGTTTCTAAAGATTCAATGGTGACCCCATTTCAGACAGCACTACGAATGCTCTACAAATTAGGAGAGGATTTGCTAATATTTATAGTACTCTGCTATCCAGGTGTCTCACAGCATTTAAGAGACATTCATGAAAGCAGCCTCTAGAAGCTGTAAATCACACAGCTGATGGCAAATGGAGACAAACAGTTACAGAGAAGTTAAATGACTTTCAGGAGGTTAGTTGAACACCTGAAAGTCTAGATTAAGTCCCTTACACTTCTCACCCATGTGTTTTTATTTATTATAAGTTCTGTAAGGTTCATTCTCTGATTCAGCAACGTCACACACAGAGTGCTGTGTTTTGTTGCTATTGTTCCAATGAGGTTTTTATGTTCACATTTTGTATAGCACAACCTTGTCAAATTGCAGAGGATGAAGGAATGTACCTAGTACTTTATAAGAGGAATTGCAAGTAATTAAATGCTTTCTACACGTACCCAAATGTAGGAGGGAAAACTACTTTAAAAAAATAATTGCATTACATTCATTGAATCTGGAACAATCCATGTAAAGAAGAAATAACATGAATTGTCATCACTTCACAAATATTTACAACAGTAAGCTAAGGACAGCTGTCTTGTGGAGGGAAAAGCAGAAGGATTAGCAATACAGACAACCACAGTGCTATTTTCTGTCTTAAGAAACCTCTGACGTTGACCGATTTGCAATCATCTTGATCTGTTTTCAACACTTCAAATTTATGCACTTAATGGTCTGAGCATGTTAGAAACACTGACCATTGATTTGAGAAATTAATGGTCTTCCACAGTAACTCTTCTCTCTGACAGTGAGAAAAGACGTGGCTAATACAACAGCCACACCTGAGGAAAAAGCACACCACTTCCTAGGCTCCAACTGATTCTGTTTTTGATATGACAAGATAAGGCTCAAACATCTGGGAGCTGATTTGATCAAGATGCAAGCTCAAGTATCTCTCAGAAAACAGTGGGAGGAGGGAAAGACCTTGAACTAGATTAATGTAATTAAAAATAACCTGCTAGTATGCAGGTAAAGGAGGTGAGCAATAATAAGCCCCATGAGAATTAAAAAGGTTTGAAGTGAAGCATCACAGTTTATCTGATGTGGCAGAATATCTGCTTGCTCCTGAAGGAGCTTAGCCAAATCTGGACATCCAATTCAGTTTCCTACCGGGTACCACAAAGAATCTTGCCAATTAGCTCCATGAGTAAGGCTGTAGATAGCATCAAGATCTCTTAGACCAAATACCAGTCAGGGTAGCAGACAAGAAAAGACCTGTAGGAAAACACTGAAGAGAAACAGAGTAAAACTTCTTATTGCATGTGCAGCTTTACAGAGAACAACCCAACTCTGCTACATCCCATCATGTGTTTCTAGACATGACCTAACACCTCCACCTGAGCCCTCTCCTTGTTTCCCTAAGCATGGAAACAATCACAGCAACATGAGGGACGCAGGAAAAAAAACAACATAACAGCACCTCCAAAGTTGACAGAAGCTCCACAGAGGGCAACTCAAAGCCCTAAAGAGTACAATAAAACGTGCACTGTTTCTGCAGAGTAAGAGGTACTGAATGACAAGGGAGGAATCTGTGTTCTGCATTCAGATGTGCCAATAGGTCATTGCTAACCTGAAAGCCAACAATTCTTAAGAAAAGCCACAACTGATGAAATTATATCAAAGCTGCACTTGGAACAAGATTATAAAAAAAACTCACTGCAAAATATTAATTACTAGAGATAGAAGATGTTTGGGAGAAAATAAAGATGAGTCATGTCAGGTTGAAGAATGGACAAACTAGGTCAGTATAAGCTTCTATTTCCCAAGAAGCACCTCAATAGGAGCATGCAATAAGAGCAGCTGCACAACATGGAGCCAGAGCCAAATACCTCCACAGACAGTCACAAGTCTGAAAACTCACTTGTATTTTGAGCATACCTCCATACTGACAATTCTCAGCACACCAAGGCCATCAGAGCATGTGTCCTCTATCTGACTGTAATTTTTAATACAGCTTAACAAGAATTAACTTGAAGACAATGCCTTGAAGTCAATTTGACTAGTTTTGATCCTTCTGTAGTTCTTGAAAGATGTTCAAAATTATACACCATACATCTTGAAGCTCTTCAGTTGTCCAATCTAACAGAAAAGTTTTATAGTCCATTTTTATGCAGTGAAACCTCTTGGACATTTTTAATCATTCTTCCCTTACATAAGTCCTTATTTCTAATTAATTAAAAAAAAAGGGGGGGGGGAGGTGTCAAACTGCCTGTCTTTTAATATGAGCCCAGAAAAAAAAGAAAGATGAAACTCCACAAACGCTTCTGGAAATTAAATCTCCAAATGTTGCCCCTGAGTGCAAATAGAAAAGAAATAAGGCTAAGTCAAACTAGACAAGCTAGGTCACTGGAAATAACTATGCTCCTTACATTACTATGTAAACAGTAAAATATAGTGGAGAAAATCTAACATGCAGAGATCACAGCACAAAGCTTAACAGAGATTATGGCCGGTGCTTCCCAGAACCTGTGTCAAAGGAGCCCCAAGTGAACAAATTCTTGAGCTCTCCCCACTTCAGTCTAGTAAAAAAAAAAAAAAAACTTGCAATAAAAATACATTCTGTACTACTAAAATGCCTTAATGAATCTATGAAAGAGTGGAACTTTTCCATATTTGCTATTATTTAATCAAGTGAAAAGTTCGATTTTACTGAAGTTTGTTCTGTATAATTTCGTCAATGTGCAGCAACAGAAAATAAGTATACAAGTTTCATGGACTTTATTTTTACAACGTAGTTTTTTGAAAGTCCTAACAACAGAGCACATTCACTCAGCCCTTTCCCAACCAAGCAAAACACTCACTGGGATTTCCTTTTCAAGCCCGCTAATTGAAAACATTCTGCAGCTTATTAGTCACTATACAGATTATCTGCTGACATGCAAACTCTCAGTCATTCCAGACTTGTTAATTAACACGTAATTACTGATCCCACAGAGACCGGACTGCAGGTGTGATGCGCTGGGTCCTGCTCTAGTAACCATTCCTCTCAGATCCCAACACAGAAGGAATACACAGCAGATAGATTTTCTCAGAACACCATCCCACCCTCCCCAGAAATACTCAGCCTCTGTTTTGTTTTTAGTACATGATTTTTTTCTGTCTGGGTTCATTATGCCCAACATCCACCCACACCCTATTACAGAACAGCAACAAAAAACCTGCACTCACATCAGCCTGGCTCAGCAGGAGCTGGCCTAGGGCAGCTGCTCTGCGGTGAATTTAAATAGGAAGACCTAGAGAAAAAGAAAGAGAATGAAGAAGAGAATAATAAGGAGAGAGCAGATATATCCAGGCGTTTCTGTGACTACCTAAATAATTATCTCACCTACTGGTTTATTCAATGCAAGAAGATACTCGGCCAAGTTTTGCTACAGCGTAAATCTTGCCATAAAAATATTACTCTCCATTCAATTACTGTCATGTGAAACCTCGTGTTACCATAATTATTCCCTCTATGCATTATTTGGTTAATGGGATGTTCAAGAAGAAACTCTCTCCAGATCCTTTAATGCTGAATTTTCTGTAAGATTTGAAATGATTGAAGTGTCTTTGCTTAAGTAAAGAAAAAATGCTTTCAAAGAATAGTGAAAGTAGAAAGACATTGCCATGGAAAGTTAGGTCAGATGAAATAACAAGCTTATAATTCCTTATTTGCAAGGGTACACTGGTCATGAGATGTGGTCAAGAACGAAGTCCATGAGGAACTTAATTAAGCAAAGCACCTTTGCCAGGAATTTATCCAAAGTTTATCCAAATTTAAAATAATTAGAACGGGATTGTTAGAATCAGCAGAGTAGGCATGTAATTCTATTACCACTGAATTCAGAAATCAAATTATGTTTGATAGCCTAATGAGAGCAGATGATACTACACATTTTTGAAAATTCCATCCTACAAATGTAGAGTTTCACAACAAATAATTCCCATATGCCTGAGACAGAATCTCTGACATAAATATGATCAGAAGTCAAGAAAGTTACTACCTCAGATGGAATCTCATAATTCATTGCACTATGCTTCACTATGAACCACTGAATATGTACATGACAAATGAGTTTTCTATTCTCTTTCCCTATCATATGAGATAAAGCAAAGGATTAAACTATTCCAGGTACGCATTTAATATGAAAGATTCAGTTTCATTTGCTGTATTTCAATAGCAACAAAACCTTTATATCTATGGACAACTGTTAGACCCTTCAATTGCTATGGAATGGCATCAACTCGGCTTTCCATGCACTCACTGTCAATTATACTCTTAGTTTATGAGCCTTTTTAGTAGGAAATGGATAAGAAAGATAGTGCCAGTACAAATAGGTAAAAAGAGTCACTAATTAAAGCTGGAAAGGGACTTCTGGAATTAATAAATCTTTTTTTATGGGATACTCTCAGGAAAGTGAATGTACATTTGCATCAGAGGAAAGCGCATGTCCCTCTGGAACAAAGGTGCACCTTGCCAACAGGTGGAGATGGAAATTCCTGTGAGAGATAATGCTGAAATTTGTCAGATCTAGGTGAAGGTATCAAACCAGAACAGAAGTAGTTTCTTTGATTAAACATGGCACATTAAAGGCACTAAAGTCCAACAGTACTTCAACAGCCACGAAGCTGGTACAGAAAGAGCTATAGTGATCTTACTACATCAGATTGATACTAAAATCCTGACTGCAAAGCTTTTAGATTCCATACATTTCATGATTTTTTTTTATTTTCCATGGATTCCAGATTTGCAATTCCATAGCACATCCCTCACAAAACTGAAGCTGCTGAAACCAATGGACATGTGATAGACTCTAAGAAAGTTCATGCACTGGAATTTAAAGATAATTTCTCCTATAGCTAGTAAAAAGCCTTTTATGCAACTCAGTAACTAAAGGGAACTGAAAAGAAAATTAAAAACTCTGAAGAAGGGAGATGTAAGGTAGTTGTTCGTGAAGTGATGATAGGTGAGAAAAACAGCTTTATATAATCAGTGATTAAGGTGATGTATTCAGCTTGACAGTAGACACTTACTGTGAACTGCTGCATGACAGTCAGCTGAAAATACTGCCTACTGAGCAGAATTCAGAGTGAAATTCAGCTCTGCAAGAGTTAACATAATTCTACGAGAATGAAGCAAATTCTGTACCTGACCCTGTCTGTGATACATCAGTCTTCATCATCTTTAAGTGGCCTGACCTCTTCCTCCTAGCAAAATGATGAAAGACAGGTACTAAAGGTACTCAAATTCACAACCCAGCTTCTAGGATAAAGGCAGTTCTCACTCTTTCTGAATAAGAAAATGGGGAAAAGAATAACTAGAAAAAGTCACTCTCAGCCACATCTAAGAAAGGGTTTAAAGGCTTTTTCCTTTCCAGGCAACACTGGAGCAGGCCCGCCAGCAGCACAATACAGACACACAGAGAGGCTTCCAGCCTCAACCTGGCTGCTGAGAAAGTAGGACAAAATGGTGGAAGGAAACAATCCTTTCCTTTTTCTCATCCTGTTCTCATTCCTTTGATGACATTATTCACAGAAGCTGGCCAGAAAGTACTTCTCTATAACTCCTGTTCCAGCGCTCATACGTTTCCTTTTCTACAATTGTTCTCTTATTTTTAAATAATATCAAATTAAGTCCACTATGCCTTTGGAAAGATCATAGAAACAATCCAACAAACAAAACCACCTAATGGCATTTCAAATATATTCTTAAAATTGTGCTTTCAGATCATGTCCCACAGGTTGCAGTGCTAATAAGAAGTACCCCTTTGAAGAGGAGGAAAAAAAAAAAGACATCAAAAAGGAAATGCACACAGTTTTGTCTTCCAAAATAAGGCAAGAGCTGACTTGAAAGTGAAATTCAGAGTCTCCTTAAGTTGAAATCATTTTTATAACAAAACGCTTGAGAAATAATTAAAAATTATTAATTCATTTATCTTTTCTCCCTTATTTGTTAATCTTACAGAAATAAATGTGCTACATCACGATTGGGTCTTTTCTAAGATGAAATACACCTCCGGAAAAGTTATAATGAAGGATGGTCACTCTACTGTCACTCTGGTATTTCTACTCCAGAATTAATGGAGGTAAACACAATCTGGAAAGAAAGGGCATAAAGACAAAAGGGAATTCAGACACATTATCTAAACCACTGTTCAGAAATAGAGAGAACTGCCTGAATTCAGCCGCTGATTCAGACTTAATATTTACTGATCACTACAGTACCACAGCAATATTTCAATATTAAATACACAGTTCTGACTCATTTCTAGACACTTCCTGATTCCACGTGCTCACTTAGTGCATTTCCCAGCAGAGCTGTCCTTTCCAGCTAGCCTGATACACAGACAGTATTACTGAGTATACAAACACAATGACAGTAATAAAGAATAGAAATTTACATCAAATGTAACCTCATGAACCTCACTAATTGTATGATTATATCTTGCTTTGACTATTTGAATTAATAAAAAATTTTCTGTTACATGCTATTAAAGATTGTATCTTGGTTCATTTCCTTAAAACTAACATTCCAGCTTATTTCTTCATCTTGATTTTAAATATCTTAACTTTAAACACCTAGCATTTGGATTTGGAAAGAAGTTTAATTGCTGAAATAGAAAACCAGAGCATCGCCCTACATTTGGAAGCCTCAGAAGTATACTCTAGATTTCTATTTGCTTGCTTCCCCATACACACTGCCAAATTGGATAACCAAGAGCCAAGGAGAATATGACTGTGTGGCCTCCACTTATCAGATTGCCACAGCTTTGTAAGGTAATTTTTATCACGTGTCCAGGAAGAATTATAGGAAGGTCTGGGAAAAATAACAATGCTTACTCCAACAGTGCTGCATTTAGCTGAGGTGATGGCATTTCTTTTGATGGGGAATGCCCATAGTCCCAAATTTCAGATTTCTTTTTCCAACCAAGCACTACGGGAACATACTTTAGGCAACTTTTTCAGACAACGTTGACCAGAACATCAGCTGGCAGCACTCTTTCACCTCACAAAGCACAATTAAAAATACTGATTTTCATTATCTCAGTCTTTTAGAAGAATTCTGAGGAGGCATCTGTAAACAACAGGTTTGGACCAATTACAGAGTCTGAATTTCCACCTACTGATCTCCACTGCACAGGCTGTGGTCCCTGAACAATTATTTCAAACGTGATAGTGTTTTGCTTTGTACAGTCACAGAGAAGTGATTGCTGCACTTGAATACCTCTCCAGAAGCTCTTCCACCCCATATGAATAAGAGATACTCTAAGAGAAGATATTTTAAAATATGCAGTAACAGCTGAGGATCCATTACAGATGAAGTTAATATCTTTATGATAAACGGGAGGGATCTTGTTAATGTGATATACTTTGAATCATGTCCTGAGGATGCCAGAACAAGCCTCACACACTTATTAAGAACAAAAAGACACATCTTGTTTTTGAGAAGTGCTCAATAATTAGCATCCTGTGATGATGTGAGTACAATTAGTAGAGCTCCAGAAAGTTCAACACTTCTAAAAGACAGCAAGGTATGCAATACAAACTTCTAAAAGAACACACCACATCAATCAAACCACTTACACTGAGGTTTAAGGTAGATTATGTTGTTAGGCTTTCATTACTGTGCTTCAGATTATATAATTTTGTAAGCTTTAATAAACTGATTACAAGCCTAAGCCCTGGGTTTTGAAGATATGGACACTTCTTCAAAAGTCAGTTTCACCCACTTGAAAAGATACCACTACACAGCTGTGCTGTGTTACTTTTATATTAAGCCCCAGTACAGGTATTTTAGATTGGACTCAGTGTCACTTCTTACTGAGTTATGTCCAAACCAAACACAATAGAATTTCAGACTGCATTATCAAGCCCTGTAGGGTT
This sequence comes from Phasianus colchicus, assembly GCF_987193195.1. Classification (NCBI taxonomy): domain Eukaryota; kingdom Metazoa; phylum Chordata; class Aves; order Galliformes; family Phasianidae; genus Phasianus; species Phasianus colchicus. The sequence continues at coordinate 61,486,634 of NC_143439.1, read as the reverse complement.
GCCCTTAAAAAAGTAAATCTGACTCATAAGTTTAACTTCTACAAGTAAATATTCAAATGCAAATTAAATCAGTGTAACTATTTTTAAAACAGTATTTAGTTGTGTGTGGAAAAATAAGAATTCATTTAATTACATCAGTTTCCTTTTACTCATTCTTAAATAAATTTCAAACTTAAATTTGTAAATACTTAAATTTATAAGTAATCATAGCAGAGCTCTAAGAATACCCAACTAATTTCATATGCCTACTTGGATCTTTAAGGATTAACAACCATAATAATTACCCAAGAGCTAAAGAACAATTATCCACATTATTCTTTAAGTCATATGATTTTATATAAAACTTAATAGGGGAACTTTCACTGTATTAACGTAAGAGATCTTCACAAGCTAAACCATTTAGAGAAGGTTGAATTAAATCTAAAAATCTTTCAGTACCTGATGTTAGTGACTTACAGTAAGGTTTGTATATACCATACCGTTGCACTATTTCAAAAGTACAAACAGAACATCTACAATTTTAAATTAGCGTCCCTGCAAATAAATCAGGAAAGCTACATATTTTTATGAGAGTCTGTCCATGAATTCTGATAATACAGTAGAAAATGATTGGTGCCAGACCTACTTGCCTGCATACTTAGGTTTGTTATCATTCCACAAGGAAAAGACCAGAACTAGAGACAGCGCAGGCAAATCTGTGACTTTCACTGCTCTTTTCTAGAACTGCTTTTCTCACCTACGGAATGGAACACATCAAGAGAACTTGGAAACAAGAACTCCTTAACATCTTCTTGCAAACTATCAAGATACTGTGCCAGTGGTACATGGCAATATTTGTCCATTTTATGTTGCAGACAAGACCTGTAAGAAAAGTTTTGAAAGGGAGACGCCGCAAAAGGAAATGTTTGCTATTTATTTAGAACCCACGTAAAAAGCAATTGATGTTCAGCAACAAAAGTGATGAATTTATCTAACATCTAAAGGCTGCGAAAGGATAAATATCAGATTGTCCTAGGGATACTACAAACTATTACAAAAAAAGCAGATCACTGTCATTTAAAAAGTTGGTGTTGTCAGACATCCTCAACTGCAAAAGAACGACGGAGGTCTGCACATGATACAATTAATATATGGCAATTTCTTTTCAGAAATAAAGCATGCAGTTACAAATAAAATATTCAGATTTTATAATATTTAAGTAAGGATTTGAGCTGTTAATCTGTTGTACCTAATCTTCTGTCTCTAAAACACAAGGACCATAATGATGAACTGTAACTGAGCTTACTACTGGAAATGACTAAGTCACTGAAGATTATAATGGAGCAGCACAGACTTTGTTATGCTAGTCTAGATTCTGGTTGATGTGATACCAAGAAAAGACTGACTGCCTTATCAGAAGAAGCAGAATATCTCCCGGATTTTGGCAGAAGACAAGCTCAGAGTTCTTGGAATAAAAAAAAAAAAAAACAATTTGCAAAGCATCTACAAGAATCCTACAACCCGCAGTTGCAAAAGACTGACTTTCTCCACTCTCTAGAATCCAGTGAATGTCTCTACTAGTAAAAGAGGAATGAAAAGTGTGTATATATTATCTGAATCATTTCTATTTCTCCCCAAGCTCAGTGGACATTGAAGTCCAAAGCTTGGTCCATCCTTCATTATTCTATGAAATTAGAATCCAAAAAGGTTAATGCAAAATGGGAGGGATTCTGGAATCCAGGTAAAATCATGCATGAATTTGTAAGATATAATAACTATGAGGACACGACACAGAGTACAAGGAAAAACAACAGGTTTTTGTTTTTTTTTTATATACCTACAAAATCTGTACCTATCATCTGTATGGAGACATATAAAAAACATTTTTTAAGAATTTTTCAGAAGCCTTGTTTCAGCACTGCAAGAGTTTACAAAAAAACATGTCCCAGATTACTGAATTCCTAAGTGCAGTTATAAGGCATTAAAAGGCATTAAAATAAACAAAAAAACTATGTGAGAGAATTGCAGACAGCAGCAGGGAGCTGTTACTCACCCCAGTGGCCGTAGAATGAGACAGGCAGTCATGGCACAGGAAAATGAGTATTGATGAATCTGTGCAACACTTCCTTGAAGCAGTGGCAAGTTAACACACAGCTCCAATCAAGGCTTTCTGTATGCAAAAATAAAATCAAAGCAGGCCCCCTAAGGTACTAAATGTAGCTTCAGCTCTAAATTTCCTGAGAAATGCTACAAGCTGCGTGGTGCAGTCAACACACCCAAGGGCCCAGACGGGCTTGAGCAGCAGGCCCAGGTGAATCTCGTGAGGTTCAGCAAATCCACGAGGAAGGCCTTGCACCTGGGTCATGGCAACCCCTCCCATCAGTACAGGCTGGGGGATGAAGGGATGGAGTACAGCCCTGCTGAAAACAATCTGGGGATACTGGTGGATAGGAAGCTGGACATCAGACAGTAATGTGCCCTTGCAGCCCAGAAAGCCAGCTGTGTCCTGGGCTGCTTCAACAGCACTTTGGGCCAGCAGGAGGTGTTCTTGCCCCTCTGTTCCAGGTTGGTGAGACCTCACCTGGAGCACTGCATCCAGATGTGGAGTTCTCAGTACAGGAGAGATGTGGATCTGTTGGAGCACAGCCAGAGAAAGGCTACAAAAATTCTCTAAAGGATGGAACACATCTCCTATGAGGACAGGCTGAGAGAGCTGGGCTGTTGAACCTGGAGAAGGCTCTGGAGAGAGCTGAGAGTGGCCTTTCAGTATCTAAAGAGCAGTATAAGAAAGAAGGGGACAGACTTTTATGCAGAGTCTGTGAAAAAGGGGAAATGGTTTCAAACTAAAAAAGAGGAGATTTAGATTGGATATAAGGAAATAGCTTCTTGTAATAAGGGTGGTGAAACACTGGCACAGGGTGCTCAGAGATGTGGTGGATGCCTCATCCATGGAGACATACAAGGTCAGGCTGAATGGGGCTTTGAGCACGTCATCAAGCTGTAGGTGTCTGCTCACTGCAGGGGAATTGGCCTGGATGACCTTTAAGGGTGCCTTGCAACTCAAACAATTCTATGACTCTATAAATTTATTCCAGTACAGAGTGTGGAGGTAACAATGGCTCCTTGGGCACCTGCCTATAAAGTCCAGTGTTCACATCCCTCACATCTCCTTAAAGCAGCTATCACAACAACCGCTGTCAATTTGAAACTGACAGCACAACCCTCACCCTGGTGCCATTAAAACAAGATATTGCACAGGGTTACTCACCAGATCAGGCTACACAGCCTGAATTGCTGACAGCCTGTGGCTTTATAACTCCAAATACACTGTAGCAAAATATGCATGTGAGTTCTCACAGGGGTATGCATTCATGAGTTCATATGCATGCACACACTTTGCAATTGCTCATGTGTAAAAAAGCACAACCTTCATGCTGTAAGAGAAAAAAGGACAGCATGAAGCTTTGATCCGTATTTTTTTAACAGATCAGGTGAAGAAAAAGTAAATGAAAAAACCTGCATCAAATCCGCAGTATAGACACAATAACTGACATTCACAAAGCAATACCTTAGGCAGAATTCATTTTGAGCAAACACTCAGAGCAGGTAGAGCAGCTCAGCAGGTTGTGGCACAAACCCCATGCAGAGCTCTGGCTGCAGTCGGGGCTGCCTGCTGCTCCTCCCAGGAGGGTGCCTTCCTTCCCTTGTTCCACAATCCATGCCTCTGCACCATACGCTGCCCAGGGGTGCTTTGGGCTTGGCATTCTTAGCATTTCATCCGCCAACCCTGCTCGCTTCTGATAGGCACTGAACTTTTGCTGGAGCTATAGCTAATGTCTCAGGGCACTACACACATGATCAGATTGATTATTATAACCGTAAGAGAAGAAAGAGAATAGAAATCAATGACTTACTGGACCAAAAAAGAATCAATTATCCAGCAACCCTGCTTTTGCTAATTCTGCCACACAATCTCGTCTATTAAAGTTCCATCATTATTTGAATTAATTGTTGCTGTCACAGCAATAATACTCACAATCAGCCACTAACATTCTGCAACTACCTAGCTTATATTAGAACCAATTTAGTAATACTGCCTGCATATAATGAACTGGTTTGTAGTTTAATTATAGTGCTTACCAGATAATTTATTAGACAGCAATAAAGTTTAGATTTACTGTTCATGCAATATTGTTGCATTATTAGAAGATGTATACATGAAGCTACATTCTGCTCTCAATTACACAAGTATAAATCTTGAGCAACTCAGCTGAAGTCAACAGTTATTTTAAATTGGCATGCAGCTACTTTGCATTCAGAAATCTGTAATAAAAAACAGAGTTTTGTTCCATGGGTGTGCATTACTTATAGCACTCCAGGTGGTTACTTTGATAATGATACGGAATATTTCTCTGTTGTTGAAATAAAGGGCCATCCAGTTACAGAAAGTGGTTTATTATAATGAAGGAAATAAACTAAATATGTAGTGCAAGAAGCAGCACTCAGACAATTGGTGGTATATGCTCAAAGACAATGATCTAAAAAGGAAAGCTGCTCCCAAAAATGTGTATTTCATTTGCCTTAAAACAACTCAGTGAAATATGAACAAGCAGAAGCTGTTGTATTAAAACTGACTTGAGATTAATTAAAGCATTAACTAAGCAAAAGGGGTATAAAGCAAAGAATCTTGTAGACAGATAAGAAGAAAATCACAGAGTCATTAAGGTTGTAAAAGATAACTATGACCATCTAGTCCAACCATCAACCCATTACCACCATCCCCACTAATCCATATCCCTTGGTGCCACTCTTCCATGTTTCTTGTATACCTCCAGGGTCAGTGATTCTATCACTTCCCTGGGCAGCCCATTCCAATGCATCACCACTCTTTCTGACCCTAACCCAAACCCCACTGTTTTTCAACTGAAACCTGAACAAGCTCAACAAAAACGTAAAACTTCTTTTTCATTTAGAATAGTGGTAGAACTTCACAGCTGCTTTGATTATGAGTAACCATAAAGCAGCTTGCAGTCTTTCACATACCTGCCTTCTAGCTAAGCAGTGGTATTTGATATGGTATTTGATTCTGATTGCATCTCAGTGGTGAAAGCTGAGAAGGGAATTACTGCAAAAGCAAGAGAATTTCTGTGCTAGCCTCATAATCCCTCTCTGGGATGTCTGGTTTGGGAATGGCACAGAAAGCTCAATTCACTTCGCTGTCCGTTCTCCTTTCACTAAAACAAGGGTTAGAATAAATATCACTAATTTGCATGGCAGGTACAGAGCAAGACTACCTTCTCTTTATAAATAATTCTTTATAAAAATTTTTACCTGTTCAACAGCAGACCCGATTGGATAAAACAAATTCATATTTTCAGAGTTTTGTCAAAACGTGGGCTCTGTTCCCAGGAATCTGTGCTATGAGAAGGCACAGAATAACTAACTCCAAATCACTGAATTTCTCCTCATCTGCAAAAGGCAGATATTAACATATCCTTCACTTATTTTAAATGCAGAAAATTTCTGGTGGTAAATGTATGTGCCACAAGCATCAAAATACCTAATGACAAAAATAGTAGAATAGGTTCTTAGGAGTTCTGCATGTCATTTTTGAACAAGGGGAAAAACACAGTAACATGCACTAATGTTAAAAATTTAGGAAGCATGAAAAGCTTAGACTTTTCAAGAACACACATTCTTCTCCATGACTTGCTTTTAACTCTCCACTTCCATTTCTAATGAATGAGAGCCTTTTGGCTACAAGACCCCATGAGATCCCAAAGCTCACAGCAGCTTGCATCATATCAGTAACTTCAGCCCCAGCTGTGAAACTTTTGCAGACAGAATGACTTTGAAGTAGCTGGAGTTCTGGGAGAAACATACTTTTGACCTAAAATTTGGAAATTTCAGAAAGAATAAACTTATGAAAAAATCCAATGGCAACCAACCTCTGCCCCAGCCTTTAAAAGTGCAACTTTTCTTTCTCAAACACAGCTTTTACTCTGAAGTTGACTTTCTTCTCAAGGCAGAGTGCCTTCAAATGGTCTATCTGAACACGTGTCAGCTGAAGAACAGGCTGCTGGATTAACATGCTTGCCTCTGTGTGGACTTCTGTTCCACCATATCCTAAACATGTTGGAAATGGCTGGAAGGCCTTGAATGAAATAGGAAAAAAAAATATTAAAGAAAAGAGAATTCTAAAGTATTTGGGTGGTGGGGAAGGGAAGAATGTAGGTATGTGCACATTCACATACATACGAATCAATACTAACTCATTTCCACTTTAAAGCTCTGGCTGACAGGAAGCTAGAAGAACTTCTGTCCTGCAGTTTCGAGTCAGACTACTCCAGAGCCAGGGGCTCTTTGACAAGCTAGATCCGAGTTAGAACTTCTGAGATACAGAAAAACTCATGAGCTGGGCTCACCAGCACGTGAATAAAACATTTTCCATATACACATGTTCTGTCCACATATTCACCATATCATACTCCACTTCTGAATCCAAAATCCTCAAATCCTTCAGTGTTCATACCATTTGCTGGTATCACTTATAACAACAAGAGAATTAACAAAAGCAAAATAGATTAATTAAATGTAAAAGAGAAAGAAAAGAGAGAGAAAAGTGTTGGCGGAGGATGACAGAGTTCATTCCCATCTCTCAGCATCACTCAACCAGTATGCACACTGAATAAATGGCAAGGAGGGCATTCACACACCACTAAACACAAAAGAAATCCAATAGGGAGGGTCAAAAAGAAGTGAAAATGGTGAATTCAATCTATCCTCTTATCTCCCACCTTTGATGAGCTTGAAGTGCACTGGCCTTGGGGAGACCACGCTTCCTATTTGCTAACATAGGTAACCTTGCTGGACCTTCAAAGAGAAAAATGATTGGATTGCATTTTATCACTGTAGCTTAAGCTCCCACACGAGGCCACAAAAATTATATTCATCCATCAATTCCTAAAAGCCACCTATATATTGCACTTGGCAAAAAAACAGAAAAGTATTCAAGAAACAGAGTTATTCAGGCCTTTCTTGTCTGCCTTGCATTTATCTATTGATCTTCTGTGTGAAGTGACCACATGGCTTCAGCATGCTTCAGTCACCAACGATCTGTGTCAAATCATTTACAAAAATGGAATGATCAAAGGTGCTATTGATCTTTCTCTCCATACTAAAGGCAAACTCTTGTCTTCTCTTTACCGAATTCCAGCTAATTCTCCCTTTAGGCTGTTACATCTTGGTGTTTGTCGTGGAAAGGAATTACATTTAGTAATAAGATGCCTAGAGAAAGGTGAACGCCTGTTTTAAAATGTTGAAAATGGTTCTCTGATCACACCAAATGCAAAATAAATATAATCTCTAGTAATAATGAGGACAAATTAGAAGACCATATAGAGAAAGCAAAATATTTCCTATGCTGCCCCATTGGCAAGTCCTTTAACAAGTCCACCTGTGTATCAATCTGAGTTCTTCCAAACCTCTCCTGGCCACTACACGTGTAATGATGATGACAGCTGTCACCCCTCAGAGCTGGACTGAGCCTCATTTCACTTCAGTGCAGCAATCCAGCAGATATCATAAATATTTCTCACTTTGACTTATGCTAAAACAAACTAGAGCCTCTTGGTTTGAATTTCGTATTGCACTGCTAGCCCTAATGGCTATTACCACCACTTGACTACCCAGCAGTATCATATGCAGATATTAATATTAACAATTGTTTTAATAAATGATTGTTTTAATTCACCCACTAGCTGACTACTCCCTCACAAGAGAATGAATCAGACACAAAGATACAGTGTAGTAACCTGCAGTTTGTATGTAAAATTATCATTAAATTCTATGAGTTTGATAGAGGGACTATGTAAATCAAACCTACCCACACCTCCATAGATCTGCAAGACCTTTTCCTACAATGCCACCCTAGCTTTGTACACTAGTGCAGTGAAATTCGGCCAGTAGATGTGCATGAGCTTATGCAAGACATGAGGAGAAACCTGAAGCACTGTAGGCAAGGTGAAGATTGGGCTTATGGTCCCATCCTACTCACATTTTCAGTTTCTTATTTTGACACCTATCCCATCCTATCAATAAAGCAAGAACCTCCCCACGGAAATTTAAAACAAACAAGTATACTTTTACAATTGTTCTGCTTACCACAATGTAATAAACTGAGCATTAAAAAAAACCCAGCACATTACTTACTGCCAAATTAACAATGAAGAAACACAGAAACAATGGCAGTAGACATGCAGTAGTTGTTATTTTCTATTAAGATCCTTCATACTAGACTTCTGCCAAAAGTTAATTTTCAGAGCTTAAAATTCTTGAAAAGCCAGAAGCACTTTGGAGAGGTTTTCTAATCCTCTGAATACTGGATTACTCTATGTGCATGCAGTTGACCCTGACAACTGAAAACAAAGTATTATTTATGCCTCAGTAAGACAAAAACTGTATGCAGTAAACATTTATGACAAGACTGGGACTACTCATGATTAAACATACCGTGGAATTGGAGTGGAAAGGGAGAACTCATCTTGAACTCCTGTACAAATCTGGTAACTGTCCCTAATCCTTCCCAGCACAGAGGAAAGCGTGACTACTAGAGCGAATTGTGGGCCCTCATCATTCAGATGAGTTACCTTTTCATCTACCTGACACTGAATATACAAGATTTATTCTGTAAGCAAACAAAAGGAAGGAACAGCACAAAGCATGTAGATAAAGTCACTTTCATAATCTGATTACTGAAAATCAACCTCCTAAATATGCAGGACTCCAGAGTCTGAAGTCCTGCATAGTCCTCATCATCAGTACTTAGGACCCAAAGGACCACCCCAGACTTTCCTACATACACCATTGGTGTAAAACTGGCCATTTTTCAGTGGTATGTGGTCTAGCAAAATGGCAGAAACACTGCTAAGAGTACATGTTGTATAAACATCAGCAGCTAGAGACAGAAAAAAAGGATGTGAAATTGGGCTTCATCAGCCAGCAGATGTAAGGCTGTCATCAACTCTCTTCCAGCAGCTATGCTGGTATAACCCGCTGCAGGATGCACAGGCTGTGGTCAGTGCAATTGGCTTCAGCAGAACAGCACAAACGTTACAGACTGGCTCCTGTTCCAAAACAGCAAGAGTTTGCTTTTCTAACACTCACTAGTGCTATTCCCATTTAAAATCCCTCTGGGAAACAAAAGTAGACTTCCCTCTAGCTACTTTCTGCATCTTTAATGTAAGCATATACAAAGTTATAATTTCAAATGTTTGTGCAATCCCACTTGGACGTCAGTCTTGGTAACAGACATTGTGCAACCTGAATGTTGCAAGGCTCTGCCCATTTCAGCCCATCAGAAATCTCTCCAGGATGTATTTAGTGCATGCAAGAATTTATTTTAAAATATGTCTACTGACTACATTTGCTTCACAACATTTACCTGGACATGGTCAACGTGTAGCTCGTTCTTTGGAGTTGCTTGGACCCACACACATAATGCAGGGTTTGTAAGCTGTGACTTGTACTGCTGATCTATTTCCTTAACTCACACATCGTGCATCTGAAGATTTGGAAACAGGAATGAGATGGCCCCAATATGGCCAATCATAGCAAAATCTGGAAATTATTCCAACTGAAGATATCTCAAGCTAGGTGTAAGTGCAGCGTTCAGACCTCATGCTGCCACAAGCTATGGGTCAACAGTTTGCCTCATTGTTATTAGCTGCATATGTGTTGATGCAGTTAATAGCTTAAATGAATTGCATGGAAGAGGACATGCAACAAAACAGAGATGAAGGCATACTGACACAGATTAAGCTCTCCCATTATTCAATAGTGTCTGAAGACAGCAGAGCTCAGGCTTTACCGAGCAAGAAACACATTTAACTTGGAAAACAATATTCAGAATGTTGGGGTAGTCATTAGGTGTAAATCTACAGTAAATCTGTTAGCAATGCTGGAAGAGTTCCACTTTAAAAAAGGTGAGATTTAGAAGAGAATTAGGGAAACGATTTGCGTGCTTTGTTTGCATGGGCTAATTAAAAATAACTGCAAACTGTACTAATGATGCAGGCTTTCTCTAAGTGTAAGCAGCTACAAACAACCTCCAAAGCTATTCCCTGTCTAAACATTTGGTCTTCCTCAAACTTAAAAATACATTCCATACCAATTTATTTTAATTACCCATAAGCAACAGGGGGTAAATGTTCACATCTTAGTCATTTAAGCCCAAATTTGCCTAGTATACAGATGAGTTTCAGAGTCCTCCATAACATGGCTCAGAATGAAAATACTGGCACAAGCTGTTGAATCTACTGATGTAATGGAGGGTTTAAATTTACCTCACAAACCATTTGAGTTTGGACAGAGACAGATGGAGAAAGTATATCAAATGCCTGTATTTCAGGAGAAAAAAAATGGAAATACTGAAAACATAATTACAAAATCAATTTAGGAAACATTAAATCTACCAAGGTCTGAATCCTCCCGACAACAGAGGTTTCAAATGCAAATGCTGAAGGATCAATGCTACAATTCATTTGTGTAGGTATTCCGAATATGTATATTGCAAATAATAGGCATTTCTCTCCAGCTGCTCTCTACCCTATGAAAAGTGAGCCTAGCCTCATTGTCCAGCCACAGGACCTGGCTTCCAATCCTGGCTCTGATTCCAATCTTTTTAGAAAACAAATTAACTCCTAATGGCTCAGTAGTGATGCTGACTAATCCCACTCAAACCCTCTGATATATCAAGATTTAAATAAGGAATTATTTCATGGAATTTAACTGACTCTTCTTTCTTCCTGTGCACTGGGACAGCAAAAATTCAGCCACTAAAGGGTCTCTCAAGAGGGAGACTGGAGCAGGCATGAAGTCACCAGCTCAGAGTCCTCTTCCCCTGCCCATGGGCAGACCTTGACAAACTGACTGTCACCTGGCTGCTTCATCACTTGGGCACACATTCAGGCAAACCAGAGGCCACAGCAACCTGCAGATGACCCTGGAATAGGAAAGGCTCCTCTCCAAGTCAAATTACATACTCAGAAAAAGTGAGATACATTTCAGTTGTTTTAATTCCCCCCCCTTTACGGTGTGAACGCAATATTATTTTTCTTCATCCACTGAACAAGTAGGAAGAATGGAAACCACATATGCTGACAAATCCGTAACATTATCCTGGTTTTGTCACTGCACTCAAAGTGCTTTAAATGAAAGAAAAAAAACAAATGAGAAAAATTCTTCTCCTATTTGCACTCCTCCAGCTACTAAGAATATAGCCTTAAACAACCATTTCAGTCATCTTCCTGTGAATAAAATAAAACTTTTCTGCTCACAAGTAACAGCCTCCTGTACTCAAATTATCTTTCTGTCCAAAGTTACAGGATGTGAGCTGCATAGCACAGTTGGGTAGGGACAGAAGTGGCAGCTACACCAGACATAGCTCCACAAAACATTAAAAATGTTCCTCCTCCAGCACCTGACCTCAGCTCTCAGCAGGACAGATTTCACTCCTCAGCAAAGAGCCATCCATCTGCAGACACAACCCTACTCCTTGGCTGTGTGATTAGCATCCTTGTTAAAAGCTACAGAAGAGAGGAGGTACTGCTGGGCTCAGACATTCCTTTTCCCAATTAAAAGTTTCTTTCAGGAGTGGACTGCAGCAAAACATCCTTCAAGTGCCAACATGTCATAAGGGCAGTTCTGTGGATACGTTGGCTGACCAGGGATCAGGTGGGAACTGGAAGAGAGAGATGCATGCAGAGGAGCACTGAGGATGCCACACATGCTGTACTGGATTATGCAGGTCTTCTGAGCCCTTCCCTTGAAATGGGCAGATAAGCCTTTCTCTGCAACACCGACTGACTCCTCAAGGTTCAGCATGGAGGATGAATCCCACAGCCACAGAGAGGAGACTCACTGAGCTTCCCCAAAATATTTCAGATTCTGACTTTAAGACCAGAAGGATTGCTGTGATATCCCATCTGACTTGTCCTCTGACAGGATGAAGCACATAAATCCTGAAAACTTCCAGTACCTTCTAGCATAACTTTTAGAAAGCCATCCTATCAGTTTGAGACATCAGGTGATGGAGATAGAGTAGCATTCCCTGCAGAGGCATTCCTATGAATAACAATCTTCTACATCCCAGTTAAAAATGTGTGCTTTCACTTTCTGTCTGAATTGGTTCTGGCATCAGTTTCCAGCCACTTGACCTTGCTGTCTCTGGTACCTGGACCAGGATACCTAGATACACAAAGATTCCTCCATTCTCAAAAATTATTCCCTGTGTGGATAATTATAGATGTCTCATCATTCAAGCTAGATGTTCTCAATTCTGCTGTAATAATTTAACAAATAGAACTAGTCAATTTATTTCAAACGAGATATTTGTAGGCCAAAATGGACCTCTCCATAATTAAAATATGATTTTGGATAAGAAGTTCAGCCATTTTGTTTAACTGCTTTGATAAATTGTACAGGTCTCGCATTTTCCATTTTCAATTATAAATCCTCAAAGTTTACATCTTGAAGCTTAGAATTTTCAAACAAAATAGTGCAAAAAAATGAAAGCACAAAACATTTCCTTTTGTCTTGTTTAGGCAACTTGGTAGGTTACAGTCTCCCACAAAAAGGTAGACCTTTTTATGACAAAATACGTGCCCTAATAAAGATTTGGAAAGCTCTTCCAAGAAACATTTGAGCAACACTCATAAATATGGTCTGATTTTTGGGTGGTCCTGCATGGAAGCAGGAGTAGGACTCGATGATCCTTCTGGTTCCCTTCCAACTCGGGATATTCTATGATTAAAATTATATTCTTGAAATTATAAATACAATTTTGAAGGGACATTCTCATCTGTTACCCATCCTCTTTTGCTTCTTCTGTTTTCTTTCTTAGAGTTTTCCTTCTATTTTTGTTGTTTCCAAGCCTTTATAGAAGTTCTTTTGATGTTATAAGACACAAAGAGAAAACTTCAAATGCCACAGAAGAATAAATGTATAAGAATAACAATCACAAGCAGTATAAATGTATTACTTCTAGCCGTACAACTGGATGTCCTTATTTGCAATATATCATATTAGCTGGCTTTTATGTATCTGCCTTTTGAAATCTGTTAATTCTGCAATAATGTCTTCATAACATTAAACTATGCGTATTACATTGAATATATATTATCTCATGTATTGAAATAATTTCTCATTATAGGACTTCCTAATGCCTACATCCCCATATGACAAAAATTTATACAATTTTTACCTCATATTTTAAAATATGGCTGACAAATGCAGAAGATGAATACTTGGAGGAAAGCAGTGAAATAATAATAGCTATACTTTTTATCTGTGACATTGCATTTTCCTGTTTTTGTTGTTCACAGTACTAATAAAGCCTGGGGAAGACAGTGCTGGTTCAAAATGCAGATAGTGATGGAAGAAAATCATTGATGATGACATCCTCTTTTGCCAAGTATCTGCTCTCTTAAATATGAATATTTTTTAGAACTAAATTATACTTTTAATATGAATCAAAAGCCAATCAAGAGGAGACAGCTAGGCTTTATTTTTCCTGTTTACTCACTCAAAATTGTCATTCGGTTTCTCAGAAAAATCACCTTCCTGCTAACAGTAATAGGAAGAAAATAGCTTGAATTTCCAATCCAGAATTACATTTTAAGACCAGAAAGCAGAGGGAGACAATAAATGTGAAGCCCCCACAAGTCAATTTTGCAGTCACCTTCCTAACCACACGCCTATTTTCTGACAACAAACCAACTCTAATCTAGAATAGAGGTTGACAATGATGTCAATGTGGTCACAACACTCTATTGTATCTGTTGAATAAGTGTTTCTTTTATTCATAATGTCCTTGTGCTTTGCTCTGCAAAGTCACTCAGGTGAATTTACTGAATATATTTTCACAACAGTGTACCAATTGGAATGGCTTAGGAACACATAATTATTCCATATCATTGCCTTTTACTGCTGTGATAGGATAAAGATATCCCATAGAAAAAAAAATAGGAAGAGAGAAAGAAAGAAAGAAAGAAAGAAAGAAAGAAAGAAAGAAAGAAAGAAAGAAAGAAAGAAAGAAAGAAAGAAAGAAAGAAAGAAAGAAAAAGAAAGAAAGAAAGAAAGAAAGAAAGAAAGAAAGAAAGAAAGAAAGAAAGAAAGAAAGAAAGAAAGAAAGGAAAAAAGAAAGAAAGAAAGAATGAAAGGAAGAAAGAAAGAAAGACAGACAGACTCATTTCAGAGCACAGAGGGTTTATTTCTTCCTCTTATTTTATTTTTTTTTTTTTGCAAATGTCCCTAGCTCTTATACTTTCATAAGCAAAATGATTCACTGCAGGAAATGAAGCGTTAATGCAGCTTCACGACATTTTGAAGCTACAGCTGTTTCAATAGACAAGATTTTAGCCCTGAATGTAGCACTTGGAGCTGAAAGCATCGATTGAGTGAAAAAGGGCTTGACCCTTTCCTCAGCATCTTCAAAGTTGTGAGTCATATGGCCTGGAAAGAATCCGTGAGGTATTTAGAAATAAAAGTGCAACATTATCATTATGCTTCCATAGAAATACATATTTGCTCCTAATTTATCATTATGCATCAAATTGCAGTAATGAATCTGAAAGTTTAAATCTCACCTTTCAAAGGATCAATGCAAGAAACACAAAGCTGCAGACACTGCCAGGTAGATCTCCCTGACTTGGCAGAAGCTGGTTTGGGCTCCACTGCCACTGTCAGCACTGCACTTTGCTGTGCTCTCGTTGTCTCCCCAAAACAAACCCAGGCCAGGAGGACACTGCCTGCATGGAAGAACTCCATGATTCCACAAAGGTTGCTATTTAATAATATCTACATTAATTACTTTCCCAAAGAAGAGTGGACAAGAGTCACAACAGCCAACAACCGTGCTGTCTGCTGTCTCTGGTCTTTTTCAGCAAAGATCTCTTCATTTGCTGTTTGCAGAATACTCTTTTCTTTGCTTAACAAATCTTTTTAAATAGCTTCAGTGAGAGCTCCCATCTCCCAGTCTGGGTCAGAGCCAGAAAGCTCTGAATGAGTCCCTAAAAAGGAAGGAGATAACTGCAAGTGTAAATCCTGAGCAACTGTACAGGTAACAGTTTAGACCAGCAGCATCTCATTTCCGAGACAATGAAGGCAGAAGTCTATCTGAACTACCTGCATAAGATATAACCAAGATGGAGGAAAAAAGCTTGCAGTAAACAAAATGAGAAAACTAGGAGAAAAAAAAAAAAAAAAGCTGAAGAAATTTAAATCTCAGTAAATACTTCCAATGAAGGAAGGGATACAAAGAGAAGGAGAAACATATTGCAGGCAATGTGATGTAAGATGGGAAAATGGGTAGGAAACAAGATGAAGGAGAACTTGGGAAAGAAAGGAGGCAAGATGAGCAGACACACAGCCTACAACCAGATTGTTTATGCCTTTCTGTGCTATCCTCAGAGCAAGGAGGAGGTTATTCCGTGGGAACTGTTCTTGGCAATCATTGCTTTCCAGTGATTCCAACAGTTTGCAACATCTTGCTTTCATTTCTCACCACAGGAAAAGGACAAAGAAATTGGGACACTCCTGTTGTCTCTGCAGATAGAAGGGATGAGGCATGCAAGGGACCGAAGCTTCTATGTGAGAGGAAAATAATGAATAAAACCCATGGTAAGTCACAGTGAATGAATGCTTACTCACCCAGGAGCTGTGAACAATTGGTACTAATTGATCACACTGACTGTATTCATGCTTAGAAAAGTTAATTGTATTTATATAAGAATTGAAGCAATGGAGATGTTTCCATGCTCTTATAACTCTGATTTTATGTAACATCCTCATTAGAAATACAAACAATTACAACAGGTGTCTGTGATGATAGGTTCAATTTGGACACTGGAACAAATTGGGGAAACTCCAAAAAAACAACCAAAAAAAGCATTTCAGGAATATGCAACAGGAAAGCTACTGTAATGAAATGCATTTTGGAAAGATTAGATGAATTCAGATTCAACACTGATTCCTCAGGAAAGGAAATCGTGTCCTTTAGGTCATATGGGCAGTGCACTAAAATCTTGTGTTCAGTATTATGGGATCTGCCACCCTTTGATCTGCCACCCCACCTCCACTCCAGTTAAGAGGCATTGTTGAATGGTCCCCTACAGTACATTAGTCCCAAGATATCCCAAGCCATTTGAGCCAGATGAACCCACCTGATAACAGCTCATCCTTAATTTTCCTACCTATGGCTGCTGTGCCTGCAGACTCTGAAGGATTAAACTATATGCAGATTTTGCTTATTCAAAACTCTGTGCAATCTATTTCCCTGCACAGAACATCTCATGCATTGTTCTAGCACACAATGACACTACTTAGCAACTCTTATGATTTATTCTTTTTCTGCCATTAGTTTCAAGCATTAGCTAGGGAAGTGTAACTATGGGATAACATAAGTACTCCACTTAAAAAACACAGAATCGTAGAATATCCTGAGATGGAAGTGACCCGTGAGGATCATCAAGACCACAGAAATTATACAGTTTTTAATTCATCTTGTCTGGACTCAGAGTGACACAAGCTGAAGCAGAATCTGCCCCTTCTGCTATTCATATCTTTAAAATAAATCCATTATATGTGGCCTCATTACTCTCTCTCTCAGCTAGAGGAACAATTCTGGGTTAGATCATTCCTGTCATACAAAGCACTACAGTGATTTTGACCAGCTCAGGGAGCAGGTCTATTGTTCCATAATGATTCAATAGCTGATAATTTTTTTCATTCTGGAAAGATGTTGCTATCAAAGATGCAATGCCTTCTTATGAGGATTTGAACACCTAATTGGATCTGAAGATATGCCCTTCCTGCATTAAATGTGTGTAATGCTTCACAGCAATCATATAACAGGGCTAAGAATGACATGAACATTTGAATGGTATTGATGTTTATGTGACATAGGTATCACAAGGTTAACATACCTGTACTTAATAACTATTTTTTAAAATAATAATTAAAAAAAACCACTGCAAAACCCTGTACCCATGACTCCAGAAAAGCTTAGTAAATAATAACAAATAACAGAATGCACAGGGAGGTATCTCTTGGAAAAGGCTGTTTGTGGCTTCAACTAGGCATGCTAGGTCTCATTTACAACCTGTAGACTCACACGAATCAGGTATCCAGACTAAAGAATAATTTGAACTGTGAGGGTCTGGACTGATTTATTTAGGCTATGCCAGAAAATGAAACTCTTTATGAAAACAAAACTACAGAGGGCGGAGTTAATTCTTTCCAGGTTTGGATACAGGCAGATCTGACAAGCCTAGCTTTGTCCGACATCTGCTGGAAAGATGGAAATTTTACTTATACTTGCCCTCAGGAAGGCAGAATTTGGTAGCAAAATGTTGGTGGCAGAGCAAAAAAAGGGGTTTGTCTAACTTGTTTCTCACTCCTTGCTGGAAGACAAAAGCAATGTTCTACTAAAGATGCTGTGTCATAAAGGATTTGCTGCCACATATACATATCCTTCCAATTTTGAGGAAAGTCTCATAAATAAAATTAACAAAACTGTCTCTCTCCCTGGCAGGTCATCTTATAACATAGCCAAATTTCTTAACAAGTAGCAATTACCAATCCACGTTGCCTGTAAGTGCACCCAACAGTCACAGACTACAGGATGACATATTATATCCATGAATACCTCACAATTGAAATACATTTTCCCTACGGGTCTACATCACTGCTTGATTTAATTTTTCCTGACATTTGGCCTGGAGCTTCTTTAAAGAAATGAACTTAGGATGGCTTTGCTGACAGCAAAGGACAAACCATGCCTATATGCTCAATTCCTACTTAAATCAAGCACACTACACTTTTAAAATACTAATCCCACACAAACTGTGGGATCAGAGTCAATATTCTGTTTAAGGATGAGCTAGAGGTCCACATATGCAATAAAAACAGTCCAATACAAATCATACAACTGTGAAGGAATAAACATTTTCACCAGTGACAAATTTATAGATGTGGAAGAAGATATGCCAACTCATCAGAATCCCTACCAGTGATTTTTACAACTTCAGTAATTCTGACTATGAATCATCCACATTCTGCTTATGATTGGCTTATTTTTCCTCTTCCTCCATGATGTTTTCTAAGAAACAGGTACATTAAAAAAATCATTTCAGGAGTACTCCTTAGAGAGAAAGGCAAACAAAGTAACTTACTGTAAATGGGGGAGAGCAGATGGATTAGAGCACTATGATGCTTCTAATAAATCTCCTGCCTGAATCGTAGCCAAAAAAAGTCCACATTCATTCTCCAATTAGGTTGTATCTTTCTCTTCAACATTATGAAGCTGTTATTAATATAACAAAGTTGTGTCTCTCCAAATATTAAATTTAATACCTATTGTAAGTGACACGCTGACAAGTTCAGAACAGGAAGTCCTCTGGCTGTGATACAGGCACAGCAACACCTATGTGGTGTTCCCAACAGCTCTCTGAGAGCACAGCTCAATCCTCTGCCCGAGGACCACCCTGAGGCCGTATGATCTCCACTTCTGTTTGAATCTCTGCTTCTCATGTTGAAGGGAGCTGAATACATCTATATAGTTTCAACTGTGCAAAAAACTGTGAAACTACTGGTAATTCCATTAATTTTCATAAACAGATAGAAGTGGTTGCCGAAGGCTTTAGAAAAGGAAAAATATGGAAAAAATAATAATAATAATATTACAGTAAAAACAGTTTTAAGAGGCCTGGCCTCAGTCCCAATCCTCTGAGGACAGTCGTCTGAGCTCTGCATTTCAGCTCAGAGTAAATGCTCCTCAGCACAAACAGACCAGGGGCTGGAGGTCAGTCAAAACAGCACATGAATGCACACATTCCAGCAGCAGTGGAATGCACTGCATCCACGAGGTTGATTGTCCAGGAACCAAAAAAACACTGTGACAAGTCAAAGCAGGACCAATGTCAATGGTTGGCAGTTACCATTATATTAGACACAGCCAAGGGTTTTTGATCCTTCTTTGAAATCATGAAACACCTCATCAAAACACAAGTTTTCCAGGCTCAGTACATTCTTCTCCATATAAGTACCTCTAAACTCAATTATTTCTTTTGAATTTTTATTGTCCTTCCAATCCACTTTTCCTCCTGCTTTCTACAGCAACTTGACCACTCTGAAGCATCATGAACACAAAATAACTCTTATATGGGTTAAAACTGGTCAGCTCAGGATTAGAATCAGCCATGTTGTCCAACTTTTGAAAACATAAATTTCTACATAAGTCACAGATGCTTAAAAGCAGATTTGATCTGTTTTTCGAACAGCAGAATAGAGAAATTCAGCCTAAGTTTATCACGCTTTGCTTTCAAATGCCCACTATTCAGAGCCTTTCCATTTCTCACTCTTTCAAAAGCATAACCTAGGTGTTTGTGGAAATCCCAGAACAATATGCTCCAGGTGCACACATCTACAGGATTACTTTTCTACCTTTTATCAGGGTATCTTGCCCTGAGCAATCTCTAAGAATGTGGAGAAACAACCACAAGCAATTGAGTTCCTGTTTATCAGGTAAATCTTCATCAGTAGTTAGTCATGTATTCTCACTGTAAACATCAAGCAAGATGCACATAAACTACCACTAAGTAAAGAAACAGAAAGGTTTCCTAGGTGAAGATTGCCCATACCGACCACATTTATACAGTGTTAGTGAAATTTGTATTTTGGAAACGAATTTTCTCCCCACCTTCATAACTATGTCAGAAAGTTTCAATTCAACCTTTGAAACGACATTATTTTGGAAATGCCGAAAATGCCTCTTTAGCCTGAAGTTTGCACAAAAGGCTACTCTGAATTATCACTCTCAAGAACAAACAACTCATTTCAGTTCAAATGAACTGAATTATTTTTTTCCAAAAATCAATTCTTTTTGCTGAGCTTTTACTCTCTGTTCTATCCATCTAGCACACCTCAGCCAAGTCTCCCCTTGCCCATGCTACTCTCAATAATAATGATTTTCACTTTACAAATGCTGTAATTCTGGCTCCTTGTCTTGTCCTAGGTTTCTTTTCCTTGAGGCAGGCAGAACTAAAAGACAGATGACCTAAGACCTGTATTTTTTTTCCTAGGGATATAGTACATCCTTAGTATGATCAAAGAAAGCCATTTAGCTCTCTGCTTCTGTCTAATCCATTTAGGGAAGATCATCGTAAGGCACATAAAGTCCATGTATCACAACTCTTAACTTTCAGAAGAACAACAGCTTCATTAAAGTAGACAAATGGTATTCTTCCTATATCAGATTTTAAATTCAAAAATGCCTTCATTTGAAAAATGGTAAGTAAATTTGTTTCTTAACAACACTCTGAACCTCTTAAATCATGCATAAGCAGCAGAACAAAAACTCAACTTTGCTAGGGCAGAAAAAGATATTTTAGTGCCAACTCTGGTCCATTAGATTTTAATTGGCTCCAGCTGGCAGTCCCATAAACTATAACATTTTTTTACCTGAAGCTGAGCAGCTGTCCACACAAAGAGACAAAAAAAATTCCTACTCAGGAAAAAGAAAAAAAAATGTTGCCTGTAAATGCTTCCTTACAGTTTAATATGGAATCACAGTCAGTGGTAACACAGCAAAGAGCTCTCTCAGAGTACCATTTTATCCAAAGCCCAAATCACCTCAAAAACTTAAAATCCACAGTATATTCACACATAAAGAATACAATCGTATAATGCTCTACTAGTGAGAGAGTTCAGTTTAAATGTTCTAAACTCAGAAATTGGGAAGATTTTTCCAAAAGATCTCTGCTTTACATGCCTGGCTGGTTGCACTCTGGGAAAGCGTACTTCAATTCTTCTTGCTGGCAAACTCAATAGGCACAGTGACTCAGAGTGAGTAATTTCTTCAAGCTTTCTCACTCAGGTGAAAAAGATTTAATTGTGGAAGGAAAGAAGTTCTGCCACTTTAACAATTACGTATAATTTTACTCCATGTGATTTACAGGCAACTGTCCCCATATCATCTGTACATGTGTAGATAGATTGATATCAATTAAATACATTTCATAAGAAATTACAGCAACATAATCAGATTCTTATCTCATTGTAGTAAACCCAGAGTAACTACCAAATCAACAAGATATTCCAGATTTTCAATGGGAGACAAAGATCAAAACTTGGTCCAAAACTGGGGATACAAAATGCAGTTTTATTTATCTTTTCATTTGTTTCCCTTTGAGAATGAACAAGAAGGAAAAAAAATGCAATCTGATCTAAAGCAAACATCTTGCAGACCTCAGATAAGGGGGCATTCCCGAGGAGATGGACAGGTCTTCCAGCAATACGCCATGCTGTGACAGCACCCTGTAGCGTTCCCCACTGCCATGCCATGCTTCCTCTCAATGACAAACAACATAAAGATGATCCCATTGAATTTTGCCAGCACTGCCCAGTGGTCACACATGGATAAAGAGATGCAAAAGTCCCCTTTGCTAAATGATACGCACAAGACCATGAAATGAGGAATTAGGACACGCTCCCCCTTAAAATGTCAAACTAGGCCTTGTGCTGTTTCCTTGCTGAACACCTGAGTGCCTTTCTTCCACCTCTTACCCTGCTGTCACAAAGCCCTTCTAAAGAACTAGAAAACCCACACTAAAAAACATATACAGACACAGGCCCTGAGAGCTCAAAGCCTCACAGCCTTCTCTCCAGCCCCAGGACACACAGCCCAGCTTTCCAGCCAGGAAGAAATGCAGAGCTCTGCCATCACTCCTCAGCGCTCTCTCCAGCAATAAAATGAACAGACAAGGCTATTTAAAAAATGACCTTAATGATGTAAATTAGACAAACATTAATAAACTCAGCAGGTTATTTCCCTACTGGAAAAACCACCATCAGAACAGCTCTCGTGCCAGTGATTCATATTGCTATACAGGGCCTGCATCTGAA
This sequence comes from Phasianus colchicus, assembly GCF_987193195.1. Taxonomy (NCBI): domain Eukaryota; kingdom Metazoa; phylum Chordata; class Aves; order Galliformes; family Phasianidae; genus Phasianus; species Phasianus colchicus. The sequence continues at coordinate 61,464,695 of NC_143439.1, read as the reverse complement.
AATAAAGGTTCCATGGGAGACTTGCATTGAAAACACCTTATCCACTAGGATCGCCTTTATTATTTCTGCACTACAAAGAGGCCAATAAAAGAGCTGTATTAAAACAGCCCCCCGGTTACCAGAATGCTGTGATTAAATGTTTGACTTACAGTTTGCTTATTAAGCAAAGCAAACATCGGCAGCTTTCCAGATTTTTGAACTTTGAGTCATATTGTAGCATTAGGGCTGACCCAAACCCACTCACATCTTACAAACTGCACATAATACAAGCCTGCAGGTTATATTTTATCCTTCTGTAAAGTGGAGAGCACCTGAATGTAGAAGGGTTAATTTCCCATTACAGGAATCTCTTAAAGCTATGCAACACAGAGACTAAGGAAGCACTTTTTTTTGCTCCTGATGGCAAAACATTTATGCCAGACAGCTAGTTTCTCATTTTAAAAAAATATATACTTTCATTTTAATATCTACTCCAAAAAATCTTATGTTGGTTAATGATGTCATTTCCATATGTGAAATGACATTCCATATGTAAAACTACATGCTGCTCAATGGGAGAAAAAACATAAAGGGACTACCAAACGACTGTGAACACCGAAGTAAGTTCGTCTTTTCCTACCTCCATTCTGGAGAAAAACTTATGCATGAATAGAAGCTCCTGAAGCAGCTGACAGGACTCAGATTGATGGGACTGTCAGCATGACAGCAAGCAAGGCTCCCAGTCCAGCTGCAGCTTTCCAAAACCTTCTTCAAATCTGCTGTGACACCTGATGCTGGCTTTGAACACAGGATAGCCACCTGAGCACTTGAAATCTATCATCAAACTGTCTTGTGCAGCATCCTGATTAATAGTGTACAACACAACTATTTAATCATATGGCTAGCAACAAAAAAAATATGGAAATGAACCAACTGCTGCTTTTATATATGATGTCAGCAACCAATGCACATACCAAAGCCCAAATCCTCACTATTTAGACACCAACCTCTGTTTTAGTACCTACATTTATTGCTAATGGTCTCAAAAATCCCACAGCTCAGCTGCTCTTTCTGTCCCTCAGGTGCACAGATGTTAGAGCCAGCACAAGCCTGCATGCAGATAACTTTACACCGGGCTCATCTCACCAAGCCAGATCCTCTCATCTGTTGTGCTGCAACGGTCCAGTTCATTCTATGAACTATGAGCTGGCATATTCATCTTGCTGTAAACTGCAAAAAGGGAGGCTTGAATTCAGCTTGCAGATGGGTACCTAAATATAGGTGTCACACACAGATGTTCACATGTGAAGAACTCACCTGAGCACTCAGTGGAGTCCAAATGAGCTGTTCAGTTCATCCCAAAGCAGGCACTTAGATCTGGTTAGCTGAGCAGCTCTAGACTGCCTTGCTTCAGAAGCAAAATGGCTTTACACTCCTATAATGAGATCTTCACTGACTTCATAACGGAAGCTTAGACTCCTGCCGCACATGTAGACAGCTCTATGTAGATATTTAAATTCACAAAAGGAATCTTACCCAAATTCTAAAGAGATGATGGAGGTATAGGTTTTACTGAACATTTTAATCAACCCGTCTTTCCCACTCCAAAGGGATAAGGGCCTTCATGAGCAATGTGGGAAAGCTTACAGAGACAGATTTTATAACATTTCAATTTGTTCATGACAAATGAAAAAATATATGCAGTTCTTTCTGCCCAAAACTTGTAGGTACAAACCAAATTTCAGATACATAACTTAGATGTTGTTCTTCACTTATGGTACAGCTACTCTGTTTCACTGTGTCACTCAGTATCATCATATTTGTGAGGCCACAAAGGATTTAAGCATGTCATTTAATCATTCTCCAAAAGGCACGCTGAACAATGTCACATCTTTATCATTGCATATGGCATCACTTATCCTGATAGCTGTAAAAGCAAAAATCACTGTTAAGCATTTTAATCCTGTCAGACAGGGATATTAACCTGCTATTTTAGAAGCCATTGCCATCTGATCTGTGCAACAGTGACAATGATGGCTTCCAAAGGAACAATTCTTTTCTCTTGGCAGATAGAATATACAAATAGCTTTGATGGAGATGTAACTCGAGATCTGATGGAGAAAACTTTTAATGGAAGTTATTTCAGTAAAGGCAGTGTGGAAAAAAATGTAGAGTTCTTTAAAACATTCACTGCCTTCCTGCCATACATAACAAATTGATCTCTTTCCCTCACTTGTAGGTATACAAGCATACATTATTCCCTTATCTGTGCCTACAAACACAAAGCCAAAGAGTGATCTCACACTACAGTTAGTGTCTTAGCAAGGATCTCAATCCCAAAGTATGCTTAAAGGGAGGAACAGGTGTGTAAACAGAAGATTCTGCGTCACTGACTGAACATTTGCTTGAACAAGTACTGCACTGAGTCTAAGCATGACAACTGAAGGAAGCAACTGGACTTTGGATTCCAGGCACAATGCAGCACTACCAGCTGGAGTCAGTTGACAAAGACTCTTTCAGACATGAGAAGTTGCCTTCATATTTCACACGATGGCTACATGAGTAATGAGCAGATGGTTTTGCTATTCGCACCACTTAGTGGAGCATGAAATGATGCACTGACAGGTAGGAGAAAAGAATTTGAAGCAGGTGCTATAGTAATACTGTGGTAGTGTACAGTATGTCAAAATCCAGCATGCAAAATACTTATAAAATACATTCAGTCTCCAGCCATTCAGGTGTTAATAGCTGAATCCTTTTTTAAAAAACCTCAAGGGGACAAAAATTATAACAGACAAGAACATTTTAGTGTGAATTCTAGAACTAATCCCTTCAGACATGTATGTTCTTCCATCCTAATGGGAGAGAAACAAGGGTCACTCACATATTTTTTTAAAGCAAAGTTCTGATCTCCAAGACTAGCCTTCTATTTGGCAGTTGTGCTCAGCTGGAAATACTGAGTTTCTGCAGTCCCATGACATTGTCTAGGGCTATAAGTTGACTTAACCTTCCCATGTTAATATGCAGACAATCCAAAGCAGTGCCTATAAGCTACTGGTTTCTCCTGAAGCCAAACCATGAAGAACCTCACTCAGAAACCAACCCAACTCCAATAGGCATTCTGGATCCTCTTTAAACTTGATTTTAAAGCCTGATTCATGCACTTAAGAATGAAAATTTTCATAACTCTAAAAATATAATAACACATAGCAATATTCATTTCTTCGTAACATTAATAAAATATTAAACAATTAAGAAAATATTAGTAAGAAAATAGAAAATATTTTTAATATTATAATAAACATTGCAGGTTTTCGCTGCAACAATCACTCTGCAAATTAAATAAAAAATGAACCACTATTCCATGAGGAACTCAGTCTCTATGTGCAAAGCTGCACATCTACTCTTTTTTGTCATCGCTGAGGTTTTACTCACATTACTTATCTCCACAGCCCTTTTCTCATATTTTTGAAGAAAAACCACACTAAACATAAGATGTCAGGATTGATTCCCCTTCCACACGTGAATTAAGAGCAGTTCCACCACTCAGCAGCCCTGTACATCAAGCTACAGTGTGACAAGCCTACTCCGTGCATTGCTTCCTGCAAACTTTACAGTAAAAACAGCAACTGTTAACTAGGAAAAACGAGACCCAATTACGAGAGTTGCAGCCTTCTCAGGTGGAACACAGCCGCTCCCATGAAACCTGTGCAGCAATCTGACCGCTGCCAGTTGACCAGGGCTTTACATCTCCCCCAAAAGAGGGCATCTGCAGAATGGCTTTGGCTCTGCCTCTGCGCTGACTCGAAGGAAAGAGACTGCCATCTACTGAGTTAACCCCTCTATTAGACAAAACGGCACTATAAAACAATCAAGAGGTTAATAGTTAAAGAAAAGAGGTCAGGAGCTTCCACAGATATCAGCTGTTCATGCTAACAAGGATTCAACAGGGAACCACAAGAACAGCAGTTTAAAGGAAGCCTTTTTGTTCCTTCCCTTCCTGCTGCTTTTCCTCAGTCAACAAACTGATTTTCTAATGGGAATTATTCATTCAATGTGTACTTTTACACTATCTAACCCCCATAATCCTTCTGCTCTGAAGGACAGAGATTGCTGCGTCTGCTGTTTTGCCACAACGAAGAAGCAAAGGGAAAAGGTGAAATATCAGAAAAAGAAAACAGAGAAAAGGTTAGTGAAAATCTGCAAGGAGATGGGAGGCTTTTGAGCCCTCACAGAGTTCATCAAAGCATTTATATCAAGCAATCAGTACAAAATACCAGAAAATAAGTAGTAAAACCTATCATGAATAAGAGCACAGCCACAAACAGCCAGTTCCCACTGATAGTGCAGTAGGTTGCTATCATTAAGAAAGAGCTTAATAAGCCTTAGCACTTCAACAGCATCTCAAAGCAAAGATCTCAAAGCAATTGCAAACATTAATATCCCTGCTTGCACTGGGTGCTTTGCATGCTCATCTATTAATATCCATCAGAGCTCACGATGTTCAATAATTTGCAGCACCAAACTCCAATTGATTAAAAGCCTCAAAACAACTTGACAAGGTATGAATTATTGCCTACAATTTAGCCAGGAAGAAGCTAAGAAATAGAAGAAATGATTTCAGAAGAAGCTGCATGCCTCTCGGTTCCACTAATTTTTATTGCAACAGAGTTTTCCTACAGCAAAAATGAAGGTGAAACGTTTGGTCCTGAGTAGGTGTACACTGTTAATGACCCAAACAGCAAGTGCTGGGAATGCTGGGCGTCCAATACGATGAACAGAGTTGTGGGATTACTTAAGAAACCAGGTGGCTTACATAGGCATGTAACTGTAGACCAAATAAATTCAAAATTTTGTCCATGTGATTTTTCAAATGTCATGCAGCAAGTTGATATCAAGGCTGGGATTAGAATATACGGCTTTTTATTCCCAGCACAAGCGGTTGTTCTTTGTCTCTGGCAATGGAAAGTGAACCAAAAACAAGAGGGTAATTATTTTATCCCAGGATATCTCAATTCCATTTAGCCAACTCTGCCCTCAAGGAAATAAAACTTTTCCGCTTTACTTCTTCCCAGTGCTGTTACAACTTGCATTACCACATAATTTCAGCTGGCTGCACCTGTTCTTGACAATGTCACTTTCCAACTGTGCAGAGATTTGGAAATGCTTATTAAACACTCATCAAAGAATAAAAACAAAATTGAATCTAAATGGACTGTGCTGCACTCCATGGAAGAGAGACAGCTGGCAGAGCTACAGTGCACAGAGGCATCCCATCAGGCTCCACAAGGAATGCCATCGGGCTCCGCTGGTGGCATCACGGCTGTGCTGACAGACTCCCACATTCCAGCCTATCGGTTCAAATCGATTTTCCATACATAGTGAGAGATGTCTTGCTCCGTTTCCTTCTAACAGGCTGCTGAATATGGCCACACTGAGAAGCACCTGACAGGAATTAATTCAGCTGATTTGTTAAAAATAAAAAAAAATCATCGATATCACTGTTCATTTTTTTTCTTATGCTACTTTGAGAGTAATCTCTGATTCTTACACATTCAAGGCAGAAATGACTGGAATGAAAGTAATTTCCTATGCTACATAGCCTCTAGGGAAACAGAAACAGGCTCATGGGAAAACCTTCTGTTTACTTATTACAGCCATCATTACTTTTATTGAAACAAATAGTCTCTTGCATAGACTCACTGGATGCTGTGCGCTCCCATCTCTGGGGAGTCCACATTCACCTCAGTCTTCGCTGCTCCAGAGAGCGCTGTGTGAAGCAGCTACAGAGCAGACCCACCCATCCTCACCTGCAAACTGCCTTGCAGGAGAGTCAGTGCAGGCTGCAGAGCCTGGCGGGCTCACGAGGATGCTCTCAGATGAGACTCAGACTCTCTCCCGGCAGCCTGCTGCTGGTACTGCCCACAAGTCTGGCTTTAACAGCAGCCTCCAGGAAGCCTGAAGCATCTGCACCAATAGCAGAACCACTGCCTCAGAGGAGAACACACTGAGGTAAGGAGAATCAATGTACTTTTTATAACTGATCAGATTTCTAGCTGTTGCAGGCAGTTCAGAAATTAGTCCCACTAAACTCTGCACCAACAAACTCAGCAGCATTTTTAGTACACACGTTGCTCCAAAAGTTCAGTGACACACCTTTACTTCAAACAGCCCTCATGTCAGACACCATTTTGTCAGGCTGCCCCTCTGCTGCCATCTGTCTCAGGGCAACAACATATAATGGAATATTGGTGGGAAGGTTCAACTTCTACTGCCATACCACCATAAAATAGGAGACATTACTAATAAATAAAAAGAGCTACAGAACTAGGAACTAAAACATGGCAAGAATTGCATGAGATAGACATAAGTGTCCGAAGTTTCTTCCTCACACTAAAAAAATGAAAAAGAAGCAACAGAAGAATCTGGCTTATGAGCAGCAACAATACAGTCCCCAAGCTAGAAGAAGTGCAAATTTCTGGAGATATTCAGATACAGCGCATCTATGGCATCCTGACTTGGCAGCAAAGTTACTGCGACAAGTTTTCTGCTTGCTGCAGAGTCATGCATATTTCCAACCATTTTAAAGCAGTCCTGCACAATTTGGAGGTAAAGACTCTATTACAGAGATGTTGTGACATTTTTCTGCTCAACTACTGTGAAATGTTAGTAAAGAACTGATTTGTTTCCTATCCAAACTGTCAAGCTGCAAGTGGAGAGGGTGAGGGAGGAAACCTCAGGGGAACGGCCTGATCCCAGTTCTCATCAGCAGTTTGCTTCTGCTGAGAGCAGCCATTGCAAAAAAATGCATGAATCCTTAAACAGTTAAAACTGGAAAGACCAAAATTCCCCAGAGAGCAGCTAACGGGATACAGAGCTTTTCACCCCTAGGTCGCTAACTCAGATCTGGCTCCTCTCAGGAGCTTGACACCACTAGCACAATCCTCAGCTGGGGTAAAGGGTGTTCTTAAACCAGCTGAGGACATGCTGCCAGTCAGCAGTTTGGAGAAATAATCCATCTCACACCCATATTGCTCTTACAAGAGGCTGTAACTTTTGCAGACAGGATGTCTTGCTTTCACAACCAAGGCATATTAATGCTGAAAATGAGGTAGAGATACACTGCCCAGTGCACTTATTTAAATTTCAGCACTTTCATCTTCTGTCATGGTTGACAGTTCCCAATACAGAATTACGTATTTAGCTCTTTTATTCAAGGTTCTTTTTTTACTGTTTCCCCTCACTAATCTGCTTCATATAAATGGTCTGACAAACTCATACCAAACCACAGACGAAGGCAATGGGAAGGAATGCAAATTAAAAAAAAATAGATAAACTTTTAGGCTATGAAAGTATTTTTTTTTTTCATACAGTGATACTGTGAAACTGACTCCCACACACTGTTACAGATGTCATATATATAAAAGGATTAGAGAACTTAGAGAAATAAATTACAGTCATAAAATGTCTGCTTTAATGGGCACTGGAACAGGACTACTAAGAAGTTGTCCTAATTCCAACTGAAGCCAAAATGAACATCTTCATCTGGTGTAATAGCATGAGAAAAGACATAATGGAATAACACAACTGATAAATTTATCTCCAAATATCTGCATGGGTATTTAGAATCATGAAGTAAGGTGGTAAGGATCTTTGGAGGTAATCTGGTTTAATATCCTGCTCAAAGCAAGGTCAGTTTCTAAGGTAAAGCTGGCTGCTGAGGGTTGTACCCCATCAAACTTTGAATATCTCCAAGGTTGAACACTGTAAACTCAGCTGGGCATCTGTTATAATGCTTAACCACAAACGGTTTTCAGGGTGAAAAAGTTTCTCCTGATACCTAATGGGATTTGTGCTCATAGCAACTTGTGTCTAGATGAAGTCCAAGATGGACTGGCAAATGTTGCAAGAGATCTCTCTGCTTCACCAGATAATGCTAAAAATCTGTGAGTCTTCCATTTAGAGAGGAGAAGGCTGTGTTTCTCAGTGCTGAAGTGGTGGATGGATGAATGATGCTTATCAACTATGGTTCCTTCTACAGGATGAAGGCACACCCAAGAAAATGAGTTGGAGGCGGGCTTAAAACACAGAGCAGGAATTCTTCAGACAGCAGTTAGGTTGATGGGTTGAGGAGATTGACTCAATCAGAAGTTCAAAAAGAAATCAGACAAATTTAGTGGCAACAGGTCCATAATTAAGTATCAGAAAGAGTAGAAAGGGATGTAGATGTTTGAATACATGAGAAACAGTGAAGGAAGTGGCAAGTGCCAAATAGCGTCTCCTGCTGCCGCTGCCTGAGGCAAAGCACTGGGGGAGGCAAAGCACTGGAGTAAATAAACCATTGACATGCTCTTGCATTGCATTTTTATGTCCTTGTTAGCAGCAAAGGATTAAGAATATCCCTGAACTATTGCCATTCCCATCCAGATAGCACAGAGGCTTCCTGATCAGATCTAAAGACATCCTCTGCTTTTTTTCTTTCCCGTTTTTGACAGAAAAAAAAAAATGCAGCTGGAAAAGAGAAAGAAATCTGCTTGTTTGGCAACTCAGAATCCGCGACATTAATTGCTGTGATTCTTCCCAACACCAGAAAGCAAAACCTGCATAAGTAGTCAGCAACAATAGCAGCGTAAGACTTACAGATGGCAAGGCAGCTTCTAAGTATCCTCTTCTTAGAGGGACAATATCTAATTGCATTCATATCTATCCTGTGTACATTTATGAGCTTGTTAATTTTCATTCTGAGGTACTATTCCTGTTATTCAGGAAACATGAATATTATGCCTGAGGAGGTTATTTCCAAACTGACAGCATGGGCTTTGTGACTACAGGGTTTGCTGCAGGTGATGTTGTAAGACATAAAATCTCTGCTATATTAACTTCATCACAGTAGTCCCCTGGGATACTTTACTGGAGTGTCTTTTTACTATAAATCTCCATTTTTACAACAAAAATGACCAGAGCTAAATTTAGTCCTGTGTTCTAACTGAAGTGTCGCTGGAACTGCTACTTTGATGGCTGCAGGAATTTGGGACTCAGCAGTACCAAAAGAGACCGCACGTGGCCAAAACCTGCTCTCACCAAGCATCTGATGGTATGAGAGGTACTGTATCATTTTCTTCAAACTAGAATCTACTGTACTATTAATGATTTAGATATTCAAGAGCTTACGACTAACTCTGAGGTGACACAGCGGAACGTAGCTCAATATTTATAAATATATCAATACATTAAGATAATAGCAACAAGAATTCTCTTTTAATAATCGATTCCTTTCCAGTTAAGACCTAGCATGAACTGCAGTTCCTTTAGTGATCCATCCTGGCTTGATTCTTCTCTGACAGAGAGACACACATCTTCTCAGGCAAATTCAGGATTGCTAGGGAGAAGGGGTTGTTATTTCATTCTTTCTGAGAGAGAATCATTTTTATTTGTAAATGCATTGCAGCTCTGGAGGAGAATTATCATTACACCAGGCATTTACCAGTGAACTATACCACCCTGGAATTGTTGAACTTCTACTAAAAGCTTAAATTTCCCAAAATATTTAGTGATTTCACACACCTCATGAAACAAGAACTACTGAAAGGACTTGATTTTCATGATTTGTTGAGAATCTGCTCTCTCAGAACTGCACCTTTTTATGGGGCAACAAGATCATTACTGACTTTTCAAAAGATAAATCAGTGAACAGCTCCTCGAATCACAGGCCCAGGAGACAGAGCAGCTAAAATTATGTACTAATGTAGGATAAGACTTGAATACAATGCCTTACCCAGCCGAAGCTGCTGACAGAATTCAGGTAGACAGCACATAATTACCCCAGCTGGAATTTTGCCAACATACCCAAGCTAACAACCTAGAACACACATACCATGGATCTTTAATTACCACAAGTGCTCGTGACCTGTGTTTTATGTTTCTTCCAAAGACTGTGAAGTGTCCTTAAAACAGGAAAAACATCCAGTACAAAAAATGAAGTAAAGAAAACAATAGGGACTTTGGTGACTCCTAGGGAAAGTGTCAGCCAGTGTCTGCAAAGATTTCTCTAGGAAGGTAATATGCATGCAGAATCTGATTTTTGTCCAGTGATTTGCATCCAGTGAGAATCGCTTAGCAGAAAGAAAGATCGGGCTCAGACAAACACCCCCTTTCTTTTCATCAATCAATGCAAGTGTGATGATGCAGTCTCTTGTCTCGGTGTTGCTTGACCCAGGTATGAAAGGGAATTTCAAAGCTACATCACTATTTAAGGAAATTCATACTGTCTTAAAGCTTTTAGAGAACATATTGATTGCTTGACCCAGAGACAAGAAACACTGGCTTTTAAAAAACTCTCCTGTTGTTACCATCTTCATCTGACTGTGATTTTTCTCCTATTTCTTGTTAATGTTCTTGTGTACTGCAGTGCTTAAGAGAGAAGTGTTAGATGTACTTCCTGTTGCTGAAAAGGACTCTATCTGTTCATCTCTATTAAAAAAACACGTTGAAGCACTCTTTTCAGCATGAATTAAATTATTTTATGTAAAACACTGTTTAGAAAGGAGTTCAAACAGAGATTATGAAAGTCAGAACAAAAGCAGCTTCTTTAGCAATAATGCAATTTCTTCAGTGAGCTGGATACTTCTTAATCAAATGGGAATATCTTGTCAGTTCACACAACTCCGACAGCACTCAAACATTTATTCTCATGTAGAAGCAGGGACCAAGGGGCAGAAAAAAAACAAATGACTTTAACCTGGTTTAAAACATTTAATGTAGCTACTGATATTTCTAACTCACGTTCAATCAAGAATTTGGAGAAAACCTTTTTATTTATTCAGATTTACTCACAAGATCATGGCTATGGCTTTGACCACACGACTATCCATTAAAGCAGGCACCATTTCATCCACATGCAGCCACACAGAAGTCTGACTCCCTTCTCTAACACTGTGCTGAATTACACGGGCTGCAAGGTAAAATGATGTGTTCATTTCCTTACTTTTTCCTTGTTAATGTGTCGTTCTCAGGTTATTTTTCCTCAGTATGTTTTGGCTACAGCACAGATGACCTATTGTAATTTGCCTGCAAAGCCTCACTTTGAAGGTCTTAGAGGTTTGGTTTTAGTCAGAAATGCGGCTGCATAAAAACTTCACATTTTTACTGCTATTTTCTTTTTATTCCACTGCCCACATGGAGTCTGAGTGGAATCTATTCAGTGGAATAACATAAGCAGGGCAGGCTACTTCTGCTGGTCCTGCAAATCTAACTCAGCTAACAGAGGAGGAACCAGATTTTATTCTGGTTCACACATCATCACCAGGGCTGTTAATGAAGTCCCAGTATTTTCACCTGCACAACCACATTAGCAGGATCTTAAGCATGGCAGCAACAAAAAGCAGAAGTACAGTAGAATCTTGCAGTGGTGCTCTGGCATTCACTTTATCCTCCAGTTCTCTTTGAAGGAAGGATTAAATCCACAGCTGAAATAAACAACTCCCTTGCAAAAAGAAAAAAGCAAAAAAAAAACCACCACAGAATCCCTCTTAACTGTCTGTGTTAAATCCAGCTTTTCAATAGCATTACCCTCTACTGTAAAATCAAATAGGATCTGTAAATCGCAGTAATTCCTCAAAAAAAAAGAGATTTGTTATTTGTTAGTTGTTTATGACTTGTGTTCCTATTCAGAAAAACACCCTGCCAAAGTAAGAAGTTGACAGTTTTGACACTGCAAAGGATTTTTCCATTTCTGGTTTTCAAGCAAATAATAAATCATAAGGTGGCAAATATACTGTCTTCAGATAGCAGACACTTTAGTGGAGTATTGGGTCTTGTTGTCTTATTTATTTCTATCTTTTTTTTTTTTTTCCTAACACTACCTATAGTAATCTGTGATATCGATACTAGAGCTATTTTCTTACTTTGGGGGGAAGAAAACAGATCAGATCTCAATTAAGATGCAAGAGCACCACTAACATCAAAGAAGGTATTTGAGATCTTATGGTCAAATATAGGTCTAAGAGCAATCAGGTTGCCAAATTTGTCTTATAACATTAAAGAGGAGAGAAAAAAAAAATCTGGGAACAATACAGTTAAGTCACCTATCACCAAATGCATTTAAGTGCATGCATAGGCAATTAGAAATGCAGCAAGCACCAAATAGCAACTGAATTAGTGCCATAATTCCAATACCCTTTTGGCTTTTAAGCACATACTAGAAGCTTAAAGTTTTTGTGAGGGTTTTTCCTATGATAAGCCTTAACGTCTGCAAGCTGTGTACAAAATCCTATTCATTCCCAATGCCAAGAATATGAAAGGACATTACCGGGCACACACAGGCAGGAGCCAATTCATCTAAACTCAGCATGAAAATGTGCTGTTATTATTCAAACCAGAGGGCACAACAGGCAATGAGGCACTGGCTGGCCTTTGTTGCTATGCTGATCAGATTATTGAGTAATATACATCCCGATTTTTCAAATATAATAACAAAGCCAGTATACTGAATCATAAGATGAACAAAAAATCAGCTTTCTCCAGGACTAGCAACTGATTTAAAGCTTCAAGCATCTCTCTGACTTTGGAGTGCTGATACATCATTGAAAAACAAAGCAAGTATATAGCTGAATTGTGCGGTCAGTTAAATCACGGAGATCGAAGTCAAGATCTCTGTAAAGCAATTAGAATGTACTTAAGGACTGAAGCTTGTGATCAAGAACTCAGAAAGTTACCGCAACCCAGCTGATTTACAGGAACTGGTTAAGCAACACCTACAGTGAGTTTGAGTGCAAAGTGCTCTGAGGGACTACAGTGCGAGGAAAAATGAGTTCCCACGAAACCCAACTTTGGAAAGGCATCAGTTAAGTATCAGCAGAAGAGCCCTGAACAGCCAGAGCAAGCGCCCGTTGTTCCTTACTTTCAGCAGGAAGGTTCTGGGGAGGCATTCAGAAAGTCTTCCGGAGACTTCACTGACCGTTGATGAGTTCAGCAGACATGTTGATGCTGCAGTGTCAACAAGCAGTTCAGGCTCCAGAAAGAGGGAAATGAAGCCTCCGGAAGGTAATTCGGAATCTATGAGCATTTATTTTCGAAAGAGGCAGACAGCTATGAAATCTGGCACCTCAGGATTGAGTGAGCTGAATAATACTCCTTTAATACCATTTGATGGCTGCCATCTTAGCACTGGGCCACAGATGGCAAAGTGCAGAGAGAGGTCCCGGTGCCAGTGTCATTCACAGGCAGGAGCCCAGAGAAAGCCAGCCCTTCTAGCACCAGCACCCCCCTTCAAATACATGCCAGAAGAATGCAAACTGAAGACACTGAAAAAAATATTCCGTAATCAGAAGGCTATTTTCAATCTTAATTGACCAGAACATAGTATGTGATCTGTAATTTTATCCAGACAAATGCTGTATGCACAGACCCCATTGTCCCCCGCTCCCAGCTCTGCTGCTCAGCACAGTCACACCATGCAGCTCCACTCCCTGAGCTCACTGAGAGCCCTTCCCAGCAAGGCAAGTGGCCCAGCAGCCATGGCACTCCATGCAACTTTCTTGTGACCACAGAATCACAGAATGGCTTAGGTTGGAAAGGACCTTAAAGCCCATCCAGTTTCCAACCCCACTGCTGCAAACAGGGCTGCCCCCCACCAGCTCACACTGCTCAGGGCCCCATCCAACACAGCCTTGAGTGCCTCCACGGGGCACCACAGCTTCTCTGGGCAGCTGTGCCAGGTCCTCAATGACCTCTGAAGAATTTTCACCTAAGAGCTTACCCAAATCTCCCCTTTTTCAGTTTAAAGCCGTTCCCCCTTGTCCACGTAGGAAGTTGGTTGGCCTCCCTCCTGTTTATAAGCTCTCTTTAAGAGCAGGAAGGATGCAACTAAGTCATCTATGTGTTGCTCACGGTACCAAAATGTCTTATGTATAAGTTTTAGTTAATGTATCCACAGAACTGCCATCCACTTTTAGAATGATATATTGTCATGTAATTTACATTTGCATCACACATGTAGATATATATATACATGTGTATTACATACATACTTCCCTCCTTCAGCTTTCCATGGATAATCCCAGTATAAACCTGCAGCATAGCTGGGTGATTATCTTAACCTCTCTTTTTAGTGTTCATTTCTCCCCATGGAATCTGCTACCCTGCAGTTTATTGGGGATCTTCTTTTTCTTTTTCCTTCCACTCCCCATCTCCTTGGCAGCCCAAGGGAAGCAAGCTTTGGTTTAATTTTCAGAGATTCCCTAGAGGAAATGTAAAATATTAGAACTCATCCAGCCCAATACCTATTTCACTTAATGCTCACTGGAATATTTACAGGTCATGAGATTTTGTTAAACATGAGACTGTGTGCAAGGGCAAAAATAAATCTGCTTAGAATAAGGACAAGCATTTAGATACACTGTATTTATGGATTTTTTTTTCACAATATTAGCATGTTTGTCTCCTACAAATTACTTCCAGTGGCCAGAAAGAACAGGCAAGTAGAGAGTGCCTATAAAAGCAAATCTAATTTTGTTTTGCCAACCATTATTAAAAAGTCACTCTCGAAAAAGAAAAGAAAGAGCAGGAAGGAGGTGAGGTGTAGAGTAACCCAGCTGCTCAGGAGGAAAATTCCCACGTTGAGTGCTATGTTAAATCAATGAAGCTTAGCAAATTTTAAAGAGGGACGTTCACAGTTACTTCTTCATAAAATAATTGAAAAGCAGCCTCTTCCCCTGCCTTCACTTCTCTCTTAGTCCCTCTCAGAGAGTGCTATGCAGGATGATTCAGTATAAACACAAGATTAGTTTCCCCTCACACTGCTCACTCTATTGACTCTGTTCTGACAGGGCAGCATGTTACTAACACACACTGCTCTTTGCTTCACCGGACACAGGGGTTGCAGGTCCTTCTACTGGCAGAAACTGAAGCAGAATGGGACGATCGGTGAGCCAGGTTCACAGAATTGCAGAATGGCCCGGGTTGGAAGGAACATCAAGGCTCATGAAGCTCCAACCCCCCTGCCATATGCAGGGCAATGGTTACCCCGGCCTGGACTGGGGGAGGGGAGAGGGGAAGGAGGAGAGGGGAGAAAGGGAGAGAAGACAGCAGAGGGAGAACAGAAGTTTCTCTCAGTTTTGCAGACCGACACGCAGGGAATGCAACAACTTCATGCCTCCTTTTAGAGTCAGCCCACCCATTAACACTGCCTTCGAAATTTCCTAAGTCCA
The DNA here is from genome assembly GCF_987193195.1 of Phasianus colchicus. Classification (NCBI taxonomy): domain Eukaryota; kingdom Metazoa; phylum Chordata; class Aves; order Galliformes; family Phasianidae; genus Phasianus; species Phasianus colchicus. The sequence continues at coordinate 61,449,510 of NC_143439.1, read as the reverse complement.
CATAACAGCTCCAGCTGAGCTGTAATGCTACCACTAGGTCCTAGAAATTAATACATTGTCATAAATCACATTGACTTTTCAAGTTCTCCCTCCCACACTCAGCCTGTTGTGAACGCAATGAGAAGTTTCATTTTGTAGATTCAGGGCAGTTGTTTGTGGCAGCTACGTGCATCTGGAAGCCGTCTACATCGCTCCACATTTACACTGCTAGAAATGAGAGCAGAATCCACTCTTGCACTTTCACCCTTTGAAGTTTTCTGCTGTGTTCTGAATTGTGTCTGATTTGGGGTTTCCAGTGCCCCAAGGACTCACGTGAACAAAAACAGCCTTTATCAAAATTTAAATTGTCACCAAATTTTGCATTATCTTGGGTTTCATATTGTCCTTCCTTGCTGTCACCCCTACTTGCTGAGCAATGTCTGTATTTAGGACGCAGGCTGCATGTTCTAAAATACTAGAGGACAACTGACATCAAGAACTATTTTCGTGTGAGTCAGAAGAGGATTTGGCCCAGAATCCCCAATGGAGGCAGAGACCAAAAGCAACAAAACTGAATAAGAGAAAATGAATTCCCCAAGGCTCCGTGTCACCATGTCAGCACCAAGACATGCACCGCACCATTTTATTTTTGCAGGGATGTGAACTTTAGCTACATTAAAAGCCAGTTCTATCTACAGCTGTTCTTTGATGTCTGTGGCCAGATGGTATCCAAAAAAAGACTTATTCAAGCCATTGTAATCCACCCAAAGTGGAAGCTGCTAATGCTAATAGCAGAATAGTGAGGGATAGCGTTCAGTGGGAGAAATAGGGAAGAAAAGCAAAGCTGATCGGAATCAGTTGCTCTGCTCCATCTATTTGATGTACAACTGCTGCTTAACTATCACAGGTTTCATTACAACGTGTTCCCATAGCGTAATTCCATTTTTTTCTCATTTTTAATCATTTAGGTTGTGAAGGCTCAACTTAATTGTTTCTCTGCAGTAAGTACCATTTTGCCTGATTATCACTGATGTTCTGACAACAACAACAAAAAAGGCATTAACTCTGGACAGCATCGCACTTATGGAGCTGGATTCAATGTTTGCAGCTTCCCTTGTCCATCTCATTTCAATTTTTATTCTCTGGTATATTGAGAAATATGCTTTACAAGTCTCCCCCCACGCTGCTTTCTAACCAAGCTTTGACAATGTTCATTGCTAATCCAACACCTTGCACTATTCCATAACACAAGGTCAAGTCTAATTATCCTCTCCACTTTTCCCCCACTCCCTCAAGGCAATAATAGCCTCAGGGAATTAAATAAAGGATCAAAAATGAGAACTCTGCCCCTATTAATTGATCTGCATTTCCAGCAGCAGTAGAAGGGGAATGTCAGGGCTTCAGGTGTAGCAGAATAGAGATATTAGCACCCGCTGTCATATGTTCCATCCTTCTCCACGTACAAGAATTCCTCATCTTTCTTGTCGATCCCTTTCCCCTCATGCAGGCAATTCTAAGGCACCTGAAGATTATAGAGTACCTCAAAAAAGGCAGAAAGACGAAGGTAACATCTCTGCTCTCTTGTGCTTTAAATAAGGGGGAATCTATGGGAGGAATACATGCTGAGAACAAGTAAGAATAAATTAAGTAAAGGTCAGATTTTCAAGATTATGTGTTTCCTTGTTTGTTCTGGAGGCAAGTCATGTTCTGCCAGAAGCATGCTATAATCCATTTCATGTTTAAAAAGCAGTATTAATGAAAGCAAGGAGTTCTTTTTATTAAAAATTAGGGAGATATAAGCTTCTAAAAGCAGTCAGCAAGGTAAAATTTAGAATCATCTAACATCTTTAGGATAGTTCCTCATAAGATGTCAGCAAACCACTTAAATTTCCTCCAAATCTTTAGCCACAGACTGCACCTTCTTCCTCATGGTACTACCCAGTGTATACTCACCATTTTTATAACACCCAACTCATGTCCATAAGGAACATCATAATGTCCTGACACACAGTTCTTACCAATTAAGTCTCTCTATTAGCTCTCATTCAAAGACACGTCCCTTGCCCTCTGCATTAAGCATTTGCACAACTTACATTATCACTACTTGCCCCACTCCAGTTTGCTTCAGCATATCTATAAGGACAGCCTCAATTAGCCATTTGTCCTCTATCATCTCAAACTCTCTCTGACGCATCTAATCCTAGGAATGCTCACCCCACATATTAACAATAACTGTGGCCAGATACCACTTCCTTCTGCTTACAGATGTAAGGGTTAATATTGCCAGACATGGGCAATGCCATGGTTGCCCTTACCACTTTGCATTCCTTCACATGCTTTGAAGCATCTTATTTTAATCAAGATCACAAACTCACTGGGACATAATTTCTCACTTATTATGCGCTTGCAGCATTTTCAGAACATCATGAACCAAGAGTGCTCAGTGCAATCAGAATATAAATACAGCAACAACGAGAGTTTCCATTCCAGTTTACATTAAGACTACTAGAGAAGCACTAATGCCATACAGAGTCTTCTTTTCAATCAGAAAATTTACGTTTTATCTGTTATCCTAAATTTCCATGTAACTGCCCTGACTCAAGCCATGCTGAAGACAGAATTTTTGCTATCTTAGTCTCTTTGGCTTTCAGAGGTTGGTGTTACGTGTCTGTTTAGAATGAGCAGCACTCTTTTCTTTGCTCCAAAAACAAAAAGGGACGTGCCACTCCTCATTCTGGTCTCTTGGTAGAGCCTGTGCCCAGGTGTCAGGGAGGGAAGAGACAAAGTTAAAACCTTGGCTGGCAAGAGCCAGCACAAAGAGCTGCAGCAGCAAAGGGAAGGGCACCAAGGAGGGCTGGGCTCCTGGAGGCGCAAGGAAATGCTCTTCTCCCACCAACACTAACAGAATTCTATCGGGACAGAAGAGACTTTTGTTCTGCAGACACAGACTCAGCTGATGCCTCTATCCAATCCAAGCCATTCTTGTCTGCACCACAGAAAAACTGCAGGACAAAGCCTGCCATATCGGACACAGCTAGGAGCAGTGAGAAGCAGCTGCAGAGGGAAGCCTGGCCATCGCTGCTGTCATCTGCATCTGCTTTGCACAGCTTTTGCTCACCAGGTGCTCTGCCTGGGATAGGTTTTAGCTCCTGCTTTCTGCAGTCCCCAGAGAGCACCCAGGGCACTGGTGTAGAAGGAGTTAAGATAAGGAAAACCATCAAAGCTACAGGGGACTCTTTCAAATTGCTTCTTGTGGGGCAAAACACAAACGCTAAAGTACACATTAATTTTCTTCCCCATAGCATGAGCTTTGCAGATATTGACAACTCTCTCAGGATGAAGCTTACAGCAGCTGCATTAATTTATACTATTGAGCTATAATGCTTTTAATTTATTTTCTAATTTGCTTCTCATCCCCAAATTCCCTAAACTGCTTCTGTCTGTTTAATATGAAGGTTAGCCAAGGCTTCACCAGATAAATCCACCTTAAGGCTATCAGAAACCTTTTGTGAAGCAAGAGCATTCTCCTTCCAAAGAGGCCTTTCTTCTGTTCATGAAAAGACTATTAATAACACAATTATTCCCGTTGAAAGAAAAGGCCATAATTAATAGACTCAAGAGCAAAACATCCATCCTGCAGGAAAACAGACTTTCTGCTCCTGGAGGCAATATTTTAAATCCCGAGCATTTCTGTGGATTTAGAAGTAGCTAAATCTAGAGAATAATGGAAAATAATAGAAACCTGGAAAAAAAAAAAAGGAAAAAAAAAAACTTGCAGATGCCATGAATAGCTCAGCACTGAAAGCAGAAAATGAGAGGCTACACTTCCTATTTCCCAGCAGTCAACTAGAATTACCTTTCACACCATAGTGCGAGCCAAATGATCTGCAAATATATTTTACATGTGTCATACTAAGATGCAGTATTTTAAGCATACAGGTATATAATTTAAGTATTTTGCTACTTCAGGAGAAGTATTTCTCTTGTTTGCAACCTTACTCTGTTAGCTGAACAAAATATTAGCAAGTCTTCTATAAAGGACCAGAGGAAAAATAGCACAGGAGAGAATGATGAGACAAGTGAAAAGCAGAAAACAGAGAGATACCAGAATGCTTTGAAAGGCTGTGATCTCCCAGCTTTCATAGTTGCTCAGGATCTCAGCTGTGCCCATGATAACCTCCCCAGCCTCAGCTGTGCTTGGGGAGAACTGTTTGATGCTGCTCTGTACCCCACTACCTTATAGAGCACAGGCTTGCAGAAACAAGGCCCCATTTTGATGTGAAGTGAAGCTAATTAAATGGGATACATGCAGAGAGATAGAGGCTCATTGACTAGGTAAAGAGCAGGAGCCTGAGTGGCAGTGATAAAAGTGAAGTGCGAGGGGTGGCACCCCAACCTGCTGTAAGTTCATTTCAATCCCATAATATTTCATTGGCATGGCAGCTGCTTGTCTGTGGCACTTCTAATCAGCTGTAGATGCCTGGGGGCTGCCGTGCTTCTCTTTGTCATCACTGTCTTCTCCCCATTCACATACAGCAATGCTTGCCTCTCCGCTCCTCTGCCATGTTAATCGCAGCATTTCGTTGCTTGGGGGTGGGGGTGTTTTGGTTTTTTTCCTCATGTTCCCTTATAGCTTTGGTACTGAAGAAAAGATCTCTTTTTCATTCTCTCTCCTGTCATGATTTACCACTGTTATCCCACTCTATGCAGTGTCTCTGTTATCCCTTTTCACTATTTTTGTATGCTTATGTTAGGAGAGAAAAAAAAAGAAGAAAAAAAAAAGAAGAGTTGAGAAGTTACTGTCTTTTAATCATACTGTTTTGCTGGAGGAGATTTCTTCAGGGCAGACAGTGATTCAGCATCTTTCTTTATCCAAATCCTGGCAGGGCGTTCTGTGCCTCTGTCTGAGCCTGTTTCCTGTAGTGTATGTCACACAACATTCACCCATTTGAAACGGTGTCAAGTCACATCACAAATACCACGGCTCACACCTCAGAGTAAAGTGCATAAACCAGGACAAAACACCTCACTTGTGCTGCAAAAATAAAGTTGCTGTTACCGACAAGCATGACCTTTAAATGCTCAGTGCACGGCAGAAAAAGGTTATTTTGCCACCACTTTTTCAATGAAAGATTCCTACTATGTTCTATGGAGTGTCCAAAAACACAGAGCTTTACTGGGTGAAACTGTTGGCTCAGCATTGTTAATTAAACAGAGACACGTTCCCACATACAGTCTTAGACATGAACACACCAAAGGGCACCATAGCATGCAGTCTTTTAAAATAAATTAAGTAGTTACCTCATTCATTTCTATGCTACAAATTTCAGGTAGTTTACCATCAAAACAGCAGAGAGCCAAAAAGCAGTGACAGCACTGCCAAGTCTGCTCTTGATTTGGTTGTATGAAAAATGTATGCTTCACTTGCAAAATCTCATACGACAACAGCTATCATTAAAATCTGCTTATTCTTTATAATGAAGTGTTATTTCCATCTTAGCGCATATCCTCCAAAGTGACAGGCTACACAGGCACCCTTCAGGCACTGCAGAGTATTATTACATTTGGATAACCAGGCTTAAGGAGAAAACACTCATCAATATAAGCTTGTTATCTTATAAAACTGTGAGTGTTCGCTACAAAACTTAAACAAAGAGTTCAAAGGACACATGCTGAATTTAGAGGCCAGAATTCACTGTAGAGAAAGGTAAATGAAACTTATTTTGCATTAAGTCAGCATACAGTCCCAACAACCTTTCATAGAATCACAGAATCACCAGGGTTGGAAAAGACCTCTAAGATCATCCAGTCCAATTGTTCACCTACCAGCAGTATTTCCCACTAAACCATGTCTCTCACTACATATAAACATCTCTTGAACACCTCCAAGGACAGTGACTGCATCCCCTCCCTGGGCAGCCCATTCCTGCACCTGACCACTCTCTTGGAGAATAAGGACCAACCTGAAGTCCATCCTGAATCTCCCCTGGTGCAACTTGAGGCTAATTATCCAGGATAACTATCACTAGTTATACAGGAAAAGAGACCAACTCCTGTCTCATCCCAACCTCCTTTCAGGGAGATGTCTTTCTTGTACCAAAACTGAACACAGTACTCAAGGTGCAGCCTCACCAGTGCTGAATGCAGAGGGATGATCACTTCCCTGCTCTTGCTGGAAACACTATGTCTGATACAAGCCAGGATGCCACTGGCCTTTTTGACTTCTTGGACACAGTGCTGGCTCATGTTCAGCTGAGTTGTGACCAAGACTGTAGTGTTGCCTGGGGTTGTGGCCAAAGTACAGGAACCGGTACTTGGTCTTGTTAAACTTGCTAATATTGAACAGGACAAGCCTCAATACCAACATCTATGGAATATCACTCGTGACCGGCCACTGGTTGGTGACTCCATTTACCACCACTCTCTGGGCCAGGACATCCAGCCCATTCTTTACCCAGCAAAGAGTGCATCTCTCCAAGCCACAGTTTCTTCAGGACAATACTGTAGGAGACAGTGTCAAAGGCTTTGCTGAAGTCTAGGTAGACTATGTCAACAGCCTTTCCTGCCAGGAGCAGAAGCACACAGTTCTTCCATCGTGCGGAGTCAGCACAGGGCTCTGCAGCACAGAGCTCACCCTCCCTCACATCCAGCACACACCTGCCAGTGACCTCAGGCTGCACTCCCCAACACCCAGCTGCTGTGACACAGCTCTGAGGGATGCAGCAGCACACCAGAGCTCAGCAGGGATGTGCAGGTGGTCTGCAGAGGCTCTCACTTCCTGTAATGACATTTCCAAACTCAAACCTTGTAGCCCTTCTCCATGCAGCTCTCACATACCTCCTGAAGGACATGACATGCACGGTTTTCACACATGTATACATTCAACCTGGGTTTTTACGGCTCATGAGGCTTCTTTCACATATCTTTCTATAATTTTGAATATATTTTAATAGAAGTCCACAAAATACTTTCTTTGCCATCAAGAAGAAAAAAACCCTTATCTGTCCCTGCTGGATTAACTCCTGTAGATTTCTTTTTTCATGGACCTCTACAGAAAGTATATACATACAAATCGAGAGACCCCTGTTGTTAACTCTCTATAAAACAATAAGCCTCTTTTGTCTTTCACCCGTGGATTGGCACGACATTCAGATGTCTCCAGATTTCCCATTTCCAACACGAGTGCAACCGACTGCATTGAGGTCATAGCTTAGCTCACCTCAGCTACATCTAAGAGAAGAGTGCTCCTTTGATTGGCACAAAAGAAAAAAAAGAAAAGAAAAAGAAAGATGGAAGGCAGCACTGAGACAAACAAAAAATCTTTCGTTTTATAATCTAATTTTTGGTCATTGGAAGTTGCTTCTCTATGGTGATGCTAATTTGTTTTTTTTTTTTAAATGAGACTCCCCCCCTGTGATGAAAATCTCCTCAGAGGGCTCCGTCTTTTGTTTCAAATTCCTTGTGAAGTCCTCAGGATTGAAAATGCGGCTGCTGCTTAATACATTCAATTTCCCATGCATTAGGGTCAGTAATCCAGTCCCGTGCAGAGCAGGGTCTCCCAGTTGGCTGCGAGCTTCCATGACGACAGCGAGCAGAGATAAGCACAATGCAGACACAGAGCCCCCACAAGCAGCACCTTGCAAAAACACTATCCAGCATGCCTTTCTTCTCATTTCTTTAAATAAACTATCAGTGATTATCTGGTTTGCTATTATGTTCCTATGAGAAGCCATCTGACAAATCATAATTAAAAAGTATATGAAAAATAATTCATCAAATTTTTAAACCGCTTGTAAATCCCCTTTTAGACTTTCCTATTTTGGGTGCACAGTTGTGTATATAAAACCCAGCACGCCAAGGGAGAAGCATTCATCTCGCACTACTTTATCTCTGAAATGCTGATAAGAGGACCTAAAAATGCTAATACATTTGGAAACTCCTCACAAAGCCATGAAGAACAAATTTACAAAAACCTACATATTCTGCCCATGTGCTGGGTGTGAGCACTCTTCACTAAAAGCAGTTTTCTTCCTCATCCATGTTGCAAGATTTAGAGAACAAACAAATAGCAGAACAATGCTTTTCAAAACCTACATTTACTCTCCTTTTCTGCATGCACCTGTGAGCAGGTTGCATATGAAAGCCACACAGTCCACTTTGAATTGTCCAGCTGCCATACTGCTGGGAGGGGGAGGAGAAACTAAGTAGAGCAGCGTCACAAACAAGTATAAATGGGAGAGAAAGTGGATCAGCCTAACCTGAGGGCACCGCGTAACTCCCTGGCAACCATTGCAGCAGATGGCTTTTTCATCAGCCTCTCTCTTACAAAGGGCAGCAAAGTTGTCTAGTGATGAAAGCTGCTGGGAGACAGGAACCTGGGACACTGAGCAAGATGCATAACCTTCAAGAGGGATCTTAGTACAGATTCTCAGATGCTACATCTGTAAAAGAGAGATAATGCTATCCCCTGATCTTTATAAAGTGCTAGTAGGCTCCTGGATGTAAGGTAAATAAATAAAAATTTTTGAGAAAGAAAAAAAAAGAAAAAAAGGTCAAAAAAGGGCTTAATGCTCTCAAGGAAACAACATAATGACCATGCTTCATAGATGATAACAAACATGTGCAAATGGCACAACATTTTTCATCAGGAGATATCATGGTTTTGGGCAATGGGTCTCTGCCTGCTTATCTTCATCTTACAAATGAGAACAACAAGCCACATAAAAGATTTCCAAGGTCATTTGCTAAGTTAAAATGATCTCTAGAGCACCAGACTCGTATTAGCTACCAACAGCATGAAGTCAAATAAGAGCAATGCCTGATTCTGCACCTAGGATATAACCCTGGATATATGCACAGACTGGTGAGCAGCCCCATAGAAAGGAATTGGGGGTTCTGGTTGCCAGCAAGTTGAGTACAAGTCAGTAGGTACCCTGGCATCAACCATACCCTGGGATTCATCAGGCCCAGCACTGCCAGCTGAGTGAGGGAAGAAGAGATTGTCCCACTGTGCTCTGCACTGGTGAGGTCCTGTCTTGAGCACTGTGTGCAGGTTTGGGCACCACAATATAAGAAGGATATCAAACTATAAGAAAGATCAAAAGGAGGGCTATGAAGATGGGGAATGGTCTAGAGGGCAGCCCAAAGAAAAGGAGGAGAGGAGGCCTCATGGTTGGTTAGGGCAGCCATCTCCATGAGGGCAGTGGAGGGGCAGCACTGAGCTCTGCACTTTGGTGACAGCAACAGGGCTTGAGGGAACCGCATAGCTGCATCAGGGAAGGGTCCAGTGGTTGTTAGGAAAAGGTTCTTCACCAGAGGGTAGTGGGTACTGGAAAAAGGTTTGGATAATGCCCTCAGACAGGGTTTGACTTTTGCGTGGTCCTGTGTGGAGCCAGGAGTTGGAGTTGATGATCACTGTGATTAACCATCCCAACAGAAATAACTGTCTAAAAGAACACCTGACCTGGACTTTCATGCATTTAACTGATTTCCTAAAATTCTTCCTACTGTACCATGTATCAGGCACTCTTTTTAGAGTAGAATGAAAGCTGAATTTAAAACAGTAAAATAATTTTAAATGCACACATCTTTTCTTTCCAAAAATTTTTTTCTACATTTTAATGTCTTATCAACAACATCAAGAAAATGAGATGACCAAGGGATATAGCACCAACGTAACTCCTGAGAGAATGTTTGAATGCTTGATCTCACATTCTTGCAGGATCACCCAATTTTCACAATGGTACAAAAAATAAAGGAACTACAATTCATAACTGTGTTAGAAAATAATTCATGTGTCCTCTCCTTCCCTCATACTGATGCTAGCACTATATGTACATTTATCATAATGTATAAGTGCATAAATGCACACATTTATTCATTAATTAAAGGAATTGAAGAAATCAATATTCAATACAAAATCCAACAAATTTAAAGAAGGCTGTTTTTCAGATTGTCTGAAGCCAAAAGAGACTGTAGAATGATTCTCAGCTCCAGTCACTGAATTAGGCATCTCCTCTGCACGTAGCATGGTAAAAACAACAGCCTTTCCTACAGAATAGCTTGGATCTGTATTATCAAAGCTCCATTTATTTGAGTATGAAGAAGAGGGTTACGGAGAAGACAATCACATTTAAATGCTACATTTTGAGTGCTAACTACAAACATAATATCACCTAATTCCAACGCGTGGCTTTTCCAAAGCAGGATGCACTACCATTTCTACTGCAACAAGAAACGTTTCAGTAGAAAGAAGAACAGGATAGGCCCAGCACTTCACAAAATCTTTAGCCCTAATTTTCATAGAAACATAGAATCATAGAATCCTTAGAGTTAGAAGGGACCTTTAAAGGGTCAAACTCCCCAGCAATAAACAGGGACATCCAAAAGCTAGAAATTCTCTATCCCTTTGTTTTAAGTTTAAGCTGAGAACAGCCTTTGTCACTTCTCCCAAGGTCCTAGTCACTGACAGGGACATATGTAGTAAAATCTACTTAGAAGACATTTTGGTTCACAAGAGAAAAGAATCATAAAGGCTATTGGCCTTGGCGACATGGGCACACTGCTGGCTCGTGTTCAGCTGAATGTTGACCAACAACCCCAGGTACGTTCCTTCTACACAGTCTTCCAGCCACTCTGCCCCAAGGCTGTAGTGTTGCCTGGGGTTGTTGTGGCCAAAGTGCAGGACCCAGCACTTGGTCTTTTTGAACTTCATCCCACTGGTGTCAGTCCACCTATCCAGCCTCTCCAGATCCCTCTGTAGGACCTTCCTAACCCCAGGAAGATTGACAGTTTCTGTCAACTTGTCATCACAAAGTCATTTAGGGTGGAAAAGACTTTAAAAATCATCAAGTCCAATGTTCTGGTTGACTTACTGAGTCCTATTGCAAAACTATGTAAATGTTCCTTAGGGTCACATCAACATGTCTCCCAAATACCTCCAGGGATGAGGACTCTATCACCTCCCTGGGTTGCCAATTTTAATGCGTAGCTACCCTATCAATGAAGAAATTCTTTCTGAAGTCCAATCTAAACCTCCCTATTACAACTTGAGGCCATTTCTTCACGTTTCATTTCTTGTCACCTATGAAAAGAGACTCCTCACCTGTGGAAAGGCTCTTCACTAAAGCCCTTTAGGTAGTTATAGAGGACAATGAGGTATCCCTTCATCTACCTTTTCACCCAACTGAACAACCCTGGTTTCCACAGTCATTCCCCATAAGTCCTGTTTTCTATTCCCTTCACTATTCCATTGCTCTTCTCCACACGTGCGTAAACAATTCAGTGACCTTGAAGTGAGGGGCCCACAACAGAACACAATATTTGAGCTGCAGTTTCACCAGTGCCACATACAAGGGGACAATCACTTCCACCATTTCTGATGCAGAACAATTCCTAAGGAGGCAGAATAAGCATTCATTTGTTTAAACCTCTCTTAATTCATTTTAGGATTATTCTCAGATGGTAGAGTTGTAAATACCTCAGCAGGAAAATAGACACACAGGCTCTCTGCTGATTCAGGCTACTGAAGAGTAAAACTGCATTATCTCTACTGCATTAAGGCCTTACACAACTGCCTAAATGGTCTTGGGATTAGGTCCTAAGGGAAGTAAAAACAAAAGTAAAATACTTGACAGCAGAACTAAATCAATAATTCTGAAGCTTTTTATTCCTCTCAGTCAAGAGTCAAATGAAAGACAATCAATACAATTATTGTAACTTCTTCCTGAAAAAGCAACAGATAATCTATTCTGTGGAGTCTGAGGAATCCAAAGCACTTTGCAGAAGATAAGTCCTCTTCATCATGAGCTTTTTAAAGGATGTTCAGTGCTTTCCTAACCTGTCCTACCAAACTCACAGAAAAGCAAAACAAATTCCAGATTAGTGCCATTACCACCAATGGCTACTTTCTAAAGACATAGTGTTGCTCCTCATTATTTAAATCTGCATGCTAAACCAAAAAGCTCAGGTGCACTGACTTGAATTTCTACAGAGTAAAATTTTCATCAATAATTATTTTATGCTGCAGGACAGGAAATGTTCAACAATTCAGTTTCTCTCTTCACATTCACAGCATCTTCGATTTCTTCATCACCTCCTTGTTTTTTTCAATTCACACCTACAGCTACTCATGCAGAATTCCCTTCCTACAGATGTCAGATGCAGTAACGAGAACTGAGTATCTCACATTATTAGACCTTCTTCTGCTACCGGTCCTTTATTGAGACAAAATTGCTTACAAGCAACGTACAGCAATGAAATGTAAACAACTGAATGGGAAAACGTCAAAGCACTTAAAAGGCTACTGAAGAGGAAATCTGCGAGTTACAAGTGAAGTTTTTAAAACCGGTGAAAAGTGTAGCACTGTAATATGGATGCCTCATTTTTGAAGACAGCTTTCATAGTAGTGTTTCCCCAAGCATAAAGAGCATGCAGATTTCCTCTACCAGGATCTGTCATCCTGCTCATCCCCATTCTCTCTGACAGCTCTATGCTATTCAGAGCTGACACCCAGGAGGCTCAGGTGCACACACACCAGCTAACTGGGAAAGCTGCATCTTGATTGCAGTGGGGAATTAAGATAAAATCTGAAGATTCTGCTTCTCCACCCTGGGCGGAGGGGTAACAGTAAGGTTTCCCTTCCACCCAGAGACATCTCTGTTCTGCCACTACAAAGCCCTCCATCTCCAACTGCCACAGATACTGAGCCTCTTCTCACCTTGTTACAGCTACAACACTGCCTTAGCATCTAAATTTAGAAATACCAGCCAGATTTATACCTTTGCATCTTTGTTGCATATCTGTCACTTTCAGCCTTTCATCTCTTTGTCTGGTATGCACAACTACCATGGCAGCAAGAGAACAATTCTTCTGACAGGTTGCCTGAGCATCTTACACTTCAGTCTTCCTGCATTACCTTCCAGTAATGTCTTCCTCTTTGCTTTTAACATTCCTGCTGTCATTGTGACTCTTCTATATTTTCTTTTTGGCTCTATCAGTAGGCAGATTTCCCAAATGGATTTTCCCAAGGACGCTATGGCAAGTGCTCCAACACAGTGGCAAAGACTCACATTCAAACCCGTTTCTCTTCCTCTTTTCACTATTAGTTGTACAGAGCAACTAAAAGAGATCCACGTGGTAAATTCAAAATTTAAATTAAAAGAGCAAAGCTTCCTGGGCAGAGATTTAATTCTACATTTGGTTATAAAGTTACATTAATTATTCTTATTTTTATTTTTATTTTTTACTGTCATTCCTTGTGCTCAATTATTCACAGTTCTGTGTATTAATACAGAGAAGTAAATACCGTTCCTATAAACACTGGTCCTACAGTCAAACCTGCACCTCTTGCTTTGGTAGATGGTCCTCTAACCACTAGATCATTAATAACACTGTAACAGAAATATTCTTCAACACTTTTAGTGCCAATGTAAGGGACCACTCAGGTTATTTACAATAAAAAACATTAAAGGAGAGGAGAGGGGAAAGTAAAGAGCATGAGAAGGAAATAGTAGGACACAAGTCCTCTTATGACTCTGAAAGACTTATGGGGAAAACCCGTGGAAAAGAAAAAATTGAGTCTCACTCTCAGGTTTCTTAGAACTCTCCCAAGTTCTTTCTATAAACAGCACAGATTCTGTATTCTCAGCAGCAAAAACAAAACAAAACAAAACAAACCTACTGCAATTGATATTCTGTATTGATACATTAAGCTATCATCTCTCAAAATAGCCTGCAGATGTACATTGGTTTGAGGAGTAGCATAATTAGAAGCAAATGTATGATGGATAGCCATTGAAACACAGTGGGACAGCCTCAAATCTACCAAAAAAAAGGAGTGTTCAAGAAAACATCCAGGAAGGCCTTTTTGGAAAATAGACATTTTCCATTTGCACACTATTTTCACACAGGGATCAGAAGCCTGTAATACCTCTAATGCTTTAGGGTATCATTATGTGAGGTTGGCCAGGCTTTCTCTTCATCCCTGTACTATCTTTGAAAGAAATTATTAATGAGGAACAACATGTAATTTTGTGCTTGGGAGCAGACAAAATCACAAATACGTGCTCTTGTGCCTTAGTGAGCAATTGGAACAGACCTGTGAGTTAGTCACACACAGCACAGCATCAGCTGTTACACTGTAACAGTTTTTTCTCCCATTTAATTGGATACTTGATTATGGATATGTGACTAAAAGGCATTTATCATGGCTTAAAATCTTGAGAACCATTCCTACAAGCCTCCTCTTCTCTATGTCCATGTCCAGAAGGCAAATTTCTGACATACTGACAGCTTAAAAAAGAAGTAAATCTTGAGAAACTTACTTGCAGAAATATTTTAGTAAGAATGAATAAAATATAACACAAAAATGATAGGCTGAACGTACATTTATCTGCATTAAGTCTAAGTATAGATTTACATTGGAATTTTATCTCGGATTCAGAGTCACATTCCACAGTTTTTCTTTGCTTTACAGTTTCATGGTCTATACCAAACATGCGAACTTCCCTGAAAGACAAGAGGGGATAGAACAAGTATGCAGCCATCAGGCTCAGACCCACAGATTAGACTCAAATGTTTTCCTTCAGTTTGAGATAAGAATGAGTTGCGCTTCACACTGTCTTGCTTAACTACTGAAAACATCTTTTAAGACAATCGAAAGACCCACAGTTGCATTCAAAAATTAATTAATTACAGCAACTATGATTCTTATGGGAAACAACAATAAATTAGTTCCTGGAAAAATTTCACTATCTGGAAAGTTCACAATGTGGAGACTGCACATCTTTATCTGACTCTTCCACTCACCTCATTCAAATCAGTTAATCAGTTGTTTCAGTAAAAGTAACAGGACAAAAAAAGAAAAACAAAAAAATGAATCACTCCTCTCAGGGTCTCAGGTAGCTCTCCTTTTAAAGTGATAGTGCTATTCAAAAAAAAAAAAAAAAAAAAAAAAAAAAGGATTTTTGTCAACAGCACTTCTTAAGAAGTGACTGCCAGTTCTTCTTATAGCCATTTAACTGTTTGTTAAAAAGCAATGAAGCAACACATATTTCTATAAAGAACCTGGGGAAGAAAACATATATTTGATACGGTCTTATTCCATTCAAGACAATGGCAAGATTTCCAATGATCTAGAAGATGCAGAATAGGGCCTTCTCTACATTAAATAATCCGATGTTTTTTTTTGAAATAAATGCAATAATTCATCTAGAAAGGCAGAAGTAAATAGCACTCCCTTAAAAATAAAGCCAAAGTAGGAGGAAGTATTCAAAGTTTCGTGTAATACACAAATGTATTTGCCAATATACTGTTAATCAGATTTACCCATATAAATATATTAACACAACTGATAACATTTGTATCATTTTTCTTGGCCGTATTAGCATGGATCTAGCTGTCAAACCAATACTTGATTGCACATCATTACTTGAAAGATGTGGATAAACAAAAGAGCGCTCACAGGATAAAAAGCCATGAGTAGGGCTGTAGTGGCAAAATCTCTGAGGGCTGAGGTGAATGAAAGAGAAGGAAATGTGAATGTAGTTGATGATTAACTATGTGAAAAGTAGAAAGGAAAGAAGGGAACAATTTAGTACCTCTGAAATAGAGAGTAAAAGAAGAAACAGTTTGAATAGCTAAAAAGTGTATGATTTTCCCATATCAATGACAACAGACAGGACTTTTTAGATATGCAGAAGTATTATTCCGTTCTGAAGATCTTCAGCATTAAATGACACCTTCTTTCCATGGCATATGCTCCTTGCAGAGACATATCTGACAAAACTGAAGTATTTCTGCTTTCATTCCTCATAGCCTTGTTCTCACTGCACAGTCCTATTACCTTCACAGGGTAAAGTCACAAAAGGCTCAATCTGAAAAAGTGGAATTTTTTTCTTCTGGTGACAGTCAATGAACATTGCCTGAAGATTATTCCTTCTTGGAGATAAATTTATTCACACACACCAAAAGAAAGAGGAATATAGTTTAATTCTCACATTTCACACTAAGTTTATGAGGTTGGAGAAAAAAATAAAAGCCAGTTTTTCACTACTGAATTTGTTGCTTAAAGAATTGAGATGTTACAGATATGGAATGCCAGGATGTGTTGACAAATATTATTTGAAAGAGGACTTTAGAACTAAAATCAAAAGTAACCCATCATGTTAGAGCCAACATCCATCAGAAATCATACTGCACTGATGACATCACCAATGGTATGAAAGCAGTTGGATCACAGAGCATAAGAGATAGCAAAAAAAGTCCTCATTCATGACAACAGTTTCTTTCAGCACACTAAGAGCAATTCACCAGTGTGCTACAGCTATATGCAGGAAAGATGGCCGTGTTATCATAAAAGAACCAAAATCCATAAATATTCCAAAACTATTTGCTTAGGTAGTGCTAAGATAAAGTTTGTGCCTGAGACCATACATGTTAATTTAGTAAACAATTTTTAGAATAATATTTTAAGTGATGAATGATTTTCTAAAACAAATTTACGGTCTGTGGCAGATAATCACAGAGTTTGCAGCACTCTGTACTGATGTAAATTTATAAGGTAAGGAATACGAGCAAAATCTGGATTTATTTTAATTGGGATCCCTACAATGAAGTTTATTAATATCAATTAAGTAGTCTGGATATATATCAAATGAGATATCAGACAACTAATGCTCTGCTTCCCAAAAGACCATTTAGAGTCGTATTTTAAACTGCAGAGTCTGAGTTCCATGAACGTCAATTAAAAAACTAGCAAAAAAAAACCCAAAAACAACAGAAACACTATGATCCTGACATCTCACAGTATTGATTCTTTTGCCATGTTTCAGAAGAAATTAAGTAGGAGAAGGTATTGGTAATGATGGTAAGACACATGAAAATCCAGTTTCAACACCACTAATAACAAAAGCCTCAATATAAACCAAAGTATATATTTTATTAAGTTTGTATCAAGAGCTGTCAGGGCTTTCCCAAAAAATCTGCTGATATTATAGTGGAACATAGGAATTCATAAACAAAATATAAGGTTACTGCTATTCGGTTTTGAAAGCAAAACGGAGGGGGGATCATTTATTTCATTTTTATTCTTGCTGCTTGTGATTATTACTACTGATTATTTGGTCCCAAAAGAGGAAGCATGTAGAGAGGAGAATGAAAAGAAATGAATGGGTGGACAATTATACTCAATCACAAGTACTTGAAATCAATCGTGATGCAGTTTACTCAGGCTGTTTCCCTGAGCGTGCCGTCTATATGAACTGTTCAGGAGAAAACCTCAGTACCGACCCGTCCTTCAGCACATCGATTTTTAACAGCATTGTCATTTCAGCCAATAAAAGTCAGGTAAAGACTAAGTGAAAACTTTCTTTTTACTGGGGAACTGAAAAATGCATGTGGAAATGTTGCAATTCTTGCATAAATGATGCATTCTCCAGAGATTAATTAAAATGTCATAAATCAGAGTATTCTCCTGTCCACTCACAAGCTGTATAATGTTCATCTATTGGGTTCCAGTGAGGGACTAGAATATAATTAAGGTTATGGCTTCTCTGTACATTGAAATTTGGTGAAACTGAGGAAGCTTTCCAAAATTTAAGATGAGGAGGAAAAAATATAGTATGTACTTGTTCATGAAAAACAGACTTTTGGTAAAAATCTCTAATATATATTTGCAGTCCACTAGCATTGGGACAACAGAATGAAACAGAGGGACAAGTAACGTGGAATACTTGGCTCACCTTTTGCTGTTGGTACAAAAGAAATTCCAGTGTGAAGTACAATCAGAAGTAGGTAAACACATTTTTTAAAAAACATTTTCCAATTTAATAATGTAAGCTGCGGGCTTGAAATGAAATTGTTATTCTCAAACTGCCTTTTGTCTAACACCCAAAGCAATCACTTCTAATAAAATGGGTGGCAAAGAGAGAGGAAAAAATTCAATTTCAGCAACTGATTTAGTTTTATTATTTTAATTACCAGTAAACCAAAATTGCATTAGCACGCCAACCCAGCAAGTAAAACTGTCCAGTTTTACTGACTGATATTCTTCCAGCTGTCTGAGTCTGAAATTCCACTAATTGTGAAACACAATCTATATCCTGAAGGCTTTTAGAATCGCATCTTCTCTTCTTAGTGCAAACATTCACAGACTCTTCATGTTTTATTTGCAAAGATTATTGAACACAAAGGTAACACATTTACTTGTTATACTGGTAATGCCATGAGACTGACTTCGTATTTGAAGGGTCAAACAGCAAACAGGGTGATTGATGTAATGTATATAATTTGAATCTAAACCATATAGGTACTTTGACTAGAATGAGCAAAGTAAATTTTTGTTTTTTCACAGCACTACTGGCATCTAGGCACTTCAGGTTCTAATCCACCTCTTCTTCTTCCATCCCAGTTACCCCATCAGTGAAAAAGGGATAAAACTTACCTTCCCCTCTCAGCGGATGTGTGGATTAGCTAGCGAGGCTGAAAACCCTTTGAAGATGAGAAGTGCTCATCATTATTATCCAACACCAGCATTCCAATTACAGCCCCTCGTCCTTCTTCCTTTAGAAGCTGTCAAACATAATACACCGCTCCATGCGTCACAAAGATTAAATATGTCTAATATGACAGGTTTAAGATGGGCAGGATATTATCTTAACAAGGTTACATGTAAATATAATTACCTGTTTGCTAATTCATTTCATTTAACCTACAAGTGCTGTCAGTCTGCTTTCTGCAAAGAAAGAGCCCAGAATTCTGCCAGTTCTGGGGATGTTTCTTTGTAGGGTGCATGGAACAGTCCTTGTCAATTGCTGCCTCCACCGTATCAGACCAATGGAGTTCCTATTGCATCTTTGAAACTTTCACGTTTCTTGGATTTGGAATAGAAGATACTTTTGTCCTCAGGACATTCTCATCCAACTGACACATATTTTCCATCAGGGAATTAATCCTGATTATCTTTTCATTTCACTGAAGGAAGATCGTAAATAGAGAAGACATCGGACAGATTTTAAAGGAGTTTAGGTATTGTAGTAACTGCAGGCTAAGAAAAGATCCTTCTTTTTCACACATTTCACACAGTCGCTACCTCTATTTTTAATTGCTTACATACCCCCTTTAGAGCTTTCTTTTTTTGAAGTCAGAGAAAAAACATTTAAATGAGAATTCAAATGCATGTGTTTCAACATCAGCATGATGTGTCTTTTGAGGAGTCATGCAGACACCTGACTTATTAAACTGAGCTCCAGAACAAGTATTACTTTGTGCCAAGAAAAGAAAACGTATTGTCACCAACAAAGTACCTATTCTTCCACAAAGTCCTCTCGCTCAAGATGCTCCTCTTAGGGGAATAGGATTTCTGCCCTAACCAGCGTGCATTTTGAGTTTTCTTTATGCATAACCTCAGGCAAAGCCTCCGCACTGAGGATGCAAAAGGCTTGTGAATAGGATAAAGAGAACACAGGATTTTTCCTTTGCTCTTTTCTCAAAATATTCACATCGGTCTAAAATGAAGAGTAAGACACCAGCAGACAAGCCTCAGCTAAACTGCTGAAAGCCAAGTTTGACAGGTTAAATTTCTGAAGCATTCACTTCAGAAATCAACTGGATTCCTCAAGGCAATCCAACTATATCAAAGACTTTCCAAACATACCACAGCTTAAAAAAAAAAACAGTGACACCTGCTCTAGGTTCTGACCTAGATACTTATCTTTACAGAACTGGATTTACAAAAAGCTCTACAAAAGGTGCTGGACTTCCAATCAGCTTAAGCTATAAAGAATGGGATTTTTAAGGCTCACTTTGCTGTGAAACTATGAACCTAATCTTTTGTGGGGCTCCACAGGTCAGTTCTACAGCAGGCAGCCAAGATCCCCATTTGCTGCTGCAGGAGCTACACCAAAATACAATCACACAATCAGCCACTGCCTTGTCAGAAATGCAAGCAGTACAGCATTTTGACTTAGTGTGGACACTCCTATATTGCTGAGCTAAACAGTTCCAGAGAGACTTTCTTCCCATTGGCAGTAACAGCTTGCTACAGAAACTTGGTCAACAAGGAGATCGGCATGGACAGCCTGGGGTTCTGCATTTCTTGCAGCCAGCCTTCTCTGCGACTAATTTGCTAGTTTTTAAAACCAAATTTAATTTTTGTTCTTGACTTTATAAAGACAAAAGTGTTGCAGGAAAGTTCTCAACCTTTTTTTTTTTTTTTTTTTTTTTTTTTGCAGAGTACACACAGGTACTTAAATGTTTGATTTACAGACCTCCAATTAATTTGCTATCATCTCATGACAACGAAGTGAGAAGCTGAGAAAGGACTGATAGATCACACTTTGGAGAAAGAGGGTTGTCTGTTTGAACAACATTTCATCTTGTTTTCAGTTACTTTGCAAGAGGCTGACCCTTTTCACTGCCACATAAATCCAAAGCTAACTTTTAGCAGTAAAGGCCTGCTATGCACAAGATGCTGGCAGCTAGAATTTTTTTTTTATCCTCAAATTGGAGCACACATTCCTATCTCTTAAATCCTTTATGGGCAATGCAGCAAGGTTTGGGCCAAAAGTTTCCTCTGCTCAAACACTTCCCACTTGCATGTGGTTCAGTAAGACTGGAAATCCCATGTCAAAGCCATCTGTCGTCTTCCGCACAATGAAGCTGAAGTCCCTCAAGACTGCAAGTCTCAGCAGGCAATACTGCATTCTGATTCAAACAACTTTCAGCTCTGACCAAGTGTCTCACTGGCCACATTGCAAATGTTACAGCAAAACGCTAACTCCAAGGGCTACGTCTGGCAGAAGACCAAATACAATAATGTCCTATCTATATAGGCTTATTTCTACCATTAAGTTTTCATCTCTTTAGTGGCTTAAATATCTTCCTCATCTAGGATGTATGTGCAAGCTAAATGCCTTATGTGTATAAGCTACAATTTTCTGTATTGATATCCATACATCCAAAATAATCTTCGCAAATGTGCATGATAAAAAAAGCAACAAAGGCAGCACAGATTCATCTGAAATCTTTGCCATTGACCTGAAACACAGAGCAGCTAATTTTCTTCAACCATCTGCACTGTACTCCTTACACTAATCCTAATTCCCTGTCTTGTCTGAAAGCAGCCTTTTGTGGCATCTGAAACTCCGCTGCATCAAGCTGTAGGTGTCACATTTTCATTACCACACTAGCTGCCACCATTAAGACCAGTTGCTTGCACTGCATAGAGCAAACAGCTGCCTTGATTTAAGATCTCCAGTCTAGCTCAGCTCAGATTGGATGAGCCTCAGAAAACTGGCAGCATGTTTTAAGTTATTCACTGTAATGAAGTCATGCCTCACAGACTAGAAGTCTGTTGTCAAGGCATAATTGCCAATGCCTCCACTCCACCTTAGGACCTCCAGACTGGATTACTGTATTCATTCTTATATGGGGAAGCTGAGGAACACTGTTAATTGCAAGCAAAAGGAGAAAGCAGCTATCCATAAGGAACACATCATCATAATTTCTCAGAGACCACATGACTGTCCTGCTAACCCTAATGCAGCTGAAGATGCTGATGCCAAACTATGAAAATTTTTTTATGGGTTAGGTCCAAGTTATTTTTAAGATAACCTTTCCTTCTCAAAGTACCATAACTGTGAAGAGAAAATTCCTGGTTTAATTAATAATGTCATAAATTGGACATGTTGAAGCAAATTTGACAGTGGACTATTGTTCTTCTTCTGATGTGATACAGCCCTATCTGTCTACCCCTAGCATGAGGTACATGACTATGAAGACATGCACAGCCAGCAAGAGCCTACACAAACAAATCTCATCAGCACGAGTGCTGCCTTTTAATTTCAAAAATATTTCAGTGTCTTATCCTAAATTCACAAGGCCTTTAATCAAACTGCCTGTACAATCCCCTCATTTTCCATGATCTTGCAAGATAGCTTTGCTCTCCAGTAAAAATGCAGCTTTGAGAGGACTGTTATTTTCAATGGCTGGATGCCAAAAACGAAAATCCTTGTCAAAAGAAATTTGCCAAAGCCTGCTGTTTGACTCTAAACAAGCTACATTTTGGGGAGAATATTTCCTAGGTGAAATGTCAACAAGAATCATCACCACAAGTGGGAAAAGGAACTTTTCATTCATATGTTTGTGAAAGCAAAGAAATAAAGACCTTGATGGGAGTATGTATTGGTATTCTTACCTTTTTTTAAATAAAGCTTAATGAACATCTGAGTTGGATACACAGCTTGTTGGAAATGAAACCGGATTTCTAAATATCTATGTATAAACCTTTGAAACTACTAAGTGTCTGATGTCAGCAGACTGCTATTCAGTGCCTTTGAAAATGAAACTCTACGTATTTCAGAGCCCAGAGAGGATTTGGAAGGTAAGTTTGAAAGCAAAACAAAACCAAACCAAACCTTGAAAATTTACCCTTCAAATCATATACATCCAAAGAAAGTAGGAGCTGTGTCGTGTCTGCATGTTTTAATCCTGGCATGCATATATTTAATTTCTACTGCCTTTGATCAATAAGCAGTAGAAATCCTTGCACCTTGGAATTTAAAAATTAAATCCCAGCTTGATTTTGCAGGTTCACACAAAGCCATGCTTCCAGAACAGCTTGAGTTGAGGCAAGTCCTGTTCAGTATGAGAGAAGGCGGTGAGCTCGGGACTAATATATCACTCAGGAAAGATGAAGACAAACAGCATCATCCACTACAGCACAGGAGGCACGTGTTTTATGTGTGTTTCCATGGGTGGCTCAGAGTAACTATTTATAGCACAGTAAAAATATATGAGCCATGAAAACTGTGATGGATTGGTATCGTTTCTGGCCACTTTGCAGCTTTGCTCTCTGAGTCTCTTCCATGCCTACCAAAAAATAAACAAGTACAGGTGCGATCTTCCTGCAAATGAGAACACTTAAGGCATCCCTAACAGTTACTTTATCTGCTGGCTCTGAGAAAATATTGCCGAAGCCCTAACAAATCCAACTGCTGTAATAAAAGGCCTGATGTCATCATTTTTCTAATGACTTCAACAAGCTTCAACAACAGTATACACCCAATGATTACTGCATACACCGTGCTCCCTTTGCTTGCAGTAAACTTATCATTCTATGGACTGCAGCTTTATATTTAGATTCCAACAACAAAAGTATCTTAAGCTTAGATAGCAACAGCCTAACCCTCCAGCTGTCTAGTTCCCTATTAGATAACTAGTAGAGAGAGACAGAAAAAAAAATATCAGAATCCATATTAAAGCCTATGTCTCACTAGAAAATTCCCTCCTTAAAAAATAATAATCTGTTCTGACCTGCCATGCAGTATCTCCACCAAAATAATAGTTTCTTTCTTCTCTTCCTAAGACAGAGAAGCATTTCCAGAGGCAACCCGTAATCACAGATACACGAATGCCCTGTTAGCAAACCCAGCAGGAGCATTATGGCAACTGCACAATTCTATTCCTTGAAGAAGAAAAGGGTTATTTTCAAAGAGCAAGCAGTACTGAGAGACCTCAATGTTACTGAAGAAAAAGAAAAGAGATCACAATGGCTCATGCTCTGAAATCGGTATCTTCACTGTTGCTCCATCCTGTGCCACATCTACTGTGTTTAGATGGCACCATATCTCAAGTGTGGCAAACACAGATCTGAAATGGTGTAGAGGACAGCTGCACGCTTTCCTCAAGTAAAGCCAGTCCTCTCTTTATGAGATCAAGCATTATGAGATATCCCAGAGAGCTATTTGGGTATTAACTGGTCATCTATTCATCCAAAATATTGACATGTTTATTTAAAAGTGGTGGCATTTCGAATACATAAGACAGGAATGTATTAGAGAGTAAACACACTGTAAAACGCTAGGTGTAACTGAAAGATGAAATGGAGAAGTTTATATCTTACTACTTTTTATACTATTATTTTTATTATGTTCTTCTTAAGCAGTAACTATTACGTGAAGTTCACATTGCAGGTGTGCAGCACAAGAGCTGTATTATCAAGGCATTATGAAATCACATAAACCAAATAATTTAATTGAAACAATCAAAAATGACTTACCAGAATTGAAGCTAAATAAGCACAGATCTTGGCTTTCCTCCAATATGTGCTAGCAACAATATCCCAATCTTGTTTACATACTGCAACCTTACATAGGCAAAGGATCACAAGATAAAGCAGTTTATGCACTATGCAAGTCACTTATTAATTCAATATATAAAAAATCCTTCATAGACATAACTGAAGTTTTCTTTCTAAGAGCACAGCAGGCTGCCTAATAAATTATAAGTGACTTCCATGGATGGACCAAATTCCCAGTGAGACTTGGGTACGTTCAGGTACCCTTTGGGAATGTTCAGGTACTTTGTAATGTTCAGGTACATTACAAAGCAGATTCCTTCAATGGATTAAGAGAAGCTAAAGAAAAACATCAAATTTATAGAAATAAATTCAACTGTTTGTTTTGTGAAGTTTTTATAGAATTTGATTAATGTTTTCAATATTCTTTTTTTTTTTATGAGCATTATTTTCTCAGACAATTTTTTTGTCATCTTGCAAATCTACACGTGAATAGATATAGAAGCCCCATTTAGCATGAGCACCTACAAAAAACACAGGAAACCTGTTACTTCAATAGATCAGGCCAGTCCTACTTTAATATTTTTACAACAAAAATGTTACATTAGGAAAATTATATATGAAAACCTCATGTTTTTAAGTTTCACTCCTTAGAGGTTCAAACCACTGAGGCTGTCTACGGGAAGACCTGTCCTTGCAAACAGAACCCCCCACACGACCAAAAGTACCATTACTAACACAAGCTACACACATGGTAAGGAGCAAAAGCATAAAATCAAGAAATCACCATATTCTGAAGCTTAAGAATTACCATTACTCAAACATAAAGGGCACTGCCTGAAAATGGGGGCAGATGCAGAACAGCATGGAGCTACTGTGAGGCTGGAAGACAGCGATGCACACTGCCATCTGCACCTAGGCACTAATGCTTACCCCTGCTTGTTAAAGCAGCTCTGGGTAAAGAAAACTAGGGCTGGGGAGGAGACAGAGGGGGGAGGGGGAAGTCAGAAGTCTTCATTCTTCAGTGTTTATTATTTATTAGAGTGCAAGAACAGAAGCCGTAGCTGCTCGGGAACTTGTAGAGATGGAGAGAAGAAAGAGGAGCGGCTGAAAAGATTTTGCATCTATCAGACAATTCCAGAAAACTGCCTATAGTCAAGTCATTGAAATAAACACTAAAATTCTGAATGCTTCAACCTAAAGCTGGAAGACTAAATTCACACTTATTTACGTATCTTGCTTCCAAATGATGTGCACCATGAAGCTTATGAATGCTATCATAGGTTGCAGGTGTTCTGCATCGATATAAATCAGGTCACTTAGTTACTTAAGAGGGAGAGACAAAATCTCAGTTGTGGAGGAGATTACGCATCCTAGTTTTTGGGCTCTTCTCACAGGTATGGCTGGTGTGGGAGTGACACATCTGACTGTCTTTCCATGTGCAGGAGGAGCTCATCTCCACTTCCTTTGCTTCTTCTCAGGGAAAACAGAAGGTGGACAGTGGCAATAGCCCAAAGACTACCAAATCCATTACAGTGATGTACCTTCAGATGTATCGTAGATGAGAAAATCCTGTTTGCTCTTTCACACATGAGCAAAAGCACTCCTCTTTCCAACCTTCCAATATATAATAAAAAGACTAGTAAATCAATAACTGCCATTACATATGAAACTACTTCTGAATCCTCACAATAAATAAAGAACCCATGCCTTATCTAGCCCTCAATATAAAAGGATATCAAATTCTTGAGGTCACATTTTATACTCCCCTGATAGCACACAGTACAATTTATTAGCTTCTGGACAGCAAAGAATCTTATGATATATTAGAGTAGACAGAGAATAACCCACCTCAGCTGGTTAGACCCAGAAGGCACTTAGGAGTTTATTTTACTCCAGTGTCTTCTATTCTGAAGAGCCAGGAAAATGTGAATCCAGCTGATTTCACTGACTCATCTTCTCCACATAAATAGCAATTTAGAAGACAGAAATGTTAAAAGGTTGCTGTCTGTTGAGCCTAATATATTACATCTGGAGAGAAGGCCATTATTGACCTGATAAATTGAAACTGATAAATCTTAGGCTGTATCCATATCATGAGCAAAAATTAATCATGCAGACTGAAAAGAAAATCATAATGTTACATTACAATTGCCTCATCTCTAGGAGTATACCTAGACATGTACATTTCAGGAATTAAATGTGAACTATTCAGCAGCCCTTATATTGTGTCTGGAAAGGACTACTCTGTTTCTAAAAATGACTATAACGTGTTCATCAGAAGAGGAGTTAAAGCCCTGAGAGTTTATGCAGGAGATAAATATTGCTGAATGACAAATGTAATGGCAAATTCATAGCAAAAAAGTCATGTATTTCTTCAAGATCTAGCAGCCACAAGAGTCTTGATAAGTTCAAATGATCAAAACCTGAAATGAAGTATTTCTCTTGAACTGAACGGTTAACACATCATTTGCTTTGCAGAGTAAAAGGGTACAGACCACAGTCATATTACCTAAGGAAAATGTCCTCTAATATGTTCTTTAATTCTCCTCTGCTTTTTTGTTTTAACCAATCCATACCATACAGATTTTCCCTCCTTTGATTTCACATCCATTAAAACAGAACAGTGATCTCAGGAGTTATAAATTCCAAATTTCATAAGTAAGCATATAGTAAGAATTTGCAAGTTGGATAAAATCTCTTTCTTGGAACTAAAATGCAGGGTTGACAAGTGCTTAACACTTATGTACTGTACTTATGCTGATGTACTGACAGGCCAAAGCCAGATGAGCCCAGAAAGTCAGTAAACTCTCACAAACTGCATTAAAAACCATGTTTGTTGGGTAGAGCATTTGGAAAGGCTTCTCAGCTTCAGCTGGTATTTTTCTGGCACGTACTCTAAGTTTGACACATCAGTATGTTCTAATGGATATAAACATAAACCATTAAACTGAATGATACTCATCTGGAAAGGAAGCTTACTCTTGATGGAAAAACCCAGGAAATAGCACTTATTTCTTCAAGATGGACAGTTACAAGTTCTGCACAACACTGCCTCTATTCAGTCCAAACTGTCTAAAGTAATTTAATTAAGAGAGAGAGAAAGCACAGAATCAGAAGTGGAATTACTCTACCACATTAATTTGTGATTATAGATAGATATAAATTTTGGGAAATGAGCCCAGTCAGATGCACAAGATAACTGCCAGGACAAAGAGTGTCATTAAGCAAAGTCAAAGACAAGCCGGGCAGACATTTGTCTTCTCTCTGTCCCAGTTCAACAACAAATTATTTCAGTATGTTCATAAATTTCGAAATGTTTCTACCTTCATCAAAACAAGTATTTTGGAGGCAAAAAATGCCATATACAGCTGTAAGAGCAAGCAACTGAGGTGCAGTTGTAGCAATATCTTCTTAGTGCAGTTTGTAATATTGGGTTTCTCTCTCCCCTGCTGTTTTTCAGAAATAGGAAAAACCTCAAACCATAATAATCATCATAACAATTGCAAAAATATTGGCCAACCATTCCATACGGGCATCTGACCTTGCTGTGCTTGTGAGGCCCTCCTGCCTACAAGCAGCCGTGAATCTCTTCTCTGCTACTATCTAAATAAATAGCAGGGAAGAGAAAGGACTCCCATGATGGTCATCTCAGTGTAACCCCTCTGCTGACCCTTGCTCTGAGTTCAGCTTCAAGCACCTTCATCCATATCAAGAAAAGCATACACAAGCCAAAAAATACCGCATTAAAAAAAAATGACTTATCGTGGTTAAATTGTTTTAAAGAATCAAGCTGAAAACAGACGCCTATGCCTTTTTTGAGAATTCAACAAAGCTAAGAACGCTAAATGACTGACAGGTGTGTGACGAGCTATATTCCATAAGGAATCTCAGTCTGACTGGAAATCACTATGCAAAGATTCAGAAAGCATCTTTAAAGTTTTCACAGAAACATCTGCAACCATGCTAATGAGGAGAACAGGACAACACAAAATTCATTCTGGAAAGTTCCCTGCCCTGCTGAAGACTGGAATAGATAGCAGCCTGTCTCTGGAACAAATCAGTAAAAAATGGTTCATTCTGAACACTTGCATTCTCTCAAATTAATTACGTTGCATAAAAATGGTACTTCTGATGTCTGCTTCAGTGAGCAAACTCTTTGAATGGAAAACACTAACAAGATGGCGGGTCCTCCCTTTGGCTGATTTACATCATTGTAATTAATTCAGGTGCTGAATCTCACCAATTAAGAATCTAGTATAACAAATCATTTCACTTCATGGCTGGCCCTACCTGATGCAGTTAGATGTAGCTGTTCCTGATACACAAACATTTGTGGGTTTAACAAGATCCACTCCTTTCTGGATTGCACATGGTTGCTGATAAGCAGTGCGAGTGTTGGTGCCCATCTCCTCTCATGTTTATCTGCCAAAGCCCTAAAAAGGGTGCAGGAGAGCACCTGGGCAGATCCAGGAGGCAACTACAGGATTCAAAGTCCAAGCTGAGATCTCCCATTCAATGCAAAGCAGGGCTGCAGGTTGATCTTCAGCAAGCGCAAGATCTCTACTCATTCACACTGACATTTAAAAAACTTAGCACTGGCACAAGAGAGATTCTGTCTCCCAAGAGACAAAGGTATTAAGAAGAAATCTGTTGCTGTGGTGATCTGGATGATTCACCATTAGTGTGCAGCTGCCGTGGCACAAATGTCACACAGGTGACGCAAGGAGGCTATTGCACTTCTGGGGGAACAGGCTCCAAGGCAGCCGCACAGGTAGGCCCACAGCCGCTCCTCATGGTTATGCAGGGGACTCAGTCACAGCTCAAGTGACTAAAAATGGATTAAACCCATGCCTGCAGTTGAATGCATGCTGAAGTGCTTGGCTGATGATGGCCATAAATCTACCTTGAGTTTAATTTGTTTTGCTTCCTTCATCTGTGTAGATTTGTGGTAGCGGTTTTTACAGGTTTATAGGCAGAGGGATAAAGATTCTTCTACCGCTACAACGTCTCTCAGGGCTGGCTGGGAGATCTGAGGCTGAAATGAGTGTACTGGTAACGTAAACCATACATCACAAGCAGAGTTTTGCAAAACGCATTAAAATTAGCTTGTACAATTTCATTTTTGGAACTAAACTGTTCAAAGGCAGGAAAGACTCCCAAACCACCCAGCAATGCTTACTTTGGATCTCTTGAAATTTTTCAGGCAGCTGCATATCATTAGAGGGATTCTACTAAAGCAAAAAGAACAATAGGGCTCCAAAAACAATGGCCCGACTCTCATCTTCATTATTTGGGTGTAAATGGAAAGGAACTCTACTGAAGCCATTAAAATCAAAGCACTGTCATCTCCTTATTCTAAGTTTAGTGCGCAAGTAACTGTCAATATTTGCCAAAGATCAAAGGTCTCAGACTGTTCTGGAAGGCTACAGAACTGATTACCCTGCAAAATCCAATTTTGAGATTATTAGACGAGCATTGAAACAAAAGTGCAATAATTAGACTTCTTCCCAGCGCAACAATTATTTTGCAATTGGTACAACAGCAAGCAGTAGCCTGACGCTTGCATATTTAGGATCCAGAGGGAGAAACATGAAGAAAGTTAATGTTAAGGTGACTATGTTCTATTATCCACATTCCAGAACGGACGTATGCTGCTATTCCTACTCAATACACAGTAAGTAATCATCCTGACCATCAACTGCAACAGGAACATTTTTGAGATATGAAAAAGTAAAAAGAAAAAAAAAAAAAGAAAAAAAAAAAAGTAAGCTAAAAAGGAATAACTCTGCACACAAATTCCCTGTGAAAACACTTGTTTTGTTTTGTCTTGCCTCAAAGATGCCCAGTATGAGATGAGTTTGGCAGCACTGACTATAAACTATCTGGGACAACCTGACTGAAGCAAGGATATAAAGGATCTTAAAGAAGAAGGAAGCAGGGAGATACAAACAAGCCATGACAGTTTTGATTCTGGATCGTTGCCAGCATTCAGCACAGATTTAATACTAAGACCCAACAGATTTTTCTGTATGTAGATTTCAGAACGTGTTTCTTACTCATGGGATTCATATATCTTATTCAACCCACACAAGCAAACATGTATTAACTTTTTTTCCAGAGTGAAATGCAAATTGTATTTCATACAAAATACAAATTCCCTGACTACACACAAATTTATTGCATAGGACATTTGTGTTTCAATCTCATCATGTGAAAACACAGAGAGTGGTTTGCAAGGGTGTACTTTTGTTCCTTTCTTACCAGCTAGTTCACTCCTAGGAGATGCTGATGAAATATATTTTTATTGATCAGCTTCATGCTTCATCTAACACACTAGAGTGTCTGGTGCCTGTAATTGAATAATCAATTTCTTGCTTCCTTAATAAATTAATTTATTAAATGCAAAATATGTACAGCTGATATTTCAAGGAGCTAATTTGCAATCTAAGACCACAACGGGATTCTTTAAGTAGCTGATCTCTGGGTTTCAAAAGCCTAGACAAATATAGTAATACAGAGAGTAGTCAACAAAGTAATAAAATATTTTAAATATAATTGTATGAATTTAGATAACACAGTTTTAGAATATGCCTTAGAAAACTTAGCCTGAAAGAAACACACTCACTGATAGGGAATGTAAATTTTTTTTCCATCTAATTATTTTTGTTTCAACATGTCTGTTTGAAATGTCTTTCCTGCATTCTCAGAAGTGTCATCAGTTTTATTTTTAACCACAAATAGCAGAATAAAAGGATAATACATTACTCGCTACATAATGAAAGTAAACACAACAACTGTCATCATCATCACCTCTAGATTAGTGTTCATCCTTCTGAAAATTGAAGGAAAGACAACAATATCCAAGTTGCTTTAAAAGGGGGAGTTGGCCCAGAATGACCTCTAGAGGTCCCTTCCAACCTCAGCCATTCTGTGATTCTGTGTGAAGAAATGTGGTTGCTCCAATTGCCTATTTAATTTCCTGAACTCTAGCTAAGCAATTCCACCTACAGTTCTGCACCACTCATATCAACAGCACTGCTACATCAAGTGCTTTCTGGAACAATGGCAGCCCGTACACCTCCTCCAAGAAACCATCAGGTTCTCAACAGTGGAGAATCCTGCAAAGGAATGGGCTCACTGGAAGGCAGAGGAGGGGGAAGAGTTTGAGTCCCTTCCTTCACTTCCTCTCCAAATCCACCTCCCCTGCAGCAGAGCCAGTGAAGCCGGGCCAGGGATCTGCATGGCTTAGCACAGCCCTGTTGGTTCTCTTACACACATGCTACTTCTGCAGGTACCACAGCCTTTTAAAGGTTCAGACATAGGGCTTGCATGAGAAAGAAAAAGTTCTTATGGTGCTACTTGCCCCAGGCACTGAGATGTCATTGCAGATTCAGCTATTAAAGAACAGCTAAATATCTGCAGGGCAAGCAGAAGTTATATTCTCCTCCACAGCTTGCTAGTAATCTTCTATTTAAAAAGCCTCTCCTCCTTCCCATTTACATTAGGCTGTAGCCACCTAGCCCCACTGGAACTCCAGTATCAACTCTCTTTGATGAAGAAACTCAGTCATGCCAGCTGCACTAGAAAAGAGTCACAAGTCTCGGTGCCAATGGGACTTAATTCAATCTAAAACACAGAGGAGAATACTGCCAGCCTAGGCAACGTGACACCGAGATGGCACTGCTTTGCCTCTGGCAACACAACGAGCAAACAGCTTTCCCTGCCCCCAGTGTTGGTCCCAAACCTCAAGGTGATGATGATAATTGCAATCTGTGCTTCATCCCAAAAACTGTGCAGTTGTAATCAGAAGGGAGGAGATTAAAACTGGAGGAATGTCATGTGCAAACAAAATATACCTTTGCTGTTTGCAAGATTTCCTAAAAGAAGTGATAATTACGAAAATCTGTTTCTGCTGTCTTGTCAATCTCACACAGACTCCTGGACAAATCTACACCACTGCACAAGCAGTAGCACTGATGAAGACAAACGAGATGTGCTGCTGTGGAAGTGGTGCTTTATCTACAATCTGTAGCTGCCAACACAAACAGTGCTTTCTTCACACTGTATCAGACTAATAAGCATGGAAGGAAATCTAAAGCACCTAGATACTGTAAGCAGCTGCAATCATCTGAACAATCTTAACCCAAGTTACAGTATTAGCAATTTAATGGACAGTGGTCATTTTTAATGAACACATGTGATTGACTTAGTGCTCTCAGTCAAGCATGGTAACTGACAACGTGCACCGCTCGTCCTTTGCAATACAAAATAAAACAAGGACAGTTCACCTTCACAGCAAGTTTTTACAATGTGGCCACTTGATTGCTTGCAAATAGCTCCTCATCTGGGTACACTTACTCTGGAATCAGAACAGAATATTTCAATTTAGTTACAAATTTGATTTGTCAGTCTAGGAAAAAAAAAAAAGGAAAAAGTGTTTATTGTAAAATAAGGGTATCCCCATAGGGACTTGTACCAGTAAAACTGCAATTGTTTAATATCACACTTTAATTTTTCCAGTACAGCTTTTTACAGGCTGTATCATTAGCTTGCCACATACAAGACACTGACAGCCCAGACTGTGAGAAACAAATTATAACACCTTGAAATATAGTCACAATGAATTAGTGTAGCCATTCCTCAAGAAACTGTGAATCACATTTTCTTATAGAATGGGAGTAATTTTTTAAAAACATGGGGAAACAGTGATGATCACAAGAGCTGCGGGCTCTCCAAAGGCATTAGCCAGCCAGGAAAAACAAAAGATTGGAAGAAAGTTCTTCCCAAATTCCTGGCATGGATTGGTGTAACAAAACCAAAGTTTATGGAGATAATCCTTATGCATATTTCCCATCCAAATCTCACCCTAATGGCATGGAACCAATTTTGATCAAATTCAATGAAAGAAAAAGAAGTCAAATTTTCTTATAATGGGAAAAACTTGAATTACCAATGTAGGGCAGATAAATTTAATCAATCAGTCAGTATAGCACCCAAATAAATCTGCTGAGTGGAAGTTTGCAGGAGATTTTCTACAGCCAAACAAATTGTTTCCAATCTCACCATTTCTCCTTCTTGTCCATTTATATTGAGAACTCCCCTATTACATTCTATTCTGTACAAAACAAAAATGTCAAATTATTTTTAAAAATGCTGAAACAGAGCTTTGCAAGTATATTTAGGAATAAATCTCAGAAGACTTGCACTGTCTCAGCATTTTTATGTCAATTTTATTGTGTTTGTACTGCTATCATTAAGCATTCTATCTTGCAGAATTTAAATGTAAGCAATTCATAATAGAATATTTTGAAATAAAGTAATGTAACACATTAACTAGAACTTTCAGTTACACCGTACCATTTGTCAAATTGCCAGCAGAACAACTCATTTGAAAAGACAGATTGTTGCTTATTCTTTAGCTGTCACTTGTGTTACTTCACTTCAGTTCCTTTCGCCTGACACTTCGTGCTGGGTTAGTCAATCACAGTGATGGCTGCCTGATGATCTCTGATAAAATGCACAAACAAAACAGAGATTCCAGTGACTCATCCATCAGCACAGAGAGCAACTTGATACCCCAGATAGCAGCTCCAGGGAAGAAACCCCTGCCAGCCATGCATGCCGGTAGATATTATTGATGCAACTCAGTTGTGGCATCCTTCCCATTGTTGGAAAATTACTTGGATTTATAGGATTAGAAAACATCTTGAGATCCTGAATCTGTGATCTTCTGATTATTTTTGCAAACTCTGTCTATTAAGAGCTTCTTATGAAGTTAAGGCATTTAAAACAATTAATGAATATGAAAAAAATAAAAAATAAAAAAACTTCTTAGACTTTGCAGAGATTCTCTGGGCTTGGTCCAAACAACCTTGGAGATCTGACCAGACACCTTCCACCAGACACTCCACTGAGACCACTGCTGAGTCAGGAGGCAACATGAGCATCCTGCGCTCTCAGTTCTCAGGGGCTCAATTTCCCCTTGATGTATTTAACTGATCCATACATTTCCATATTCTGCATAGCAGTCACAGGTGGAGCACAAGTAAGACCTTATAAAACAGTGCTATTCTAGAAATACGAGCACGTCCTACCAGACCACTGCCTGCCACCTTCCCTCTCTCTCCCCCTCCAACACACACACACAGCAATAACCTTCACGCATCTTAAAGCTGCAACTGCTCACTCGTGTGTGAAAATGAACTGCAAACTTTCACTGGTGATGAGGACAGAAGCCTAATGGTTTCACCCAAATTAGCTCTTGAATTGGGTCATATATATTTTAATGAAGTAGCATCTAATATGGGGGCTGACGTGGAGTCAGGAAGCTGACTGCTAGATGAGAGCTTGTGATTGCTTTCGTCCTTGCCTTGATTAGTTGTGGCAATCACAATCATTTACATAAATTCTGAATATCTTACACAGGGGTTATTGCATCCCAAGGGGGCGGGAGAAAAGAGTGTACAACCTATTCATAAAAAGCTTTTAACATGCACATAAATACCAGGCTATTTTATTCTCTGCCATGGGACTACACACGTGTCCTCATTGCCAGAGCACCTCTGGAAGCTCAGGCAGCCACACTGGCTAGAGCAGCCTACAGCAGCCTATGCAGAGATTATGACGAGAAACACGGTGAGCATGAGGTGAAACAAGTTTTCCCTCTCATCACAGCAAAGAGGTATCCACATTGTAGCAACAGTTATAATCTACATCAAACATACCATTAAACAAACATTTAAATTTTGCCCTAGTTTGTCAACACAGCAAATCTCAGTGGATTCACTTCTCTTAAGCAACACCGCAACCCACTGACTTGGTCACAGATGTACAAAGAAAGTGATGCTGTCCAGACTTAAGCAGTTTATAATCACACAAATCACAGCAGAATTGGATGAGCACTAGGATGTAAAATAGCTTCATGTGCCAACAGAACTGATACAGGCTGCAAGCTTATCCACTTCTAGGTGTTCTTTCAGATATGAACTAAACCTGCCTATCTTTGAGAATAACATATAATATGTGTCCCAACTGTTCCTTCTTGGGCTTTTCAGCTGAATTCTCCAAATTCAATAGCCTTCACTGGCTTCCGGAAATGGTACTTTGACATCTTTTGTTCATGCATTGGACTGAGACAATCCAAACATTTCCCCTTCACTGAGCAGTAGATAACAGGTGTTACCAACTTCATGACACTTCCAATTCTTTAAGGAAGCCTTTCCCTCAGTAATTTCATCTGTTGCATAAACTAGTCAATATTATGTGAAAATACGTATTTATAAAAATAATAACAATAGTCAACAGATAACTGGACTAGGCATTAAAACTGACTCAATGGAATTATCAGTTTAAGAAAACTAAATAATGACTACAATCTCCTCTAGGAAATCATCATTTTCCTGAAATCCTCAGAGGTTAAAAACGCTGACCTAGGAACACTGTAATGATCTCAGTCCCTTTGGGATTAACCAAAAGCATCATGACTGCATCTCCTTCCACTAATTTAAGAGTGCCAGGAAACAGGCCCAATTACTGTAGCTTGCTGTACCGTGCTGCCAGCTGTAGAGAAGCCCCACTCTTCTTTGGCTTGCTCCAATGATGCAAACAACTCCTTGGTAGATCCTGAGAGCTAGAGGGAGCCAGGAAGTGTTCCTAACAGTAGAAGCAGGTGGGATTGGTTTGGAGGTGAGGTGTGACAATATATGGAGTGGATGCTTGCTCTGTACCATCGTGCTTCCACATCTGCTCAAGTTGGTAGTGTAGGACTGTCCTGTCCATGGACTTCTTTATTATCTCAAGTTGAAAAACCATAGGACTCCCTGACAAAAGATGCTGTGAGCACTCGCATGGTCATCCTGAATGGTCTTCAATCTGAAGTACTTAAGAGACACATTGACAGTTACTGCATAAACAGACAACGCTAGATTCATGAAGTCCTCTGAGCTGAAAACAGTTTGAGAGAACCGCCATGAAAGTATCATATGTGCTTGTCCTGTTTGTACCCCAGGGGTCTGCCCATTGTGGCCTCCACTGCAGACATGATATTTGGTTGAGAGGAAGTCAGTGCCTGCACCAGTACAGATGTCATGCTATTATGCAGAAGTGGTAACATCTATATGAGTGTAGTGCGGTAGCAGATGTGAGGAATTGTTCAAGAAAGTAGAGAAACTAAGAAATTTGGCAAGTAACATTTTGGCAACAGTGCTAGTTTAAACAGCCTCCTTTCTCCCTGACCTCACCCACTTATTCCCACCACTCCCTTCTTTGTGCTTGTACAGCTGTTTGTACAGCCACACGGTGAACCAAGCTAGAAAACCCATTCAGATGAAGCAACTCTCTTTTTTTTCCCTATTTCTTCTCCTTTCTTTGGGTTATTTTTCAGCCAGAGCAGTATCCTGACTTAACTGCTAAACAGCTGAACAAATAGCTTGCCAGGACAGCACAAGAAACAGCACAAATCAAGAACATGTGTCCAGGACCTTGAGGTGTTTATGCTAACCTTAAGCAGCACTGTCATCAGTACCAGTATGCAGCCTGAAACTTCTCAAGGGATGGAAAAAGCAGCTCTGCACACGGAGAGCAGAACACGGTGCCCAGACGTGGCAAAGATTCTGCCCATCTGATCTAAGAAAGGTACAGCTTTGATACAGGTCAAATAGTGACAAAGTCACTTCTATAGACATTCCCTGCATTGTAACTCCAACAAAAGTAAGAGCTCTCCTGGGAGAAACCAGGACACGCTCAGCTTGAAAATGGGACGTGGCCCAGGTACCTGTAAATCACCAAATGATGTTCCTGCTAAGTCGAATTAAAATGTCTCTTAAACAGTAGTTATTGAGTACATTTGGCTTTAATTAGTTCTCTGGGCAATTTCCTCGATTAGGAACATCCTGATTAAGTGGAAAATGATACACGGCCTTTGAATCCTCTATAAACAACATATGGTAGTTTACTACCTGGGTGCATAGAGAGGCTGAGCACGAGCATCATGGCACAATGCAGAGGAAGGACTTCGGTACACGAACAGCCACTTTCTGAACATGGGCAATAAATGACAACACGTCCTTCATCTCCTTGAACAATCCAGTCTGACACCTTTGCTTCACAGGAAACTAAAACAATGCATTAGGGAACAGCAAGATGCCTTAAAAAGCTCCTGGCTTTTCTTTCTCATGTACACAGCCTTCAAAACCAGGCACCACTCTTCCATATTTGCTTTCCTAGGAGGATGCCAGAAGTAGGAGCCAGCTTCTGCCAGTGGTTACATTACTTTGATACATGTCAACCAACACAGCAAAATGTAGTATTCAGCAGAATACCTTTACTAGCTTTAAAAAATGTTGCATGAATGCTGGCAACAAAATTTTGTAGCCAGAATGATTGGAAGACTGACTGCATACACTTAACTCCTCTTCAACTCCATCCCACCACCTTATGCTAATTCTCAAGCAAGCTAGAGGAAACAAGCAGAGGCTGCAATACAGATAAATTAACAAATGAACTGGGACACTACAGACAGCCAAAACTCTGGACTTCATTATGCTCAAAACAGAGGCAAACACGTCAAACACATAGCAAACAAACATCAATCAAAGTATCGACGTTGTCACTCTAGATTGTCTCCTTCTTATAAACTCTTTGAAGGTAAAAGAGTTAGGTTAATTCTGACAGAAAGGTCATAAATGCTGTGTTTCTAGCCAGACTGTACAAAACCACAAGAAAAGAAAGAGAAATCAGACACAAAAGCCAGTCTCTAAGAAGCCCAAAAAAGAAATTCACTTTACCTCTCTGAACCTTTGAGATGCAGCTTTCTGTGGTAGAATCTCCCAATACATACATATCAGCTAAAATTAGGCTCCTGATTGTGACTCATCCAAATGGCTGCCAATCTCCTAGTTAAAAAAAGAAACAATTCCAGGAGTTGTGTATCACACACAGCCCTATGCCACATAAGACTCTCAAATCCAAACTGGAGCAAAGCAGCATAAAAGCTTTGGAGTGAAAAAACAACACAGGCAGAGCATTTCTTAAAAGTCAAGATCCTTTCTGATACATCATTTAAAAACAGAGTGCACAACTGTTTATCCTGATTCTATTCAACAGCTGAATTTTGAATGATTGATCAAGTATGTGATAAACCCATTTCCTTGAAGAACGTTTTACTGCTAGTCAAAATGATTCTGTGCTGGTACCGGTTCTCTGCTTGTTAGAGGAAAACTGCAACATGTTAATCAAAATAGACAATGCCTTCAGTGTTAACCCAATTTTGTGAAATGCACTGTCACACCTCTACACCAAAGTACACCAAAGCAAACTTGACTTAAGGCAGGCTCATCAAGAGCCAAGAGAAAAATTGTTTCTGAGCAATTATATCTAACTGTTTAAGCCAGAATCTTCGTCAGCAAAGAAACCCCATCTTCCAGGGGTGATAAGCAGTCAGCTCATGTTTAAGTCACTGGAAGCAAGACACAGTCATTGCTTCTGGACACAAACCCCTCAAAGAATAAATTATAACAGAAGGAATCCAATGGGGCTGCTGCTACATTTAAAGACAAAATTCCCATTGAATTCATCAAGACAAAAGCAGGCTTTGATACATGCTCCATATAAAGCTGCAGCAGACTTTGCCTGTCCCCCAAAGAGACAGAGATGTCACAGCAGTCACCAAACAGAAGTGAGAGGGATACTAAACTTCAGATGCTTCTGCCTGCAAACAGCATTACATTGACTGGGAATCTCTCTTAGCATGCACATTCTGGAGCTTAATTCTGTAACATGCTGAAACCTGCCACTGCACTTCCTATCATCAAATCTACCTGTTAAAAACATGCCACAGAACTCACTCCTAGCATGGCACAAAGCAAAAATAATGTATCCTTGCCACTGTAAAATTGGACAAGAGGAATTTTAAATAGAGAGTCTATTTTTTGGTCTCAATACGATGAAAAGGAAGACTAACTTCCATTCAGTGCAGCTCGTCTGTCTTATATGCCAGAAATACATGATTAAAATAAGACCGGCATGTGGCCCCAAAACTTTACCAAAACAGTGGATTATTTTCATTAATAAAATGCTCAAACAGTCTGACCCAGCTCATGCAGTCAGCATATTTATGAATCTGAAGAACCACAAAGGATCCCTTCTCTCATCAGTATGACATTGCATGTCTCACAGAAGCCATCTAACCTCTTGTTAAGAAACTGTGATTCATTAGATAGGTACATTTGCACGTGACAATTGCACTGTGTTTAGGCAACGGGTCTGAAGAAATCTTCTTTATATTACAACAATAACCCTATTTATTTATCAACGGGAAAATATCAGCTACTGGTTGATCAAAACACTTTGGTAGTCAGAAAACCCATAGCCCAGCAGTCTTTTCCAGCCAAGGAAGCGTTATTATGTCAACTTCATAGAATAGCAAAAAATTAAGCTTGTAGATGTCAAGGCTGACATTCTCAAACTTATGTTATGCTCCTAAATCCACATTTAGTTTTCAGTAATGCTCAACCCCCTACAAAATATAGCACATGAAGACACCGTGGGAGTCAGTGTCTATAAAAAACAGAGTCCTACTTACACGCTACCAGAAAATTTGGATGTCTAACTTCAGACATTGACATGCAAAACTGTTGATTTAAGTACTCACAACTTACCTAAGGCTGCAAATAGTCAGAGACGAGGACTGAACATGAAACCAGACGACCTCTCTTAGGATGCCTCTGCCTAACCAAGACCATCTCAGAGTACAAATACAGCTATTTGGAACTTTCCTGCACAAAACTTTCTCCCTAGAAAGAAAGTTGTGGAGAGATGTTTTCAATCTACATTAAATACCTCCATGAAATGTATCGTGGGCAGCCTGATTCTAGTAGTTGACAATCTTGCTCATGGCTTGATCTGTAAGATCCTTTCCAATCTAAACCATTCTGTGATTCTATCACGCATGGAAAATTCTCCTTTCTTCAGTAATGGAGCTCAATAAGTAGGATACTGGAGAAAATATCTCTTCTCAAAAGGAATTAGATTCAGTTTCTCCAGGAATGAACTTCCAGAGAACACCACTCTAAGCTCCCACAACCTTCAGCTTCTGTCAGGAGATGCACTCAACTCCAGTACCCAAAATAAATGAATATGCACTTATTATGTAATATATTTTTTCACTCTATTGTATTCAACACCCAGAAGCACTAACAGCTCTGGGATCTGTGTTCTGGGTGCTCTGGGTAGAAGAGGTGACCATGAAGAGCCACTAGAGCACAAGTTTGCAGGTGCTGCTGCCTTGCAGTCCTACTCTTATCTGCAAGAGCCATATGGGACATGAAGAAAGTCCTGGTGCATTCCTCCCAGTGCATGTAATATGCATTCATGCATTTATACCAACACAGAGTTATGTTCTCACAGCTGCAAAATGACGGAAAATTCATATTTAATGCTAGAATCATGTCTGCCCCTGCACTGTGCTGCTCAGCTGAGGTAGTATGTGTTGCATGTTATATTCAATCACTCTGCTTTCAAGGATGTCATCAAGAGCCAGGCATGAGAAAGTGGGTTAAAAGCCATTTACTTCTGACATGCCGCAGTGTCCTTGCATCCTTGACTTCCAATTGGATCCACACTGCTTTCCCAGTGTGACTGGTCACATCCCTGCCTCCACAAGGTAGGGCAGGCCCCAGCCCCTGGCAAACTACACAGATAGACTCTAAAGGAACTGCAGCTTTATTTTATGATTTAATGGAGATTTAGTCAAGTGAAGGAGGGGAGATCTGTGCATTAGACCAATAGTACAATGCCTACTTTGGTTGAACAGTCTTTAACACCACCTATTTCTTAAAAGCAGATTCATATTAATTAAAGATATTTCATAAACGAGTAATGTTGTGCTCAAATGACTTCTGGCAAGCAGCATGGAACGTTCGAGTTTTTAAGGGATAAGACAATGAGAAATATTGCAGGTTCAGTACAGAAAGAGACCAGCAGAAAATAATGTCCAAATAACACATCTTAATGAGAGAAGAAGATGGGAGAAATGTGGTAAAAGGAATCAAAGACTTTTCATACTATGTTAAGGTGGTTACAAGAGGTTTATTTCTTCAAGAGATGGGATTGTTGTTCAAGGAACAGAGCCAAATGCAACAGAGAGCTAACAAGACGCAGACAATGAAGTACTGCCGTGAGTCCTACAGCTGTTTTTCAGCTCACTTAGTTTAACCTGTCCTTGCCTTTGGCAGAAGGCTTTTGATTTTAGCAAGACAACTAGGATTTCACAGCAATGCTGAACAAACATTTTGTAACTGGAAAAACATTTCTGCATTATTTGGGCACTGTTTATCCAAGATGGACACTGGGTATTTCCCTCACCTTGTTCCATTTTAAGTGAAGGATAAAAATCACAATGAAAGCAGAGCTAAGGCATTGAAAAGAGCTTCTGAAAATCTCACTTGAAATGTTCAATGTTTCTCTCCATACTCCCAGGAGGTGTTGATTTATTTCATTAAACAGATTGTTTACATTGTAGCTAAAACCCCTTCCTGCAGGTAATTCTTAATCAGCTTCATCAAGTTCAAGTGAAAAAATATTTAGCTTGTTTTAAAAAGTTCCAATATTTGCATTTAGAGGATTATTTAGTAGAAATTAAATCATGTTCCTGATGTATCTGGGAGTTGATTAATAAGTAATAAAAATGTCTACATTAAATCTTAACAAAATCCAGGATTGCTGCTTTCATAAAATACTATCACGCCATTTAAGCTTGCAGAATATTTCACTGTCTTTAAAAGCAAAGCCTTTGTGCCGGGTATGCATTAAATCATAACGATATATATTCCTTCTCTCCTGAAAGGAAGATTAAAGGGGCAGCTGGGCTAACACAGGAGTTACCTGGTCAGAGTAGCAGAAGAGCAGAATATTCTCCTGCAAGTCTGGAGTTCCTCCTCTGCTAAACATTCCTTCTGATTCCAATAAACACAGGATGTGTCACAAGGGGAATATTTGCCACTTCAGTTTTAATTAAACTTCTTGCCGAATATGATCCACATAAAAGTATTTCTTGCTCCACTTCAGCTGGTGATTATTTCCCCATGGAAAAATGAAGGGCTTTTAGCAGGCAGAGATGAAGGCATGGGGTTGAGCACAAGCACAGAGAGCCCCTTGGCCTGGCACAGGCACATTGGAGGTGTACTTTAAAGCAGAGTATGAGAACCTGTCTGCTTGGATGACTACCTTCAAAACAAGTTAGTTGCACCTTCTCACCAGGAGTCAAAACTGCATCTGTTTTATGGCTTTTCCCTGATACTTGAGATTTACCAGGCTACTCATTACAGCAAAAGCATTCCTTCCTTCATCTGTAGCTTTCTGCATTTCATCTCTCATTGTGCTTAACAAAAAGCAAGTTTGGTATCTTACCCAAGCACAGGTGAGAAGTATCTCTTGCTCCTTTTTTTTCTTTTGAGTAATCAGCATATTTTCTTCATAAGTGAATAAAATGCAGTTCAAAAGCATGCAGTTGATGTGCATATGTCAGCTCAAACAAAGCTATCATCTTGCAGCAATCTTATGACACAAATTAACCATAGCTGGACATGAGAAATGAAAAGCAGGCAACGCTGGCAAAAAGCCTCCTCTCAATTACCAGGAGTAAACCAGAATTAATTTCAAAGTTAATAGAGACTCGTTGGTATGGAAAAGTGTTGACAAATCTTTGCACTATTTACTTCTATTGAAAAGCAACAATTATGACAAAATGTGGAAATCAGCTCTGATACAAAACTTTACCATTCCCAACACCTTATCCTCAGCATCACCTGATTACACTATCAAGTGCAATCAACTTCCACTTAGAAAGCTGGTTTACTCTTCTAGGTATTTGATTTGAGAACATAAGTTCGCTAGGCTCATAAAAGTCACAGCAGCCAATGATGAGGATCACATCACTTCTGTGGTCCCACTCCCCTGTGTGCATCTTCACCCATCAGGCCTTATGTCCGGAAAACTACTAAAGACATTTCATCCACCACT
Source organism: Phasianus colchicus (assembly GCF_987193195.1). Lineage (NCBI taxonomy): Eukaryota > Metazoa > Chordata > Aves > Galliformes > Phasianidae > Phasianus > Phasianus colchicus. Next base: position 61,406,435 of record NC_143439.1, on the reverse strand, counting down.
GCCTTTGGTGTAACATCAAGTTGAACTTAAACACTTTCCTAATTAGTGTACCTCTATCACATTTTTATTAAGCACCTCATTATTTAAACAGAGAAGACTGGATACTGATTTAAAGAGTGACTGCATGGTAATGGCATTAGCCTAGAACTTCAATTCCTTGCTCCATAGACTTCCTGTAAAAATCCTCAACAGACCCAATAAACTTACTTGTATCTTCCTGCATGTGAGGTCAGGTTATCAGTACTTCTGTGAGAACACAGCGAAAAACAGCACGTGCTAAAAAGCAGAGATTATGGTAATTGGGGCCATGTAATACCCACAATACATAGATGTGAAATGTTAGAGACTGTACACAAAGCATATGAAAAACAGAAGATTTCTAATCAGACATTGCTTCTTATGGAACTGTAGCTCAGACAGACATTTGGGAAACGAAAAGGTGAATAAAATTTATATTTGGAATTGTTTTGACTGCTGTTCCTTGTGCTAATTGCTTTAAAAAGGATTTTGTTTAACTGTGTAGATAGCATTTTAGGAGAGTAAAATCCAGCACTGAGACAGGTCTTTGAGCACTTAAACATTTCCAGAGGGATTTACAGACAAAATCTTTGATGATCGAGAACAATCAAACACAATCCAAGCCCTGAATCAAAACGCTAGCCTACTTAGGGCTTTTCATCTCCCTTGAGAAACCATGGTCCCTTGAAAGACTTTGGCAGACCTGGCTGGATACTTTGGTACTTAATATGCAACAGCAAGAGCGAACAAGCTTGTGAACAGCCATTAAATCACAATCAAGGATAGAGTCTAATCAAGTCTAAAAAGAGCAACATTACATTTGAGCATGCAGTCTGTTATCAGCTGAACACATTAAACCATTAAAAACATTCATACACGAATCTGATGAATAATTTCATAGATAGATGATGCCAAAATTTGACTATGAATATAAGCCACAAACTCGCTCAGGGTTGAAATGCCTGCACCTCCGAGCTGCACAACAGCACCAAATACAATGCAGGATGCAAATGTGACGTGAAGAGGAACATTTTACAAAGCAGGCATCTAAATGAGAGATGGAAGCTGCTTCAAATTTCAGATTAATAGGACAGCAATACTGCAGAGGGATCTCTTCAGCTACAAAACTGACAAAGGGTTGTAGAATTATTAGAATTTCCTACTTCCATTCCCCACAAAAGAAGTCTAGACTAATACCAAATAATAACACTGTGCTCATTTTAGAGAGATACAGATACAGAAAGGCAAAATATGCTTCTATCACAGGCCACAATATTAAATAAATTAATATTAAGGGGTATAATTTCTAAAGTATTCAAAATCTCTCAAAATATTAACTCTGACAGCAACATGATGAGGTATTGCTCTTTCAGGTCCCTGTACAGAGAGATCAAAAGAAGTTAAAAAAAAAAAAAAAAAAATTGCACTGGTGTTTTTAAACAGGTACTTCAAATCAGACTCCTCAACATCAGACAAACGTGGATTTTGAAAGGTGACTAGTGAGCTGACTCGCACCCATTGCCATTTTAGGCAACCTTTACTAGACTTAAATTTCAGAAAGTACTGTATTATCAGTCCTTTCAAATGATCTTTTAAAAAAGTAACTCAAGATGTGTACCGAAAAAAACGTAAGTATTTGAAATAATTCAACATCCAGTCCAGCCCCTCTACTAAAGAAGGTTCCCTATAGTGGGTCACACAGGAAGGCATCCAGATGGGTCTTAAGTATCTCCAGAGAAGGAGACTGCTGTGAAGCTGCACTGTGCACACCAGTGTCTGCGCAGCAACTGAGTAGCAGCACCAGCATCAGTGGCTGGGTGACCACAAAGGCCTTGTGATATCACAAGGGCAAAGAAGCAGCCCAGCGCATCTGGGAAAAAGCAGCCAACTGTATTTAAATACTTGAGTATAAATTTTAGAAAACTCACTTTATTGATAAAAGTTTCTAAAGTGTTCCTTGACCTCTCTTTTGTACTGTGCGTATAGAGCACTCAGAACAATGAGGTTCGAGCTAAACCTGATTGCAATGTTGAGATGCTGGAACAACACAAATAGGAAACAACAGCACATCAACAGGAGAGCTAGCACCAAAATTCCAAAGTCTGTACTCCCAGCACCTTATAAATCTGCCTGAAACACAGAACCCAGGAGTGCCTACTCTCAGCTCCATGTTCTAACTGAGAGAATGGTTCTCATTATTCCACACGAAATGTGGAAAACAGAACTGCCTCTGCTTTGGAGTAAGTCAGCAGGCAGAAGAGCAGCATCACCAGCATGCGATCCACCCAGAGATGTGTGCAGGCTCACTGCACTGTCAGTGTTCATCAGCACAATCCTCTCTTTCTAAATACACCAATTCATACATACAACTTAGTGAGGCAGCAGCAGTTCAATTCAAGATCCTAAATCATAAAAAGATGCATAAACAGGAGCTGCTAAAGGAAAAGGCACTAGGGATAGAACAAAAAGTAAGACATACAGGGCTGCAAGACACTGAATCTATGTATTGTTCAACATTATTTGGCTGCAAAAAGTCCTCTTGCCCCACAAGATGTTCACAGATTAAATGTTTCTACTCCTACATAGAAGGGTTCAATTAGGAAATAGGGGTAGACGGGCAGCAGAAAACTTTGATAACAACTTATAATCAGTTACGGACCTGAGCTCACAGTCATATGGAGAGAACAGTTAAAAAACATAGACAGAGGGAAAAAAAGTATAGCGAACATATAAATCCTGAGCACTGCAATATATTTTGGCATGGTTGTAGAGCCCTATGGGACATGTTCAGCACTCAGATCAACAGCAAGGGCACTGAGAACTCTAAAGTGGCTGGCACATGGCAGCAGCACAGAGTTCTCTAACATGAACCAGAGCTATTGCCATCACATGCACTTTAAAATGTAATCAAGGCATAGGCACATATCCAATGCACGTGCAGTGCCTATTAGGAAACAGCGAAAGAAATTACTTCACTTTTGTTTTAAATCGGACCAGAACTGAAGTTTGCAGGTTTCAAAGTCAAGCAAGCTGACTGATAGCCTTGAATTAAAACAAGAACATCAGATTTCACTTCTGCCCACATTTCAGTATAGTGCATGTTATCAAACTTCAGAAATCCTCAAAAATATCATGACATATTCTACACAAACAGAGTGGATATAGCATGTGAGTAATCATACTAGACAACGGCACTCCCACAACATTCTTCTTAACACCAGCAACCAATTTCACTATTCCATTTAAGCCAAGCTTCTAACAAAATTCTCAGGAAATTCCGTATAGACAAATCAGGGAAAAAGGGAGACACACTATTTATGGCTCTATCAGGAGTTTAACCACAGTATGGTTAAACTCAGCCCTAGAACCTGGTTTAATTCTCCTTGTAGAAGGTGCAGTCCTAATACATCTAATGAGTTTATACTCCAAAAACAAACTGTGCATCAAAGAATGCATTCACTGCCTCTGGCCCAGAACTAAATAAGCTTGAGCTTAAATTCACAATTACTTCTTAATGTTGGAAAAAAATGTTTATTTGACCGCACAGGACAGGAGTCCACATCAACAACAGCTAAATGACTAGAAAAGTAATTAATATTCAAGCTAGCAACAGCCAACATGGATGTACTCAGAATCATTGAATCACAGAATCATTTCAGTTGGAAGCAACCGTCCAAGGTCATCTAGTCCAACTCTCCTGCAATGAACAGAGATATCTACAGCTAGATCAGGTGCTCAGAGCCTGGTCCACCCTGACCTTGAATGTCCACAAAGACACACATCTCTGCGCAACCCCTTACAGTGCCTCACCACTCTTATTGTAAAAAAGTCTGTCCTTTTACCCAATATAAATCTCCCCTCTTTTAGTTTGAAGCCATTTCCCCTTGTCTCATCACAACAGATTCTGCTGAAGAGTTTGTCCCCTTCTTTTTTATACTCCCCATTTAGAATGGCTACTTCTAAAAATTCTGTTCTATAGTCAAGGAGATAGTGATCACTTCATCTGAGATGACTATCAATCCCACTACAGGCTCTACATCCAATACTTTAATCACCATTTATACATTTTAGCCAATGATTCTTTAAGGAGAAAGTAGAAATAATCCTTACAGCAAGCATCAAAACCAGCTCCACATGTGCTCCTGCCTGTTCTGAATTGGCCCCCTCAAGCCTTACATCTCTCTTTACGGAGGAGCAAAAATTCAAGGAAGAGATGCTGAGCATCGTCCTTCCAGACTCATCTACTACCTGATTAGGAAGTAACTGGCACTGAAAGGAACTGGATATTCGTCAAAGAGCAAGTACCTCAATGTTCACGATACAATAAATTACAGGCATATTTACTTTAATTTAATCCCAAAGCATCTCCTGAAATCAAGAGGTAGGAAGCATAACCTTTTCTGTATTCAAAGTATTCGTGCCATTTCCTAATCAACATTTTAATAAAATAATAACAGCAAGCTTGTGGAAAGTAGCTTGCAGCTCTTATGAGTTCAGCTACCCTTTTGTTCCCCATTTCCTCCTTCCCCTTTAAACTCATGCCCCAGAAAGTCAAAAAAATTTGTTTCATTTTCAGAGATAGATAGCACAGACAAATAATTTTGTGATGCTTGTGTAAATAAACTCTTTTTTATTCATGTTATGCAATACAAAAGATGAGACAATCAGCTGGCTATTGAACCTAGAATAGTTATTGGAATTTCTCTGTGAAATTATGCGGTGCTAGATGGCAAGAGCCAGACCATCTCCTCTAATTAACATCACACTAGCTTTCTGGTTTCCTGGCAACTTTGGAGTTTCAGCCTTGTCAGATGGAAAGTATTTGCTTGACAAAATTTTCAGAAATTCTCATCACTCTAATTTGCCAGTAAAACAGATTTTTACAGAGAGTAGGAAGGGAAATTAAATTAGATCCTGTTTTCTTTCCTAATCAGGTCAATGGATAAAAAAATAGAATGGTGCTGATAAAATATTATGTCAATTCTACCATGTGTCTAAAACCCACCCTCGTTTCACATGAAAGACCCATTGGTTTGATCTGGGTGCACACAGCCCCCTTGGACATACTGTAATAAGACCTTAATTTACATGAGTGAACCCAGCTCCTTCATTTTGCCAAAATCTCATACACTCATTTATGAACACAACATCAAGTACTTAGTGTCTCAGCCATTGGTACAATAATGAGAAATGCCCTTTCAACTTGGCTGTTAGAAAGCCTGTAAAATTCTGAGCAGCAACACTAGTACAACTGCATGCAGATGGTCCAAATTTAGAGTAGCACAATCAAAAATGATGATGAGGCCAACCTGGTAATATGGCCAGAGAATGTGTTGTCATTTAGAAGACTGCAATTAATTCCATCCAGTTCAGATTGTTATACTGCACTTCTTAACAGAGCATCTGAGCATGTCTGTGCAATAAAACTCCAATGAACTCACAGAAAGCAAGTTGGATCCCCAGAGAAAAACCTTCACAATACCCGTGTTCTGTTTCTGTGCCATATGGCCCAACTCGCATCACAATTTAATAAATGCAAGAGTACTCTATCCCTTTGGTCTCTGAATCAGGCTCTGCATCCAAAAGTTTCCATCTTGCAACAGCAAAAAAACAAATCTGTTTGAAAAACCCTTCAGAAACAGCATGACCATTCCCAATCTCTATTTCTCCCATTCAGCTGCTCCAGGGACACTTCAGTGAAAGCATAGTATGCCTGAGCAAAATCCCATGAAAAGGTGCTCCTGGAACAGTGTCAAAACTCACCTAGTAGTAATCCAGGCACAAATCTTGGTATTAAAAATATGGTACTCTTAGGATGACTTTACTAAACACCTCTTCTACCAGCATCTAAGTGCGACTAAAAGATCTTGAATGTTATTGAGCCTTGTTTGTAACCAAAGTCATTTATGTCATTTCATTGTAGAATGGTCAGAATATCCTACAGTGCAATTGAAGCTTTACATCCATTAGTTCAGCATTTACTACCAACACAAAAAAATATCATCTATCCTTCTACCAGACACACAGCGATGAGTTATCCTCACTTCAGTTATCCCAATGGCCAAATCTTTCCTTCGTTTTGTTCTGTTTCCCAGAGACAAAGAGCAAAACACATCCTTTCAGTTTGGCTGACTTTCATCAATGATTAAAGAGAGGAAGCAGAAAACCTATCAAAACTGAGGGATAGGCAGCAAAAGCCAAAATATCCATTCCTTAGAGCCATACTCAGCCTGGAAGAGCTCTCCCTGCCATGGCAGACCACCAGCTTTTGTACCTCCCTGTCCTGGGGAATTACTGCAAGCTGAGGGCTGCCAGGAACAGAGATGGAGGACCATTTGCTGCCAGCTCCTGCTCTTTGATAAAGACACTGTTGGGTGCAAAGCCCATCTCTCTTTCCGGAGGGGAGATAAGACCAAGCAAGCTTGCAGCACAGGGCAGCATGCCCTGAAGAGGCCAGAGGGGGAAAGAGCTGCCCAGCAGTTACACAAGTGATGAGAGATTCCTGTCCTGCAAGGCAGTGGTTCCCAGCTCCCACTGAGTTCAGGTGCCAATGTTCTACGTTCTTATTTTGCAGCTTTGAACATTGCCCAACTATGAGCCATCCTTCTGGGGGAAAATAAAAGTGTGGAAACTATTATTTAACATGTAGAATATACAAACTCACTTTCCAGCTGGCCTTGCTCTCCCATTCATATGACAATTTTCATATTCTTCTGGATTTCTGCTTACTTGAATATGGATGCCAGACACTTAACTAAGCAAGCAAACTCAGCATCCATCACTGACCTGCAAAAAAGGCATGCCCTGTTTTCACAGTTTCTTTGAAAAATCCATCAAATCTAAAGATATTCAAACATTCATTTATCCTGAGATTTTTCTTTTTCCACTAGTGTTTTTGCTTTCATTTCTCTATTTATTGCAGAAAAGTGGAACCTGTATAGTTAGGAAAATGGCACATTTTCCTTTTAATCTATCCCGCACAGCACAGGCATTTAGATTGGTGGTTCAGCAGAAAGGAGGTCAGTGCACTAATGGAATCAATAAACTTAAGTGTGATGAAGTAACTGCCACTTCAATTACTGTACAAATCGTATACTATTTTCAAGCTCAAAAATGTCCTTCTATCAACAAACTATTTGTTTAAGCAATTGTTTAAAAATCAAAGTGTGATCTCAAACATTTTGGGGCACAGTTATACTTTGTGCCCTACTCATAACTTCTGCTTATTTGTCATTGCTTATTTCCTAGTGTTCCCTCAGAACAAGACTAACATAAAGACAAACTGAAGGAGGATTTACAAATAAAAATTATGACAGTTTCTTCCTTCTCCCTCCGAAGGTCTGCAAAAGCTCAGCAGGTAAAATAAATTGCATTAATTCCACTTCTCTGCACAGAAGAAATTCAAAACTATGTTCAAACTTGAGAGTTCTCTGTGCTTTGTGCTACAAAAATCACGGTAAGAGGTTTTCCCTGAGGTTTCATCTAAATAGACAGAAAAGGGTCAAAAAGAAAATAGAAAGCAGATTACTAAGGTTAAAGTCAAGAAATAAATTGATTATGTAATTTGTTACTAAACAAAGAAACAAGCAGAGACTTACAGCTGTATCACAGCACCACTTTCCCCACCGCAAAAATGGTGCCTCTCTAAATATGCTCACACCTCCAGCATGACCCTCGTGTTTGACCTCATCTCAGAGCTCAGCTTCTTTGCTGTCAGAGAGGAGGGAATTTTATAACCATGATGGCAACTCCCATCAGCACAATCTCTTCTCCTTCTTCTGAAGATCTAAACCCTCTCTTCTGGCATGCTAAGCCTTCCTTCAGCACTATCCTAAAGATCAGTAACTCACCAGCACATGGAGAAGTCTTTGGATTCACTGTACCAGCAATGTTTCCTCTTCACTGTGTTCAGCAAACTAGGCACTTCTGCTTATTTATTTGAAAAATCATTATAATTCTTTTAGACATTCTGATTTTTTCCATCATTGTCTGAATGTCTCCGCAAGAAATTTTGCAGATCTGAGTGTTTACAGAAAAGTTTGGTCTCACCAACTCACAGACTATGCCTTGGTTATAACTTAATGCCATATTACTCACAAAAGCTGTCTGGGACTCACAGAAGGAAAGGGGTCAATGTTATCAACTCATGTTTGTCACATCTTCCTGTGAACACCCAGAAGGAATCTACTCCACTCAATGAACTCCAAATACCAGTCTGGTAAGACAAAGGGATATTTAAAGCTGTGTGGTAATAATAATAAAAGTGAAAATCTTGCCTTTGAACTTCTGCTATGTTTACTGCATTAGCTGCTGGTTGTTATTACCTGCTTTACCCCAGCATCTATATGCCCGCCTCCATGATCAAAATCTAAGTCACACTAAGCAACAGATAAGATACTGTTACAGAAGCACAGATTTCACACTGGCTGTATGGACAAAGGGTCATGGAAAAATAAACATACAACCAAGGCAGCTGAGTTCACTATTTGTAAATATTACAGTGATTTTCTGAAAGAAGAGAAACAGAGATTAACCTACAGAGTTTTTCAGGTCATACATAAATATGTATGTATACATGCACACCGAGCTTCTGATCCTTCACTAGTTTTAATATAACTTACCAGCTGTGTATTTTATTCATGCAGGATTTACCTATGAATATCTATAATCTATAAGTGCATCATGAAGCTCAAGCAAGTTGAAGACAGGAAAATGTTTGATCATTTTTCCAAATCGTTTCACTGATAAGCTTTACCACACGGTCACATGAAGAGCAGTGGTGCCAAAGCCCAGTAAAATATATTGAAAAACAACAAATGACAGGAAATGTAGAAGGGTGAAAGAAGAACTTAGGTGGTATTTCCATGAAGAACAAGGCAACAGGAACATACGCAGGTGGAGACGAATATCATCCACAGGTTTTCGAACTGTCAGAAGTGTTGATACAGCATAAAATTACTTCTTAAACAGTTAGTGTGCAGTGGGGTTCATACCAGCTGACCAGAAAAGAATAGATACTGAATCTATTTTTATAAAACAAGTTAGAACAACTCTGGAAATCACCAACTACTCAGTGTACCTTCAAGTCCCAGAAAAATTCTAGAAATTATTACCAAATAAATGGTGTGCAAGCAATACATGGAGTCCAATTTTAAATTCCCAAAAGCAAATACTATTAAAATTATCTAATTCTCTCATATGTAAGAGTAGCAGGCCTTGGGGATAACAGAAAGGCAAATGAGCAGGTTTGCAAGAAAATGTGTCCTTAGTCTGGTACTATTGGACATCCATATTAAAGGGCTATGCATATTAAATGTGAGTATGATATCAAGCTGAAAGATGTACCGGAGGTACAGGATTAGAATTCAAAGTGATCTTCACAAATTGACAAAATGATCAAAAATGACTGGGTGCTGTACAGCAAGAATGATGACACTCAACATGTATTAAATACTAAAGTGCATATAATCAGAATTGTCAAGAGCAAAGTATGCTCAGCAAAATTGCTGGGAGTATTAATGAATCATGAGATGATAACATCTGTCCTTTTCGTAGCAGCATGGCATCATAAGGTAATGGAGAGAGAGGCTGCAAGATCAGACAGTAAAACTCAAAGTAAACTTCCACTCCAGCCTGAAGACCTCGGGTGAACAAGTGTTCAGACCACATCATCACAGACTAATGTGAAATAATTGTAGAGATCCTGAAAGAATGCAGTAAAAATGATAAGAGGCCTAGAAAAGCAGCACCAAGTGAGCAGCAAGGAAAGGATGAAGAAGCTGAGGTTATTAAATCAAAAGAGTGCAAGAGATAGGAGAAGCACAATAAAGGCTTTCAGATATATTACAGCTTGATGAGAAGAGACGGTATAAACTATTCTCCATACCCATGGAGGACAGGGAAAGAAGTAAACAGAAGCAGATTTAAGTCAGGCATTAAAGAAAATAGCCTAACCCAGTCGTCCAGGTTCTTCTTACTATAATCAGTTCTCCAGTTCAGTTTCCATCCAACTCCATAAACAACCACACTGACACCAGCTGAAGGGGTTCGCACATGCCTGCTGGATTAAGCATCCCACAGTCGCTTAAAACAGCACCATTACCCAGACAAACAGGTAGCAAGCAATGGTTAAGGAGCCTATTACACAACAAATATATTCGGCAGTGCACTTCCCAAAGCTCCCATTTCCCAACACTCTGGGCACTTTTCTCAACCCTTTGCCAGTGCCCAATGCCTTCCAGCTGTGCCACTGCAGTAGCTGTGGGGCTGCACAGTAAGGCAGTAGTGTGAGAGCAACCAGATTAAGTATAAGTCTAGTGTTGGAAGGTTTAAGGGAGCTGTAACCTGGAAGAATGCAAAGATCAGCATACTGCAAAGCATGTAAACCCATGCAATGGGCAGGTGTTTGAGACGCTCACATCAGTGGGAGATGCGAGCTGCTTTACACTTGAAAGTTGTGTATATCCAACACCCAGACAAGATCTCACCACAAAAAATGGAGCTGGGGATTATATAAACACCAAAACTGTCCAGACTTCCTCATGGATTTTTACCTTGATATTTACAGGACTGTTTCAGAGAAAATACCTCACTCCCAGTATGTTGTTATTGAAACCAAACAAACAGCACTTTGGTGATGGAAAATGAGTAGCATAATGAAATATTCTAACCTCAAAGCGTCTGCATGGCTTTCTCCTAGACAATTCCAAGACAATGGTGGCACTTCTACTATTCCGCAGTGAGTTTCAGAATAGATACCGTGTGAAACTAAATGCATTACAAGGCTCAGAAATGCTAATGCAGTACCTGTTAAGCAAATGCATTTCCTACAGATCATAAATAAGAATCCCTTTCAACAATAGAAAGATATCAAGATAAATACTGATGTCTATTATGGCTATAATTATAAGCAGAAGGTTACCTAACAATAAACAATCTGAACATTTAACCTTTCAGAGCTCACTGCTACAGTCAAATTGCTGTCCAACACACACGTTGATCCCAAGCATTTCAGAGTACTGATTACAGTGATTACAAAGCAGGTGGGTTAAATTTGTTGTCTAAGTAGCTTAGGAATTGACCCTGAAAGTAACTAAATATAAATGCACAGTTAATTTTAAAGGCACACAGATTAAGCTACTAATACAGCTCTAACAACTGGAACGGGAACAGAAAGCACTGCCCAAAATGACAAAGAAAGTCCTGTGAAAGATTCAGGAGCTACAAAAGGGTCCTACTGTATTGAATTTTAAGCTTGCTTTACTAAACCACAGATATCCCTCATTATTACTCGGAGACCTCATATAGCAATTAGTTTAGCCCAAAGAAAAATTCTGCAGCACTTCAGTGATTTGTAATTCTTCTGCTCTGGAGGAACAGTCATATTCCTTAGCAAACAGTTTAAATACTAATTATTTCTTTGCTGAACCCTGCAGTGAAACTCATATCTAGAAGAGACCATATAAAAGCACTTCTAATAATTCTGCTGCTCAAAGAGCAATACTCTTCATCCGCTTCAGTGGTTTTCTACCCAACAGGTACAACACTGAAGTAATGAGCATTATAAAACTTAATACAGTGCCATATATATTTTATGGCTCTGTAGATCCAGATCAGAGAACATCCAGATTGTTTTTGCAGAACTAATGCCAGACACATTTCAAATTATTGTGTATGCAGTGAGTCTTCCAAGAAATTTATAACTCTTACCAAATTAAAATTAAAAAAACAAATAGTTGAGAAGAAGAAAAAAAACGACGACACAGCCTTCTCTAAAGGTAAAATTTCCTAATTATTTTTAAAATAGACTTTATTATGAAAGAAAATCATATTCTTCAAAATAAAAAAGCTATCTCACCAATGCATGTATCAGGCATTAAAAATGTACATAAATAAAAAATCGTTCATAGGGGTCTACTGTTTTTGCAGGACAGCATTTAAAAAGCAATATTGTGTAGGATGTAAAGCCACATGAAAGCTCTGGATAAGAAACTGTAAGATGAGATTCTCTTATACCCGATTAACATCAGAAAAATCACTTTCCTGTGCAGCTTGCCTCTCTGTACCATTCTATTTATCTATGGTAACACGATCACATAAATTTCCAAAGTACCCAAACACTTCGTGATCTTTGATGTTGCCCTTATAACCAAAGAGGCAGAACAAGACCTCTGTATGTGGAATTGAGAAACAGAAAGATTCAAGTTACCTTCTCAGGGCTGAGCAGAAAGCTTCTGGCAGCCCAAAGAACCCAAAGTGGATTTCCTGAAGCCCAAATGAATGCAACAACAACTGGCCCCTCTGTGTGCTGTTTCTGCAGGAGCTGCCCTCATGTTGCAACCACTGGCACGTTTTCTGTAGAGGAAGCAGAGCTCACCTGGAGTTGGCCTTTGAACTGACAGAAATGGAGGCTTATGCTCTTGGAAATCTGAGCCAGAATGTTATATAGCAGGAATTCACACAGGAGAAGGACTGGCTTTGGATCAGTCACAAACCAGTTTGAAAAAAATACCCAATGTCCAAACACCATGAACGCTGTTCAAAGTTTGTACAACACTGTTCATTTCCATGAAGTACTATGATTTTTCCTTATTCAATGTCTCCTCCTTAGCAGTGAGTTATAGGTTGGTGCAAGCACAGAGCATTAGCTCAGCACCAAGCAGCAGGAGCAGCCCACTGAGCTGTGCCACCATCAGACCCTAAATGAGGTGCGTGGGCGACCCAGCACTGCTCCTTGCTTAGGAAATGCTAAAATGCTACAAGAAAAGATGCTGGATTTGAAGACTGCAGCTTCTGCTGGTTCTGTTTTCAAAAAACAGCACTTAAAATCAGGATCAAATCTGCTGCTTACACACAGGCAGAATAAGTGACTTGCACCATTTGCATAGTTTCACGTGCAGCCCACACTCAAAATGTGCAAGAATTTCTGTTCAAATACAAAGCTGAGAAACTACAGAATTGGCAAACACAAAATTCATCAAAACATTTTCCAAATCTAATGGAAAGTAGCTCCATACAGCATCACTGATCTGAAGCTCGGTGTACAATGAATACACAGAGTTTTGGGAGCAGAGGACAGGATGCTGCTGGCTAATACTGTGCCGTGTCCATTTTCTGATCAATATGGGACAAAATAAACCTGCATACAGCCACCAAGAAGAATTACTAGGCATCAAAGAGCAAATTTGAACATGAAATCTAGAAACACCTTACCTGAAGAGCAAATCTATGATTTTATTATTCTATGATTGGATGAACACATTTTCCATCATTTCTGTTTGTACAGAAAGGGAAATCCACTATTTCTACAGCAATAGTTGCAGCCTTCAGTTCTCCAGACTGCCCAAAGAGGTGGTGGTAGCCATCATGGAGAGATTTTAGGAATGTATGGATGTGGCATCTAGGGGGGATGTGGTTTAATGGCAGGCTTGGTAGCGTGAGGCCATGGTTGGATTTGGTGATCTTAAGGATCTTTTACAAACTAAATGATTCTATTTCATGATTCTCCGTTCTTCATAGTGTAAGAAATCTGTTGAACATTCTCAAAGGAAACAATTTTACTGCACGTTACGTCTGAATTTTATTAAAAACGTCACCTAGAAACTACCTAACACCATCTGTGTTTATTAACTAAAGTGTGTCTTGGTCACATACATGGAACTTCCCTATGATACCAAATGTAACTGGTTAACAGTTACGTTAACTAAGCCCAGCCCTCCTAGCTGAACTTGTCTTTCAGATAAGGTTGAAGAAACAACACTCACTGTCCTTCACAATTGCTCTAACAAGTTTTGAATGAAGAACAGAAAAAATACAAATAAAATCATCCCACTTCTCATTTCATTTAAGTTTTGACAAGCTGGAAATATTCCAAATTCTCTTACTGCTCTGTGGTTAAAATAGAAAAACCCACTACGCTACAAATGGAGAACAGTCCAATTAAACACGTTAGCTACTGAAGAATTGTCTGCTCTGGAGCTGCCCTTAAGCATGATGAGTCAACGAATATGTCTGCTAACCAAGCATCATGTATATAATGACTAAAGTCTGTGGCATTGGCAAAGACCCTTCAAGAATGAAAAGTGATACAAAGTGCTGCAAGCTTTGCTTTCTAAACTTCTGATCGTTCTTAAATATGACGCAAATGAAATCAGTCTCTACCAATTCATTTTTCAAACATCAGTTAAATTCTTTTAAAAGTCTGTCCGTAGGGACAATTTGTCACATCACAAAATGATGACATTTGCACCATGGCATGCTGGCATTATACTTCCCATCAACGGGGAAATGTCACAATTTGTGACATAATCACTGCCCTATGACAACCTTTTGTTAGCCTCAATGATACCACATATAAATATTTGACCATGTAATGCAAATAGAATCGATGACACCTCAGGGACCAACGCAGAGCTCATCTGTTCCCTTATGTAAGCTAGTATGTCAGCTTATCTGCTTCTAAATCTTATGGTATCAGAGAAGCCAAAGGTATGACATGCTCCAATCCAGCAACACAAAAATCCTACATTATACTGAGATGAGAGCAGCCTGACTCAGGAGGAGTTAGGTCATTGCAACAGCCAAACTAAATGAAGCAGTAACGGAACTCAGCATTTGACATCTTTAAACAGTAATATAGGAGGGTGAATCCAAATTAGCCTTCCAATTATCTTCTCTTTAACTTGACTATTTAAGCCATTACCTAAGTTATATAGCATAGTGATCTGCTTGTCTGCACTTTCGTTCTTTCACCAGAAAGTGATGGAGAAGAGTGAAAATACAATTTTTCCCCATGCTGAACATAATAGTGATTCCTACTAAAACAGTATGCCATTCCTCATAATTATTAGTATGCATGAGGTACAAAAACTACACAATGCAGCTGGGTATACTAAAAAATTATAAGTAAGATTGGTCCTCCTTTGTCAACAAGACAAATCTCATGCTGTTAGCTATGACAGATACCTTCTAATACCTTTGTGGCTTAAATGCCTCTTAATTAGTATGGTGACTAGTATGGTGACTTATAAAACAGCGAAGCCTGCTGTTGCTTTTTACAGGCTCTGGATTCAGGAATACTGTATGGTTAGATTTTAAAAGCACCAAGTACCACTGCTCCCATAACTAAGCGATGGCAGAGAGCGTCAGTAAATTCTGAAGGATGAGACTGTAACATAGGGAACCTTCCACAACAGGGTAGTGGTGAGGCCTCCATTCTCATTTCTCCCCGTTAAACTGATTGCCTGTGCAGGGAGATTGATGCAAAGATCAATTCACTCATGCCAGCTGGTTTCTCTCTACTTGCAGTGATGGTAAGTTGATCAGGATATTAGTTTCATTCCACTGACATGCCTTCCTACAGACTCTAGTGAGGCCAAGCAAACCAACGCAACAGCTAGAAGGTTAAATTAACCAACCTATAGAAAGTAAGGCAGAGGAGTAAGAGAGAGTGAGAAGACAAAAACAACAAACAAACCTCTACTTGAGGAACAAGCTTGCTTTTTCTAGGTGAATTCAATAGCATATAAATGTTTAAGGAGAAATGAAAAAGAAGAAAAACAATAAGAAAGAACAGTGTGGAATTCAATATTTAATATACAATTCTTGAGGCCATTTTGTGCTTATTTTTTGCCATTTTGTAGGCTTCTGCCCTTCTTGTTTCCCATTAGTTTGAAGACTTGATTAACTGGGGCAAATGAAAGCTAAGAATCCTTCAATAATGTGTGAAATTTAAGTCAATAAAGCTGAGCACCACACACTAGCTTAGAAATCTAATCACAGCATGGGTTCTCATGCTACACTACAGACAGTCCACTACAATTAACTGTTTGTACTGATATCCTGCAGTCCAACATTAAAAATTTAAAGAGAGCACAAATCATGAAATATTTGTGAACAAAAATGAGCAAGAAAATTTTCAAAATTTACCTTCAGGCTTCTTAAAATCTAAGAAGCAGGATCATGACTTTTTAATAACTGGCCTCAAAGTAACTTAAGAGAAAAGGATTGATTTGTTTTAACAAAATCACTGATTCTTTTACTGAAAGAAAGCTTAGGTTGATTATGCTGTGCAGACTTGGAACAAACAAGCAGCAAATCTTGTACATATCAAAACGACTTTCTTACACAGCATAGAAGAAGATTAGCTGTTCAAATTCAAGCACTAAGACATTAAAGGCATTTTCTCAAACTTGGAAAGGGTGAGACATGAATGCTCTCAGGTAAACTTTCATAAATTAAAAATGAGACTCAATTGTTGATAAGAACATATACTGTATTGCTTAAGTAGCAAGAGAACAACAGCTTCAAGATGAAGTTAACCCTGGCTCAGATGAGGTTGTCCATTTAATGAATATTAATTCCACTCTAAATAACTGAAGAAAAAATTCAGCACATTTAGTACGTCTTTTCATAAGCAGTACCATCATGTAACACTCCTAAAAAGATGTTCCAATAAAATCTAGAAAAATTAAAAGGCATCTAAAAACTACTTTTGCTGTGCATCCTTCTTTCCAGAAACAACACTCACATAAGTGAAATAGCATCCCTTAAATTTCCCAAACTGGTGAGAAACTTACAGTAGAAAATAAATACTGTGTCAGTTATGAGATGAAAGATATATTTGTTACCTTATATAATTTGCTAGACTTTAAATATTATTTAAGTCAATGTAGAAAAAATAGTTTTGAAATTCTACAGTGTAACTACAAAGCACAAACTTGAAGTTACTCAGAGATCAAACCCCCAAATCTGAGCTCATTCAGATCTGGGAGAAGGATCATGGTTAGCAGAAATTCAGCACTAGCAATTTTGGCCAAGTGCTACACTGAACTATGTAAGCTTATCTTCCATGTTTATAAATGATGTGTATTTCTTGCATCCAAAAAGCTCTGCAGTCATCCCCAAGCAACAGAGTTCTGTCTGCTTAAAAAGCTGTCTGGTGAAGAGTCACAAAGCAGCCACCTGATTTTGAGGCTCTCACCAGAAATCCATGGGCCTGGCCTCTCACAGGCATCCTCATGCTCTTCTTACAAACCATTCCCATAGGACAGTATCACTTGCATGTTAGACAAACACACTCAGTCCACAAACTGTAGTGACTGCACAGCAAGTGTGCCTGGCTCATGGCAATAGGCAATGCCAGCACCGAGTTTCCAGCACTCCCTGCCTTTCACTCCCAGCTCAGCTAAAGCAGCAGAACTTACATACATGAGCTGCACAGCTTGCACCCTATGACACCTTCGCACTCAGTTGCTGTCTTTGCTTTCCTCAGCTTGCATTTGTTTTTGAAAGAAACTTCATTCATTTAAATTCCTGCAATAAGTAACAGCTTGTAAATATTTCATTTAAAGGAGAAAGAATTCACTTCCTATATGCTGCAAGGAGTAATAATGAGGTGTACTTGCAAAGCCACGTATCAGAGTGACATCACCCAAGGATCAGAATGATGAGCACTAATATCAGAACTAAGCCCAAACAATGAAATCCATGACAATCCACATTTCAGAAGTCATTTTTTCCTCACAATACCTCATTTAAGCACTAAATGTAACGCTGAATAGATTACGATTATTTTTCAATTAAGCCTGGATGAGCAGCAAAGTAATTCCAGTGATGGGTAATACACACATTCTTATTAGATGGTATGTGCAGATTATAGAACTGGATGACTGGAAATGGGATTGTGAGTCTTTCATTTCTAATTACGATCATTTAAACTCAGCAGAAGCCTGACACAGCAGCAGCGCATTTCCCTTCGTGTCCCCAGCCTACCCCTAGATGAGTTTAAGAGATCACTTTGCAGCTTTAGGCTCAGGGCATGAGGGGAAATACGCTGCTCCAGGGCCAGGTTCAAGTTAGATTTGGGGGGGTTTCTTTTTTAAACATCTGTTATTGCCATCCTCCAGAGATACAGATACTGTCATGAAGAAAAGATTTCCTTCAGCAATGCCTCTCTGTCCAAGCTCACAGACAGTATGTGACCCAGTGTGAACATCTATACTTCCTGGAATGGCATCTCCCGAAGTGCTGACATGTCAGCTCATTACCAACCACGTCCCTGAAGATCTTTCTTTCTAGATGGAACAGGGAAGATGATGCTATTTAAGCCTCAGGGGTGAGAAAGGTGATTTAATATGAAGAAGAAATGAAGGGAGAATAACAAAGGGGACTCAGAAAAAGGAAAGGAGAGAGGAGGGATGAGAACCATACAAAAAGCAGATGGAAAAGTAAGAGAAACAAAAGACAGACACAGAATTTGCCCAGAGGGAGCAGAGTTTCTCGCTGAGTGACAGTGATTGTGACATTCAGGTTCAGTTAATAAATACAAGTCTATTTAGTCATGGCAAAAAATGAAAAGCTTGCATATTTTGTGCAAACCCTCCGCACACAACAGCCTGTAAGTCAAAGACTATGAACCCTTTATATTATTTCCTGGCACACAGTCTATGCCTAGATGGGAATTTCAGTGCTCTCATCTCACTGGGCTTGACTTCTGAGCTGCCGACCCCTGTGAAACACCACGCCGGGCTAAGTCCTGCTCCCTGAGGGAGCCTCCAAGCACTGCACAAAGCACAGCAATGCCTCAGAAAGCCTTGTCGGCAGCTTCTGCAAACAAGATAAAGATTATTTCCCTCTGAAACCCTATTTTCCCATCTTCAGGAACAGTCTCTTTGCAGTCACAAATGTTAGAACTGAGATGTAATCCTTCACAATAATATATGCATTGATTCAAACTTCCTCTCGTGCAGCTCTAGCATTCGTTAGGCATTCATTGCCTCAATAGCAAACACAGATCAGCCCAAACATTCCTATGCTCACAGACTAACCAAACCAAACTCATGAGCAGATGAAGACGCTTGTCTTTCATCCAGCTCTTAAGTTGTGCCACTTTGTACCAGTTTAAGAAGTGATGTTTGTGAAGTCAGCTAAACCGAGCTAAAACTGATTGCCTATTGATAATTTAGCAGCTACAACCTAGCTCTCACACTGATTATATATGGTGGCCTGGTATCAATCTTCCATGGCTGGTTAAGTCATCTCTCCTTTCCCCCCAAGACTTTTTAAATAAACAGAACAAAGAGCACAAGATGCTTATACAGTGGATTTGAAAAATGCTGTCTCTTAGAGCTCTTCAGGATCAATGACATTTAAAAAAAGAAAAAGGCTCGAAACTCTCCAAATGTATCCGACTTTATAAAAATACATCTGTTTCACAGCAGTTGAGAAGGAAGGAAAAGAAGTCCCTATTAGTAGCCCTCAGTGCTCTGCACAGTAGCCCTTGAGAGATGCTGTATGAAGAAGAACATATGTATTTCATTAGGAACTGAAAATGTGTTCGCTGAGCTACATCTTGCCATTTTTAAGCAGAGGTTCTCAATTCAGGCAAGGTGCAGGGGAACACATTCCTTCTACATCTTTCTTAGCAAGAGCCAATAGTTTAGCCAGTGAATCACAAATCGGGCTTCACAGAGCTACAGAAATGCTGTACATCTGATGCACAACATACTTTCTTGCTACTCTTCTTTACAGTTGCTTTAAAGTTTAATAATAATAGCTGAGCCCCAAAAGAAATTTTAAGCATTGATGGTGGGCTGCTTGCTCCAAAAATACCGGCTCCATGCATCCTCTTCTCCATGCATGTGTTCAGCAGCACCTCAGTGGCTGGCACATACAAGAGAGTTAAAAATAACTGGATTCTGTCATGTTTGTTTTTCCTACAAGGCTGGAAAACCTCACGAAGGACAGTATGGAGTCTCAGCTGGCTCTGCCAATATTGGCCTCCTTCATCCAAGAGGAAAGCAAAGCTTAGGATGAGCAGCAGTAATGTCTTCCCAATTCTCTACCTCCAGCAGCAACAGAGCCAAGAACAGCCAGTAACACCTCAGTGTTACTCCTCTGTGCTCCATCAGCTGTGCTCAGGACACAGCTCCTACTCCAAAGCCACTGCACACCCAACATAGATACATAGATGTTTTGCATAGCCTCCATTCGTTGTTCATATTTTACATCCCATTCAGGGCAAGGAACATGTTTTAAGATCTTTCTCCAAACAGCTGAGACCTCAATATGCTTGCCATTATGTGGTTGGAAAACAGGCAGGGAAACATGGGAAACCACTGATTAAAGGACAAACAAATTAACAAAATAAGAAATTTCCCTCTAAATCAAAAGCTGCAGCTCTAATGAAATCTTAGTGCCTGTGGGGTGACATCTGGGTCTGGAAGAGGAAAGGTTTTTACTTCATATGCCTGCTTGTTTCTATGCTCTAACCACATTAAATGCTACAATAGCCAAGACTCCAAAGTCCTACACTTATCTTTTAAACTTGTGTGTTTTACAAGGCTAAAATGAGAGAGGCCAAAAGGAATGATATTCATGTAGTCTATCTGCAAACCAATGTGTAGCAGCCAAATCTTATTTTAACCCTACCGGCCTCAACAGTGCCCTATAAAGTGCTCAGAGAGAACAGAGTGGGATCGCTCTGAAGACCAGCTCGGAACTTAGATACAGAAGTAGGTTAGCACCAATCTGCTGTGGACTGGGACAAAGGGGTTTAGTTAAGAGGCATTGATATTGGAGTCTTGCAGTACATGCACATACATTCCAACCTGCACAGGATCCCAAGCATTCACTTCTGATTTGCACTGCAGAGATGAGTGCAGGTGGAGGCGACATGGGCAAAAGAGCATTACCAGTTCTGTTGTGTCCAATTGAACGTGGCCGCAGGTCTCTAGCATCAGAGCCAGGCCCCTGGACATTCCCTGGTGTTTGTTGCTATAGATCCCTGAAACATTTGGTTCACAGGTTCTTGAATTGAATGTATAAAAGGGGTTCAAGAGTTCAGGGCTGTTTTCTTATCTCTGCTTGCGCTAACTGTAATGCCTACTTACACTGAACACTCCACACAGCACCTAAGAGCAT
This sequence comes from Phasianus colchicus, assembly GCF_987193195.1. Taxonomy (NCBI): domain Eukaryota; kingdom Metazoa; phylum Chordata; class Aves; order Galliformes; family Phasianidae; genus Phasianus; species Phasianus colchicus. Next base: position 61,385,495 of record NC_143439.1, on the reverse strand, counting down.
AAGAGGAAGAACCAAGAAAAAAATATCCCATTTTCCGTAAATGGCAAGATTTAACAAGTACTGCTGCAGATTTAGGTGCCTTAGACTCACAGGCAGCTCCAATCCTCTGAAAAAAAAAAAAAAAAGGGAAAAAAAAAAAAAAAGCAAGCAAGCAACACAGTATTTTCTGCTAGCAAACACGGGGAAAATATCTTATTGAACTTAGACCCAGGAGGATTTTATGGCAACCTACCATCCCCTGATACAACTGTGTTTTCAATGAAATAACAACTATTTCTTCAGATCCAGTCACATTTAACATTGTGAAACAGTGCCCAAAGCTCCAGGAGCAGCTCCAACACACTCCTCCAACCCCCAGCTCCAGCCCTGTGGGCATCTGTCACACTGTGGCAGCATAGAAATACATTAACCACACACAGGTTGTTCTTCAATACCTAAGAAAAGTAACTTTGCTGTGACTCAGTTAGGAAGCTAGGCTAGGCACTGCTAGAATTTACAGGTGGAACAGCTTGGTTCCCAGACATAATCATCATCATCTTTTGCTACTACAGAAGCACCCAAACGCTGCCAACTCAGAGCAGTGCCACGGTGCATCACAGCCTGCTGGTGCACATGCAGGAAGGCTGCTCCTGCCCTGTGGCACTCACACTCTGGGGAGCAGAGAGGAGACAGTAGCAATAATAACAAATGTGTTTTCACAGACTGCAGCTTGCCATCTGCTAAGCGCTGGCCAATACACATGGGGTTACTGCTCGGCAGGAATAAGGACACATCCCAGCAGTTGGGGTTTGGAAATGCACTGCCACCACACCTCCACACTTCACACAGTTTTAGTCCCCAATAGGCATAGGGAAGAGACAAATTTCATGAAGTGAATGGGGAAAGATGAAATATTAATTACATCTACTTCATGAACTAGAACAAACCTATTACAATGTCACTGCTCAGAAACCACAAAAACCAGAGTTCTGCTAGGGACCAGATTGTTTAAATGGTTTTATGACTTATCATTTTGAAATTTAAAAAAAAAAAAATGTATCTACTTACTGTTCTTTTTTGAAAACACAGATTATTATGAGCACTACAGGGAAACCAGAAGTGAATTATAATCTACGTGCCCATAAATTTCTAAAAATGTGCCCATCAGAAACACTGTAGGTAAATAGTGCTAAATGTAGGCACTGTCCTATTCAGACAGGGCAATTAAAGTGCTAGCAAAAGTGAGTTAGGAAGAAAGAAAATGCAAAAGGCTAAAATAGAAGTTATTCAGAGAAATAATAACTAGTCTACAAAAGCAGGCAAGGTACACACAGTGAGAAAGAAGCACAGTTATTTAAGTATACGGGTAAATGAGGCAGGGGGCAGGGAACAAGTTAAATACAGCTTAAATTTCACTGAAAATGTTTTTAGCCACATATTCTTAAGTCTATTCACTGGTCTGACAACTGAAGTGCCAGAGGCCAGGCATTTAAATTAAACTGGACTACAGATTAAAAGCTGCCTTGATCAAAACAAACATCAGCACAAGCATGACCCAGGAGAGCCTTTTCTTCTCCGACTCCTAGGCTGTGCTGTCAAACAGCCAAAGGAAGAAAGAAACTACAGATGCGATCCCTTGATCTCCTGTAGTCTTACCTCTTTTAGGTGTTCAAGTGGTAATCATTACTTTAATATCAAAGTGCCCATCTCAATGAGAACACAAGCAATCTCCAGCAATGAAGACTTATCTTCACATTGCAGGAAGGAAACTGAGGCACAAAATAAGTGGCATACTGTAAATGGTATTTTAGTGGAAACTCGTGAACTGGGGAAGTTGCTCAATAATCCCATTCAGGTTCAATTTAATCCCAAATCCTTTCATTTGGAACCCTGTACTGTACCTTTGGCCACACCTTACCCTGCCCTGATGCTTCCCACAAACCTCACAGCGCTGCTTTGGAGCCCACAGCAGCACCAGTGGGGCCCAGCCCTATAAGGGCAGTGCCAGAACATCTCTCTTACAGCAACAGCCTCACCTAGGGCTGACAAAATCCAATGGGATCTATAAATGTGGCACTTCTCCACTTACCCAAGCCTAGCAGATGTGCAACCACACACCTACAACACTAAGCATTTTGCAATGCGCAGGAGCACTTTTAAATATGCATTTATGTATGAATATTCCAAGTCATTAGGGGAAAAAAAAAAAAAAAGAATCAGTTGTCGGAGTAGTACTTAGAACTTTGTGTAATCTTTGTCAGTGAACACCCTCTAAGCAGACAATTCTGTTTGTCAAGGATATATATAGGTAAAACAGCAATTATAAAAACCTTAGAGCTGCGGCTGTATTTTCGCAGTTTTTTCCCCACAGCCTTAGTCCATAACTTAGTCCATAAGAAGGAAATGCAGCAGCAATAAACCCCAGATACTTGGGTTAGGGATAATTTTAAATTCAGTGTTTCACGCCAGTTAGTCATTCAGGCCCCTCTAAAATAAGAAGGGACCCATGTTCCCAGAATTCAATTCACTCCAGCTTTCTCAAGCATGGACATTAACATTACCACTGGAGAGATCAGTCCAAGGACCAGCTCTGCCTGCTTCCCACTGCACAAGTCCAAGCCTACAGGTGAATGCTGAGGCTATGCATGAGAAAGGATCCCATCATTTTCACTTTCAAGTGTTTTTGTCATTGGTGATTTGTTAGGGTTTAAAAATAGTATTGCTGGGGATAAGGGATGGGAATAGGAATGTTTGATAAAGAATGTGAGACTATGGGAATAAAAATGCCAAAGAAATGCTGCAGGTCGAGTTTCATCATGAGCTACTGCAAGCTGCAACACATTGCAGACTAATGCCAACCTATACTTCAAGCTTTTGCTTAAAAAAATGTCTGTTTCCAGGAAGAGGAGGGATCCCACTTGCATTGTCTCATGTTGAAGTCCTTTGGTCTTAACTGACACAACCACAGAATATTTCATTTAGGCATATTAAGGGCCTGGAGAAAAACACTTCCGAAGTCTGAGCAATTTCACACTTTCAATTCATAAATCTGTACATACCTGCAGTATGAAATTCCCTCTGTGATATGTGATCCTGCCATCAAAAGCCTAAACATGGGTTTAATGATTGCAATTAAGCCAGATTTGGTTCATCGTGCACTTATAATACATCACCAATATCAGACAGGTGATTTCAATCTTGTGCCTGTAGCATTTACTGCTAAATTACCTTCCTAGATTCAAACTCCACATTGGCTCTCTCTGAGCACCTCCCAGCACCAGCACAGCAGCACCTGCTCACTCTAAGGCTGCAGGTAGCTTGTTCCATGCAAAGCAGGCAGCACCAGTCCAACCAGCAAACCCAGGGAAACCCAGGTATGACACAGAGGGGTGACATGCAGGGGTGCACTTACAGGACGACATTAAGGTATATTTAAAACACATGCTTATTAATTCAATTACGTATCAGTTTTAAATGCCTGTGCAGTGGACAAGAAGTGCTCCTACTTTTCAGCAGGTGGACTTTGCAGAAATGTAAGAGAGCTCAGCAGGCAGCAGTATGGGCAGGATGCTGGAGGGCTGGGAGAGAAGGAAAGCAGAGGCTGGCAGAAGCAAATAAATAATATAATAATATTCATATTGCAATTAAAAAAAAATCCACACATGCACACACATCCAAAAAAACCCAAGGTGATGCCAAACTCTTCAGTTTTTTTCAGTGAGCTTAACATCAGTCTGCTTTCAGTGTGGGATTCCGCTGTTCCATTCAAATATAATTACTGGGTTTGGTTTCTGCTTGTTTTCTACCACACTATCATGTTCAAGATCCTTGCTGTGGGAAATTTGCCTTTCTCTTCATGATAGAATCTATGACTCTATGATACATTTGCCATTTGTTAGGATTTCTGACCTCATACTCCTCTGAGTTTCATAAAAACAACCCTGGCTACCCTTGAGAAACAGCACCAAAATCTCACCACAGATGGGCTTTTCACCCAGCTTGGACAGATAATTACATTCACCATTACAGATAGTGCCACAGTAATATTGAAGTCAATGTTTCTATAGATTCTCTCAGCACAATTTATTGCCAACTGAACAAAACAGAAAAACAACTAAATAAAATATCTGCCAGAAGAGTACATTTAGTGATCACTAACTCTACAAATCATGTGCTGTGAAACTGTATTACCAAGGAAATCTTCTCTTAATTAAACAAAGTATCTGTACATCAGAAAGTCTGGATCAGCTGAAGTTTGAGTGCAGTAATTGCTGTGATGTACAAATCTTCCTTTCTGATAAGCTACTGTTAAATATTAAGTCTTTGGAAAGATTGTGTGAGCTTTTATGTTTATTTCCCACAACAAAGAATCACACATTTATGAATCACACATCATGACATCAATGTATGGGACAAATAAGTGCCTGCATGGTGCAAATAAGTGCCTGCACGGGGGTTAATATTGTGACACCAAACAAAAAAAGGAAATAGTAGCACCACAAAGCTCCAGACTTGGAACTAGTTGGCCGAAGTCCTGTTTGCAACACTTTAGCAGTCTGCACACAGCATGACGAGCATCCAAGGAATAAAATCAACTATGAATACAAGCCTTATTCTTGCTGCAGCTCTGTTTCAGCTTTGATGTTTTTTAAAATCAGCTAGTATTAATGCACAATGGGAATTCTCCAGGAGGGTCAAAAAGAATACAGTTTTGGAAAAAAAGTTGTTTACCTAGCACAAAAGGAAAATAAATAAATAAATAAAAGGCTTCTGGGATGACTATAAGGTCTCCTAAAGAAAAAGGGCGGTTTTAAAGTGTTATCTACCAAAAGTGATTGGTTTCCCTAGTCAGAATAGGTAGTGTGTGGGTAGTACAGTAAAGCTGGGGACATCCATATGCAGCTGAGCACAGTAAGAGGCTGCTCTGGACACACACTTCTTGTACCTGCAGATGCACCACTCCATGTTATTCATCAGTTCCACAACTTCAGCCACCAGCCCTGCCCAGAGCAATTGGTGTGCCACAACTCTGAGCTGCCACAGCTTCTGTTTATGATATTTTAAGACTGGAAAAGAAATGAGTCCCACTTGAAAGCATTAGTGCACAACCAACTTCCGTGGACGTGGGAGACAGAAAGCAGAAATACTGAGTGCAGGAATTCAGCAAGCAGCTACATCCATGATGCTACAAGGATCGGGTCTGCACGGCTCGTGTCACTAGTGGCAGTTGTAACTGTGCATCCCATTGCCAAGAAAGGTCAGGGAAAGGATTAGCGTGCATGGAATCCACAAATAATTAACTATCAAAATATAAAATAAAAGCAATGAGGGAACAAGGCAGGAAGCAATTTCCATACCTCCCAGCACAGCTCCCTGTTAACAAAACGAGGAAGAGCACAGCCATCCTCCTACTGATGCAAGTTCACTTTACAATCTGTTTACCCACACATTCTGCTATGGAATCCACCATTCTCCCTACTTCACAAAACTGATGGCATTATGGAAGGACCACAAAGTACACAACAGTCCTGTGCAGAAAAGCAGCAGGAGAGAGGAACAACTCTGTTTACAGCTTCCTTAGTTTTCTTCAAGACATGCCTTGCAACCAAAAACCACATGCTCCACTACCAGAGGCACAGGAGAATTTACAAGACATAAATACATTTTTAAAAGCTCCACGTGCATATCTGTCCCTGTCAGTTTGTTTTCTGCCCTCAATCCACACACACACACTCCCCTGAGGTCTCTCAGTGAACCAGCCGTGCAGGTGAGTGTCCCTCGGAGGCTGCCCTCAGCTTTTATGGGTATTTGTCTCCCCAGCACGGAGCACAATTTCTTCTTCATTTATTTTATTAGGTGAGGTGTTTAAGGGGATATACGGTCATCTGGAGCTCATCACTGTCAAATTTTCAGCCCTGTAGCTATTAAGGGTAAAGGAGCTAGTTTAGCTCCCTGGTTTACAAAGTGCTGAGTACCTCCAAAGAGGTGCCAAATGTCCGTGGTGACACTTCAGAATTGCTCACAGGGTTCCATCCTGGCTCAGAGCAACACTCCTGTTCACAGCCGTGCTAGGGCAGAGCAGCACTCACAACACAAACCCAGAGTTCTGAGGCAAGGAAGGTTTCTCTAGGCCTGAGACAGCACAGTGCCAGGTCCATGGAGCACTGACTGGATGTTAGCATTCCTACCTCCAAACTCCCAACGGAAGTGAAAAAAGCAAGCAAACATTCAAGACAATCTTAGTACATTTTGGATTAGGTGTTTATTTTCATACATTTTCATCTCACATACACAGAGGCAACATAATTCTCTCCAAACCCCTTAAACGCTTCCTGCTTCCACCAGGCTCAATGCATTTCTTTCACTTTCTTTCCAGGGGAAAAAAAAGATCCTACAGACTCTTTACAAATCACTTTTCCCTAGAAGCCTTTGTTAAAATCAGTTCTTCTACTGGAAGCGAGCAATAAAACAAAGCTAACAAGACAAAAAAAGTGCAGAAAGAACTGCTGACAGCCATACTTCAAAATATCCACAGCAAAAAGGCTGCTCCAATGGGGTTGGGACAGCACAGGCTTTCATTACCTGGACACTTCTTCAAAGCCAGACTCACTTGGCAGCAGTCACCTGGTGGCAGGCAAGGTAAGAGCACACTTTTTAAGCAACTGCAGAAAAGTGTTTTGTATTCAATGTGTAAATGCCATGGAGAATGCCTCCGTGCACCCAGGATGAGAGCACCACCCTGCAGTAGTGAATTAGCAGACAGTAAACAAGCAAGCACAGAGAGAACTAAGAAGTTGCATCTACTTGCATTCATTCTGACACTTGCCATTTATCTTTGCTTTTGAACAGACTACTTCAGGTTGCACTGGGAGTGAACTGCAGCATCCTGGGAAGAAATAATACCACTGTAGCAATAGAAGCCTCCGCTGCAGCATCTGTTATTAAATCTTTGCAGAGAGGTGAGGAAACCACTGTCATTGCCGTGGATCAGCGAGGTTCTGCTACATTCATTTCACAGTTCCAGGCACTTTGCATGAAAGCTGTTACTTGCCTTTTATGTCAAAAAATGAATTTATGCCAACTTTTTAATACTGAATCCTTCAAGGCAATGATCATTACAGCCCGCAGTGCTCCACAAAGAGGAGGCGGCAGCAGCCCAGGGAGGAGAGACGGAGGAAGGACAGAATGGGAGCGGCCGATGCTGCCGATACGCAACCCGTTCTGCGAGAAGGAAACAGCCGTCATCGCACACAGTGCCTCCCTGATCGGCTCGCAAACTGCCTTTGAAGGCGTCAGGCGCTGTGCTGACTCCGACCCGGACACACAGCAGCACGAGGAGCTCCCACAGGAGCGCTAACGCAGCACAAGGGACTGCCGCACCCGCACCGCGCAGCTACGCAGCCCGGGAGGCAGCGGGGCAGGAGAAACACGAGACTCGATGTCTTACAGAGAGGGCGATAACTCGGACACCAGCACCAACTACAGAGCAAGTGCTCCAAACCGAGCCGAGTTTAAGCAAACTTTACGCTAAGCTCACAAAGTCAGCTGAACTACAGTAGAAACTCTCAAGAGTTTTCCAGAAAAGCTCAAATCCCCAAGGAGAAAGTTGGTCTTGAGCCTCCATAACGGTATTTTCCTGCCGGTGAAGCTGCACAAACAGCGCAAGGTGCGGCGCCGTGCTTCCCTGTGCTGCACACTGTTAGGATATAACGTTTCCGTGCCGGATAAATTAGAAGCCGCAAATCCCTGAGATCATCCGTGAGAGCGCACAACCGTTATGGGCCGGCACATAAAGAAGCGACGACAGCTGACAATGAAAACGAGTCAAAAGCAAATCACCGTGAAAGTTTCTGCCTAAAATCGGCAACTAACTCATCGAGGCACGGCACACGGCTCCAACCGTGAAAAGTTGCGGCCGCTGCCGACGCTCCCGGTGCGCGATCCCGAACCGCGCCTGATCCTGCGGAGCTCCTCGGGGCGCTCCGGCGTTCGGGGACCCGCGGGAGCTCCCGGCCCTGCCCGGCCCTCAGCGCTGCCCCCCGGAGCGGTGCGGAGTCCCCACGGATTTCTTCTCCACTACGGTTTTGCTCGCCGGCGCTCGAGCGCGGCGCGGCGGCGAGGGGAAGGCTGCGCGGAGCTGAAGGATGCGACCGAGCCGCGGCAACCGAACCTGGGACTCTAAACCCCTCGCCTCGGCTTTGCCCGAGTCACAGCGCTCCGAGGCCGGGGCAGAGCCCTCCTTCGCTTCGCCGCGTAGCGGCCCCGTGCGAGATGCGCGCTCGCCAACTTTGCAAAGTTCTGCGCGAGCGGCGGATGCGCTTCGCCACCCGCCTGCCCCGCGGGAGCCCCGGGCACCGGGAGCGGCGAGCCCGGCGGGGCGCCGAACGCCGCGCAAGTTGCGGCCAGAACGGGGAACCCCCCGACCCTCTCGCTCCGCCCTTTGCACTCACGCTGCTGTTCTCGCCCGTCCAGTGCACCATCGCCTGGTTGTGAGACGCGTCCCCTTTGAGCACGAAGGAGGTGCTGAGGAGCGAGACCCGCTCCCGGCCCGTCGCCGCCGCCGCCGCCGCCGGGGATGCCCTCCGGGAGCGGCCGCCCCCAGTCGCCGCCGCCGCCCCGCCGCCGCCCCGCCGCGCCTCGGACGGGCTGCGCGCCCCGCGGGTCAGGGCGCCGGGGCGCGGGCGGCCGCAGGGCTCGGCGCAGCGCGGCGCGGCGGCGGCGCCCAGCAGCAGCAGCAGCAGCAGCGGCAGGCGGGCGGCGGCGGGGGACACGCGTGGCCCGCCGTGCGCCATGGTGGCTCTCCGGCGTGGCAGTGACAGGCGGGGAGGTGGCGGGCAGGGAGACACCGCCGCGGAGGGCGGGGGCGGGGGAGGGTTGTAACCGGAGCGGGGCTCGCGCGGCAGCGGCGTGCGCGGGGCTGCGCGCCCAGCCGGGGCGGCGCCGCCATCTGCTGGCCCGCGCCGAAACGCCGCGCGGCGGGGATCGCTCGGAGCGGGGCGGCGCGGCACCGGGACGCGGGGGGTCGGACCGCGGGTCGCCGTCCGGCGTGTCGTACGGGGAGGGGATCGCGCGCCGCGTTGTACGGCGGGGCACGCAGCGGGTCCGGCGCTGGGACGCACGCCGGGACACACGCAGTCTCCGCAGTGTGCCACGCGTTGTGCTGTACAGCAGGTCGCACGCCGTGACGCCGGCCGTATTATGCGCCGAGTCACACATCATGTTGCACATCGCGTTATAAATTGGGTTACAGGCCGCGGGACGCGCTGTCACACATCGGGTCACACGTCAGACCACACCATGTCTTGTACTGCTGAGACCTCACCTGGAGCACTGCTTCCAGATGTGAAGTCCTCGGTGCAGAAGAGATGGGGATCTGTTGGAGAGCATCTGGTGGAGGACCACAAAAATGATCGATGGAATGGAACATCTCTCCAATGAGGACAGACAGAGAGCTGGGGCTGTTCAGTTTGGAGAAGGCTCCAAGGAGACCTGAGAGCGGCCTTTCAGTGTCTAACGGGGGGCTGCAAGAAAGAAGGGGGCAGACTCTTTAGTGGGGTTTGTGGTGACAAAGGGGACACAGTTTTAAACTAAAAGAGGAGAGATTTAGACTGGATATAAGGGAAAAAAATATATATAATGGTGGGTGAGGAACTGGCACAGGTTGTCCATGGAGGTGGATGCCCCATCCCTGGAGACAGTCAAGGTCAGGATGGACAGGGCTATGAGCAGTCTGATCGAGCCGTAGGTGTCCCTGTTCATTGCCAGAAGAGCTGGACTAGATGGCTTTTAAGGGTCCCTTCCAAATCAAATGATTCAGAGTCTATGGTTCTGTGTCACCCACCATGTTGCACACCGGGCTACACACGGTGTCACACTCCACGTCACAGGCAGGGGCACACATGGGGCTGCACACCAAGCCACAGCCATGCTGCCCAGACCCTGTATTCCAGCTGCAAATGTGCAGGCATCATCAGCCCACACCGCGTCACAGGGCCACATGTGAACTGGGCAGGTGTGCACCACTTCCAGCCATCCCTGTGCCCGTCAGCTACTTGCCTGTCATTGTAAGCCACCTGGCAAGCAGGCATGCCCAGCCACGGCAGAGTTTGGCTGTGAGTCCTGAGAGAGTGCAGCAGAAAAGTCAGGAGGGAGCTGTGTTAGGAGCCAGAAAAACAAAACAAAACAAAACAAAACAAAAAAAAACAGTATCTACTCTTTTACCCATACCATTTACAGGCCTGGGATGCCTAGCATTATGTCATCAACCCAAGCACAGCCTCACAGCAGCTCTCCCCTCCTGCTGAATGAACACACAAACTGCCAGCACCTGAGGGACCTCAGCAGCAGCTCTGGTGTCTCTGCCCTGGATGCTCTGCTATCACGATGCAGGGCAGGCAGCATCACCTGGCCCCACTCACCAAAAGCTGCCACTGGGGCTCCTTAGGGGGCTGCACGTTAAACTCATTTCTGAAATATTTTATGTCTTGTATATGAAACAAGTATAGTGTACATATACTATATATATATATGTTTTAACTTTTGGAGACAATATTGAAAGCTTAAAGGTCTATATAGCTGTACAAAGCTACCCAAAGGAATTTAAACACAAGTGTGAGGTGAGAACGATCCTGGCATGCAGATTCCTCACAGTATGTTCTCTCTCTAAAGCACTACTCTTGCAGTGAAACACCTGGCTCCAGTGGGCAGAAAGGGAGTTTTCCAGACACAACCCTTTGACTTGCAAACTGGTATCAGCAAGAGATGGTAATAAAACACTCGTTTGAGTCATAAGTGTTCAGATATGATCTTGAGGGGTGCAGAAGTTAGGAAGTGACTCTACAGCCCACAGAGCAGAAAGCCATTCCTGCTGGGGTACCATCTGCACCTGGAATGTGGGTCACCTTCCATCTTTTGCACCTCTGCACAAAGGGAATAAGGGAAAAATGCAATGTTGAGTTCTTCAGAAAACCTTGACTAACCGCAGTCATATCAACCGAGATGAAGGGTGATCTGTACGTTACTAGGAAGTGAGCAATTTGGGTTCTGGCATCATCTCCCATGAAACTGTGAAGATTACTCAACATTTGTATAATAATCTAAAAATGCTCAAAATATAAGGAAATCCCTACAGATTTAAACTGGCATACTACAACTAATACTTCATCTGACAGTCAGACAGTCCTATGCTTATCAATTTTGCATTCACACCACTGTGTTCAACAGGTGGGGAGCAGCAGAGATGATCACATCCAGGTTCCCAAGGGTCAAGTTCCTTACACCTGTCAATTACTGACATTTTTTACAATGAAACTGAAAAACAAAACCAAAAAGCAGTCTATCTAGAACTAATTAAGCTCAGTTTCTTACAGCCTTGCATCCTATGGATGCAATGTCTGCTTGAATATTTTCAGAATATCTTTCCCGTATATCTCAGTAGACCTAACAAATCCACTTGTCTGTCACCAGACTGTGCAACGACAACACTTCCTATTTATTTCTGTGGCCTCCTCATTTACCAGTTTAGCTGCAATTGTCTTACAAGTTGAGAAGATGTTGACCAAGGTGGAGGGAGAGAGACAGATTGCTCACTGACAAAGAAAAACTAGGCAGGCCTTTTATTTCTTGCCAAATAAATTAAAAATCTCACCTGAAGGATGCTGAATCAGGGACAAATGGAAGTAACTCCTGTCTCTCTGCATGAACTGTGAGATTTGAGTACATGGGCATGAACCATTCAACCTACCACAGCGTTTGTCACTGAATCCCTCTGTACCATGCTCTTCAGAGGTCAAGGATTAAATGGAAATGAAGGTAATCTCCCCATTTTGGTGCTTTAGGGAATCATATCCATGACCAATGTATGGGCAACGTTAAGAAAATATTTACACCATCTGTGTTTATGCAGCAGAGATTCTTAGGACACAAAGAACTGCAACAACTAGTTAATGAGCTTTTACCTGGCTGCCTCCTCAGTGGTTTTTTTGAGCTGTTTTTATATCAGTCAGATCAATTCAATAAATAACGCATATTTAGTATACCAGTAATTCACAATGATAAAGTGTTTTAACTCTAGACCAGGGATATGGTACCAACAACACCTGTTGCCCTATATCACTACGGTGTAGCTTAGAAAGTACAGCTTAAAATACCAGAATGGAGCATGTTGGAAGAGAAGGCTGAGGTCTGCAAAACTGAAAAGAGAACTTCATGATATAAATCCCATTCCTTTCATTCCAAGTCCAGTAGGTAAATCCCCTCTTAACATTTATTTGTTTTGTTCAAGTTTAAGGATTCCTAAAACAAAAATCTTTTCTAAATTTCTGCCATCTTTTCTCTCTCCTATAAACTCTGACCCAGCAAATAGGCTCAGACACACAGAAAGACAAATAGCCTTGTATCAGACACCTCTGAGCTCTTCTAGTCCCAGAATGGAAATAGAAAAAGCTTGAAAAAGAATTAGTGCCTTGTAAATCTAAGACAAATTTCTTCCTGTTAATGGCAGAATTATTAGTGCTATGCTAATAAAGTCTGCTCAAATTTTTACTGACTGTCAGATTAGATTAAGATTAAGAGGACTTCATTTAACCACTTTGTTTTTGCCAAGTTCATTTCTGATCAAACATTGAAAAGTATTACAAAAAGTCACAAGTCTGCTTGAGCAGAAACCAAGACACCACGCTAATATTCCTTTCATTACAGGATGTAGAAAGTACTCTTGCAAATAAAAATATCAATAAATTTGTTGTACGTTTCAGACAGCCTTTTAAACACAGTCGAGCAAGATGACCATGTAGGAACAAAATGGTAGAAAATTACAGAATTACTCATGCAAGCATCTTCTTTATAGATGGTTTACATATTTTCGAGGCTGATTTAAATAATATATCAAGATGCATTTAAGATACTTTATTCTATACGTCAGATAGAAAGTGACTGCCTGTTACAGTGTGACCTGCAGGGTCTTTCAACAAAATGCTCATGCATGAAAAGAACTTCATCTCACATCTTAGCAAAATGCCTGACTCCAGCACAGCCTTTTGGCACACTCCAACCATGTTGTAAGCTATTAAATTAATAAATGGCAAAACTTTACTGCCTTGTTACCCAACTATCAAAAAAAAAAAAAAAAAAAAAAAAAAGCTTTCCTTTCTGTTAAATGGGTATTAACATGTATGATGCCATACCCTAACTTCCTTTATGACAAACAGAAAACTTTTTATTTAGCAAGGCCTCTCAAGGTCCAAAATAATTTCTATTTGTATTACTACAATTACAGGAAAAAATATATATTGCTATTGTTAAAAAAAAAAAAAAATCTAGGTGTCACTTTTAACACCTTCCTAATCAACTGTTCCATTTGACAGAATGAAAAAAAATCAAGCCAGTGTCAGACTGATTTTTTCTCATTCATTCATTGCTTTGTCACTATCAGCTGCTATCTCAGATGCCCTCAGAAGAAAACCACCTTAGTAACAAGAAATGTTTGTTGATAGAAGGACAAAACTTTACTTCTATGGGCATTTCTGAAGTAAAAAAAAAAAAAAAGAATTAAAAATAAGAAACAAAAAAGTGAGTAGATGTGTTTGTTCTATGAAAGCCTGCCTAAGCTATAAAGTACACTTGCAATTTTCCTATTCAAATTTGAACAATATAAGCAAGGATTTCAATAATAATCAGAGATAATACAGTATACTGAGTGCTGTGTTCAAGTATGAGTGCACTGACACACACATATGAGAAAAAAATGGAAGAACTGTAAGTGATTTGGGAGAAAGCTAAATAGCTTATAATTTTAGCATTATTAAGCTATCAAACAGCACGTATGCAGAAAAACTAACACAACCAGCTGTCTTTAGATAGGCCAGTAGCTCTAAACAAGAAGTTCCTGGGGTAGGCCACAAACCCCATCCTTTGAGTATCTTCAGCTCTCCATTAACTCAGTGAAAGTGCTGGTGCTCATTACAAACCTCAGCACCTTGCAGGATTTTTCCTGGGAAGCAGGTAAATGTATACTACAGTTTTCTCAAGCTCCTGCTTATAAACTGAAATGTTGTGGCTCACAAAACAGGTTGACAATTAATAGAGGCTGTTTGAACCTCTAACATTTTATCTTCTGTTGGTTAGAAAACCTGACCTCTATAAATCTGCTCTGGATCTGGATCCTGAAATGGTAATTTAATGTGAAATTAAAGCATATGGTGAAAAATGTTTTATGGTAGCTACCACAAGTCTGCAGCCTTCATAATTTCTCACTGATAATTAGTGAGGTCTGAAAACATGAGAGAGTTGGATTAATTGTCTACACCTTAAGAGCTCACAACAGAACAAGTAGAGCTTTTCCTTTCATGTGGCTAGCTAGACTGTGGGAATTGTTTTCATGGGATAGTTTGCAATCACTGTGCTCTTTCAATCTCAAAATTTCATGAAGCTAACTTGAGAAAATATTGAAAGCTAGAAAAGATTTGAGCATTTAGGTAAATAAGATACAGTGCTGAAGGAGGTAACTTTCAGGTTTACGTTCAGCTTTGTATATGTACAGGTATGCAGTTCCTTTTATCTTGGAAATACTATTGATGTCTTACCAAACATTTACTTTCTTGTCTAATGTACAGTATTTTCACCTGTGTCATTAATCAGTTCCCTAATACAGTTGCATTTTTGGCGAAAATGACATCAAAAATAAACAGAAAAAGAAACATTAAACTCAACTAAAGCCATTCTAAATCACTCTTATGGTCTTTTGGAAAGGATCCTGGAAGATTTTTCTTATAGGAGATCTTCCCATCTGGTAAATGCTCAGTGGAAAGTCAGGGGGATGTGCCTGGGGCTACAGTACAGTCCACTCAAACTCTTCATGGAAGGAGCTTAGCTAAGAATGCAAATATGAGTAAGCTCCAATTAATAGGATTTGATCATCAGAGCCAATCCATCATACTGCAAGCAATCAAGCTGTACTTGGTGCAGGACTGGCTGCTGCCCATGTGTCTGTTTGAAGGGATGAGAAAGCGTTTCACTGTGCATTTTCAAGGAAGTATGCTGAATTTTGTCTCATGTCTGAGGTCTCCCAGTTAGAGGTTGGTTCAAAGCCAAACCAGCAAAAAATGAGAGGTTTTTGTGTAAGACATTTTCTGAAATAGGTCACAGGAGATCCCACTACTTTCGATCTGTGAAACAGATTCACCTGTAGTAGTACCAACCTTCAGGAGCAGCTGCTTTAAATAATTAACAGATCAGTACATTAATTTTGCTTAGGTGATACTTTTTTTCTACGCTGGCTTATTCCACTTTATATCTTTTTTTTCCCCCTTTTTTCTGATCTAGATTTGTGTGGTTTAGAGGAATGCATAAAGATGAATCTTCCTCCTCCATGAAAAGCAAGTTACTGGCAGTATTTTAACACTGTGAAAATGTGTATTATTAGATGCCAGAGACCCTGAGGATCACACATTATAGAGTAGACCATTTTCCAAAAAAGCCATATGGGTAACAGTAAAAATTAAAGTAATAGAAACATAAAAGACAACTGGCGCCTCTCCTACAAGCTATTTTTCCCGAAAAATGGAACAGCTGAAGGCAGATGTTTTGGATAAGTAAAAGGTTTTAGAATCAAAAGATGAAGAAATACAAAGAACTTCATGCTTTCCAAGACTCCCCTTATCAATTACATTTCTATATTTAAACATTGCTTTCCTTTAAATCATTCTTGTTCTGCTTTTGAGTTGGTAAAACAACAATAACAAAAAATATTTCACAGCATCTTAAAATCTCATTTTCTGCACCAAGTGAGATAGCTTATATGAAGACAGCATACTTGTTTTCCCAAAGAATAGATACCTTTTAGTATCGTTCCATGAATATAAGATTACCTAACTTGACAAAAACAAATTAGTGCATAAATAGCATGCTGTTTTGAATAGCACTAAAGAAATTACGCTATCAGTATCTCTTGTAATCACACAAAATGAAAAAATATCCATTAAAAAGTATTTATCTATCCTTTTTTCTTCCCAGTTCAGTTATTTCCCTCCATCCCAAACAATTGCAGCCTACCCTGAAGTTCCCATTGATGTAGAATTTTGAAATAGCTTACATCTATGAAGATGCAGGCAGGCATTTTCAATGCACTTGGCTCCTACCTTCCACAAAAATCAATGGGCAGCTAAGAGCCCAAATGTTTAAAAAAAAATGAATTTGCCTTTAGAAATCTAGCATAAAATGCTGTTTCATTTTTGTTTATCAAAGAGCAAGGAAGTTTGGGAAACATATGTGTTTCCCAATGATATTCTTGCTGTATCATTCACCTAAAAACTGTGAATAAGTATTGTGTGAGAGGTAAATAAGAGCAAATGTCTACCTGTAGGAAGCAGTAAAGCTTTCTGTTTACGCAACAGCTGAAAGAGCTGTAAGATGTTTGCTAATCTTCATGCTTTTAAAGAAAGACAGAAAACAAAGAATAAGTAAATCCTCTGGCATCAAGAAAGGAGAATACAAAGAAGGTGAAGTCAAGAATTTCACTTCAGTGTTAGAATCTTTAAGGCAATCTCATGACTTTTTACCTTCAGTTTCTCTCTGGCGGTGCTATGGCAGAAAGGTCTTGCACAGTTTTCTCATCATCTTCTTCCTTCTTCTGTCTGACTGAATTTCTGAGAGCTTTTGGTGGTTATTACACTACAGGATCTGAGCAGTTTTGAAATTATATTGTGAAAATATATTTAAGAATGAAAAGAGACCTTAAACGAGGATATTTCTTCTTCCATCCTTATTTGGTAACATGGTAATCTAATCTATAGAACACTGGACCACAAATATGGGGAATATGTCATTCAAACATCTAACAAAACAAATCTGCTTTGAGGTCACAAGAAAGAATTCTAAAACTGAATTTGTATCCCCAGAACTGTAAAATTTGACAAAAACAAACAAACAAACAAAAAAAAAAACAACAGACAACTACTTCAATCTATATTTTAATGGGGAATCTACTCCTAAATTATCATATTTCAGTCCGAGTTCAAGTATGATTCTGAGTCCAACCCCATAAAAGCAGTACATTTATTTATCCACTAAAATACATAAAACAAACAGAAAAATAATAATAAATAAATCTAAGCAGAAAGAATTTTCTCCCAAGAAAACTTTCTCAAGAAAAGTACAGCAAGGCCACAGATTTCCTTCTGCTATTGTAAAGATTCTGCAGTTTTAGTCTGCTGTAATTATATAAATTCATCCATCAATACACATAACTATGCTAAGTCTTACTCAAGAAAAGCCATTAAAAATACCTGAATGGCACAGCAAAGATAGCACTCCCTGACAAACAAACATTCCTTCCATAGCTATTTTTATAAGCACTAAAACACCTATACCGTACTGTCAAAAATTACTTTTTCCCATGAATTTTAAAACAGTTTCATGTGGCAAAAATAATCACCCTTTGTGCCTATAGTGCAGTGTTTATGTGTTTTCCCTTGTTCAGCTTTCAACCCAGGAATAAATCACTGCTCCTGCAATTTTCCAGCAGTGCTCTTGTAGCTCTAGCCTGCACGGAACTGCATTACAGGACACAAATCTTCTGTTTTGGGGAGAAAAAAAAATAAAAGACTTCTCATGGGGTCTCTGTTGTCAACAGAAAAAATAGGAATGAAGACACGCAGTTGTAGCTGGCTTGATGCAACATTTTTCTCATCCTTAAGTTATTCCTATTGGTCTGTCCTCAAGGCACCTTCATTTCCTAGGTTCTCCACTTTAGCTGTATTAGTAGCTATTCCTAAGGAAGTGAGTATTATTATGAACTGGGTGCATACTTCATCTTTTTTTATATTGGTTAACTGAGTCACCTTCCATCTCCAAAATGCTAATTCTTTGTGAATCTCTGCAATATTGCACATGGCCCCTGGACTTCATTAGTTCAATCAGTCAGTAGTCAGCAGAGCAGCATTCGATGCAGCGCTTATCTCTGTGGGGTTATAAATTATGGAAAATATGTTGAATACATTACTGACTTCACAGTGACAAAGAAGAGCAATAAAGGAAAGTCCTCGGCCAAGGCTCACAAATCAGCAGAGACCGCATGCAGATATTTAATTTAAATCATGCCGATGGAGTCCCTGACTCCACTGGGAATCTTCTGCATCCCTTGAAACAAAATATATTGGGGAACTTTTAAAAAGAGTTAAAGATGGAAAACATCCTGACTTCATGTCCATTGCATTCACTAAGCATTAGCATTTCAAAAGAGAATGATTAACTCCATAGTATTATTTCCCACATGAATGATATTCCAATATAGGCTGTCATATTTGTCATTTGGAATGCTTATTTCCAGCTTACTCTAAAGGCTTATCCATGCTTTCACTGCTAACCTAGGTTTTGAGTGCAGTTAAATTGAATGGCTACTTAGTAATCTATGGGCTGAAACTTTTTGGTCTGTAGGTTTTGCAGGGCTGGAGCCTTGGAAAGACCTGGATTCCAGGAATGTCATCAGGCCAACAGACCAACTAAATTAAAAGGCATTGCTGGGGAGGCTATACCGAGTATGCTGATCTAGGGCATGTCATGCAACATCACAGAACTAAAGCTGCCCTTTCTGGTCACCAAACAGCTACCAGAGAATTAAAGTAGCCTGTGACCATTCAGAAGTTAACTACCAGTTAACTACCTCTGACATACATCAAATTTAATGATGCCTTAGCAGCAGCTGCCATTTACTTATTTCTTCTCCTACTATAAATATTTGTTTCTGAATCTTCAGTACACTTACTACCATGCAGACAAGCCATGACAACAACAATCTTTTTAGGTGGATGTATACCTTAAATGAGCTTAAGTCTAAGAAAACAGGACCCAATTAGAGTCATACTGCAAGTAAGTTGCATTTCCTAATTGAGTTTCAGTTTGATTCCATTATTTCCAGATCCGAATAGACTACAAATAGTTTCATTCTTTCTCTTCATTATGTTCATTCACTTTACATATCTGCCCGCGTTCCCCATCATCATCTTGTAGCTGTGATTTCTCCAGAGTTTACACATTAAGCCAGGCTCTCTCCTACTGTTAAAACAGATAACCAAATCACCTTTGAAAAAGTTCAGCCCTGCCTTCCCCAGATACGTCTCTGCAGTGCTGGGATCATGATAATGTACACAGATTGTCTCCTTCCTGAATCCCTTGTCTTTGAATCCCTGACTTTGCTTCATACAGGATTTATCAGTCATGGATATTCTGGACCACTTCTGATCTTCTCTTTGACCTCTGGAAGTTAGGTATTAAGTGTCTGTGTATCATCATATGCTACAAGAAGACCTTGCTTCTTGGCAAAGAGCTAATTTATTCTGGACTATTATATTCAAAAATGCAGTGCAGCAATCAGTGTTCGAAGGTTTTCCTACAAAAACTGAGATTATTGCATCTAGATTTTGCATCTGAAGAAACAAAGCCATGCAGATTATAAATGATGCATCTATAACAACATTGGAATCAGTAGAGTAACACACCACCTGTACTTCTGAGTGTTAAGCAAAAATTGTGAACATTTACAATAAAAACAGTGCAGAAGGAAGGCAGGTGGAAATATTTAAATCTCTCTCTTCAATAAACAAGAATGGAGATATTTGCAAAGATTTTAAATGGAAGTTAATGTATGTGAACAACAATATAATGAAATATTGCCCACAGACAACCCATTAAGAATGAGATAAGATCATCATTAACTGCAGTGGGAGCAAGATGAGGCTTTGAAGATAACCCCATACCAGTCTACTGAGACAAGGCCAAAATTTGCAGGTAGTCAAATGCCTCCTACAAGCTAATGTTCTGATGAGCATGAGAAAATCACATCAACTCCTGCACAGTACATATGCTTTAAACTTTTCGGAATAGCATCTGCTTCTTTTATATATGTATGCATGTCTTAGCAGTGTTTGGGCAGGGAGTACTTTGACAATAATAGTACTTCAGAAAAGCTTTTGTTGGCTATACTTATTTGCCAAACATTTGCAGGTGTGAGAAGCAGAAAAGTTTGGCGCTTAATATCAAAACATTTCTCATTTGCACACCTGCACTTCTGGCTGCAGACCAGAATGCTGAGAGCCTGGAAGTGGCATTGCTGCACAATTAATATTAATATTTTAACATTTACTAGCCCTGTGCATTGACTGAGCTAATCATAACCAAATAATGCATTGCACTGTCCAACCAGCTAAAAATATAGCCAATTCCATCAATTTTTTATCCCTTTGAAGTCAACAGAGTTAGCTGTTCCAAATACCACATGTGTTGAGAAGCTTAGGCTTTGGTCACAGACCAAGCACAGCTGTAGCACTGACCAGGACAGAAAAGGCATTCGTCTGCCGTGCTGTCTGAACATCCTTCCTTCCAAATCCTCAAGGAACCACATTGGAAGAGATTCTTAAAAACAGTCTTCTCCTCAATCATCATTTCAACAGAGCATCTGCTGTTTTATTGTATTCAACAGCAGCCAAATCGTCCACACACAAAATCTATAATCCCCCCAAGGATTCCCTTGCGGTATGCACGTGATGTACTGATTCAGTCAGGATGCTTTGTCATATGGCTCAACCATTGTACCAGGCTTTCTTTTTGAGCATTTCTGTTATCAGTAAAGAAACCTGTGAGCACACATCTACTTCTAGGAAAGCACTGGGAACAGCATACTTGCTGAGTGTTCTATATCAGAACTGAAATTGCCTCTCTGCTACCTTATAAAGAATTTCTCAAAGAACTGTCAGTAATTGTGCCATTTTAAGATCTCTTTAAACACACTCAGACTAGAATTCAACAGCTAAAAAATAAATGTTCTCTGCCAAGTTGTATTTTCACTAATTTTGATAGGATGTGCAATCTTTTTCAAGACAGGATTTCCTCCCATGCCTATTATGGAGGATTCATACATTTGTGAGTGGCTCCTAGATAACCAAGGCACCAGCCAAAATAGTCCCTATTAGTAGCTATCAGACCAATATGCTTTTTTTTTTTTTTTTAAGTAAACAACCATAGACAGAAGTATGGCACCTACACCATTTTGCCACTGACCCAAGTTCCCTGATCACAGAGGCAAGTAGGTCACAGAATCACAGAACGGCCAGGGTTGGAAGGGACCTCAAGGATCATGAAGCTCCAACCCCCTGCCACACGCAGGGCCACCAACCTCCACATTCAATACAAGACCAGGCTGCCCAGGTCCCATCCAATCTGGCCTTGAACACCTCCAGGGACGGGGCATCCACAAATTCTCTGGGCAGCCTGTTCCAGTACCTCACCTCTCTCTCTGTAAAGAATTTCCCCCTGTCGTCCAACATAAATCTTCCCTCCCTCAACTTAAAACCATTTCCCCTTGTCCTGCAGTTGTCAACCCTTTCAAAGAGTTGATTTCCCTCCTGTTTGTAGGCTCCCTTTAGGTACTGAAACGCTTCAATGAGCTCACCCCGCAGCCTTCTTTTCTGCAGGCTGAACAAGCCCAGCTCCCTCAGCCTGTCTTCGTAGGGGAGGTGCTCCAGTCCCCTGATCATCTTCGTGGCCCTCCTCTGGACCCTCTCCAACAGCTGCCTGTCTTTCTTGTACTGGGGTCACCACAGGCTGGAGCCCAAATGTGACACGCAAATATAAAGGACAGTTGTGAAAACAGGGAAAGGAACCTCAAAATGGAAGCAGCAAGATCTCATTTTCACCAACTGAGAACGTGGATAGAAGTAAAGGGTCCAAAGTGCAGAAAGAAATACGAGAATGAGGTACCATGAAAGCTTCCCTAAGCTGAAGTGATGACACATAGAAAGGAACACCTCCGGTGACTGCAAATCCTCATGCAAGTTTTAAGGATCAGCAGAACAACACTCTGTTGAGAATGGTTTAGGAGCAGTTGATTGTGGTTTGAAGTCACGAGGTTCACCAGATGACTGTTACCAGACAGACCTTGTATGATCTTATTTCATATCAAAGCTCCACAAACAGGAATTCAGCTCTCAGCTGCATAGATTCCATGCACCCAGAGCAACAACACTTAGTAAAATCATAGACGTGGCTCTTCCTGGATCCCTTTTAACCAGGCATTCATTTTATTCCTTTCCAGTTACAACCCTTTATGTATACATTAGTTTTCTGGTCGATTTACATAGATTTTTTTTTTCCAAAGGTCTTCTATGGTTTAAGCTTATGTTATCACTTAGTTTTCCAGTCACTCTCTTGCCAGCTTCTTTACCCTCCATTACCTTGTCTGATAGAATTTAGATTGCTGTTGCAGTATCTACTTCACTGAACCATTTAAAATTCATTCTTAAGTACACCTGTATTATTTCTATAGCAATTTTCATTTATTATTCTCCAAAACCCTTACATGTTGTACTTACAGGTCTAAGATAAGACTTTATCTTAAGATGCTAAAATAATAACAATGATAATGATAATAATTAAAGAAAAAAAAAGGATAAAAGAATATCTCAGGTAGAAGTTTGTTAGCAGCAGAATATCTTGTAGCTTTCTTTTAATGCAATTCATTGATCTATCCATAATAACTTTCTCTCATGTCATAGCTACAGAAGACTTCCTCTGCATAAAACCATGAATACAACACAAAGACCAAGAGCACTTGTTATTACCCTTACAGCATATTTAATTTCCTTATTAGTATTTATATTAAAAAAAAATCTTGAATTGCAACTACAGTAAAGTCTTTATGTAAACATGGGGTTGAGACAAAAACATCATTTCTATATTCTTAACACTTGCTCATATGGCATTTAGTCATATCTAAATCACAGGTTTGGTTCTGCCTAATACAAACACAAGAACTACTCTTTCCACACCACATTTCAGTAGTGTAGGTCTCAGGAACAGACTCAGATCTATGTCTACTTTTAGTGCCATTGTGATTGCCTCCAGTTTTCACAGCTCATGCCCTGCTCCATTTCCCTTGTCAGAGCCCCTTATTACCTTTAACTTATATAGTAATCTCTTGGGAACTGAGATTACCTTTTCTGCCATGTCTGTATGCCATTTGACAAAATGAGCTCCCATCACATTACACACTTTAATGATGATTTCTAGAAAAAAAAAGAATTATAGAAAAATAATAAAAGCAAAAGTAATGTAGAAGTGGATGAATGAGCAGCAGGGACTGAAAGAAGGATATTGTGCTCTAGGAATACAAAAGGAGTTGGAGGAGCTAGATATAACCGTGGAGAAGGAGAGCCTATATAAGCTGAGAATGGCCTATATAAGCTGGGAAGCATCTCTGCATATGAAACATGGGGAGCAGTAGTTTCATCATGCAAGCCAAATGTAATAGCTGTTTGTGAGACAAGGAAGTGAAAGGACTAAAGGAAGTACTGATTAAAGAGTTCATCTGTTCCAGTGCCTGTCACCCATTGGAGAGAATTTGGCCCTTTAGGAGCACTGAAACACATTAAGATCAAGAAAGGTGCTAACAATGAAGTGGTAAGGTCTCGTGTTCCTGGATGAATTGCACAATTGATTAAAGCCATTGCAGCAGGGCTTTTGGTCTTGCAAATGGCATATTAAGGTATGCAAACATTCTCTTTCTCCCAGAATCTCATTTACAGAAATTGGAAACAGATGCAAAGACAGTTTTCATTATTGCATAAAATGAAGGTGTCTACCTTGAGGTACCATTCAGAGTACTAATCTTCCCAGCTCAGAAAAGATGTGAGAGACTCAGAAGGAAATGAGCAACAGTAATGATTGGACATATGATGATGCCTGCATGAGAAGCAGCTAGTCAGACACTTGGGCTTGAGATGACTGAAGAGTATTACAGTATATTTAAAGGAAATAATTGGTAGGAACAAAGTAGCTCATGAATTCAGGATGCAGATGATCTAAAACCTAGAAACTGAAACACTTCTTCACATAATTAAATTCCATGTGACATGCTGTGGAAGTCAGAACTGTAAAGAGACACTAGAGAGAGGTAATGGTGCATCAAGACTTTTAAGCATTGTGGCACAAATGAAATATCCAGGTCTGAAGTTCTTAAGTTCCCATTTATAGAAAGGTTGGATGGTACCAGAGAAAGATTATTCTGTATTTTCTCTGTTTCTTTTACTTTTCCCTAAACATCTGCTACTGGATATCAAGACTACTCATTTGTATCTCCTTGTAACACCATTTTAATTTCTTTAAGACAAAGTAGTTCAACTATAAAAGGAGACAGCAACTATAAAAGGCCACAAGAACATCTTTCTATCTCTACGAAGCTGCACTCAGATAGGGAGCAACATTGACAGAACAGCAACACAGGCATGTGATATTTAATTATTTACTATTATTGCCATTTTCTACTCCTTTCAGATGGCATTCTCAAACTAGCTGGAGAGGTAACAGAACTATGCCCTATTCACATTAATTTCATGAAACAGAATTTGCTTGCATTAAGCAAGTCAGCCACATAAATATATGGGTCTCAAAAATTCAATGCAAAAACATTAAGCTTAGTTTAAACCTCCCCCATAGTGAACATGTTATGTCAGTGAAGGAAATGATGCAAGATTACTGAGTTGAAAGAATTCATCATCTACTCCAGATTTAAGGAAATGAAATGATTTAGAGTCTCAGAAATTGCAAGAATAGATTCAAGTATGTATTTTGAATAAATAGAATTACAGACTTGATGGCATTAACAGAACTGCTGAAGAAAGCAGATATCTCTGTTGGATACATTATTGTTAGTTACTCAATATTTACAGCAGCAACAATTTTGGCTAAAATGTGTTTAAATAATAAAGCAAATCATGCATTTTTATTTTTTTTTTTTAGAGAAAGAGATGGAGAGGATGTGCAGTCAAGTTCCATGAATTCTTGTTCTGCTGATCTGAAGTTTAGTCAGGTCATTAAGCAGAAATAGAAAGAACACCCCCAAACCCACCCAGGACAGCTTTCAAATTTCAGCCAGACAAAGACTGAAGTTGTAAAGATTAAGAACACAGAATCAATATGGCTCTATCTCCTGGAAGGAGACTGTATTAAATATTTATAGTCTGAAAGCATCCTGATGGACCTGATTTCTGAAAAATCAAACATAAGGACCTTAGTGTTCTTGGAGTACATGAGAGGTGATAAGCACATGACTCCTAGGGAGTCTGAAATACCTGTCTTGAGCTCCTGCAATAGAAATACATAAATAAGTATATACTTTAATTAGAATTTTCAACTACTATTTAGCTATAAGC
Organism: Phasianus colchicus; assembly: GCF_987193195.1. Taxonomy (NCBI): domain Eukaryota; kingdom Metazoa; phylum Chordata; class Aves; order Galliformes; family Phasianidae; genus Phasianus; species Phasianus colchicus. The sequence continues at coordinate 61,360,317 of NC_143439.1, read as the reverse complement.
AACTTCTTCTATGATTACTAGAATTAAATAAACCTCATATGCAGATGCAAAACTATTCCAAAACCAACAGCTTACACTCCTGTCACTAACAACTTGTTCTTGCAAAACTGCCATTCAAGTAATGTAAACATAACTACTGTATGTATTTAAATCTGGCTGTGTTGTTTCCCTAAGAAAGCATGTTGTTATTATTTGCCGTTATTATATTGTCACTCTACAAAATTTTACAAAATGTTACTCTAAGATCAAAGAAAGCTTAAAGCCCATTGGTACACGTACCTGCATAAATACATCGTTGTTTGGATAAACAGAATGGATACAGCTGGAGAAAAATTGAATGAGAGGAAGAAAAAGGTGTTCCTAACAGCTCAATGTCTGACCCTAAAGGAAGGAGCTTCTTGTCATTGACAGACTGGTTATGGAAGGGCAGAATACAGCAACTGCCTCTTTTCTTTCTCCTTACACTTCACAAAGGCAGATAGATCCATTACTGTGTGTGTGGGAGAGCAGTGAGTCCACTAGGAGTAGCACCTGACAACTGTCAGATGATACAGAAGCAGTCATTCATCAACATCTCTTCTTCCACTTTAGGGCTGTATCTGGTACTGACTTTCTTCTTATGTCTGTAGCATACCCTTGTCCCTTCAAATCACAGAATAAAATCAAATTATTTTCAGCAGTTTTAAAATCAGAAAGACGATTTTTGTCTCAAGGGTAGCAACTGAAATCAAAAGCAATGTTATTGGAGGTACACTAGATCCATGTAGGAAAGAGAGTGGAAATACGGCTCTATTAACACCTTGGGAACAAAAGGATAATCTTTGCCTCACACTCCAAGAAAAAGAAAAGAAAAAAGTAATAAATAACTCATACACAACAGGAAAACTGCAAATCCATTTAAATGGAAAAAAACATTTAGAAGTTTTTTTTTAATAAAGTTCAGAAGGACGTTACTTTAAAATCCTTGTTCTTCAGTTAAAGGAAGAGTAAATTCTTTATTTTATAATCACAATAGAAGCCTTAGTAGACAAAAATAATTTCCTCATGTGATTCTGTTCTGTCCTTGTAAAAATACTGATAAATCCTGAGTTCCATGCAGAATATATAAGCAGAGGCAAGTAGTCCGAAAAGATGAAAGCTACTCAAGTGCTGCAACTTGTTGGTCTTACACAGAAATGCACAGAGCAATGAGAACACTATGACCAATTAGACAGGATGCAGACGTATTGAACAGTAACAAGACTGAATTAGAATTTTTAAGTCTACTGCTGAAAACTGGCTGCTTCATGTACAGCACAGTGAGCCAACCTAAAGATGAACTTGTAGCTATCAAGTCAAACAAAACCATAATAGCTGGCTGATATTACACCATACATGCATAAACCATGCAAGGAACAAGAAATGTTGAAAGAGAGCTGCATTTTGCTTATCTAGTATGTTTAGGCACTTAAGCTTTGCATAATCAAGATGAACGGAGTACATGAAGTTAAGAAAAATCAAGGAACAGATCTCAGTCTCCATGAGGGCTGTCAATAAAGCCAGGTTCCTCTATACATTCAAAGCAGAAAACTAGGACAAAAGAATGAAACCAGCACTTCCAGAATTGCACTCCAACCACTCTGGAGCAGTAGCAACTAGTTCATCCATTTATTTTATTTTATTTTATTTTATTTTATTTTATTTTATTTTATTTTATTTTATTTTATTTTATTTCATTTTATCATTACCCACCTGTGCCACAATATCTAGAAGAACAAAGCTAACATTTAACTGGTAAATTTCTATGCCTACAATGGCAAAAAGATGCCCTGATATATGCATGTGTATATTCTACAGATATGATGGACATTATTTTGGAAATTTAAACGCTTCTCCAATTCTTCCTTGTCAACTTCAGCCTCAGGTTGTCAAGGCCTTCCTGTCTGCGTTATGCAGCATTAAACTCAAAAATCCTGGTTCTTCTTCTTCAGATGCTCTGAACAAGAAAGCTGTGGTTAATAATAGTGATTGATTAGTGGAAAGTTTTAAACAGCTCCAGGACCAAAACAGAGTAATGTCCATGTAATGTCATAAGCCTACAATGAGTCTTACATGGACCTTAAGGATTAATGCTGAGCTTCTAATATCTGATGATATTAGCAAGAAGTCCCTAGCAAGAAGTAGGTCACAATAGGTTGACTTGTGCCATAGGTGAAGTTTTTTTTTTTTTTTTTTTTTTTAATAATTACGTAAAATAAATAGAAAACACAAATTTGTCACTGCTTTGCTCTTGAAATTTCTGGAGGAATAAATACTTTTTCCACTACACAAAGTGCCGTTTAGATAAAAATCTGTGCAATTAATATATTCTAGGCAAATACATTTTTGTCTTGTTCCAGCATCTAATACAAATGCACAAACACTAGATAAATCAATCTACCATGCCTGCAATTAATGTAATTTAAAATTATAGGTACAATCTATTACTTTGCTGTTTCATGTTTCACTTCAGCTTGTATATTCATGCTAATTGCAACTGATGAAGCTATAACCCTCAGGCATAGGTGCCTCCTAATTAGGATGCATTATTAACATTGGATACTTTGGCCAAGACACAAGACACCAGCACATCTTTTGACTGAGCTTGGTTAGCTTACTGAAGGAATGCTATAACATGGTTGTTTGAGTCCCTGACCTAAGGAGCAAATGAGAATTTGGAGAATGCTGCTGATGTAAAACAAAACTGTTACCCTGCCTTTCCCCAGCACTTATTTAGAATGGATAATACAGAGTGACCAACAGCAGCAGCAGCAGCTTTTTTACTCTGCCCCACTCAGTGACAACAGCACAGGTGTCTCTTTATGCCAGTCTTTACCTTTTGGTGAAAATTTCCTACGAACATGCCAACTGTGAAAAAAGTGTCTTTTCACATAAGAGCTGAGATGATAACATCATAAATTCCATTCAGTGAAGAGAAAATTTTTGGTCCCCACTGTATCAACTAACTGTCCTGGAACAGAAAGACATTGCATGCTTTCACCAGTCCTCTCTGCAGTCTCAACACATAATTTTAATTCTAATCCAAACAGAGCTCACTTTACATTAATCCAGTCTGAATTGCTCATTCACTGATAAATTCTAAATTAATTTGGGAAAGAGACAGGAGCACTGCTGTAAACAAATGAAATACAAAAGCTTTGGATCAACACACAACTGCAAATAAAGAGGCAAACAATACGTTAGGATTACAAGAAAAGGAGGGGAAAAGATATCATAAGATGCTCAGCCTTTTTTTCTGTAAAGGCATGATACAGAAAAAAATAAAAATGATGTCAGTATGCCATTTTATTACAATTGTTAGTATGTCTTCAGCTGAAATAGTGCACTTAGTTCTGCGCATCCTGCTGTCGGAACTAATGGAGGAAACTAAGAGCCTCAGTAAGATGCCAACAAGGAGACAGGAGATACAGATATGTATAAAATTTTCAGTGCTATAGCTGCAAATGGTCATGGTTCTGGTATACTTAATGAAGTAGTGAAAGTGACAGACAGAAGTAATAAAATTGTCAGGTTAACATCTGAAATGTGCCACTGTAAGGCATTAAGAACAGAACTTAAAAGTTTATGTAAACAGGAAGAACAATCAAGTTATATAGCAGAAATAAAAACATTTCCTCCAGGTAAGACACTAAATATCATATTAGGGTGGGTTACTCACAGACAACCATTTCAAAAATGCTACCCCCAGAGAAAGGTCACTGTGTGATGATCCAGCAAAAAAAAAAAAAAAAAAAAAAAAGATCTTAAACCTTATTTTGCAACAGAACATTGTCAAGCCCAGCAGTCAGGGCCAAATATGCAATATTTTGACCTAACTCACAATTCTCATGTTCATTTGCTTCATTGTTCACTAATCAGATACTTCATTTTACTTCATTTAGCTTAGGGCATTATTCATCTTAAGTTATGTGGCAGAAGATAACATTCAGTATCAGCAATTTTATCTTTTTTTACCCACTGTTAAGCAGTAGGAGGTACAGAATTGCATCAGTCTCGTAAAGAGATTATATGATTAAACCACCTACAAGGGCAGGGGATGAGATCTGCTGGTGAACTAGGACCCTTCTGGCCCTAAATTACTGAATACATAAGAATACATATCGTAGTGAAAAAGGAAAGTGTGACTAGACTTTTACAGTAGAACTACAATTGCAATTCAAGCAAATTAACATCAGTTCTGCCTGAATACCAATCAATTTGATTCTGCATGCAAAGCATTAGTATAGAGGGAACTCTCTACCTTCGTGTCTGAGCCCAGAAAAAACGATGCAGTGATGCTTGACAGAGCCTGAGCCACTGGCAAGACATCTGTGCTTATTAAAAGCAACAAAATATGAAATTCATATTAATTTTTTGTTTGATCAGAATTTGAATTTCATATTAGTTATGTTTGTTCAGATTTAGAAGCATCTGTCATCTGGAAACACCAATCAATATTTTATTCATCACAAACTATTCAAATCCATGGGGAAACAACCTGAGGAAACAACACAGAATTTAAAAGACTTACAGTTACAAATAGAGCTCAGCCTTTTCAGCCTCAATTAATGCGCTTCTGAGGGGTTTTGTTGTTTCTGCATTAAGTTCATATCCAAAGGTAAACCGTTTTTGTTGGCCCAATTTCCTCATGGTGGTCATTTTATTGTTATTCACTCATAGCTACAAATACAGAGAACAGCATTACCCACTGTCAGAATGAAGAAACTGAAAGTGCCAACAACCATTCCTAGCCAAAGACTCTCGAAAGGCCGTACTGCTGAACAAGGCATTGAAATAAATGTGAACTGCAGAGTAAGCCAGCATTTCAACTGCTGAATAAGTATTTCAGCACTGAGCAATTAAAAAAAACATCATCAGTTTCCTTCTACAGAATTTTCCTATTTCCCAACTTATCACAGAAATTTTTATTTTGAATACTGAGACTGAAAAAAAAAAAAAAGTAAATAATGTTAAACCATGGGATTAAATCACTGATAACCCATTTTTAGCTTCTGGAAGCTCCAAAGATTTTAATGATAATGTGAGTTACCAAGAAGAAAACTTCAAGCGATCATTAATTTTATTTTGTAATTGATTAATTCATAAATTTTCATTGTTGTGTACATAGTTATTTTCTCTTTTCTAACCAAAGAAAATATTTTTTTTTTTATTTGAGTTATTTCTCTCAAATCAAATTAGGTTAAAAATTCTAATTAACCTCAAATACATAACAAAGCACTTGAAGCTATTTCATAAGTTAAATAAAAACCTTCAATCTGCTCTACACAAGAGGAAAAATGTTTGTCAACTCAAATTCTCTGCTCAAAAATATGTATTTCGTAAAGAAGACTACATTCAGTTAGCAAACAAATCTGATTGTCTCTTTTAGCTCCAAGTTTTTAATTATTAGATCTATCCCTTCTATTCTACCAACAATTAGGGAGAGAAAAGCAAGATTTTCTGTCTTTTCAGTACAGGTCAGTTTCTCAGCTTGTAATTAAGTAAATACTGGGCCTTTTCAAACAGTTCAGCTCAGGTAAGGGAGCATGTTTTCTGACTGCACAAAAAGACTCATCCTAGATTAGAGCCCCAGCAACCTATCATTTCAAACAAAGTAAATGCAGTGGTTTGACCCTTGAAAATACTGACAACAAATTAATGAACTCTCAGTGTATAAAAATGACTAAAAATATTTTTTTTTACTAAGGGTTTAGGATATATTCTAAAGTATTTTGAAAATAAACATTTTTATAAGAAAATGGTTAATTTCAATTTTTAAAATAAATTTTAATCACCTGCTTTTTACTCTATCATTACAATTAATTTTAATAAATATATCATCAGAATTTATTTGTTCATTGCCACAGGGGCCAGAGAAGAAGAAGAAACAAATACAGAAGACCCAAGTTTTAGTTATGACTATTCACGTAAAATCCACACAGAGGTTTATGTACTGACATTAAGATCAATTCTGATCTCATCATTTAAACCTCATTCCAATGAAGTCAAATTAAGCATAAAGCCCTAATGGAAACAAAAAGCTTTGTATTTTTCAAATGTATCAGTAATCAAATATATCCTGATAAATCCTTGGTCTGATTTTCAAAACAATCTCAGGTTTTTCTTGTCTGTATTGCTTCTAGGGGATGGAGGTGGGCTCCTTAGTTCTACTGTGCAAAAGTACTCTTATCGAGTATGAAAACGCTAACATAAAAAAAGCGTTCCTTGATGTCAATGTTTTTTTTTGCAGGTGTGGTATTAGTGAATTATCCAGGTGCCCCAGGGCCCAGAGTGCACACATCCAGGTGGATGGCAGCCTCAGAAGTGTACTTCCCCTGAAAAGCAACTTGGATTTAATTCACCAGAGGGTGGTTAGGCACTGGAAAGGGCTCCCCAGGGAAGTGGTCATGGCACTGAGCCTTCTAGAGGTTCAAGAAGCACCTGAACAATGCTCAGACATATGGTCTGATTTTTGGATGCATGGTTCTGTGTGGAGCCACGAGCTGAACTCAATGATCCTCATGGGTCCCTTTGTACTTAGGACTTCCTATGATTCTGTGATGAACAAGTGTGCATCCATTGTGCCTTCCCAAAACGCAGCTGTTTTCAAGAGAACCTTCCTCTTCCTGCACTTTGTGCAACACTGACTTGCACAAAGAAGCACCAGCCCTCTGGCACTTAGAAGCAATCCTGACATCAGCAAGCTCCTGGGATAGCCACTGGGTTACTCTGCCATCTGAGAAACTTTCACCTTTCTCACAGCACAAGATAATAAACATAAATACATTTCTAGGGCTGCAGCATGTCCATTGTTGGATCTTCTGGGAGGCAGAAACAGAAGATATTCCATTCAGAAAGAAAGCAATGAGCTGTGTAAATTAATAAGAGGAGAAAAAAAAAAAAAAAAAAAGAGACAGTAGAGCTGTCCGAACCAGACTCAGCAAACAGAGATTGCACCACATTCAGCACTGATAAATACAGAGTTTTGAGGTGTGAGCTGTCCCAGAAAAGAAAAAAGGAACAAGTTTCAAGGAGTTGAGGAGTGGTCAGCAACAGAAAATGTCACACATAAATGCCCTGTAGGCCTTTGTGTAGTGCTAGGAACACTTTCCAGGTGTTTTACAAACTGGCAGAAGTTTGTGAGTCTTTTCTTGGCATGTCTGATTCATGCATGGGAACTTCACGGTGCTGAGGGTAATTTATGGTTTCAGTCCCCAAGATTATGGACTAGGGCAAATTTGGTACATACTTGCAGTGGATCTCCTGGTTTAACTGCCTCTTAAAGCAATGTAGCTCATCCAAACTGCAACTGCTTGATGCAAATAAATATGCAGTAAGTGGTACTAGCTGAGAGATCTGCCTCAGAAAGAGTAACCTGCTTCGAAACGGGCCACCAGTGAATCCACCAAATGACACATCTCTGGGCCTTCCTTCCACCCACACTACTAGGTGGGTACTGCCACATGGCAGGATGTCACGGCACAGGAGGAAGAGGATGAGCACTGAGCACTGCTTTATGTGTGACATCACACAGTCTCAATTTCACAAGCTGTGAGATGGGAGCCCTTACCATCGGGGTACACACACCTCGTTCAGGGCAGGTAACATTCATTCTGGCACTTCCCAAACAGATTTTTTCTAGAAGACATTAATAGTATTTGTGTGTGACAGAATGCATATTCATATTTCCACAGTAGCATGAGGACAGTAATCTAAGGAAAATTCTCTTTTCTTAGATATAGGCAGATGGGGGAGTTCAAGGAAGCAGTACGACAATGTTGATTGGCACAATAAGGTGAATGCTGCAGAGCGGAAACCAAAAAACACAAAATATAGGCTACACTTGCAGCAAAGTTCCATTTATAAATATTTTATAAAGGTTAAATGACAACATGTTAGAAAGCCGGTATAAGATTTATGTATTACAGTTGACAGTATCATTAGGTTTAATGGACAGTTAAAAGCAATGATTATAAGCAACCTATTGGACTGTAATTGCTGATCTGCCTTTTAATCAAATATCTATTAAGTCTTTTATTAACCCTCTGTATGACCCTCACTATAAATTCCCATCCTGATAAATATTTCTGGTTTTTGGTCCTATCCACTTGACAATTTCCCTAGATTAGAAAACCCATTTTAGTCAGTCTTTGTAATTAAGAGTAGTCAATACACTATGTTATGCCACCAGAGGAAAACTTCAGTTTACCACAGTTCTCTGCAATAGTTAAGTTCTTGGCCACTTGGGAAGACAGCACTGCTTATCGAAAGCATGTTTCAAAGCAGTTTAAAATTAGTTCCTTCTTTCTACTATTATGGGTTATGATGCCCTCCCCCTCTTCCTTTCGGTATGTTCCTTGTGGGATAAACAAAGTCAGTAACAGTGAATAAAATACTACAATTAAACTAAATGCAGTAAGCTTCAGCAGGCACAATTCCTGATCCTGCAAGATGCCAAGTACTCTCAAGTCAAGATCAAGTACTAAGAGCCCTACTACAAAAGAAACAAGCATAAAAGACAAAGTACTAAACTCATTACTATGGAACAGGCATGAAGAGGAGCATCTCTTCCCTTGCCTACAGGATACTACCAAATCACTTAAATGGTCAATTACCCAGGACATCACTGCAATATCAATTTCCATCTTTGACTCCCATTGTCCTACAAAAATCAATGACTGTGCCATCGGTGCATATTGGCTTTCCTATAAGCACTTTGGCACTCCCATTTCCCAAAACCACCGAAGCCAGTAATTGATATTACAGTCTGCTCTTTATAGGATGCTTAATAACAAAATATGTTTTTAACAAGCCTAGTCATACTCCATTGTTTTAGTTATTTTTTCATAAAATCAAGTAATGATAAGGGAACCACTGAAGATAACTCCACGGTTCATATTCAAAGCAATGTCTGTTTTACCTGCCATTGCCAAAGAACAGCTTTTCACTTTTAGAACACCATTCACACATGGATTTCAAAGCATTTTACAAACACCAGTAAAATCCTGTTGGAGCGTGCCCAGAGGAGGACCACAAAAATGATCCAAGGGATGGAACACCTCTGCTATGAAGACAGGCTGAAAGAGCCGGGTCTGTTCAGCTTGGAGAAGAGAAAGTTCTGAGGTGACCTGAGGGTGGCCTTTAAATGTCTAAAGGGGAGATACAGGAAAGGAGGAGACAAACACCTTAGCAAGGTCAGTTGTGACAGAACAAGGGGAAACAGTTCCAAGCTTAAAGAGGGTAGATTAAGGTTAGATATAAAGAAAAAGTCCTTTACAGCGAAGGTGTTGAGGCACTGGCACATCACACGGGCTGCCCAGAGATGTGGTGGACACCTCATCAGGTGGATCAGACCCTGAACAACCTGATGGAGCTTCAGATGTTGCTGTTCATTGCAGGGGAATTGGACTAGAAGACCTTTAAAGATCCCTTCCAACTCTAAGGATTCTATGATCCTCTATTTGTCAATCTAATGCAGGAGACACAGAAATCTCAAGCTAAAATATGGAGTGAGACACTGGTTAACAGAATCAATCTAAAAGCCCCTGAACCCACAAAGTGTTTAACCTTGTGACAAGTCCTATTGAAATAAGACCATTAGTAAAACCAGGAGTAGGGAGTTATCTTTGTACAGTGTGCATACACCAAGGACTCTAAGGTTAGTGTCTGTTCTCAAATCCAACTTTAATCAGTGTAAACATCAATGAACTAGAAAGATAGAGATGTAAAGTACCAGAATTATAATTTTGTGGGAAAAAAATTACTCAGCCTTTTCTGTGCTACAAGGCAATTAATTAGTCCTATACCCTCCTAGGAAAGCTACAAAATCCTTAAGGACACAGAAATTTTAAAGTCTTATACAGCTTGAGATCACTGTACCTCAAGGAATCTTTCTTGCTTTTATTAATGTTTCCATAGAATTTCATCATTCTGGATCACTGTTTCAGAGAAGAACTCACAAAGAAGGACAGAATATTGCACAGAATTCTCTTCCAAATTTACTTCAACATATTTCAATGTAATGTGCTTTCTTGGGGGGGGGGGGGGGAGGGAAGCCCAGAGGAAGAACATAACTGTGACCTCTCTTCTATCACATAATAACATCATTCACAAAAGTCCAAAAAAATGTTCCAGAATTATGTGCATAGGTATTTCTTTTTCAGCTAACATTATATTTAGCTATGTTATTGTAACATAACATATACATGTGTTCCAAAAAAAGAAAAGAACAAAGAAGAAAGAAGAAAGAAGAAAGAAGAAAGAAGAAAGAAAAATGATAATTTTTATCATTTTATTTAAAATACATTTCACAATTGTCTTTTTACTTAACTATTTCCCAGGTGTCACCTGTACAGCAGTTATGTTCTATAATAGACACCAAACCAACCAAAACAATCATTCAACATGTAAATGTTTTTGATAAAGAAGTCAAGTTACTCTGTCCATTTTGTGCATAGCATCAAAGCTGTCGATCAGTTTTTCTACAATTGTCATGTTAGAATTTTCAGTCACAAATTTTGCTGTTGTAAGAGACTTCTTCTTAACTACTTAGTCAGGGCTAAATTATACCCCTTTAATTTCTGAAGTATTTTAAGTTCTTCTGAAGTTACGTGGTAATATTGACCATGGCAAAACCAGCTACTGTTACCATAGGCAGCAATTTTGCCACAGCATTAAGTCAGGAGCTCCAATACTCTCTTTTCATAGACTTGAAGCAGTTACACTGTTTTCCATTCATGTGCACTCTAGTTTTAGAAATGCAGAACTAAAGGCAGCAGCAATGTTTTTAACAGAAATATGCTACATGGGTGATCTCAGCTTGCGACTTACAGAACCATATCATTAACTTTCACACAATAGTCCATTAAAAGTTCTCACATACGTAGAAATGCTTACTCCCTGCTGCATTTCCCAGGGTTTTTGAGCCCTCTTAAGCAGATAGGCACCCTGAGACCCCAAAACCTAGCAACTTGCTGGAAATCACAAAGGTAATGAAGCAGAAAGAACCTACACCTCCTGCCATCAAGTCCTGTGATTTATCCTCAAGACCAATGCTACCTTTCTAGGTGCATATAATTACGACTTACTCCTAGATCACATCTTGGAACTTCATTATCAAATAAGCAGGGGCAGAAATAAAATTCAAAGCCTTCTGAGTCACCTAAAATATGGTCATAGTTAGCTCTACCAGAGCCAAACTGAGCAAATGACAAGTTAATATAAACTTACAACTAGCATTTATTTTATAAGTATTGTTTCCAGAATAACTTAAGCCATGGCTCCATACCCTCAGTAGTTGAGAATCTTTTCTGTCTAAAAAAGAAAAATATAAAGACTCTGACACCTACTTGTATTTCTAAAAGCTTCAGCCCCATCCTGATCTGACTCAAATCTGTGGGCTCTATGCACTCTGTGAAAAACAAGGAAATAGCAGTTCCTTCAGCCAACCACCAGAATTAGCTCAGCAGCCACTGTGCGTAGGAGCAAACCCAACGGGGGATTATTCCAACCCCAGTGCTGCTGAAGCACCCACACCACATCTCAGGCATACTCACAGTTACAACACTCAGGAGAAAGGAATAACAGTCACCCATGGGAGATTCTCTTCCAGAAGAGAGTGAATCTGCCCCAGCTGTGGACTGAGCATTACAGTTGCTCTTTTATGGCCTCACAGGTATCAATGAGATGAGAATGATTCACAGGGTCACTGAACTCTTCATTTCAAGCTCATTCAGTTGCCTTTGCAAAAAGCTGCCAGAAACGCATGTCTACAGTGTGAGCTGGCATTTCCTTCCATTTTGGAAAAGGAAAGAAATCAAGTTGCAATACTTTGCCAGAAGTAATTTTAGTGGCAGTACAGTTGGCTAAAAGAGAATCTCCAGAGCTATGGCAACAGTCCACACTGGTTATTTTTCTTAATTCTAGCTCATAAATCCTGTAAGCACTTTACATCAATGTTAATTGGAAGTCGAGTTCACACTACCCTGCAGGAATTAACACCACAGAATGAACACAAAGCCTTCCAGCAAGCTGCATAAGGATTTTAGCCCCAGGTAAAGTCTCAAAGCTTTGTTTTTATTTGGTGACAAGCAGAATCTTATGAGCAAATACAGATCTTTTCTCTCATCTTGCTCCATTAACTGTAACAAGGCTCTTCAGCTTCTCTCCTCACAGATTACTCTAATTCAATCCCAGCTCCAGTCACTACTGCTAACATTTCAACACACAGTGCAAGCTTATTTAAGCCTCTTACAGAGAGCAGTACAGCATGGAAGACTTTAATTTTCTCTCAGTATCGCGCAACAAATGTAGTCTGAGGGAATTCCAGCTGTAATACCTTGTATTTTGTGCACTGTTAATCTCAGATGGCATTTTCAAAATAAATAAATAAAATAAAAAAGTGTTTACAGCCATACTCAATATGAGCCCATGTAGCTAAAGCAACTCAATATAAGGCGGTATGTAAAACAACTCGTGACAAACAGTTTGCAGTCTAAATACGGAAGGAACGGGAGGGCAAAACCATGGAGACCTGTAGAGCAGCAGAACAACAGCATGGTCAAGTCAGGAATCCAACTCAGAGAGTCAGTCTTGTGTCTGGTATGCTGGGCCCTTGCTGCTGCTGTGGCATTAACAGAGCTCTGTGAGACTCCTAAAGGACGAATACACCCTGAAAACATGGAGATCTAACTCAAGAACTAATCAAAATCTAAAGAATCTTCCACAAGTGCCCACAGAGCAACTTCCAAGCCTCATGCTTCTTCCCTACATCTTTCCTCCATCTCAGAAGGATGTCGTGTCTGCTGGTGAAGGCTTATTATAGAATGGGATAATTAGATAATAGTTTGGCTTGAGAGAGACCTCTGGAGGTCATCAAGTCCAACCTTCTCCACAAAAAAGGGCAAGTTTCAAGTGACTAACCAAGCAACAGCACCTGCAAGGATGGAGACTCGACAGTCTCTTTGAGCGACCTGTTCCAGTTTTTAAGCACCCTCACAGTAAAATAAAATTACATAACGTCTAAGAAGTTTTCCTAATGCCTTTGGATTTTCCATATAGCAACTTGTGCCCATTGCATTTTGTTCTTTTGCTCTGAAGTTCTTGTTCCATCCTCCATATATCCCTCCTTGAGGTAGTAGAAGACCACCTCTGAGATCCTTCCTTGGCTTTCACTTGTCCAGGATAAACAAGCACAGCTCTCTCAACTTTTCCTTATGTTTCCTTAGCTTCCCAATGCCACAGCTCCCTAACCATCTTACTCAATCCCTGTTGGATTTCCTCCAGCTTCTTCATTCCTCTCTTGCACAGAAGGTCAAAAATACTGCTCCACGTGAGGTCTTGTAAGTAATGAATAGAGGAGAATAACCACTTGATCTGCTAACTTGATCTTGATAAGGCAGACTGGTAAACAATTTGCCTTTGCTGCTCTGAGCACGTTCCTGCTGACCCACCATCTTGTTGTCCACCAGGACTCTCAAGTCTTTCTGCAGAGCTGTTTTCTAGTCAGTTGGCTTGCAGCCTGTGCTAATTTGTCTTGGCAGAATCACAGTTCTGCCGTGTGAACATTTGCCTCATAAACATTGTGAGGCTTCTGCCAGCCCACTCCTCCTGAAGATGTTTAGCAATATCAGTCCCAGCACTGACCACTTGCTGCTATCTGTCAGTTTTACTCCAAATCATTCATTGCTCCTATTTAAGCCAATGGCCCAGCCTTCCAATCACTGTCCAATTCATGTCTCCCCCATGTCTAAGCAGCAGTTCATTAGTTACAAGAACCACATAGAGCAGTGTGTCCAGTTTTGACCTCTTGTGCAAAAGAGAAGTGAAGCAGCTTTGAACACAGCATTGGAGGCTGTGTCAGAAGCTGTTTCAGCATAAACAACATCCACTGCTATTAATTCATCCACAGAGAAGTGATTTCTTTCTAGATGGTGACTAATTGGTCAGAATTACTGGTGCTGCTCTAAGTTACCTTCTTGCTCTCTGTATGCCTACAAAGAGGTTTCCAGCAGGACTTGCTCCATGAGGTCTTCAGGGACTGAGGTGATGCAGCCCTGCATGCAGCACCCTGAGTCCTTCTCCTCACCTTTTTGTACACCATCATTCATTCAAGAAACTTGTGGAAGGTTGTGTGGGAAGGAAATTATGAGTAACAAGAATAAAAAGCTTAGTGGAACATGAAACCACAAAATCCTTACAAGGTTTCCTTTGCTTTATTTGGTAGCAGGAGGAGGAAGCATTCTAAGTATCCTGAGCTGACACCTGCTGTGCCAATTTTCCACCTGGAATGCTATCTACAGCCAAAGTACACAGCATTGGAAACAGACTTATTAACTGTCAGATCTTTTCAATGGCATCATTCAGGAGAATACTATAATCAAGCAGCTATCGGGTTAGAATTGAAGCAAGAAAAAATATTTCAACTCCTGTTGTGGACTGAAAGATGTTTCTCTGCAAAAATCTCTCTGATGTTCACAGAGAAAATTAGGAAAGATACTTCAAGTTCAAGAAAGGAAACTGAACACCAGATTCTGATCTCAGGTAACAATTTATTTTTATTTTTTATTTCTTGATAAAAACAATCTTGTTAGTTAATAGAGTCTGACCTAGTGCTTTCAGTATGTTTGGCTGAGTACAAGACAAACATGAAAGATGAGTCAAGACCAGGGCATATAAAATTATCACTACAATCTGATGCTGTTGGTTCCAACTGAACCAGAAAACCAACTTTCCTGAAGAAAACATCCTGAAACTCAAAGTTAACAACTAAATATTTGACAAACAAAACCTTCTGCATTACTTCAGAAACAGTTAGGCAGAGTCTGGAGAGAGAAAAACTGGAAAACACTATAAGCATTCTGCCCCTCAACATGAAACAATGTTTATTTTAACATAAATACAACTTCAGTGGAATATTTCTTGGAAAATCTCAAGTACTTCTCAGCTGAACTACATCTAAGAGCCAGGGGAGTATCTGCCTCTATGTAACATTCCTTTCTCAAACAACATTTGACACCCCTGTTTTCTTTGACATGTATCTTTACTAGGTCACCTTTAGTTTATCAGCTGTTTTCTCTTTTAGACCCCTTTCTGGGGGGCCAATATTTAAAGAATAATAATAATTAAAAAAAAAAAAAAAAAAAAAAAAAAAACAGAAATTGATGGCTTAGGAGCAGCTTCTACTTTCACACACATTAGCTTAAACCTCGATCATTTCCCAGGAAGATTCAGTAACATGTACAAGATGAGTCACTTTTTAGTACAGAGCATGACATTTAAAATAACATGAGTTACCCAGGAGTCAAGCCTTATTGACTTTCCATGACATTTATTCTTTCTAATACCTCAGTTGATTTAGAAAGCAGAACTTGGTAATTTTTGTAATGTAGAGTGCTTTCTTCTCTTCCGATCTCTGTGCCTTACATGGACTTAACAAATGATATATTGAAATACTGTGCATTAATATTTAGGCAGTTGTGCATTGCTTTAATCTGGCTTAGACCTATGTGGTCTGCATCTGCTTCCTTGAGTATATGAGATTTTATATGTACATTTTTATGGTACAAAACTTAAAAATATAAATTCGCCTTTTAGCAGCTTTTTGAAGCTGTTAAAGGCATTACTCCCCTAAAAGCTGCTTCATGCCATCAGCTGAATGAAAGATAGTCCCCTTCCATCAGAGCCATCAAACCAGAAAGTTTGAGTCCTCCTCATTTACTTCAACGTAGGAGCAAGGCTCACCTTAAACCATGCCAGCTGTGGCTGGAGATAAACGGGCTGATTTTGCACTGCACTGCACCAATCTGACACCTGGCAGCAGGTGTGCTAGCTTCCTACTGAAGAGTGTATTCATCACTTTACCCACCCTATGGATAGCATGACTGTCCATGTTTCCTCAGCATCTGTACAGATTCTAGCACTGATTTAAGTCCACCGGTTTAGTGGTGCCTTTTTAAGACAAGCCAAAATTGATGAAGCAGGCAGACCAGGCCTTGTGCAGAAGCTGGCACCTCAGAAAGAGCTATGATAATTGCTTGTAAGTTCTGCCTTAAAGACAAACAAAAGGATGTATATAAAAGAAAAACAGACTGTGTACACAACATATAACCATTAGGTTGTTACATGATAGTTATGACACGGGTAGCATTAATCCATTCACCTACTGCAGAAAGACTCCAAAGCCCATAACACATAGCTCTGCAATTCAGCAATTTAAAATAAGGCAGCAGTGCTCACTATTAATAACTCATGACAAAAATCTAATCACATTCACACTATGCTGGTGTGGGCAATCTGCACCACAACCCAGACCTCAAAAGTGAGAAAAAAAAAAAAAAAAAAAAAAGCATATTCTTAATGTTAGAAGTTGCTGTTCTATTACAAAGTAAGATTCAAGCATCCTTGTACAAGTGAAATACAAGTTCAGGCCATGATTCACATTTACGTTGCAAGAAAGTATGCTAGCATTGCTATTATTAATTTATAGTGGCTTGTCACCAACCCTTGCCATGGACTGCTGCTCCCAAAACTTTGCAAACAGAGGAAACAAGTCAATGTTTCTGCTTTCCTTGGATGTAAACCGAGCTGCCTCCATTGACTCTGATAAGACAAGGTTCAAAAGCACCTGTACAATGCAGACCATTTCATGAAGGAAAGCCATGAAGCCAAGTCACTTAAGGAGGCACAAGTCATGCATGCTGGCAAAAAGAAAAAAAAGGAATGTTGTGGATTCTTATCAAATGCATCCTATAGAAACAAAAGGAAATTACTGGGGTCTTTTTGTTTGTTTTAAATCAACCAGCATCACATAACCAAAATGAACTTAATTTCTAGATACACAGTTAGTCAAAACACACAAAAAGTGAGTCCGCAATATTGACTATGTCTGTTTGAAAGGGACAGAACAAAAGAAAAGCCGAGGCTTTCAGGAGCCACTACAAATGCACAGGACACTAATGGAAGAGGTTGCACTTCAGAAGATTGCAAATCAGCAAAATCTAAGTAGATGTTCATGAGAGCAACAGAGATAAGAAGCCCTCAGAATCGCTTCTGAAATGCTTCAAGGAGAAAAGCACACAGCACAAGTAAAGAAGCATGGAAGAGCGATAGGCACCCAAATACAGATGTCCTAATTCTTCCTGTGAATGGATTATAAGAGTTGAATCTATACTAAGAATCTGAGAGGACTTTATAAAGCATCAGCTGAAAGATCCAGAGACACAGAACTACTTGAAGTATTTATCTGTATTCATAAAAGAAAAAGAAAACAACACAACAACATGACCTAAACCAAGGAATTAGCAATCTGAAAGTACCAAAACTAGCACTGCCATCAGTAAGGTGTGCTCTATGGCAAGGTCTGCAACACTTTTGGAGTCAAAAGTGTTTGAGGTCAAAAAGAATTGAGGGTGCTTTTATTTTCACAATATAAAGCAGTTCCAAAGTTTTATTTCCTTTTAATATACTGGACTTTAGTCCTTTAAACAGAAGGGATCAGAAAGCTCTCCTTGAAAGTATGATGCTTTCGTAGCCTCTTGTCATTCTTCCAGCAGCACTGTTCTAGCAAAGGGTGAATAGAGCTGTTAAATCAGTGCGTGCACACATGTGACCTTCAGTATGGAGTGGTTTTTGCAGCAACCATGAAGTGTCTACAGTGGTGACAAGTTATTTTCTGAGTAATCTTGTGTGTATATATATCACAAGATGATATAAGATTTCATGTAGTAATCTTACTCTGCTCAGTGGAGTTAGTGTGACATATGCTGCTTTGTGATATAGAACGGAGTAAAATTGAGTTTTATAATGTAAGTCCTGACAAAAATTGTAAGTGAAATACCAGCAACACAATGAATATAGGGCAAACAGAGCCACCATTATGGGCTCAGTAATATTTCATACACAGTCCTTGATTTTCAGAATTAATTTCACTGTGAAATGGAATGTTTGACAAGACACAGAGGTGATTTTTAAGAGGGCCATTGGCAGAAGTGACCTCAATTTAACATATCAGCTGAAGGATGGTACCTCTTATCATACAGAATCTTCTAAAATCACTTTTCAGTGACAGCACCAAAAAAAAAAAAAAAAAAAGAGTCAAAGTCCTGGGGCAGGACTACAACCAATCTCTTAACTTCCTGCTACAAAACTGACTGCATAGTAACAATTAATAATCTGTCAAAACCAGTGACTTGACAGATGAATAAAAATACACCAAGAATGGCAAGTTATGCAGAGAAATTTATTCCATTGGGCAGAACTACCTCCTCCCCAGCAATACTTCCGTGAAGGTCTTTTCCAGCCTACGTGGTTCTATGATTCTTCATCTCCCAAAAAAGAAAGAAGCTATTAGTCTTTGTTTCACAATCTAAATATCCTATATTTCTACATCCTACCTCTGCTTTATTATCATTACAGCACGTCACAGAATCATAGAATGGCCTGGTTGAAAAGGACCATAATAATCATCTAGTTTCAACCCCTCTGCCACAGGCAGGGTCACCAAGCACTAAATCAGGCTGCCCAGAGCCACATCCAGCCTGCCTTGAATGCATTCAGGGACAGGGCGTCCACATCCTCCCCAAGACACATTGCTTTTCATGTTCTTAACCCCACGTTATTTTTATCACCTCAGAAGCAGGAAGATCTCCAAGGCTGCATTAACATCTCAGTTATTGGCTTCTCACGTTTTAAATTAATATTTACAATGTTCATTAAAAATTCATACTTCTTACAGAAATCCATATCATTCACGAGCTACTGATGAGAGTAAGACAATTTGTTAAACAAAAATAAGTAAACAGGAAAAAGGAACACATTTCTAGACACACAATACTTCCACAGTGGGGGCAAAAAGTGAAGCAGCTTTACAAAAAAGTCAGATTTTCACATCAATATAAGGAAGATTTGAATAAGAAGCACTGGGAGTGAAATATGAATTTTCATTTAATAGAAATCACTCAATTGCAGTCTGTATGGCCTAATAGGTAGAAATGTGATAATTTCAAAATAAAGGCTGGATATTAAAGCACAGTGCAGTCCTAACTCCTATATAAATCTTGTGCTCCACTATTTCTTTCTGACACACATTTCATGAAATGAGAACTGCTGGAAAAATTCCCGTCATCCTTTCTTTCTTTCTTTTTTTAAATAATCACAACATATTTTGATACAACAATAAAAGAAAATTGATTATTTAAAGAAGTCAAAGCCTCTCCCCCACCCTCTTCACTGTGATTTCCTAATACTGCATAGATGATATCAAACTTGAACACCTCCCAGGTTCTAATCCTGATTTGTTTCTATGGAAGGCTTCTGCCTAATCAGGGATGCAATAAAGAATTTCAAACTAAGCTACAGGATGTAGAACAGCATCCTCCTCTGAGGCAAAAAAAAAAAAAAAAGCTCATATCATCCAACTGAAAGCCACAGATTTAAGTTACTGTGCTCCCCTTTCTACGCTGCTTATAATCATATAGAAAGCTGCAGAAGTAAACAATTTTTACCTGTATGTTTGCATTCAACTGAAGGGAAGAAACCCGCTGGAGTGTAGCGTGTCCTGGAACAGCAGGTCCATCAGAGCAGGTCACTCTCACACCTAGCAGAAGAATACCACTGATTTCAGAAAAATTACAGCAAGGATAATTTTAGCTCTGCATAATGAAAATGAGAAAATGTACTGCAGCTGAAAAATTGTCTGTACCCTATCTTCTCTAAGTTAGAATAAAATATAAGAGGATGAATTCTCAGTACGGCTTATATTTATTTATTTTTGTTCTTGATATCAGTAGTTTTCTCATTAAACCTAATGAATTTTATTTTCAATATAGTCCAAGTAGCAGATAAACATTTATGGTTAAATCATATGAATCAATCTTATCTTCTTTTTAATAAACAGGGAGAAATACACCAAGTTTGATATGACTAAAAGGAGATAAAAACTCGGGGATGGGGATCTTTGTAATTCCATTACTAGCACTGCATGTTTCCAAACATGAAACACATTTCAAGTGTTCCATTCAGTCTGAGACACACATCAGTACATTTGTCAAACAGACATGCTAATATCCTGGCACCAAGTTAGCCTGACCATTATATATATTTGTGCATGTACTATACTTATGCTTTGTCCTTGATACCATAAAACAGCTTTTCATTATGAGCATGACTTAACACTGAGACAGGTTGCCCCAAGAGACTGTACAGCCTCTCAGAGACATTCAGAAGCCACCTGGACACGCTCTTGGACAACCAGCTTCAGGCGGCCTGCCTCAGAGTGGGTGGTGGACAAGATGACCTTCAGAAGTCCAATATAAATCCATCCGTGGCCTTTGGCTCTAGGCTCTGAAGGAGCACCCCAAGCTCTCTTAGGCCAATGTTCTAGGATTTGTGTCCTGAGGTTGTCTTGCGGTTCAAAGCAAGAAGAACATCCCGGTCCACTGTTAAGAATTCAACAGCAGACACAGGAACACATTCAGATAACTCAAATTGAGGTCATCTGATTCACATTTCTGGCCAGCTCAGCAAACAAAGCCCCAGAACAAGACAGGACATCTCCTGAAAGAGGTGTCTAAACTAACAGACAAGAATCACAGTCACAAGAGTGAGACAGATGAGAGCACAGCCATTGAGAACAGACTGAACACCAGCCAAGAAAAGGCTTAAGGATCAGTCTGGAAGGCAGATGGAAAGGGTATAAATAACTTCACCAAGAGCCAAGCATCACTGATGGAACAAAATGAAGCCTGACACTTCACTCACACCTTGATCCTTTGTAGGTCAGAACATTGCTAGGTTTAATAAAGGTATTACTATTTCCAGGCTAACATATTGCATGTCATCTCAACTCCTCTGCTCCAAGTGATCTCCTCTTCCAGAAAGAAATGTAATAAATTTCACAGAAATACAGGAGTTCAAATAAAGGGCACTTACAGGGCAAATGGAGGAATGCTAGAAATGATAATCCAGAAAGTCCCTAAGCAGAATAAGATTTCACTATAAAACACAAAATTTTCTAGAAGAAAATTCAAATGATTCTACAGGAGCAAGTTTCTCTGAAACAGAGATTTGTACTTCTGTAGGGTACAAATTTCACTAATCCAGAGTTTCACATAGACAATGAAAATACATCATGAATAGCAAGCAAAATATGATGATATGCAACTCCTGCAAAATGCCACCTTAGTGATCAGGCTGCTACAAATTTCCTGGAACTGCAAGTGAAAAACATATGTAAGGCCTAAAATATGTATGTGCACATATAGCAATCAGAGGTGGAACTTCAGTCACTCTCACTGTTTTTTGTTGTTCATAAGTCACATAAAATTTATTTGGAACTGAGTACAGGAAGATGCAGATACAGTCAGAGAGAATTTACAGCTTGCACAGTGATTACCTCACCCTAGGGCCAAGCCCATCTATTAAGGCATGCAGTCTGTCCAGCCAGGATGGAGTTATTTTTTTCACAGCAATCTGCATGCTGCCGTGTTTTAGATTTATAACTAAAACAGCATTGGTAACACACCAGTGCTTTAGCTGTTACTGAACAGTACTTGCACAGCATCAAAACCATCTCCATTTTTCACTCTGCTCCCCAAGCAGAGGGTATCCGTGAGGATAAAGAGGGGAATGGGAAAAGACTTGACTGGAACAGTCTATCTGGCATGCCATGTAATTCCATACTTAGAAGTAAAACTGAGGAGGGGCTCTTCCCACAGTAGTCTCTAGTCAGAAATCAACTCGGCACCAGTCTGCTCATGAGAGCTGATGATTGCCTTTCCATCACTTGTGGTTTTATTTTTTCCTTCACTTTAACTGTCTTTATCTCCACCCATGAGTTCTGCTTGCTTCCTGCCCTTCTGATTCTCTCCCCCATCCCAGTGCAGTAGGGAAGTGAGCAGGCTGCTGGTGGCCACTTAGGTGCTGGCCAGGGTCAGCTCACCCACAACATTGTGCAAGCAGAGAAAGATAAACGTGTGCTGTCTCCCTTGTTTAGTGACTCTGCCTAGAAAGGTGATACTGCCTTAAGTTGTCACCTAACCTCTATCAGCACTCTGCACTTAGTGATCTGCAGAGCACTTAACAAAAGCAAGCTAAGTCTTAAAAGCTGGGTAAACCTGTTTGCTGTTTTAGAATTTCTCCCAATTGGAAATGTGTTTCTTACAGAACAGGAGCAGTAATAAGGATATTGCCATTAATGCCTAACTATTTCCTGTGCTATGCTCTTGCCTGACCTTGCTTGCAGCGGTGCTGGCCAATTGCTTGTGTGATCTACATATCATAGCTGTAGTTTATGGAAATGTTGGCACTTACACAATTATTTGCAATGCAGACAAGTAGAACAGAGCCTCTGAGTCTGTCACACAGTCTTCTGTCAGAAGAATACAGCATCAACTTCACAGCTCTGCTATCTATCTCCAAAGCCTCAAGCTGTTGTTTGTACACATTTACTCACTTGGTATCGCACCAAGGTATTAACAATTGTTATTGAAAGACAACAACCAACACTTCAAAACATCTCCTTCTGTTGAAAACAAAAGAAAAGCTGTTGAGTCAATGTGTAGAGAGTCACTAACGTGTCAGCAGAGCAGTGTACAGCTCTATGAAACACAAAGTGCCTCACATACTAGTTGCTTTCCAGCACAACCAGCTCAGAGTCATTAGCACGACTTACTGGACCACAGCATGCAGGCAGGATTTCTAGTAAATATGGAATTGTTTGGTACTTCCAGGCTAGTGTCACGGTTCAACTCTCACAAAGTTAGTCAGTGGATATGTTCTACACAGCACGCATCATTTCAATGACTGTACAGATATACACTTTGGTTCATTTGCACAACGAAGAACGAGGAAGTTTAACACATTAACAGTTTGTAACTGCAACAGAATCCTACAAACATTTTTCCTAATTATCCCATTTTACTTAAAATAACTCCAGGATAGCTTCTTATTTCCCTCCACTCCTTCAAACTTGCCTGCTTCATTCCAGGGAAGGAGTGAATTTTTATAGCTATAACATGACAGCAATTTTATTCATTAAGACTTTGCCAGCCAAGACACTTGGGAGTCATAGAAGAGTAATAAACACGTATTTTAAAAGACACAATAGAAATACCATTTTAAAAATAGACTAAAAACACAAATTAAGCAAGCAGAAAAGTACAAGATTAGTCAGAGAAAAGCCATAAGCTCTTTGAAATGGAGGAGTCTGTTTCATTCGGTAGCAAAGATGAATTAAAAGAGAAGTCACAGGGGTCCTCCACCTTAATGCTTTTTCTGCAGCACAAGCATAATTATCAGTCAACACTAATATCATAAACATAAGAATCTCTAGAAATGAACACAATGCAGATGAAGCAAGGTTTAATATCAGAAAGGGGAAAGTGTCCTCAATCACAAATAACAGAAGACATTAAGTAAGGACAGCCTGAGCAAAACCTGAGAACGAGTGAGCAGAGCTGGAAGCGGTGTGGTAAGGAGGCTTCTCCACTCCAAAATGAGCAGATATGGTGATGGCAAGTGTACAGCAGGAGGTAGAGAGGAAGGAAAAAGGAGAGAAAAGCCGAAAATTAACCAGCAACAGGTTTTATGGCAATGAGAAGTAGCATCTGCACTCAGGTAGAATGACAGCTCTGAGAGCAGCAGCAGGAGCTGGTGATGGAGTAAGAGGGAAAGACCACGTGGTTTAAGTAACAGCAGCAGAACTCCTATTTGACTTCTAGCATAGAAGCACAGATTCTTTTCTTTGTATTTTATTTTATAAACATCTAACACAAGCTGAACCAATAATTTTTAGCTGGTCTCTGGCTGATTAATAACACATTAACCTGCAGTGATTCATGAATCTGAGGTGACCTTTAAAGCAGCAGTGAAAGTCCTTTGTGTGATGATTATCACAGAACTTAAAGTAGCCGCACAAGCTTTAAGTACTGCGGATGTAAAGCAAGGACTTTCATTCAGTTCTGTCTGCACCTGCCCAGCACAGCTTCTATATTTAAATAAATTTCAATCCACTGCAGATTCCACAGTTAGAGAGCCATGCCACAGATACCAATGACACAACTCAAGAGATTTTGAGGAAAATCTAATGCCACTCCCCATAAACGTCACCAGTCTAACATTAATGATGATAAGAGCTCTTCTAACAAGGTTGAAGTTGTATGTTCACAGACACCTGTGGAAAGGAAGCAAAGAGTAATGCCCTCATCTGGAGACAGGTTTTAAATACAAATTCAGAAATTGAGGCCTCTACAAAACAAAACAAAACAAAACAAGCACCAAGCAAGTATCAGATAGATTTCATTTATATGGAAAATCTTCGGGGTTTGGAAGCCTTTTATTCTTTCCCCCTCCAGCTATTTTTAGCTGGACTCTTTCTCTCCTGTCTGGCCAGACCTACCCTGCTAGGTTAGGACTGAATGGAAAATAATAATTGTCCAACAGGAGCATTCATGCACTCATTAATTACTCATAGAAATACAATCAAAAATTCTTGCTTGCTTTCTAAAGGAGCTAGAGAAAAGACAGGCTGAGGGAGCAGGGCTTGTTCAGCCTGCAGAAAGGAAGGCTAAGGGGTGACCTCATTGCAGCCTTTCAATACCTAAACGGAGCCTACAAACAGGAGGGGAATCAACTCTTTGAAAGGGTTGACAACTGCAGGACAAGTGGAAATGGTTTTAAGTTGAGGGAGGGGAGATTTAGGTTGGACATCAGAGGGAAATTCTTTACAGAGAGAGTGGTGAGGTGCTGGAACAGGCTGCCCAGAGAGGTTGTGGATGCCCCGTCCCTGGAGGTGTTCAAGGCCAGGTTGGATGGGGCCCTGGGCAGCCTGGTCTAGCATTAAATGAGGAGGTTGGTGCCCCTGCCTGTGGCAGGGGGTTGGAGATTCATGATCCTTGAGGTCCCTTCCAACCCTGGCCATTCTGTGATTCTTCTCAGCTCTCCAACAGACTTGCACAGCATCAGCATTCCCCTTTTGACGCAGGAAGAACAGCCCGCCAATGAGACTGAATTACAGCACTAAAACACCATGTCTAAACAGAGCTCCCTTCACTGGCATGCACCATACAGCTTAACCTCTTGTCAGTTATATGAAAAAATATGTAAAAAGTAAGGGAGAAACATTTGCACAATTCCAACTCAAGCAATAACCAGCCAGGCCTCGGGCTCTTACAGCACTGCTGGCAGCCTGTGTGCCTAGCACCTGGCTTGGCAGCCCTTCCCCACACCACACTCCCTTTGACTAATACAAATCACTTGTACGCAGCACAGCAGAAATGGGCCCACAGGATCTAATTCATCAAACCTCAAAGAAAAATTAAGAAAGAAAAAAAGAAAAATGTGGGCCTGAATGTCCAAATACTGTTTCAGCAACAGGATTTTTATCGTTAAACTTTGTGCAGAAATGGACACCAACAACTTCTGTCCTCTTCGCAAAACCTGAATGTAACAGAAGAGAGAGGAGAGACCATGCTAACACAGCTGACCTGTTAACTTGGCCCATTAAACTGGAAGGCAACAATTTATTTTTAAGAAAAATATTAAGAAAATCAATGGCATCACACTAAGAGCTTATGCGAACAACAACTGATTGAAAACCCTTCTCCCAGAGCTCAATAATTTTGTCTCAAAGTGTAAAGCCACATCAGCATGACGAAAGATTGCTTTTGTGCCTTAGAACCAGCTAGCTGCTTTCTTAGGAAAGATGACAGGTGAAACACTTTTTATTGCCAGGAGTGTTACAAGGCATATACCTATGCCCCGATAACGAGAGCTGAAAGAACAAACCATAATAGATTGCCAAATTTGCAAATCCTTGGGATACCAAATGACTTATGCAGGAATATCACAATAAATTTGCTCTGAAATTGCTGCATGCTGCTTTGGGGTAGGATCTCTTCAGTGTCCTCCTAGGAACAGAACTTCTGTTATTCTAAATTGCTCTAATTAGCTCTCTTCAGAGCCCTGTGGCTGTCGCTATTAGATTTTCAGCACAGCAACAACCTTCTCTAGGCAACAAGATAGCTACAAAATGTACCTTTCAAATTAGTTAGCAAAAAGCTATGGGAACTCAAAGGATATTCTATAACCAGAATAAGATGCATGATTCTGTACTTTCAGCCTACGGAGAAACTAGGCAGAGAGTAGGTGTTACACGTTCTCTCTTGGGAGGGATTTCTTTAAAATGTTTGCATTAAAAATTATGAATTTGGGACACATTAACTGTCTTACTAAGGCTCTCATTAAAAGGAAGGAAGACTATGCTCCCATATACACCCATCTGCATCTCACTACATGATATTTAAAGTCTCTGGATGCAAGTAACAGCCTAATCTTTATAGTCTTTTTCTGTCTGAGACATTTCCAGGATGTTACTGATCCTCAGACTCAATAATTCCTATATATAGAGATCCCTATATATACATATATACATACATATATGTATGTATGTATATATGTGTGTATATACATATATGTATTTTTAAAGTAACATTCTGTATGAAAGAACATGTCCCCCAACATTACACTACAGGTAAGATCTCTTTTGTGAAATCTTTCCTAAAGGGCTCATGTTTGAAAAACAAGTTTGATTTCACCACTGAAAAGTTCAGTAACAGTCTTACAGCTAAATTAACATATTTTAATTTGATTTTGTTATTTCCTGATAACTGACTTGAAAGGTCACTGCTAGAATATTTACAAAGATTTTTTTTTTTTCTTTTCTCATTCCACTTCCTCCCACCACAGTTCAGTGTTCGGTTCTGATCAGGCTGACACGTAACATATCTGATCAGGGAAGATATGATACCCTTTCGTTTTCAGCCCAAAAACATTAATAATACAGCTCATATTTGAAACAGAAACGTAATGGCATCCTGCCTGCTGGTTGAATATCAACAGATTATATCTTGGCATTCAGAGAAAGGACCAGTATTTCTTCACAGACACAGAAATGCCTTAATTTTTCATTTAACGTTTCAAACACAAATCTTGCATTTATACCATTTTTCACCTCAAAAGATTACAAGCTTTTTTACTATATATTTAATGCTAATAATAATGATAAAAGACCCTTATCATTCCTTTGACATTCTCAAAATATCACAGAAATTCCCTTGTGCACTCTGAACAACTTTCTTGTTTTGAAAGATTACTACCCTTAATTTGTAGTTGTGTGGAAACAGGGTTGAATAACTGCATGATGCTGAATAACTGCATGAGGCCACAAAGTGAATCACGAGATGAATTGGGAATTAAGTCCACACCACCCAAGTCAATCACTGGACTGCACTAATTAGAGATTAGAACCTCTTCTAACCACAAGTTGAAAGGTAGCAACTGCTTAACTTAACGTTTAGAATTCAGAATAAGCATTGCCTATCAACAAACAATATTCAAACCCCGACTTTATGTGAAAAACAAAAGTCTGCTTGATATGGAGAGGACTACTCAGGAACATGCTTGTGATTGCACATCTGTGGCTGCCAGCCAGGCCAAGCAGCAGGTGCTGAATGCTCCTCAGCTGAGTATTAACAAAAGTAATAATAAACACAAAGCAAGCCACTAGGTGGCACTACAATTAAAACAGAACAGACTGCGAAGGTGGAAGTCAGAACAAAGCTTGGACAAGTAGTTTCTTCAAAATGCTTTCCAAAGTGGGACAGTACTTATGGCCAACATCAGCCACAATGCAAATAAGCTCTGAGTAACCTACATGCTTATCTGTGTATGCACTCATCAGTATCTGCACTACCTGTGGGCTTTTCTTGGCAGCTCTTCAAGTTGAGGAAATCACAACAAAATTCACTTTCATTGAGGATCATTTTGAATTTTTGCTTGGAAAAAGCCTGTGAATTCTCATTTTGGGCAGATGGCCTTAATACAGGAATTAGTTTGTTTCAAAGGTTTTGAACACAACATAGTTTACTAAACGATTAATAAGATATACTAGCAATAGGCTTTTCTCAGTTTTCTGCTATTAATTTTCTAATCAATCACTAATTGAACACAGCTTCCAGAGGTGGTAGGCAGCAGAGAATGAAGAAAAGGTAAACAGGAAGCAGCTTGCTAGGGATTTCAGGAAAGCCCAACAGACAGGGGAAATGAGTCAGGCAGGCTGGTTGTTCAGTGCTAAAAGGAACCAGTTATTTTTTCAGGCAAAATTTTAGAAGCCTCAGATCTAAAGACCTACTTACCTTTTCCATCTCATTTCTTCACAGCTTTCTGTGGATAACCTCCTTTATGGCTATTCCCACTTTTCTCCTTGTTCTTTCAGATCCTTCCACGGCATTACTGGCATCTTCATCAGGTTTCCTCAATTGCATCTTTAAGAATTATGAGGATGCAGCTTGGGATCTGTGGCTTATCTACTTGCCAGAAAGCAGCAGGCAGCCACTGACAGGACTAAAGCCACGCTGGAACATGGCAAGCAACCTCAGCCTTTGCTTTGTTCCGTGTAGGCAAGCTGCTGTGCTGTATCAGTGTCAAAGTATATGCGAAATCATTTGCTTGATTCTCATCGCAGAGGTGTTGTCGCCCAAGGGTGTTACTGGAAGAGCCAGAAGCGTGCCAAGTTGTCCCTCAAGAGGAGAAAAGCACATCTGTGTGACTGCCAGAGACAACAGCGCTGCTTGGAACACAACAGTTGTCACGAGACCAAAGGACCAGTATGGCCCACGTGCTTTCTGCAAAGGCCACGAAGCAGCACCACAGACAAGCAAACCCTGCTGCATGGAGGCTGTAAGAAGCCTGAGTTAACTGAGCAATTTCCTAACTTCTGCAGGATTCCCACATGGCAAGCTAGATGGCTCTTCTGAGGCTTCTTTTTAGTAACACTATAATTATACACCTGAACACAGCTGGAAATGTAATTCACTGAATTTGCATTACAGTACGTGCAGCTTCTTCATCCTCAGGACATACTTTGGAAGCAAGCAGAAATCAGGCTTACAGCTGGGGCATTCGCACCTGTGAAAAATCTAGCAAAGTTCTGGGACCATAATATAACATACATGACCTTTTTCTTTCTTTTAGAGTGATAATCGCATGCTAACTAATAGCACTGATGAAATTAACTCGTGTATCATCGTGTAGAATTTGCGTGTCCCACAGACAGGCGCCCCGAGCGCTGACAAGGACAGCCCCAGCGCCCCACAGCGCACAAAATGGCCCCCAGGGCGCCCTCAAGCGGCAC
The DNA here is from genome assembly GCF_987193195.1 of Phasianus colchicus. Classification (NCBI taxonomy): domain Eukaryota; kingdom Metazoa; phylum Chordata; class Aves; order Galliformes; family Phasianidae; genus Phasianus; species Phasianus colchicus. The sequence continues at coordinate 61,331,111 of NC_143439.1, read as the reverse complement.
CTCCGGCCACAGGGGGGCAGAGTAGAACTCCGCGCACGGAGCTCCCCTCCGCGGACCGGAAGGGCCGTGCGTCCCACCCACCACTCTCTCTCATCCTCCTCTCGGATTAGCTGTTGGCCACGTCACTCCTAGAGCACCGTCTCTCTGATTGGTAAGTGCGCAGGTGGGCGGGCAGACGCGGTGCTGGGTAGGAAGGCGCTATGGCGGCGGTAGCGCAGTGCGTGTTGGGCACGCTCCGCTCGCGGTCCCCGCTGCTAAGCCTGGCGCTGAGGTGAGCGCGGTGCTGCCGGGCCGGGCGCGTCGCTTGGGGCCGCGCTCGGGGCCTTTGAGGGCGAGGCCCAGCCCTTCGCCCCCCGTTCTGGTGGAACAAGGCCGGGCCCGCCGTGCAGCCCCGTGAGCCGGCTCGCTTGGGGCGTTGGGCCGGCTCGGCCTCGAAGCGCCTCAGGGACCGTCTTGGAGGCCCGGGCTCGGTGTAAGGCCCGACGTGCGGAGCGGCCGCCGCTCTCTTATCGAGCCTCGGGCAGCTCTTGCGGGCCGTTGCATCAGGCAGAACGCGTGCTGCGGTGAAAGCTCCTGTGCCCTATGGCGTAGGCTGGACCGAAGGGGCACTCACGAGCTGCTGCCCGGTGGTCGGTGTCTTGCAGCCGAGTTGTTGTTTGCAGCAGTTCAGATAACCTGAATTCGGTTTCTTTGATGAAAGGTTCTGCAGACAGATTCCGCAGTTCTAGAATCGTTAATTTGTGCTCTGATGTGCATTTGTTGTACACGTTGATTTGTCAGATGAAGTGTCCAGTACGTCCAGGACACACTGCTGTCTTACAGGGTAAGTGGTCGATTAATACCCTCTGTGTGTTTTTTCCCCACAGGACCTCTCCACGACTGCTTTGTGTAGCAACACAGCAGAAGAGCACCAGCCAGAACTTAGAAGAGGACCAGGGTCAGAGCCACAATGAGCGGAAGGCTGAACCCAGTGCTGCTGAAAGAATGTTAACTGAGGAAAAGGCCAAACTGGAAGAGCAGCTCAAGGAAGTTACTGTAAGTGGCCTCTGCTCAGTCTGTGTGCATACCTTCCGGGCTGTGTACCTAAGAGTCTTGATTATAGCTTCTTAGTGCATAGTCTGAACACAGTAATCCAACTGTTGTTTAGTTAATGGATAAAAAGCTGTAATTAGATAGTTTTTTAAAACTTAAGAGAGTGGATTTACTGTAAGACCTGAAATGTATCCCATCCTACTTTAAAACAAAAACTGTGTGTGGTTTCATTATGATTTCTGGATGGAATCTTGCTTGACCTGTGTTGGTCCTTGAAAGCAGAGAAATTGCTTCTGAGAAGTTCTACGTGATGCCAGGCAAAGAAGCAGTAGGAATCGTAGTAAGCATATACAGCAAGAAGTTGACTCACCTGACTGGCAATAGGGCCTCTGGCTATAGAACACTCCTTCTCAGGAAGTAGCCTTCATCCAGAAGATGCTCTCCCTTTGGAAGCTGGCCCTTAAATGAGCCTTTCCTGTCATGTGGGAAGCACAGGTGAATTGCTTGCACCTGTGCTTTCTCGGCCAGCCACCCAGGTGCTCAGTCATCAGTTCAGGCTGTGACATAACTGTTCCTGTACAACCTGGAAATTTGTTCCTTAGTTTCACTGACCCACTTAGATTTTTGCTCAGTGGAGAAATAATTCTTTGAAGTTCATGTAAGGCTTGGAATGCATCTTGCATGTATGTATGTGAGCTAAGAGTAGGTATTCTGAAAACAGCCACTGACTTTTCCAAAGGTAGAGGTTAACGATTCTTAGCTTGTATATAATACTGTACTTATTACATGCTTACACAGTGGAATTTTGAACCCATCTCTGTTAGAGATGCCCTTAAACGGGATACTAATGCGTCTGTGTTGCATTCCCACTATCTGGCCTAATGAATCTTGCATTCTCTCTCATGCATGACTTAACGGAGAGTAAACAGTGCCCTAGGAGGTGAGAGGTGTGGATTAAACAAAGGCATTGTTTTTCTGGATGAGTCCTTTATAGAAAATGTCTTTCTAGAGCATTTGGAACTTTGAGAGGTGGCCCAGAACCTTCTGTAGTAGCAGTCTCTATGAATTGTATGTGGATTGAGATTCCTTTCTGCTGCCCTTAGGAAAGAACTGAAAGACAAATCAGGGAGATTGTTTAACACCTCAGTTGACAAGCATATGTTCCTGGCTACATAAGGCATTCCTTCAATCAACTTCTTGATGTGAAAGTCACCTTACAGTGCGTGCAGGCCCAGCAGAGTTCTGGGTCAGGTGGTGCAGCACTGAAGTGCCAACGTTTGTTGAATCTAGTTCTCAACGCATCTCTTGCTGCAGGATATTTTGCTGGGAACATACCTAAATTTAGCCTGATAAACAGAGGAGTCAGACTTTGTAGATTGTAAGGTCTGAAAAACTTGGAGGATGCTTTGGTGGAGAGGGAAGAGGCTGATTGAATGCTTGGGTTGAATCTTGTTTGTGGTGTCAGAATACATGACTTATGAAGACTTCCTGCAAACGTTTGCCAGAAAAAGCAGAAATCTTTGGAAAAATTGATGTATCTGTAGTGTTAAAAATTCTTGACAGCAAATATTGAGTCTAGAGGCCAGTCCTTACTTCCTTTCTCTAACTTCTTTCTGTGCTTAAATGAAGCAAACAATTTTCTTCGCAACAAGGATGCAGTGATAATTGTCGTGTTTTCAATTTGCCTAAATCTGCTATCCAAAAAAATAATGTAACAGTAAAAGAGAAATGCTGTTCTGTACTCACTTCAGAATTATTTTCAATGCTTCAACCACTTGGATTGAAATCTCTTCTGTGACTTGTTTTTCTGCAGGATAAGTACAAGCGGGCCTTGGCAGATGCAGAAAATGTGAGGCAAAGAAGCCAGAAACTCGTGGAAGAGGCAAAGTTGTACGGTCAGTGAAAACTCTCTGTTTTTAATCTTAAGACCTAGGAATACTGACTTGAAAAGCAGAGCCTGGAAAATGGAGCTAACTAGCCTACAGTTTTGACAAGTTGTACTTGTAGTTATTCTGGCTACTTAGTTTAAAAAACATCCCTAGGGGAAAGAGGTTTAAAAATGGTTCCTCACTTGATAACAGAATTACAATAGTCTCCCTTAAGATAGGCAAACCTTAACCAATTTAAGTAACAACTTTGAATTTTGTTTGAATTTGGCACCTGATTTTCTAAATGTACAGCATTAGGAGATGTTTCTAGTAAGGTTTGCAGCCTCAAGTTTGCCTTTTTATGTGCTCGGTCCCATGGCAGACTTCAAAAAACAAGGGAAAGGATGGAATACTGGCATGCTTGCTGTGTTGCTGGTTTTGTTGTTACTGATGGATGGATCCTGAGCTGGTTCGTTTTGTGGAGGTTTTCATTTGTTTGTTTTACCTTTCAGATTTGAATAACATTCCTCTTCTGTTGAAGGCCATAGCTTTCAAATAGAGGCAGTACAGTGGTAGGGAACGTACAGCTGTAGGCTTTAAGGAGTGCTAGAAACACATCTGCCTCCAGCAGCCAGCTCACTGACATCTGACACAGCTTTCTGACATTCAGACAGAATTTCTTGTTTGTGTGTAAACGCAGTAGCAAAAGAGCTTCATTTCAGTACTTGACTGTCACTTTGGTTTGAAATATTAGCTACCCTCTCTTGCTGCACTACAGAGCTGTATAGTTTTATTCTGAATGCAGACATTTTAATTTCTACATGCAGAATCTGCAGTTAATGTGGTGGTAAGAAAAAGCATCTCTTTGTTTCATAGTTCTGTACCATTTTCATGGATGTTTGAATGCTTCATCCTAAAGTTCATTTACAAAAAGCATTGTTTGATTGCTGTGCTGTGTAGTGCAGAAAGGCTTGGAATTATCTCTGAGCCCAGAGATGTATGATAGAAATAAATATTCAAATAAAGTTTCTCATTTAAACATTATCACAGTTAATGTGTGACTGTAAGTTTCATCGTTCATTTGGGATTGCTTTTTATACTCTTAAGGGAAATTCATTCTTAAACTTGTCCATAGGGAACTAAGTCCATAGAGATGCAGTGACAGCTGTCTATAGAAATAACTTATGCTAAAAAAAAATAGAAAAAAAATAAAAAGTCCCTTTCTGAACAAACTGCTGTCTGGTTTGATCCAGAGCAATTGACAGCTGGTGTTTGGGACAGTTCAGCCCTAGCCACAGTTTTAGGCTGAATTTAAAGTTTTGGTTCATTTCCTAATATTTTGGGAACTGACTGGACACTTTCAGATACAGTTCTGTAAAAAGCTCAAGTCTCTAAATAGAGTTGTGCAGTTGTTAAAGTGATCTTCTCCTGTGAACTAGTTCATCCTTACAGATCCTGCAAGATGCTTCTGTAGTTCATTGTCTTCTGGTACTGCACTTCTCCTGGAGAGGAGAAAATAAGTGGATAGAGTTATAAAGCCTAACCCTGACTAAAAGAAATGAGCAAGGCTACCACAACTCAGTGCACTTTGTCATCATCATACCTCTGTGAAGAAATGCATTCTTCTACTGAGTTGTCTTGGTCTTTTGTGATTGCTTGAGACAGTCTACCTTAAGTGAGATGAGTCCAGATTCTTCTAGGGTGAGCTGGAGATCAGCTTCAAAACTGCTGCTGGTCCAGGAATTACTCAGCATGAGGTGCAGCCTCTGGTTCACTCTGTAAGAGTGGTTTGTAGTGGGAGGGAGGGTTATGAGTGTTCTGTTCATTCAAGGAGGAATCACTGTTCACCTCTTACGATTCCTTGTCAGCCTGACTATGAGCTTTTTCTTCTGCAAACACTCTTTGTATCTCAGATTAAAGAGTAGAAATAGAGCAATATAACACTTTGGTCTTCAGGTGACTCCAACCATGTGAGAGACAAAAGATTCATTCCTTAACAGCAGGAAATGACGTGAAGCCATCTGAAGGTTTTGGTGACTTTTGTTAGAGTTAATTGTCAATGTCATCTCACCAGCATGGTTTCCATTTTTTTGTTGGTGGTGGATTTTAATACTTGCTTTCCTCCTTTCCTCCCTCCCCTTTCCTTTCTTTTTTAGGTATTCAGAGCTTCTGTAAGGACTTGCTAGAAGTTGCAGACATTTTAGAGAAAGCAACAGAAAGCGTTCCAAAAGAAGAAATTAAGGATGAAAATCCTCACCTGAAGAGCTTATACGAAGGTCTTGTCATGACAGAAGTACAGATCCAGAAAGTGTTCAAAAAACACGGGCTGCTCAGACTGAACCCTGTCGGAGCCAAGTTCGATCCCTACGAACACGAAGCGTTGTTCCACGCTCCCATGGAAGGGAAGGAGCCTGGCACTATTGCATTAGTATCCAAGATTGGCTACAAGCTGCATGGGCGCACGCTGCGGCCTGCCCTCGTGGGCGTTGTGAAAGACGCTTAGCTGCTGAATCAGATAACTTAAAATGCCATTCAATTATTAAACAGCTGGATGGTTTTTCTCTTACATCGTGCTTTCCTTATCCCTCTGTCCCCCAAGAGGTTTCGGTGAACCAGTTGAGGTCTCCAAGTGAAAATGAAGCAGACAAGGACATTCTGTTGTTTAGTGGCCTTCAACAGTGTTCCTTCAGCTCTCTTCTGTCAGTAATATTTGTTACAACCATGGCTACCGAAGGTACATTAAAATGAAATGAACAAAATCCTCACAGCTCTGCAATCTTGTGTTTATCACTGTGTAAACTGAAGATCCAGTCGGTGGCTCAGATGGTTCCTTTTGCTTTGTAACACTAAACTGCAAAAGTGGTTGAAGTCGTACAGATAACCAGTCCTCTGCAAGTATCCACTGGCTTTTTGGCTGATGTAAGCACCCATTTTTGTAGAATGCCTATTCAGAAACAGTCCCTCTCAACAACTGAAATAGAAATGTTTGTGAATTCTGACCTGAAAATAAAGGACAAGGGAGAGCAGACATCTTTTGTAACTGTTCGGTCCTTTTAGATCAATAGTCACGTTGACTCAAGAAAACCATCTAATACTTGTATGGCATTGAAGAACCAATACAATATATCCTATCTCTGGATTTTGAATTTAATATTGTATAAATTAGTTTAAAGGATTTTGATAGACTTGTAACTTTCAAGCCCTGCAATCAGTTTGTTATGCAAACTGTAGTTAAAACCCCACTGAAAGTCAGAATACCTGAACAAGTGAGTATCTCAGAGTTTCGTATCTGCTACATTTAGAACTACACAAGTAATTGCATTGTAAGTGGTTTAAACAAAAATGTGAACTCGGCTTCACTTCTTGTGTTTACTCACCTTGGATCTTAGGCTGCAACAGCGCCTTCCCATACACAGCTCTTTTCATGTGTAACTCCACCTGCTGCTGGTCATGTTGATAGGAGTGGATGGGACCTGCCAAACAACACATCTGACAGAGTGTCTTCCCTCAGATCCTCAAAGTAAGTCCATACATTTAACGCACCAGACTGAAACATCAGAGTTACATATGTTGTGTAGGACCTGGTAATGTAACAGGAAGGACTTCCAAACAACCAGCAGTGAGGATGGAAAATGTGGATTAAGGAGCTTCTTCAGGTCAAGTGTCGATTGAGACTGAGGTTTTTGTAATGAATTTTCCAGCTCCTTAGAGAGTGTCTTTTTTGCAGTACATTACTTCATTTAAGGTATTGCTAAACACAACTTACTGTTGAGTGTTCAGCACAGGACTCAAGCTCATTTCCTTAAAACTTAGAAGTGAATTCTGAACATCTGAATGAATTCCTTTTCCTTGGTCTGCCCCTTCAGAGGAGGTGGTGTATGGGAAAGTCTTTACTGAGCTCTCCAAGCACCTGTATGCTGACAGATGACAGCAGAATGCACTGAAGAAATAAAAAGGTGTGTGACTCTGAAGTTTAAGCATAAGAGTATCTAATAAAGCTGCCACTACTACCTCTGGCCTAGCTAGTTTGTTACAAGCACTTCTTCTCCACACATCATCATGTAGCTAAAATGCATCTCTAGTCACTGCTGCGAGTGCTTTAGCTGGTACAGGGAGGAAAAGGGCTATGTTACCATGCAATCAATAATGGAAAGAAACTTTAATACAAGTTTATTTACCAATATACAATGCAAAAACCTAATAAAATGCTGAGTGTGCACAACATCAGTTAAGTTTTACATGATTTCAGCACAGACGTTTGTATGTCTGGCACAGCTACACCAGTACACTACGCAAACGAGTGCAACATTCCCTTTCAGGAAGAAGCTGATGAGCCAGGGTGCTCACCAGGTACCCTCCTTCACAGTATTTAATTCATCATCTCTCCTGGGGCACATGCAAAAACATCTTGCAAGAAAGAGCAGTAAACCAAAAGGCTGATGCAGTCAGTTAAAATTGCAAAGAAACCTGGTGCTGCCACCACGCAAGAGAAGAACAGCAGAGTGCTTTCATTCACGAGGCCATTTACAGGCAGAGGCTCCAATGCAAACCTTCTAATGCCATTCTTAACCCTCACTGGGACTGCAACAGGAGGTAGGGCAGGAGGGGCTGTAAGCAGAACACCGTAACGAGCCCTCCTGATCCGGGTTGTATGCACAGAATGAAGGCTAATGCTCCTCTGCTACTTGGTGAGGTGTACTGTAACACATGGCTGGGACTGATGGAAGCACGTGTACAGCATTACAACAGGCTGACTGCTGCCTCTACCAGCAGCAGATCAGAGTGAACAGCTGGTGGGTTAGCGCTCTGCCATAGGCTTACATCAATGCTGTTAGGGCAGATACTACCATTAGCATTATTTTTCATTAGAAAATAAGTCAAGAGCATTAAGCATTTAAAAAAAAAAAAAAAAACCAAGCACCTCTTCATTAGCAACATGAAGCCCAGGCTATCTGTACAGTACAGGAAGCACTTCCTGACAAACACAAGAGACAAAGTTGAAGAGCTTTTGCCACGCTTTTTGTCAGCTCTTCACCACACGAGAAGCAGCACGGCTCTACTAAGTTGCCAGATTAAGACAACTGCATCTCAGCTTGAGAAAACAAAACAGCAGCTCGTAACAAAGGAATGCTTAGACTAAATCGGTTCCATCTGAAAATACAGGACAGCAGCATCCTCTAGTGCAAGTCACCTTTAAAATTAAAAGCATAGCTGACAATGAGACACTGCTTCTAGGGAAGCCCTTTCCAAGGGATCAGCATTTGCTACAGCAAACATTTACCACCTTGAATTTGCTTGCAAGTATAAAATAAATATCGATATCCATATTTCATACATTAAAAATACTTTATTTTACATTCATCTTGATGTTCAATAAGTTACGTCTAGCACCAAAGAAACATTTTGGAAGGGCTGAGGAATTCAGGATCTACAAAGAGTAAACGCAGAATTCATTTCTACAACATTTAAATGAGTCATTGGTGCCTAGATATTTTTATTTTTAAATTACTGTTCCGATGGGTTTTAGGCTATTGCTTCAGTTAGGCTTAGGTGTGCCAAAGCACTGTAGAAATATAAAATTTAGATCTGAGGAAGATAGTAATAAATCAGAAAACCCACATCTGTGTTAACCTCCCAGCTGCAGGCGGAGCTGAGGCTCCAGCACAGCACCGGTGCGATGCAGCAGCCGGAACCGCTCAGAGGAAGAACCAAATTGCATAACTCCAAGGCTGGAAAGGCTGAGCTTCCTTTCCACAGGAGAAGGACAGAGGAAATAATCAATGGTTTACACCTTCTGAACTTGTCCCGTGTGCTCTCTATACGTGCATATAGGGTGGAAGAGGTTCTTAAAGCTACTGGCACACTGCAGTGAGTTGCACTGCTTTGTCTCGAGTGCCTGAGAAGCCTCTTCCAGGTAAGCCAAAGCATTCCATCAGAGAGCACACAGCCCTTTCCTTTTTTGGAGGGACATAACACCACAAGCTCAAAACAAAAAGGCACTAGAGTTTTTTTGTGTGTGTTGCGTTGTTTTTTTTCCCTTCTCCTTAGAAATGCTGGCTTTATAACTGTACCCTTTGTATGCTAAACTCAGCGGTAACACTATTCTGATAATGCTGGAGACACTGGCTCAAAACCAGTTCTGGTCAGCATACTTCTGCCAAGCTGCAGAATTAATACTGTTTTTAAGATGTCATGGGCTCCTCATTACGGCCCAAGGCATCAGAACCAGAGCACACCTCCCATGTTCACATCTGTTCTCAACTCAGTCAGCTCCATCTCCTGGCACATCCACACAGCGGAGCTGCTGCCCAGCTGGCTGCCACCCACCGCCCAGCACAGGGCTCAGGTGCAATAACACTGATGTCTGTCACGCAGAATCAACTTTTTTTTTTTAATTCACGTGGTTAGATGCCAGCACAGGAATCGAAGAATGAAATGAAGATTAAAAAAAAAAGCCTTTTCCAGTCCTCCTTGAACACCTTTCCCTTAACTGGTATATACTACTAAAACAACGGTGTGGATCAAGTGTTTCTGCTGTGCTCTGCTGCACTGTAACTCCAGCCCTGTGTGGCAGGGAGCACAGCCCTCACAGAGCTCTGACAACACGATGTTATGCCAAAGTGACCACTGTGGCAAACTGAGATCCATTCTGCCAACCATAGCAATAACCTCAGCACACGTAGTCCAGCAGGTTTCAAGGTACGTGCAGCCAGAAACCTGCGATGGCTGCATCCATCACTCTGCACTCCAGGAGCACAGCAGCTGGGCATTTTCATCTATATAAATTAATTTTTATTTTTTTATAAACCAACCTCAGTGGCCGCTATGAGCTTCAGATTGGAGCTCCCTGTTCCCATCCCTCCCAGCTGTGCTCAGGAGGCAGCTGCAGGTGCTTGGGCTACACACACTGGGCACAGCAGATACAGGAGGAGGGGCAGGTTCCCCCTGCAACAGGAAGCGGTGATTTCAGCAGGGCAGCACTCTGTGTGTTCTAAGCCACAGCTGGCCAGAAGCAGCCACTTCACAGCGGTGCTGAGCCCAGCACAGAGCATACAGCTGCCAGCCAAGCACACACTGAGGTCAGGCAGCTGAAGGCAGCTCTCCAAGAAGTCTTCCCACACAACACAAATACCTGCAGGCAACTCATCTACCAGTCCCCATCACAGCTCACCCCTGCTGCACCTCAGAGAAGCTCTCACCTCATGTCCTGACACCTGGGCTGTGCTACTAAGGGCAGGGCTCCAAAAGCTCAGCAACAGCCATGCCAATCCCTGCACCCTGTGCCTGACAGCTCAGGATTTCTGCAAGCTCTGCTTGGCTGCACTGTGACAAAAACAACATCAGGGAGAAGAACTCATCTGCTGAAAACCATCTCCCACCTTAAAAGAAGGAAAAAAAAAAGAAAAAAAAGGCAAGGATTATGGATGACATTGACACTCACTCATCCAACAGTAAGGAGTGAAGTGACCACCCCAGAACTATTGGACTTGAGTTGGTTCACATGACAGAAATCTCTTTGAGTAACGTAACAAAAACAGTGTACTCTAACAAGCAATGAAATCGAATGGAGAAGTTTCACAATTCAGTGTTTTTCATGACACAAAGCAAAAGTCTACTCAAAGCACGGACCACGAACACTGTGGGTTTTTTTGTTTTTGCTTTTTTTGTTTTGTCTGTCTGTTTTGAATGAGATAACTTCTGTATCTCCGGAGAGGGCAGGAAAAAGAAGGGAGCCTGTCAGGCCTCTGGCGTGGTGGCTCAGATGCTTTGGGTTTCATGATGCATCTCTGGATATCCAGCCACTCTCTGTTAGAAAGTTTAAAATCCTTTTCTTCAGTACCTTATCCAAGTAACTGGGAAGGCGGCTCTTGGAAGGAATCCCTTGTCTTTTCTGAAGGTGGTCTTTAATGATGATGGTTTTTACAGTCACGTATCGCGCAGGACTCAAATTCAGAGAGCTGCAAAGCACTTTTTCCCTGTCTGATAAGAGTTCAAAACCAGGCAGGTTTTCAATGGCAGCAAATTCCCCTTCTTTGCCGTCCTCCTTCCCCCTCTTGGAGCTGGCTATGTTTTTGTTCTCCTTCCTCTTCTCCCGTTTATGTCTGGCTGCCTCGTATTCCGCCGACTCTTCCATTTTGGTGATTCCATTTCTGCGATACCGCTGCAGTTCTCGGATCTTCGCTCGAAGTACTCTTTCCTTGTGCATGTTCTCAAAGAAGTCTTCAAACTCCTTACAGGACATGAACTGGTACAGAGGCCTCAGCTTCAGCCTCAACTCCTTCTCTTCTTTCGTGATCTTTCGTTTGGGAGTTTTCTCCTTGTCCTTCTTATCCTTCCCCAGGAAGGCCGGCACCAAGTTATAATCTCGTGCGATGTTCTTCCGCCGCTGTCTCTCCTTGAGTTTTCTTACATACATGTCTACGTGAGCTCTTTTCAATTCTATCTCCACATCATCGTCGTCGTAGTTCACCGACAGGCCGCTGATCAGAGTCTCAGCATCCTGATCGTATTCGATCTCGTAGTCGTCCCGGAGCGGCATGTAGCCCAGCTGCTGCTGCTCAGCCACCGATATGTCCAAGGGCGGCAGCGGCGTGGTCAGGCTGGGAGAGAGAGGGCCGCCGCTGGGACACGTGTGGTCCGTCACCCTGTTGGGAATGGTGTCGGGGATGCAGGCCTTCCCCAGGTTGCCGTGGATGTACATGCTCACATAGTGCTCCATCACCTCCTGGGGCGTTCGGGATGCTCCCACGTGAGCGGCCATGTCTTCCTAAATGGAAAAGAAGGAGGGGCAAGAAGACGGTTCCCATTACACCTCCAGCGGAGCACGCGCTCCTCCTTCTCTGTCCCTCAGAAACCAACTCACGAGACCCGAACTCTTCCAACAGCAGCACTGCCACACAATGAGGACCAGGTCAGTATTTACAAGTGCAAAAAGGACAAGAAAAGCATTGGGAACACAGGAAGCTATGAAAAAAAAAAAGAAAGAAAGAAAGAAAAAAAGCATCCGTGCAGCAAACTGCCTCTGAGCTGCCCCTGGGGAGAGCAGCCCTGTCTGCTCACCATGCACACGATCTCTCCTAAGCACCCTTTGCTGCCTCAACAACCCAGCTCAGCACTGCGACGGTTCCCGAGCTCACTGCGCCACCCGCCAGGGTTCTGCCCACTTACAGCCTCGTTTTTAGAGCAACGAAGAGAAAGGAAAGTTAACATTTACAGCCTACACCGGTAAGAAAAGGGGAATGGCTTTAAGCTAAAAGAAGGGATACCGAAGCTGTGCAAGGAAGAAATGTTTCACTCAGAGGGCGGTGAGCAGGAACAGGTGCATGGAGTGCAGCGGCCGCCCCGGGCAGCCCGACCGCACAGCAGGGCGAGGACCGGGTGGGCTTTGGGTTCCCCCAGCCCAGAGCCGCGCCGGGACGCCGCCCCAGGAGGTGACGGAGCCGCCCCGCAGCCCCCGCCCCGCAGCCCGGCGCGGCCCCGCGGCGGACGGCCCTTACCCAATTGCCGAAGCCGAACTGCTCGATGGCGTCCAGCAGCAGCTGCTCCTCCCGGCTGCTCCAGCCGCCCTCCGCCTCGGCGCCCCACAGCGTGAAGCGGCCGCCGTCCACCAGCTGGTAGCCGTGCCATCGGCGGTGCGGGCCGATCTCGGCGCCGGCCGAGAAGCAGTCGGGGCAGAGCTCGATGTCGGCGCACTCGGTGCAGCGGAAGCGCAGAGAGCTCACCTCGGCCAGGCAGTACACGCAGTACTTCTTCCCCAGTTCCGCCATCTTACCCCGCCCGCCACCGCCCCGCACGCACGCGCGGCCCCGCCCCCGCTCAGGCGCGGCCAATGACAGCGCTCCCGCCGGGAGGAGCCTCGCGCCGGACGGCCAATGGGTGAGGAGGGCTCGGGCAGCCCCTCCGGATCGCGGCCAATGGGGGCGAAACGCCCGGGCGCGGGGGGGATTAAAACGAACGAGCGGCCGCGATTGGCCGAGCGGAATCTTGCTTCCTTTCCGACGGCCAATCGGGGAGGTGACCCCGGGCGACCCCGCCGCTGAGCGGCGGCCGGGGAGAGGGGGCGGGGCCTCGGGACGGAGGGAGGGGCGGAGCCGGCAGAGCCGAGTCCCGTCGCCCGGCAACGGGGGAAGCCGACGGGCGGCGGCATGGAGGCGGCGGGGGAGCCCGGGCCGGAGGAGCGGGAGGGGAGCGGGGATAACGAGGTCCCCGAGAGCGAGCCCGACGCGCTGAGCGCGGGGAGCGGGGAGCCCGAGGGCCCGGCGGAGCCTCCGGAGCCCGAAGGAACCGCGCCGGCCGCCGGGGAGGAGGAGAGCGGCGCGGAGGAAGCCGACGGCGGCGGGGAGCCGGACGGCGGCGGGGAGCCGGAGCCCGCGGCCCGCGGCGAAGCCCAGGAGGCGGAGGAGAGGGAGCGCGCGGCGCTGCTGGCCGAGCACCGGGCGCTGGAGGCCGAGCGGCAGCGCCTGCACCAGGCGGACAGCCGCCTGCAGCTCCTGCTGGGAGAGGCGCTGCGGCCGCAGCGGGGCGAGCGGCGGGCGGACGAGGCGGGCGGGCAGCAGCTGTTCGCCCAGCGGCTGCGGGAGCTGCGGGAGCTGTGGCGCCGGCGGGAGCTGGACGCCGCGAGCTGGCGGCGGCGGGTGGACGCCCGGCGGAGGGACCGCGCGGAGAGCGAGGCCAGGGCCGGCGCCGCCTGGGCCGCCTTCCAGGCGCGGAAGAAGGCCGTGGCCGTGCAGACCCTCGCGCGGCGGCGGGGCGGCAGGGAGGCGGCGCTCAGGGCGGTGGGCGACATCCAGGCCCGGGAGCAGGACAAGGAGAGCGCCGTGCGGGAGGTGAGCGAGGCACGCCCGGCGCCGGCCGCTCTCCCGCGGGGCGGAGGATTGCCTGCCCGCGCGCCGGAGACGAGAGGCGGGGAAACAGCCCGCGTTGCGCTTCTGCCCCTCCAGGCCCGGCTGGAAAACATCAAGGTGAAGCTTGAGGTCCGGAACCTCGAGAGCGCCCTGAGAACCCACGGAGAAACGCTGAAAGGCCGCCACTTGGCGGAGCTCAATCACATGAAGAAAGAGAACCAGAAGCTCAACGAAAAGCTGGACGGCCTCAACGACGAGGTCCTGAAGCTGAAAAAGAAGGTAGCTGATGCCGAGCGGATCCTCGGCCGCGTCAGGGAGAAACTGCAGTTTGTAGAAGCTGAGAACCGAGGCCGGAAGGCTGAGCTGAGAGACATCATGAGCGTCCTGCTGCAGAAGAGAGACGCCCTGAGCAAGACCACGCAGGCCAGAGACAGGCTGAGGGCACGCAACGTGAAACTGCAGCAGCAACGCGGGCTGCTTGGAGAGGAGGTGCTGCTGCGGGACTTCGAGGAGAAGGTGAACGCCATGGAGTTGTTGCAACGGCAGCTGGAAGCACTGAAACATCACCACGCCGGTCTGATCCTCAAACAGAGGGAAATTCAGAAAAAAATGAGAGAAGCCAATTCATTTCTACCTTGAGGATGAAAATAAAGCATTGAAAAGATGTAAACCACAGAGTTGTCTGTAATGCTCATTTTTTAACACGCTTCTTTTTAGGGAAGATATTACATGTGTGCTCCTGGAAAAGACTCTTCTCTGTGATGTATCAGTGTGATGCATTAGGAGAGCACTGCACCCATTTTTGAAAGAAGCCACCCATGTGTACCTCCTATTTAAAACAATGCACAAGAAGAGCACAGCCAAAAGCCTACGCTTCTAGAAAACCATCTCAGCACTGCATCCTGTGAGGCCATGGCAATGTTGTTTCAGCAGAGCACTCAGAGCTCTAATTCAGACCTTGACTCTGGCAACCCCCTTCCCTCTTCTTACAATTCAGTAACAACTTCATCTGTACAACCAGCACCTGAGCCTTCCAGACAGGTCCTAGGAGATGAAGAATTAATTCTAGGGGTTAACGTTCATAGATGTGCTGAGAGCTGAGGAGGAACGTTAGGTATTCACAGCAAATCCAACCTGCATGCAGCCAACTTACTACCAAAGCACTCAATCCCTCACTCATTCTGTCAACAGAACTGGCTGCAAAATTTGTTTTGTTAGCGTACGAGATGAAAGGTTTACTACTTCAAATACATACATTAAACTTCTCATCTCAAACTAGAGTTTTAATACTTTTGTCTTTTAGTGGGCTCTACGTGGTGTGTGACGAGGTACAGAGTAGCATAAGCCCATCACAGCTTCAGCCTCTATGCACTGTTCAAGGACAGTGTGTCAGAATTCCAGAACACTGAAAAAAGGGGGGAGGGAGGGAGATACTGTTTACACAGGATGACCATACAGCTCAGACAGCTTTAGCACACAGGAAGCAGCTTCCACTTTCAAAACAATGAGGTCTTCAAATTCTCACACGGCTCATGGAAAAAGAGGCAGTGTGACAGATCTACACCCTGCAGCTCTTGCTGCTGCTGGAGTAGCATCACTGCTGACTAAGGCACGGGATGGTGATGTCATGAATACATAAACAGCTGTGTCCTACAAAGTGCAATGTATCTCCAAGTAGCTCACAACTTCTATTCAGGAGGATAGATTACACAAGCAGTAACTCTTCACAACATACCAGTAAATGTACCTCTGGCTGGCTGGACTGTGAAAGCAGACAAGTGCCAATGACTTATTATGCTTCATGGACCAAGACGTTATAAGTCAGGACCTTCCACCACGACCCACGTTACCAGATGTGAGCTTTTCTCTTGAACCAAGAGTGGTTTCTGCACAAGTCAAGAGGCCTTCTGGTGTTCCACAGAACTGTTTTAATAAATAACAGTGGATGATGAGCAGCAGAGAGGCTGTCTGACAAAAAGGATGTGTGCGTGAAGCAAATCTGTCACTTAGTTTCTCCACGTGGAAAAAATGGCATCCACTGACGTTCATCCACACTCACTGAACATTTCTGGAGACCAAACAGTAGAACAAGATACTTGAACTTTCAATTTCTCAGTTGCAGTGACAGCAGGTGATTAAGGTAACTTTACATGACTTTATTTAATAAAACCATATATTTACAGTTGAAAAAAGTTCCAGTTTGATACACGTATCTAAACAAAACCAACAGATAACTACATAAAAACAATTTAAACATGATGTACAGAGGATGTATCAACAGTTCTCTATGTGTCTAGTTTTTAAAACATTCAAAAATGAGCTATTAGAAGGTACCTTTCCAAATGAAACACATTGATGACTGATTGCTGACGGCAGTTGCAAAACGGCTTTGCAATAAAGTGCGGGTTGTACAAAACTCCAAACCTGGTGGCAATGTTCTGGTTTCTCTGATCCACTGTATGTACAGTGACAGTGGCAAACCTGTGGTGTATTGCAGCATTTTTTTTTCCTTAAACCCAAGAAGAAAAAAAAAAAGTCTGCTGTGATGGGGACACTACAATGAGAGAACACCTCATGCATGATGTTACAGATACCCTTGAGCACCTGAACAGTAACGTTGTCAGAATTTTTTATGCAATCCCTGAATTGATTACAGAAACCTTCCTTAATAATGAAGAGATTTGGTATGCCACAAGAAACTTACGAAGCTTGGTGGCAAGTTATTCTAAACCACTACAACTCATCTCTGTTCATATCAAAATTCAAGTGTTATCTTCAAATCAAATTACTGAGAAGTTGGAACAATTGCATCTTTAGGCAGGTCATTTTTTTTTTTTCAAATGCATTTTGTTTGAAAATAAACTGTGCAAAGCTCCTCCTTATTGCATTGCTTTTCTTCATTAAAGAACATACCTTATATACACAAAGAAATCATCTAGAAAATATATACATCTCCTAAGAACAGAAAGATCGAATCACAGACCAAAATAATTACATTTGCAAGTAACAAACAGTGCACAAGTGTTGCAGCAGGTCTTTTCTCACAACTATGCCTATTTTCACTGTTACATTCAACGTGTTTTTGAGAAGAAAACAGGCTGCAGATGGCGAGACAAATACCCAGTGGCTCAAGAACACATTCCAACCAGACAGGTGAGCCACACTGACAACTTGCTTTGAACAGAAATATGCACCTACTTACAACGCAGACTAAACTCACAAAGCCAGTTATGGTACCACCTACAAAGTAAAAACCAGGGAGAGTTGTCTGTGTGTTTAACAAATCATTTAAAAGCATAGTGCAAATGTTGCAGATGTTAGGCCTCTCATGCTCTTCATGAAAAGGCATATTTGCTATTGTACTAGAAAAAGTACTTACTGACCTTCCAGCCTTCTATTGCACTTCAAAGCAATGTGGCATACAAGTACCAGTCCATACAGATACACAAATCCTGGGAGAATTAATATGTTTTCAATGTCAGCATCCTGATGTCTGTTTTCAGTAAGTGATGACCTAAAGAAGTCTTCTGGAGAAATTCAGATGGCCAACCAAAAAAACCACATCTATTATGTCAGATACACAAAGTGGACAGGAAAAAAGGCCAATGAGGTAACAGACTTGCAAGCTACATTTGCATTACATATATTCCAAAGTGATTGAGTCTTAAAAGACTTACCAAGAAATCTTCCTTTCCCTCTTTTTAAAATTACAGTCAAAGTATCATTTGTAGAAACAATGTCTGTAATGAAGGACAGTAATTTGATTGTGTCCCACAGATCTTACACTGTATGCTGAGTTGAGCAGTGTGCAACTATTATTATTATTATTTTTTTTTTTCTTTACATCTGTCAGTGCCAAAATGCTCAGCACAAAACAGAACGAGAAGCTTTGGGAAGCCTATGGCCATACAGCTCAAGGATTTAGTAATTCCTGCTTAGAGTTAACAAATACTGCTTCAGTTAGTTTCCCTTTTCGATGGTAATAATTATTTATAAATCAGATTTTACACTCCACAGTCACCATTCTTGTAAATCAGAGGCACCTTTGCTTTACAGTTCAACATTCATCTGAATGCAGAGGGAATCTAACCTGTGTAACAACTGAGCAATGGCCATCTGCTCTCTGTAACTTGCTCACATGTATTAGAGGCTGGATAAAACGCCAGGAAATGACAGCCTGAACTTGTCCTGATAGTATTTGTCTGGCATATTTCCCAGTAAACTTCTTTCCCTCATCATTTAATCAAATTCAACTCCATGTGCCTTTCCACTGTGGTAGCAGCAGCTCCAAGAGATCCCACAGGCTTTTCTTTTCAGCAGCAATGATGGTTTATGTAACTTCTACCCTACAGCCTTCCTCCTCAGTTTTGCCAGTGAGCAGAGCTGGGTTTAAAACAGCTGTTCAAATTCCTTTTAACCATTTCTCAATTCTTCTGCTCAGCCCAGTTTTATGAGTACAACTGGACAGATGGCACAGAAGTCAGTAACTGGGAGGCGACAATGCCCTGAAATGGCACTGCCCCAGAAAAGACACAGAAACATCCATTTAGTACTACATGACCCTGGGTTTAAACAGGGGAAAGAGTACAGCTGGGAAATAACGCCAGCTTAATACTATACCAAGTCCTGCTGAGTTTGCCATCTAGCCAAATTAAGCAACTTTTGCCATATATACTCAGACAGGAACGTGGATTTCCAAGGCATCTTGAAGAATAATTGGTTTTACACTGCTAGTGTGATTTCTCTTGTAAGTGTACTTTCTTGACTCTTCTTTCTTAAAGAATGGAATGTAGTTCTCCGTCTACATGATTTCTTTGGTAAATGGGACCCACAGCCTATAGAACAAAAAGCATTTCTAAAGGAATGGTTCTTAAATCATTTAAATTCCAGCACCAGTTATTTAAAATCCAGATCCAGCTAGTGGGCATGGGAAGTGTATATCCTGCCTAAGAACAGTACTAGGGAATGGCTTTCAAAGCAACTGACATTGCTGAATGCCCAGTATTATAAAATATCAGTGAGAAATAATAATGAAACCTTAATATAGTTTGGTTTAACTGCCCTCATCAAACATACAAATGTGTATTGCTGTCCACAGCAAGCACTCGCTCCACTATAAGTTTAAGGCCAGGCCTTGGTTTCACTTATAAAGGTTTTATCTCCCAGTTTCCTTCCCTTTTTTTGTTTTTTTTTTTTTCCTCCCCTCTTTCCCCTTTAAGGCTATCCTACTACTGAACAGAACTCTGAAGTAACACTTTGATTTGCAGGCTCACACAGATCAAATACTTTTGCCACTTTACATCTTTTCCTGTGTGTCACTGGAGGCAGCCAGAGTTAATGTTTAAGTGAAGGACTTCCTTTCTCCATTTCCCGGTTATCCTTCTGCAGAGCAGCCAGTATCTGGACATTTACAGAAATGACAGAGAAAAAGATATTAGATTTTAAAAGCGACTCAATAAACTGCTGCCTGAAGACCTTCCTATTTGAGTAGCTTTGAGCAATACTTCTTAAACTATTAAATATAGTTACTTTATCTAAATTGAGAACCTTTCCCAGTGCACAAGACTTTTTCCCTTAAGCCCCCATGGCGCAGTAAATACAAATTGATTTAATGAAGGTTTAAGCTCAATTAACCTTCACACACATATTTTTGAAGCCTGAATATGAGATTTTACCCAGATTAGACATATCTGGTACAATTAAAAGCAGCTTCCCAAGGGGATGTCATCTGTCTCAGGATAAATAAACTGTCTAAAACCATGGCAAGTGAGCAGCCTGCTCATAATTATTACCATGGCACTGACTGGGATTTGCCTAGCACTGCTGCTGCCCTAGATCTGTTTATGTCAGCATTATGTCAAAATCAGCATTTGCCTTCAGATTGAAAACTTTCACAGAATCACAGAATTGCCAGGGTTGGAAGGGACCTCAAGGATCATGAATCTCCAACCCCCCTGCCACACGCAGGGCCACCAACCATTCCACCTAATGCTAGACCAGACTGCCCAGGGCCCCATCCAATCTGGCCTTGAACACCTCCAGGGACGGGGCATCCACAACCTCCCTGGGCAGCCTGTTCCAGTACCTCACCACTCTCTCCATAAAGAATTTCCCCCTGGCTGAAGGACAATTTTATTTGATAGAGAGCACACTAATACCCACTTTCTCATGCTGCTGAAGCAGTATGTGCTCTCTGCCTTCTGGTTATACTTCACTGAAGTACAGAAGCATCCCCAAGAAGTGTTCAGGAACTGAATGACCTTAGGAACATTTCTTTTCAAAGAACTGCAACTTCGGCCAATTTTAAACAAGCTTCTGCCCAACAGAATTAACAAGAAATGAGTCTAAATTGCTCATATGGCAATTACATGACACTGCCTATTCTTCAAAGCAAGATCACCCACGTTATCACAACAAGGGTGTTCAATCCAGGTGTGAACAGAGCTGCTGCTAGCTGGCTGGCTGTTCAAAGAGTCCTAGAACTGGAGAGACTACAGCAAGGTCCTGCTCAAAGGCATTCAGCGTAAATCCTCAGTTATTCAATCATATGAGTTTATGAGAATTTGTTGTGCCATAGTAACAATATCCTTCATGGAAAAAAAGTCAGCCTTTTTAACGAACTGCGAATGACACCAAAATCTGGCCCAGAAAAGCACTTCACAAAGACCTCAAGGCAGCTAACAGAGAGTTAGGATTCCTTAGCTACTAAGCTGAGGGAGCTATGACCTAAGGCATAAGAATTGCAGAAATGCTAGGACAACAGCTAAATCTGTTCTACCATCTCTTGTTCTCTGCTGCTGATGACAAAGCAGTGACAGTAACAACTGTCACTCAAATTTCAGGCTAAGGACACACTGGCACAAAAACCTGGTGTTTTTTTGTGGCTAATTCCAGATTAAAAAAAAAAAGAACTTGTGGACATTCTGGATAGTCCTGCTTGCGGCAGGGGGGCTTGAATTTGATGATCCTTGGGGTCCCCTTCGACTCAAACCATTCTATGATTTTATGACACCCTGTTAACCACGCTTCTTGTAATCAGAAGTGCCTTGGCCATAATTTAGTTACGCATCTTTCAGTCTTTAGGCTCTTGATCTCACTGTCAGAGCGACCTAGAGAAAATGGAGTAAGATGGAAAACACCACCAACCTGTCTGATGAGGGAACCAGGATTAAGGGAACCACGCTAATCAGCAACTCGGAACGTTTTAGATGTGGTCCCACATATATAATCTCTAGACAGCATCATTCCAGAATGTGACCCACAAGATATCAAGCCTATAATTCCCACAGTACAGCATGGCAAAAGGTTCAGTGTGCATTTCTGAGTACTGATTATATCTGCTGCTGCAACATGAATTTGACTTCTTAGTTCTACACAGTCATATATAGTCCTGCAAAGTAATAGTAGCTCAAAGTATGCTGCTTACTTATGCAGTACAGCTACTGTAACCAAACAAGCCGATGCTAAAGATGAGACAAAATTAATTTTTTTTTTCTAAGCTGAAGAGCATTTGGCATTCTCTGGAAAGTAGAGCCATTGCTCAGTCCACCTTAGAATTTACCTCAAATGGTGCACCCATCACACTTAGCATTCCTTTTGCTAATTTAAAAAGGCATTTCTCTACAAAATACAAATGGATACCATAGCAAAGTGTCTAAATTTCTACTGAAATGTCATCATCTCAGTCAAAAAGAATTATCTTGCTAAGGAGCACTGCAACTGCTGAAGGATTTTTCAACATACTGTGCTTTTTCGCATTACCCATACATTACCAAAAGCCTGCTTCTCAAAAAAGCAAAATTCAGGACTCTGAGTCCAAACTCATCTCGTGAACTTTGTACAGACTGAACATAGGTAGAGACTACCACAGTCAGCATCTTAGTAAAAGGAAACAAAATCCCATACACTCTTTTTTCTTGGTACTGATTCTGTCAGTTCCAATAGTGGCACCTCAACAATTCTTAGAATGTATGGGATGCAAGTAAACTCATAGCCTCTACCCACCCCTGATTTGGAAAAGGATGACAGGCTAGAGAGGGAAGAGGCCTTTTTATGGAAACTTACTCAGTAAAGGAGATACGTTGTGAAACAAGGCAGCTGGTGCAGAAGTCAACGAGGTAGGTAAGACATCACCAATACTGATCCTACAGTGAGCTAAACCTAACATCTATTTGCTCCACAATTAAGCAACAAAATCTGTTGTTTGGGGGTACTTCTATACTGAACACACAAAGCGAGCTAAGTCACCCTACCTATCCTGTTTCTGCTAAAGTATTCTCCTAGATGTTGCCAAACACCATTCTTCACCGGTACAGCACATTCATCTGTTAATCAAAGATCAACATTCTTTTTACCTGAGCCCACTTTTTGTTTCTACTTTGCATCTGAATGGCAGCAATAGACGTAAAGAATTCTTCTGAAGGTAAGTCTTCTGGTAGCTTTGTTAAAAACTGGGCTATATGAATGAAATCCATTTTGGTCAAAATATCTTCAAAAAGTTTTAATATTCCCAGGGCTGTACGAAATAAGAACTCTTCTCCATCACGGCAGAACACATCCCAGACACGACACGCCAAGTCTAGTGGCAAAGATTTACTGTACAATGTGAATATCCTGAAAAACAGAGTAACATTTTCTGAGTTATTGCACAAGAAAAACGTATGGACCCTCAGAGAAGTACACAGACTGCTCATTACTGAGGTTTCTCAAATGTGTTTATTTGAATAGCCCCTCTGTATTTCAGAAGTATTCCTATTATTTGCAGCACAGCAATATGTGAAATAATACATAATTGTGCTATGCTGGTATGATAGTTATAGCACTTTCCAGGTTCACTTTTTTTTAAATCACACCATAAGAAAAATATATATGATTTTATGATGGGCATGCCCTGGCCACAAGTATAATTAAAGAAAAATCAATCATCACATTAGGACTGAAGATTCATGCGGTTTTAGCTGTGAGGACACAAAAAGCTGAATCTTAAGACATACTAAAAAAGGGATTCTGTGATTTAGATGAAGGAGAAGATGAAGATTACTTCAGTGTCCAAGACTGGATTCACTGGCAAAGCAACAATAGAGTGAGTTTTGGAAGATCAGCTTCGTCTCTAATGAGTTGAGCAAGACAGGCAAGATTTCCAGAAAGAATGAGCAGGTAGCTGTGATAATACTCTTGAGACAGATGTGATCTCTAAAGAGCAAAGGTTACAGCAAGAATCTCCTCCTGGTGGCTAAAATAACATTTTGGTAACTGCCAAGAAAACAATTCCTCCTTCATCAAACCACTGATGCCTTTGCACCAAGGAAGGCAAAGATACTCTCTTTTCCTTCCCTGACCCTAAAAAAGACAAAGCAGTACAACATCATCATAACCTCAAAAAAGTGCCAACAGTTACATTTACTGGAATGAAGTGACAGTATGCAAGGAAAAAGAGTCACAATAATCTTTCCCTTTGAAAATTTAAAGAGAGAGTACTACTCCACAGATGCATCACATCTTCTGTCATTGTAAAATTGCAAATAATTCCTTTTCCAGCAGAGGTCAGCAAAATCTTACATGTAAATCAAACCTTCCCATATTAACATTTAAGGGTGCTGAATCTAACAGTAGCTCTCTTATGTTTAAGATTTTTCCACTCCCCACCCTCTCCAATTTTCTATTCAAGAAATTCTGGTTTTCATTAAAAAAAAAAAATGAAGCTGAATGGATATAGAGAGAGACATAAAATATGAACGAACATATTTTTCCAGTAAATTCTAACAATCAAAGGCTTTCTGAAGTATCTTTTCTACTTAAGGTTATTGGAATGATGTGCCATAATTAGCAAGCTTTTCTCAGTCAGCACACATTGGGAAAACTGGGCAATATCCCACTTTACAAGCTGCAAGATCAGATTAAGTCTCTTGCAATTCAGCTGATGATTTTTTTCTTTTTAATAAAAAGTGGGAAAATATTGAAATTCTGCTCACCAAAAAGCTAGCATATTATATAATAACGTGGTAGAGTCTGGAATGAAATATTACACAATATATTATTATATATAAAAAAATAGCAGCAACCCTTATTTGGGTTACTGACTGACGTGTTGAACTGCAGAACTTGTATATTCTTTCAACACTTTTGTACAGTCACAATGCCATGTAACAACAACTCATTACAGAATACTTACACAGCAGAATTAGGACTTGTATACACACGTACACGTGTACAGGAAACAGCAATGGGTTTTCCATTTGGAAGGAGCAGTATAATAGGAAGCAATTCAGCAGAGTGCTTTCCTGGTCACCAAGCTGCAGGCAAACTCTCAGCCAGTAATTGGCACTGGTTAAAGATAAGCAACAATGCCTAATTTTGCTCCATTTTATTCCCAGAAGCTATTCTTCTGTCATGAATCAGACCTAACCTGAATAACCCACGTGTGTAAAATCTGCAACTATGCAGAAAATTAACTGTCAGAAAAAATAGTCCCATCTATTTATTAGAACACTACTTTCTGTAGGAAAAGATTTACTTGGATAAAAAAGCTGTCACTTCCAACAAGGGATTTGACACTGATCTCTTCATAATTCACAAGGAAGTGCAATTTGCAAGAATTTCACTAGTCAATTAACTTTCATTAACACCAGCATGAAATCAAATGCATCAAGCCCTATGAAATGGAAATCGGGCCTTCCGGAATAAGCAGTGGTACAACAGGAGGAATCATTTCTAAGAACTGATACAGTATTTGCTCTCAGAAAACATTTCCTACTGGAAGACATTTTTATTATACAGCTGAGCTACTGCTCTGAAATCCAGCAGAAATTTATGACAGCCATAAAGCAGCTGCAGCAGCTCTCAGCAACGCCAGCACACGACTTGCATGTGATCTGTTTGCACTGGAGAGCAGGATGAGTCTCTGCCTGCAGCTCTTTCAGCTCACTACGAGTCCCAGCCAGGTGCAGACAGCGGCTCACAGAGATGTTCAGTGTCAGAAAAATAGAAACAAAAGGTTTCTGGCTGCTCTCTGAAAGAAATACCAGATACACACTCCTGCTCCTTCCCACCTAGGACACACGTACTTTCAAGTAGATTCATGAAATCTTGACTGGTTTGAGACAGGAAAAGTATACAACCAGAGTCTTGCTTACCAAGAAAGCTCTGTAACCATAATTTGATTATCATGGCTCTGTTTTGTTTTCCTCCTCTTTTATTTTTATAAATTGTCTTCATTAAAATATTGTTAGCAACAGTGCTGAGGGCAGGTTTTGGATTGACAACTCCTGCACAGCAATGATGACACCACTCAGATCTTGTATATTCTTCTACCACGCGTTCTTTTGCCACATCTCTTTTACACAAGAATCTCTCTGCAATTTCTCAGTTCAGTTGTGGAAATTGCTAAATTAATTCAGCTTTTGAACTTACTCTAAGATCCTTTCACTTTATCCTGATACTCCTTTATCACTGTTACATTTTGTAACAACTCCTCTTTATCTGCTTTGAGACAAAACCTGCATCCTTCTAAGTGTCTGCTGCATTACTTCTTGCATACTCCTGCATAGTGGAATCTCTATTTTCATTGGTATCTTTAAAGTTATTGCAATAAGACTGCTGTTAACAGCTAGTTTAGTACAATTTTTTAAACATTACAGCTGAAGAAAGTAGAATCATTTATTTCATTTCTAATAAGGGGGGAAAAATACATACAATACAATGCTGATTTCAACAGAGCAACTCAGCAAAATTGACTGCATTCTAAAATGTGCTGATACAAATACTGTGGTGGCTTCTGAGCAATTTCATCAGGTCAGAAGCACCCAACAAGCCATGTTCTCTCACTCAGGAGTACTACGTGGCAATGCAGTATTTCACCTTACTCTGCAGAGACTGATTTTTTGGAGTCTGGTAACAGCTACCTCAAATTTAGGAAAAACAGAATGTCACAAGTGATCTTTGGACTGAATTACTGTCCGAGTTTCTGATCTATTTTTTCTCTGAAATGGAGGCATGCATTTAAAGCATAATAGTGAACTTCAGTTTTGAGGGGTGAGGTGTTAATGGCATGACACAGGCTGTGCTTTTCCTGATGTCACAGACAGCAAAGCCTATAAATATTTCATTGGAAGTGCCCACAACAAACATTTGCACAAACAAACTGTCCTGGCCCTTTGTCATAACAAGCAAACAGCGTCAAGAGAAAGTTAGTGCTCACATAACACAGTCAATGCAGCATTAAAGAACCACTGAGCAATCCATCAGAACAAACAAAGCCCTGGGCTGTAATTATTGCCAAAATCATTTTTCTTAGTAGGGATGAAGAGGTACTTGTACAGCAACAGCAGGCCATAAATAGACAGCGTGTGTCCTCTGTAAATCCACATTCTGCTCTGCTCAGAAGAGCCTGCAGTACAGCAGCTGACAGTGCTGAGTGACCAAAACTGGGCTACTGAGGCACACTATTTTCCCTCTGTTCCCTGTGAACCTGATTGCACACTGCTCTTTACAGCCTTTGCACACTTGATTCCCTCTGCATTCTTGAACCTGACTGTGCACTGCTCTTTACAGCCTTTGCACATTTGATTCCCTTTGCATTCTTCAAAAAACTAAAAGCCTGCCTAGCTTCTGAAATTTAGACTAAAACCTAATTTGAGCTTGAAGCTCATGTTCTTTGTAAAGAGAAGCCTTACTTGGGGCAGGTAGC
Organism: Phasianus colchicus; assembly: GCF_987193195.1. NCBI lineage: Eukaryota > Metazoa > Chordata > Aves > Galliformes > Phasianidae > Phasianus > Phasianus colchicus. The sequence goes on along the minus strand of NC_143439.1, from coordinate 61,304,682 downwards.
TATTGCAGGTAATACTGCTGCACCTTGTAATTAAATTTTTAAGTCCTCAGTGTCTGCCTGTGACAGACAGCATGAGTTCTGCTCCTTAAATCCTCTACCAGTCCCAAGAAAACCCAAAGAATATTACACTGCTGGTCCCACCTTTATGCACAGAACTGCTTTTTCTTGGAACATATGCCCTCAATAAATGATGCAAGTCTAACAACTGTATTGCCACTTCCTGTAGCACTGGTATTACGAAGCAGCACAAAGAAGACACGTTGATTCCACTGTAATTGCAGCAGGAGAACAAAGGTTTCCCAGCAACTGGTCTGCACAGCATTGGCTACTGGAGTCCTCCCGCAGCTGGCACCGAGATTTACTGCATACATGCCTGCACAGTAACCATGCCAGCCACCAGATCAGCAGCAGGCATCCCTCTGGAGCTGAGAACAAATGTGCATTTAAATAAAAGTAATGTTGATAGGGCAAGGCTGTTTCACAGAGATTTCTACCTACAACCAAAAGGTCTGTCTACCTAGAGAATTTGCAGGGTTCAGAATTGTAAAAGCACCCCTTCACCATATTCTTCTCAGACTTGAAACATAATTGAAACCTCATCCTTGTTTTTCCAGAAATAGTTCTGTTTTTAGGTGCTACAGCAAATTCACTCTCAAACTGGCAGTCACTCGGGAGCCACAGGCAACATTCTAAACAAAATTTTCAGGAGTCCTCTCTTGCAAGAACACAGACCCACCTGATTTTCCTTCGTATCTTTTCTGTAGTACCTTCTGCCTAGTTCTCTATTAATTTCTATGGAAGGACAGCAGATACAATCTTTAAGAGAATTAAGTTTAAAGTGGACATTTAAAAAAAAACAAATCTAAATCTGCTTCCTATGGCATCAAAAGAAATATATATACACACATATATGCATAAATACATATACAAACACACATATACATATATATATAAACACATGTACACATGTATTTAAGTAATTGTCATGGTTTTTCATGGTATTCCACATCATGACATCATGCAAGTGATCTGTCAAAGCTGGGGACGGGGGAGCACTTCACTTCTTGGTTCCCAGAGTGTTTTAGTACTTTCCCACATGGTTACCACCTCTGGGAGGACAATATTATACCAAAATCCCACACAGCTGAATACCAACCCTACTGTCTAACTAAACTAACGCTGTAGTGGGACGAGCTGTCTAGCTGAAGACAAATGTGAGGAAATTTAATATAGGATTTCTCAGGACTACGCAAGTAGTCCCCATTCCTGAGGCTTAATATAATTTCAACATCTTTCCTCTTGTCACTGGATGTGCCAGCCCTTGCCCTCTTCCTTTTCTTCTATCCTATTCCAGTGTTATTCTGGCATTTTCTTGCTGTGCATTTAAAGAGATCCAACATTCAGTCATAAAGAATTAACATCTACAAATGTTGGGAGAAATGAGCCAACCACCACACTTCTCATTTCTCTACTCAACTTGCATTAAAATTTAATGCCAGTGTAACTGCAAAATCAAACAAAACCCACGTAACAGTACTCTCTGTGCAAAAGGCACATGCAAATGCAAATCAAGGAACCCGTGAGTGCTGATGAAACTGCCCGGTATCACTGCGAGGCCACTCACAATCACCTCCCAAAGTGATCAGAAGTCAGAAAGAATCTCTGAAGGCAAAGTAATGTCTGAACAACCTGACAGCCTCTTATGATGACATGATTGACTTGGTGGATGAGTGAAAAGCAGTGGATATGGTTTACAATGATTTTAGCAAGGTTATCACCACTGTCTCTCATAAAATCCTCAGCAATCCTATGATCCAGTAAGAAAGTTCACCTATTGAAACTTCTAGCTGTTAGACTGGACAGAACAACTTGAAATGGATTTCTGGTCCAACAATCAGCCACATGCTCAGCAGTAACAGTAAGTTTCAAAAGATCATCAGGGTACTGAGAGCTTGGTTCAGACAGAACTGGATTAAGATACAGACTGTTTTCTGAAATAACAGCTTATGAATCTTGGAAAAAAAAAAATAGAACCCACAAACTGCTGCTGGGAGTTCCATCTTTAACTAAAACTGTTCAGTCAAATACTTGAGAACAGAAGAAGATTCCAACAATTTAAAGGCAAGCCAATTTTCACGAAAAAGATTTCATCATTCCAAAATTGACAATGAAGCCTTGCTGGCTGAGGAGAGACATTTCAGCTGCCTCCAAACCAAAGCCTGATAGGCACAAATGCAAACACTCAATTTGGAATACTTCATACACTGAAATTTGACAGGACTGCAAATAAGATTCATGCCTTTATTCTCCCTCTAAGGAAAAAGGCTAAAATTAAACAGAGATAAAAAGAAAGGCAATCTTACAAAATAAAAGGATTGTAACTAACTGACTGCTAAGTGCAATACTTGGAGTAATTAGAAACACATTAAGCCTTTATGCTACTGAAGTACAGTTTTTAAACAACCTGTGCAAGGATTCTCTACATAGGATCTGAGACCACGTAACGTAGGAATAATGCACTGCTCACATCTATGTCTTTACTGCATCCTTCCTTATTTTCTCAGCATTTGGATATGTTATCCAGCTTTATGCAAAAGAAGCTTCAAATTCAAAAGACCTAGAGTAATAAAGGCTGAGCAAATATTAAGCTTACCACAGAAGTTTAAGAAATATTTGAATTGGTAAATTCAATTGCTGAACGCAAGATAAAACTTTTACCTTAAAAAAATATTAAAACTAACAGAGCTCCAGCTTACATTAGGAATATAGACGTGCAGCTATAAGCTAGTATGCAGATTAGTAATTATGCTTTCAATGTCTTACCAATCAATAAGATAGATATCTGGAGTTAAGTTATTTTTTTTGAAGTGAGCAAATAGCTTTGGCAGATTTTCTTCAAAGAATACCTCAAATGCAGCAAAATAAGTCAACATCTGGGAAAACAACAGGGAGAAAAAGCAGTTAGTTTTATTATTAATAGGCTTAAATATCCTATCTGTTGTTGGATTAACATTCTTCAAAAAAAGGATCGTATAAATTACATGGTACAATAGAGCTAATCATTCACATAATAGACAGCATCTGCAAGTTTAAGACCAGTTCTATATATTGATCTCATATTAAACAATATAATTACTGTTTTGGGTCTTGGCTAGCTTCCATTGGAAAGAAAAATATCTGCAGGAGAGAACTTATTTGCTGATTACTCAAAATAATTATGGTAATGGAATGGTGCTTTATATCTGTGGCAATAACCTATATTACACTGAGTAAAATCCAAGACCCAATGGATTAAAAAATGAATTATCAAACTAAAACAATTTAATAGTCCACGGCAAGAGTGAAGAGTTCATTTGGCTCCAATCATAAATCATATTATAATACCAAAGCTTCTACTGTGTAACGTTTTAAAACAAAAAGAGATAAGTCATTTCCATTGCAAAGAGGGAGAGAGAAAGGTCACACAGAAGAGCTGAAGATCAGGACAAAACATTTATGGTGAGAAAAACAGATTCCAACCCCCAACCGATACCTTATCCCCTTAACTGTACTGCTTTTAATGTGAAGACTTTTGTGGTATTTTAAAAATTGAATGTTTAATGCAAATTTCGTAACAGAGAGCTTGGAAAATCTTCCTATATCCAACTAAGAGTTAAAAGCCTTTTTAGCTTTTCTACCTCTTAATATTCTCTTAATATTGCAGGAAGAGAAGTTCAGCAAAGTCCTCGAATGACTCAGTATTTTTAATTCAATATCCTGATTAAAGCCATGAAGAGTAGTTATGATTTCTTTGAAGCGTGAGTCGTATCTGCACACTTCTCCCCCAGAACATCATGATAGTAAAGGAGGAGTCCTTTGTGTGAAATCCTGACCAGGATGATATGCAATTCCCCATTTTTACCACGTCCTTTAAGAATTTTTCTTCCTATTTCATCTGAATATAGTGACAGACAGACTACCCTCATCAATAGCAGCAAAGGAGAAACTGATTCAGTAAGAGTTTTAAGGCTTACAAGCCAATACGAGATGAGCATACTGAAGAAAAAACCACAAGGTTACGTAAAATCTCTGGCCTATTTGTTACTGAGAAAGAGCTTCATGATAAACATGAAGCCAAAAACCTAGAAACCCACTTTAGTGAACTGTACAACCAAAACAACTTCCCAATATGTATTTTTAAATGCACGAAAACCAAGCATCATGTGAGATCTCCAGTCATAAAGAGGAAGCAGGTAATGCAACAGACAGCCATACTTTCAAAATGACAGAATCACGGAATGTCAGGGATTGGAAGGGCTCTGTTTACATGCCTACACTGCAGTAAGAGTTCTACTCCATTTCTGAAGTACTTTATAGCAGGAATTTTACACAACTGCTATATCACATCTGCTGATGGTAATGCAGGTAGCGGTTAGAAATGCAACAGCAATCCAGGTGTTTATCTTGACAAGAAGGTAACTCAGTAATAATTAAAAAATCTAGTGTAATAAAACTGTAACCAATAAAAGAAATCAAAAGCAAGCAGGATAGATTATATTACTATAATTTCCACAAGTAACTCTTCTACTGGTTTTACTTTTTTATTAATTTTAAACAAAGTAGCATTTCATTATTGAGCTACAGAACTTAAACACAAAGTTCAGGGTAGACATCAGATCAGTATATGAACCACAAAAAACCAAAACTGTCTTACTTTGTCTCTAAACTACAAAGTTTTCTTTGTAGTGTGAATTATGGCTTTGTAATTGGACAAAACACTAATATTACTGCTAATTTTCTTTCACATAGCAGCACCTTATGGGCACTATCCAAGAGACTCCCAAGAAACATTATTTCAGCTAGTAAGTATCTAATTCCAGCAAATTTAACTCTGATACCACCTTCAGAACAACTGTATTTACATGCTGAATGTGTAAGCATGTCCTCCTTTTTCAAGTAATAGAGATGACTGATACTGCTGGTAGCAATGGTAGTGTTAGAAGAATCCCCTAAGGGCATTAACAAGTGATGAGATTCAGAAGCTTCAACAAGAAATTACGTATTGGTTTTCCAGTAGAAAATGCTGATAGGATTCCTGGTGTTCTGTTTAAGAAACACAAGTGGTCAATGTTGATGTAAGCCACTTCCATGATTTATACTCCCCATTACAAGTCTTGAGAAGCAAGATCCTATTTTTATAGTGTCAGATGGTAACTAAGTGAGAAGGAAATGCAGAATACCATTTATTTTTTGAAAACTGAATAAATTAAAAAGTATTTCAGGAAATGACTCTTATTTTGTTATGGTACACAGTAGCCCTCTGTACATACTAACAAGAAACGTCAGACAATTCAGAGATTTGGACATCCAACACGCACTGAACATTGTTAAGGGACAGACGGGGGGACTGGCTGCTCATCTGATTCCCCATTGCCATCTTTAAAGAAACTGCCAGAGAGTAAGGGATGGGAAAGTGCTTTTCCTGCAACAGACTAATTTTAGCAACATATTAGCTTGGGATAAAAAGGACCTTCAAACCACATCTAAATGCTGTTTTCATCTTTCAGCTCAAACACACTTAAAATAATATTCTCATGACTATTCCCTGAGAATCATAAGCTACTCATCAGCAGAACAACTTCATTCATATCTTCAAACCTTCCAGTTTGGTATTCAGGTTTTGTTTGCTGGTTGTTTTTTGAGGGGATGTGTACATGTGTCTGTGCTAGTTTTTGATTATTTTTAAACAAGTACGTTGCATTGAAGTTGATTCTGACATGTTTCAGGCTACTGAAGTTACGATTTTATTTTAAAACTTTACCTTCAACATGCAGACTACAGTTTTAGTGCATACTTACAAGGCCATGGTCCACACGGAAAAACGCCATTTGACAGGGCTTATTTAAAAGGTTAGAAAAAGCAATGAAGGCATCTGCAGTATCCAAGTTCAAGATTAGTACTGCTGCTATGAAAGACATGCCCTGTACCTGAAGAAAGGAGAAGTGTTACCATTCAGCAAGAATTGTATTCCTTCAAGAACACTGCCACATTTTTCCGCTCACAATCACTAGCGTTCAATGCACTCACTGCACTGTTGAATTTTGCAAAACTTTCAGAAAGGGAGGATTTTTTAAACTATGTAACCATTTGGTATTGAATGTTGAGAGCATGGAAGCTAACAATCCCCATGTTGCTTCACAGAATAAAAGAATGGCTTGGGCTGGAAGGAACCTCAAGGATCATGAATCTCCAACCCCCTGCCATAGGCAGGGACACCAACCTCCTCATTTAATGCTAGACGAGGCTGCCCAAGGCCCCATCCAATCTGGCCTTGAACACCTCCAGGGACGGGGCATCCACAACATCTCTGGGCAGCCTGTTCCAGCACCTCACCACTCTCTGTGAAGAATTTTCCCCTGACATCCAACCTAAATCTTCCCTCCTTCAACTTAAAATCATTTCTCCTTGTCCTGCCACTATCTAAGCTTTCAAAGAGTTGATTCCCCTCCTTTCAAAGACTCCAAGCACAATCCTAAGGAAGGAAAAGATGACTGCCATTTCAAACATGCAGAATAAAGGTTTTTCTCTGAAGAACAGAATGAAGATTTGTTCTCATTCCTCTTCTCCTATTGATGAGAGCAATGCATCCTGATTTGTGGAAATCCAGATTAGACTAGGACTCTATTCCTTCTTCAATCATTAGCTGGTTGGTTATGGAGAGATGCCATTACACACATTTCGTTCAGCATAAGCTCATGATACTGCTGCATTTTCCACAAAGCATATTATGGAGCTGACACTGAACCTAGCCAAAGACTGCTCACTCAAACGGTGTAGTGCTGCCATCACTGTGTCACACGGATCAAGATGTGACAATCCCTCCTGCAAACCAGAGGAACAAGCTCCCCCTCCTCACACAACAGCTTCCATGCCAAATGGAGCACACCATCTGATTCCCCTTTTTCTAGCACCCTAACAATCACGTTCAGAGGTTTTTTGCCAAGTAGCCAGTGCTGCTCAGAGAACAGGTATGGCATCTATGTACATCAGTCTTCTGTAAAACAACTGCTGTCAAATAAAGAACAATCTCCTATCTACATCTTTGCTCTGTTTTTGGTATTGGTTTTTGTTGTTCTTATGCTCTTTTTTTTCTTTCTCCAGATTCAATAAAGAATGTGGAATCTACTCTGTCCTTTCATAATCACTCCCAATACTTTTAGGGAGCTCACACTGCCTGGATTGATGTTGCTTTATAGGCTGTTACACAGCTGTTACAGACTGTAAATGGCTCACTATGCTAAGGTGCAGAAATGTATATAAAAAGGAGTAACAAAGAATACAACAGAACAGTCTCAGTAGAACTGCCATTAAGAACAGCATGTACTTCAAAGGATCCATTAACTACATCTTCTCTTTCAACTCCAATTTTCAAGTACTAAAAATATGTACTTTTGACTTTTCCAATGACTTAAACTGTTAAAAAGCTTAAATTTAGCAACAGAACAATTACATGAGACACACTTCTCAAGCGTGTGTTGGAATATAAGCATACAGAAACCCCACAATTAGTCACAAAATAACTTAATACTTGTCTATGAAGGCCTGTTAAAGAATTCTCCCTCCCCCTCACTCTCCCTCCCCATCCCAGGTGAAAAAGTTCACTTACATATCCTACGTCAGGTCTGTAACAAGTATAGGCTCCTAAAATACTGTGCAATGTGTCATGGTAAGGACCACCCTATAATTTCATAAAAGCAAAACAACATATCTAAGTACACTGCAAACACATTAAAAACTCTTCAATGCTACTGACAGTTTGTATTACTTCTGATAACTCATTGTTACTCATATTATTTTATTCACGCTCCCCAGAGCAGCTTCGAACATTCCCAAATCTTTAAAAAATATATCTTTTTACCTTAGAAGCTTGTAACAACTGCATATACCACATGTATTATAGATGCACAATTATATCAGTTATATACGAAATCTATATACAAGACAAATGTAAGCCTAAGAGACTCATTTCAGCTTAGCAGCATTTTGATAATTGTGCCAAGAAAGCAGAACACTAATGAGAACTATTTAATTGTCTATTAGACTAGAGGCAGCATGCAATCATGAAGAGAATAGTTAGAACAGCAATATGCTGTAACATGTACGCACAGCATATCAAGCATATCAATGACTCTATAGCTGAAAAGAATTTCATGCTGTTGCCTATTAACAGCTGCCATAGCTTACACCAATTATAACTGGCTGAGAATTTCTAAAGGAAGATGTTTTTTACCCAAAAATGTTGGTTCATCACAATCCAAACTTTTTTTTACAGGGACGTCAAGAATTTTTATAGAAGGACAAAATATTTGCTTAGAACAAGTCACTAAAGCATACCAAAAAGCATGTAAGTTACACTGGTCTTTTATGGAATCAAAAAAAAAAAAATTCCAATCTTTCCTGCCTGAGCTTTGCTTTCTCACTTCCCATGCATTTGCAATGCAGCTGTGCTGATTCACTGACTTGGAAACACTAACCTGTATCACTTGGACAGAAACCAGCATGAACTGGACTCTATGAACCCAAACACAATGGTTAGCTAACAGATTGCTATTTTGTCTCTCCCAAACATGCAGTATTTTATGGTTAGTCTTTTCTAAATTTCCCAAATCTGTAAGAACTTTTTCTCTCAAGATGTCTACTCCTTTTTTTGTAGCAGACTGTTTCAACCAGGGGACAGACAAGATCACATAAACTTATTTTCTCAAGAGAAGACAAGCTGAATGTTAACACTGCTTACCTGTTGGAATATACAGAGATTAGGAAACGTTCTTGAGATATCCAGTTTTATTAACTCCAAACTTGCTTCTCTGTCAGCTGTAGAAAATCCAGCATCTACAAAAGCCAAAGTTACTGCTCTCATTACACGCATCACTGTACACCTTTTCCCCCCTACAATTGTTATGAAGTCAATAGTGTAGAAAGAAAGAGAGGGAGGCAAGGCAAAACATGCCAGAAATTTCATTGGCATTCTTTGACAAACCAACAGACACACAAGCCTGATGGCTTTCAAACAAGGCTTCCTATAGTTCTTTACATAGTCACCTCTGTGCAGAGCTTCTGGTGAGAGAAGATCTAAAGAACTATAGAACGGATGTCACCTCTCTCTTCTACTGTTGGCTCACATCCCAAAATCATATTTACTCTCTGTCTTGTTACAGATCATGGTCCAAAACTCGAAGAGACCTCACCGAGAGTAAATTTCTAAAGCATCTGAGACCCAAAAAATTCAGTTCTATTTCATTCGTCCTGGTTAAATATAGTTGGGAAAACTACCTATTGCCACTTCTGGAGTAGTGAAAAAATAAGACTTGTCACTAGCAAATAGCAGTAATACAGTTATAACAACCGTATGAAGATACACAGTCCAGAAAATAAAATGCAAGAGAAAGCTGGAAATGTACCTAATGTCATCATAATTAAGATGCAGGAAATTGCATCTTAAGAAAACAAAGTTGGGGATTTCCAACTAACCATGCTTTTCTGTGGATAAACACCAGCAGTATGTATGTTCTCCTTTTTCTACTCAGTGTAATTATTTACCAAAGACAAATTTCAAGCAGCAGCGTAATACTTTCAAAAATACAACTCCTCTCATCAATTAGTAAATCTCAAACCACTTCATATGCAAAAATAAATTGCTTCTCTCTGAAACATGCCCAGGAGATGGACCCAAAGCCGCACTAAGGAACTAAAATTTAACTTTCTGCTGTGATTTGAGTTCCAATTACAAAACTGTAGATGCAGCAAAATATTTGTGTTTCAGTTCAAATTAGAACCTCCTAAATGTTCCTAGTTTTCCTACAAATTAGGTATCAATTCATAACTGTACCTAGAGGAAGATTTCAAAGAAAAACTGAACAATCATGGCATATAAGGGACAAAAGATTCATTAAAAGAAAGAATGCAGCTATTTTTTTTGTGGAAGAAGTTTTTTTTTTTTTAAATCAAATTCATCTTTATAGCTTTTTTTTTTCTTTTCTTTTTTTTTAATCTTAGGGAACAATTTAACCAAATCTTTCATTTTATATCATAGCATTAGTTATTCACCAAAAGAAAACATACCTTCACATTCTACCTCAGCCCCTACCGTGCTACGTGATCGCCATTTCTCTTTGGCTCGAGCCAGACAAATATCGTACAGTTCTGGAAAAAGAAGAGTAGAGAAAATCAAAGCTGTTATTTGAATACACGAGCTTACTGTCAAGTACCAGCCATGTACCATATGAGCAATGCTGCTCCAAGCATACAAACAGCAGTACATGCAACATACTAATTGAATTTTTGATTATGGTTCTGAAAGACCTGTTCCACTGACCTATAATTTAAGATCGAGAAAGAGGGAAAGGCAATCAAGGCAGAAATTGCATTCTATGTTGAAGCAATTATTTTTCCCTTACAGAGCACTGACATTCAAAGTCACAGTCTGAACAGATGGCTAGGATAAGACTACCAAATTCAAGGCAGGAACTAAACCGGAGGTAACTGAACCAAACACAGAAAAGCAGCACAATACTAGCAAGAGTACAGGCAGTCTACTGTCTTTCCATACTGGAAATAATTGCTCTTTCAAAACTGTTCTGCTGTTGTGTGAAGTAGCACACTACTTCTGTTTTCATTAACACACATATAAGCAGATGGACTAATTTTCCTGGAAGTCTTTCAATCTCATAAGCCCTAACTTCTTGCTCTAAATCGGCAGACTGCGTACTCACAGGCATTACAACATGAATAGCAATTCTAATATGAGAAAAAGTACAAAATCTTACATCGTTCTGACCATTTCTGTGTAACATTAAAGCAAGACACGATGATGGCAATAATCAAACAATTCATGGCAGCAATCCTAGAACAGCTACAAGATTAAAAGATACAGCATTTTTGAACAAAGCACGTAAAAGCACCAGAAATAAAACCTAAGCAGATAATACTTCATGCCCACAAATCAGATTCTGATGCAACTCAGTAAATACAAGACTCATTTCTCTTCATTTCACAACGCAGACAAGACAACAGTCTCACCATGGGTGATGTTTAACTCGTTGCCAATTGCCAAGCTCCAGACTTTGCCTCTCACGCTCGGAGGAATGCCCTGCCACCACAACTCTCGAACTTTACGGGAACAACACCTGTTCAAAACAAAATGCATTCTAAGAAAGATTTCATTGACAGCTGAACTGTAAATGTGTCTTCTTACCATAGCAAAAGGGATACAGACCAGAATGAACATCAGTGAGCCAAGAAGTCAAACCAGATTGGCACATATCAATTATTTAGTACTACTTTGTCTTGAAATACAAAAGGAAAGCTTCCTTCCTTCTGAAGTTAATGGTTTATTTGACAGAAGCAGTGCAGTCACAGTAACTGTAACATTCCATCATAGATGACCAGCAAGAGTTGTAAGGAACAGTAATAAAGAAGTGAAAAATAGATCCTTGCATATTGCATATGCTAAAGTCTGGACAGACTTAAAATTCTATGTAAAATTAATTACATAAACAAGTTACAAATCTACTCTCTCAGTCATTGCTTCCTTGTGCAAATGGGACATGCAGTTACCCACTCAGCTTTGCCTCTCCAGCATGAATTAGAAATTTTTAGGTAGAAGCACAAAAGACATTTTAACAGAACACAGACACAGAAATTGCTACAGCTTTCAGGAAAGACAAAGAACCCAGCAATGCAATGACCTACAAGCAGATCCTCAATTAAATGTAAAATATGGAACACACTGAGGAACTTCTGGCTTTGTAAGCCAGAACAGTAAAATGCATACTTAGATTTACAGCAGACATGACATGCATCTTCAACTACTAAAGACAGACATTTAATCTACAGTTTATTTATGCTTTATTTTACATTTGGTTCTCTAATTCAGTTGCATTTTCCAGCACATCGCGTCAATATTTCTAACGGAGCAACTGCACATCATTAAGCAAGCTGCATTTATAAAAGCTGTGGTGGCTTTTGTTATAGTTGTATTGCTTTTATGCTCTCCAGATTGGAAGGGGCTGGTTTTTTTGTCATTGTAAAGTCCATGAAAAACTGGAGAGTGAAGGTAGCTTACCAACCGTATGTGCTGTATCTTTGTAGAAAATCTTGTAGTATTTCAGCTTTTTTAAAACAACTTTTTCCCTACTTTTCTTTTCCATCACCTGATTATCTCAGTAGATCTACCACTAATTAAAGAGGCTTAATAGTGCCATGCACGTACTTCACTCCATGTTTGATACTGAAACACCAAGCTCAAGACGTAGGCAAGAAAAAAAACCCTCATTTTTGATAAATGCAGTTAAGCATTATGCTTTCTGCTTTTATACTTGCTTTCATGGATCACTTCTCACTCTTTTACAGTTTCCAAGTATCTCCAATCCCCACTGAAGACCAAGCAATGAGAATTAGAACTGCATTACTTTTTATCACCTTATCAAACTAATGAAGCCTACGTTACTCATTATCTTTGTCACTGTGTGAAGATGACTTCCAAACAAAAGTTACCAACACCATTTAAAATTACACTTGCTAAATCTGTAACTTCTCTTCAGGATACAGAAGAGTTTTAATTAAAACTCAATGTAACATACTGTCTTACATGGTTTCCCAGTTGGGCAAGATTTCGTTGTTCCAAGTTAAAACAGCATTGCCAATGCTATCTTCCAGCTTACAGCGTTCCTCCAGTTGCTTCTTTCTCTTCTGGGCTTCTTTAAGCTCTGCAGGAAAGCAATTTTTTTTTTTTTTTTTTAGTTTAAAACCAGGGAAAAAAAAAAAGAAAGCTAGCTATACAGGACTATGTAGCCATGTAAAATCACCTTACATACATCTATGTTTCCAGCAGACTATTCCAATTCTAAAATTTTAATGTATTGTTATTCTAAATGTTCTACATCGCAAATCTACAAACTGGAAACTCCCAGAACAAAATCCTACGTTTTTCACGTTCAGTTTAAATGTATTTTACATCTTTGCATTACCATGCAGTGCTTCTTTTATTACATTGCCAACTACTGTTTGCTCCACAGATAAATTTGTTAGATGTGATTTAACAAACATCAGCAGACATGCCTTATAGATTCACAGTGGAAATACAGAACCTGTGTGTGTACACACAATCTGCAATATGGGCAAGTACTGATTGGAAAGGAAAACTAATTGTAGGATGCCACGTACCACACTCTTTGGAATGAACACACACCACTTGTTGGGTTCACTTTAAAGCACAACAGAAGCTAGGGCTGAACCACACCAACTGCCTCCACGTACCTCTGGCTTTGATATAACTTCTCTGTAAGTCTGTCTTAAACAGACACATTTTTCTCTAAACAAAAACAGTGCTTACACACTTTGATTTCCTGAACTCTGTACAACACATTACTCTGCCAAGTCATTCACCTGCAGAGGTTGTAGGCAAAATGTTTTTTGTTTTACTGGAGGTACTTATCTGATAGAATGACATACTCTCATCTAGTGAACACAGCACAAAGGCTTGGCCCACTGCCTAACCTGAGCATCACTCCATTTCTCCCAAACCACCTACTGTATGCACATAGAAGGAAAGGAGAATCTCCTCTGGACCAGTACCTGCTACATGAACATAGTGACATGGAGGTCACAAAAAAGGGTAGGATGAACTTTCCCACCAAAACCACAATGGAATATTTTAATTAAAACGTCAGCTGTAGAAAGTGAGCGACTTCGTGCCACTTCCCCGCTGCTTCATATAGCTCACATTTGTTTCTGGAAAAACAATATTTCCAGAAGCTCTCCTTGTAGACACAACTTCCACGTGTCCAGATTTCCTATTGATGCAATGATTGTTTTTATTAGAAGGCTGAGATAGTACAAAATAATCTGCAAGAAACCACTGCTATCAGCTCCACCTGATGTGCACAGTATAGTGCTACTGAGACACTGCTGTGAAGCCAGACAAGAAATGAGAAGCAAAACCTGAGGAAAGATGTAAATTTTAAGTGGGAGACTGATCATCAAACAAACTTCCTGCACGGAAACTACACGTACTTATGTATGACAGCCTCCTGGAATAAAACTCTAACATATTTTTAGTTATTTAAAACTAAACTTTGGGGGCTTTTTAATGAAACTACTTTTGTCTCTCTCCTTTCAGGATTGATTCTTCTTAAAAGGGAAGTACAAATCCCTCACGACACAGAAAAACCGAATGACATAAGTATATTTCAAGTTTTGAAATAGCCATTAACTTTACTGCATTCTTCTGAAGAAAAGAAACTCCATCACCTCTTTTTTTTGCTTGAACCACCATTTCTTCGTACTGCTGCCTGTGTTTCTGAGCTTCTTCTGCTGGTTTTGCTGGGAGGTTCCTTAAATTAAAAAAAGCAGTATTTCAAGTTGCCATGTCCATCCAACGACAATTCTAGGCACTTTTAAAAGAAAAGCATAATGCTGCCCGACATCAAAATATTTGATTAAGGAGTAGTCCAACAGATTCTTGGAAAGATTTTTTTTGCTGGAGTCAGCGGAAGAGAAGGAAAGAACACTTGAACAGCTATGAGTACTTTTATACACAAAATATGCTGAGCAATTTCCTTTTGTTTGGCAATTTCAGCATTTTTATTATTAAACCAACTGAACCCACAGACTAATCTTCATAAATAAAGGGAATATAGTGGTACATAACTAGCTGGTAGCTTTACTTTAAACTGAGCACTTACAGATAAAGACCTTATTCACTCACTGTGTACTTCACTAAGGACTACATCCATAGCTTTCTTCACTCATGCAGTAATGGCTCGCTGCACCAGCTTCCTCCTCCTGTTCTCAGAGACCCCATTTCTCTTTTAGAATGCTTAACTCCCTCCCCTCACTTCTACAGCAACAAGCAGTAGCCATTCTGTGCATTTTGCACTCGCTGAGATCAACGCAGCCATTTTCTATTTGTGATTCAAGTAAAATCTCTACCATACAATACACATGCTCCTGTATCAGATCACATTAACTTTAAGCTAATTATATTAATAATTAACATAATCACCATGTATCTCACGCAATGATAGGATCACCAAAACATGAGAACAGGAACTAAGTATTTTGTTCATCATTGTATCATATTTCTAGTCAGTTAATATCTTTAGTTAATAAAAAAAGAAACACAAAAATTAATGTGTGTTCTCCTGTAAAGTCTCAGACAGAAGGCAGCTTCTAGCTGTCAATGCAGACATCATCAATAGCAGCATGCTTTACTATTTACATAATCACATTACCTGTAAAGCATGCATAGCCATATGCTACACACCCACAAATATTTTTAAGAATCAAGACTGTAATAAGAATACAAGAAACTGATTTGCACATTAATGTAATTGTTACCCGTGAAGAATGATTTTTTCCAGTTTCACTTATGTAAGTTGACTGGCTCTTTTTCATAAATCCAAAGTCTTTATAAATGGAGTTAAGGGAATTTTGGAACAGAAAACCGTAAGAAATGATTCAAATTCTACCAACTTGAACCTCACAACTTAAATTATTTGTTCCCTCTCTTAATGACATCATCATATGAGTGAGATGATGTATCTATTAAGATTCAACACTGTCCAGTTAAAGCTACAGAAGCTACAAAATATTAATTGATTTTTTCCTTAGACTTTTACCTAAACCCTTCAAGAGACCAAAACCCAGTGTAGCTCTTTTGGAAATAACATCTCACTGCATTTCTTGGAAGTCTGAATTTATTTATGTATTTATTTTTGCAGACTATCAACAAGAAATTACTTAAAGCCTAATAGGTAGGGAAAAAAAAGCCAACTAAAAAAAAAAAAAAAAAAAAGATTCTTTACAGAGATTCATTAGAGGTTGGCACTGTTGCTCAGTTTCCTCTATTAGAGGGAAGAAATCATGATTCAACTGTCCAAAATTAAAAAAACAACTTTTTTTGCTAGAAGTTCCTCAGTTTATCAACATGAGGAAAAGAGTAAAATCTGAATGTTATCCTGTAATGTACCATAATTGAATCTAGCTGAGTACTGCGTGTCTCAGAGTATGTCACATAAAGAATGATTTTAAGAGACAAGTTTTATTTAAAACAAGCCAGTATGCATTATTTCCAGCTATACACAAGAAAACTTACTATTACAAATAATCCCTCACTGGTTGTTTTGGGGTACTGAGAAACCAGCCAACCAAAAAGTGTCTTAAATGACCTTACAACTAAACTCGTTTGATAGGAGGATTTTTGGTGTAAATTTATTCATGAAAACATATACCATGTTATGCCAGCTCTTTGTATCAATGCACCACTCTATTAAAAACACAGACATCATGTCTGCAAGACTGGATACTGTCCATAAATTGACTAAATGCAACTTAATTTGTGAAATTCAGGGGTAAAAAACTATGAGAGCAGTTACAAATAAATCTTTCTAGAGTTAGTCTGCATATGCAATAATCTTATTACTGAAACAGAAGCATCAAAGAACTTGAGTTCCTGACAACCTTTATCACATGATGCTGATTCCACTGCAGAACAATCATTATATCATTCCATTATTTATATGGGTTTGGTCTTTCTCCACGCAAACAAAGACACTTTATCCTTGCTTCTCAATTTCCCTAGCTTTTACCAGCTTCATTCTTATCTTTATGCTCTCAATGGGAAAATAAAAATTCCTTGTGTTTAGAATTATTCAAAACTAAAGCTCAAAAAATGTTTTTACTATAAAATTACTTCTTTGAAGTAAGTTTGAATAATTTTTCTCATAACCATCACACTTGCATATTCATTAGCCCAGAACAAAAGTATTTAGATTTAAAATCATCTGTCTGAATTGGAGCAATCAAATACATGCAGAAAGAGAAGGTCTGCTAGCCCCATTTTGAAGGAGCTGTGATGCTTCCCAAAACTTACGCTGGTCTGTCTTCTAAAATAAGTGCAGTAGTGGAGAGTGGCTCAAAATCAAGATTCTTCCTCACATTCTGCTTAGGAGAGAGAGGTCTGTGAGCTCGTCCAGTTTTTTCTTCATATTCCTAGAGAAGATAAAGGACAAGTTACAAAAGTGGAGAACACCAAAATGATGCTTGGGAGAATTAAACAGGGTCAATAAAAGACACCAAGACAACGCTCTTGAATCTCTGCCCAACTGCAATCTCTTTTAAGCTTTTCAGCTTGAGTCAACTCAGAACTGAAAACAATGTTAAAATTTAAGTTCAGAAGTGAGTTCCCATGTCTTCTTTCATTACTTCTAATTTTAAGTTCCTCTGGCTGGAAGCCTGCTCTTACAAAATACTGCTAAGAACAAGCTTACCTGAGGTGTAAGAAAGATCTATTAGAATATTTTTATCTACACCGTTTTGAAATCAAAGCCAAAAGCTACCATAGGCTTCTTGTCTTAAAATCTCATTGTGAGATTTCTCCTTCTCACCTTATTTTCAGTGGCTCCCCGGAGGCTGGGGAGGAGTGTTTTGGGAGTTAAAATCACAGTTCTTATAATGCCTTGAAGTACAACAATCCTAAATCATAACAAAGCGTAACGTTACCTTGTGTTTGGGATATCACTGACATTTTAAATAAAACTTCACCAATTTTGCCATTTCCAAAAGACACTTCTTTCTAGTATAGCTTATTTATACCATTTCTATTTAAAAAAATAAAAACTGCACATAGTACTCTAAAAATGAAGCATTATAACTGAGCACTGTGAAAGTTGTTCCAACCAGTCTTTCTCTCCCCCTTTTTCCTGCCAGCACAAACAGCTCCTTCAAATGGTACTGATTTCCGTCAACCTGCCAGTTATGTAAAAAAAGTTCCTTGGGCAAAAGATCCAACCCCTCAAAAACAACCAAACTGTCTGGCTCATTCAGAAACCAGAATGGAGTGTCAACTACTAACAGAAAGCCTTCTCTTCCTCCTTAAATATAGAAACACACAGTTGAAAGCAGAACCATATTAACTCTTCTATTTTACACTGTCCAACTCAATTCTAATTCAATTTAGTTCTGTGGGACTCACAGACCAAGTTCTGTGAAGCTCCTGGGATGCAGAAGAACTCCCTCCTTGTTTATGAACAGGGCAGTGTCTCAGTGTTCAATCCTGTGATGCCTGCATTGCTGTGACAGGAAATACTGTCATGAATTTGGAATGTCTGCCTCATTAATACCAGTTAATGCTGCCATACACGGCAGCAATTTGAAAACAAGAACAACAAAACAGAAGTATTTAAACTACTGAATAGTACATAGCTTTGACTATTAGAGGGAGCAGTCATACTGACAAAGCTCTTGGTTAAAAAAAAGTCTATTGAGAAAATAAGCAAACAAATGTAGTTGAAAAGGTACTGAGACAGACACTTACTCAGAATGCTAAGAAACTGCTCTTACATGAATAACTCCTTGCAGGCAGCTGATAGTGACCAGTGCATCAGCATACCTTAGTGCCCATCAGTGGGGGCTCTGGCTGCCCCACTGACAGAGGAGCAGATCCACTGCACTTAGAGGATGAAAGAGAGGCTTATTCTTTGGGGTTTTTTTTTTTGGATTCTATTAGGAGATGGACCTAGCTATTTTCCACAAATTAACATGGCCAAATACTAACCTACATTACTGCTCCCCCAGACAACGTAAACCTTGTCCCTAAATCTGATGTTTTTACTGCTTTGCTACTAGTGAAACCAGCTGACATCCGCAAGAGCCTGCAACAAGGCAGAAATCATCACATATCAATCTCCCACATCACACATCACACAACTTGACACGAAAACACAGGCACTCAGTGCTTATTATGTGAGAAGTTCCAAAAAAGCTGTCTGATTTTTGCATAAGAAAATTATTTTCAAGGTCTCCTTTCATTGAAAGACAATTAAAGAGTAAAACTGCTTTAAGAAGGTACAAGAAACTGTACAGACTGGTCACTATGGGGATTTTATTCCCATTATTTGGAAATCAAAATCACCTAAGCACAAACTTCTCCAGACCAGTGCTCTGCACAGCATCTTTCAGAAATTTCTTGATTAACGATGCTTTGTTTTAGAATATTTTGGAGTTCGGGTAGCTAGTTACAGCACTGGCATGTTAGCATAGTTATTCACAGCTCTGAAAGGATAAAGCAAAAGCTAATCCCACATTTCAGCCAGCATTCACCCATGTGTTTTACTCAGCAAGACTACAGCAAAGAAGCCCGAGCAGCGCACCGAATGGGAGTGGCTCATTTCATCAGATTAGCAGTGTAAATCCTTTGTAGTATTTCCAGTATCAGCCAAAAATAACAAAAATGTCCACTGCATACAAATGATAAGACTGCACAGGAGTTAGGCAAGGTTAAACAAGACTCACAAGCGCTCTTTACAACGACCTTCTACTTCAGTGGGAAGAGAAGGCAATTTTGAGGAGAGCATTCTGTACGACACGGCAATGAAACAGACTGAAGCCTCCACAAACTCATACTAAGAGTATTTGCTGACGGGGCAAGCAGAACATTTGCACACACCGGCATACTGCAATAGGCTGATCACACAATGGCTCACTTGAAGCATTTTTCTTTAAACCAGACTCAAATCTCCTGCAGCGACAAACTATATTTAAACCCTGTACTGAAACTAGGGCTGCCTTATCTAATAGGGATGCAAATTAACTCCACGATCGACTCAGGATGACCTGATCGCTTATGATTTCCAATACATTCCTAACACCGCGACCACTCAGGCTTTCCTCCACGTTTGCCACGGCCAGGGGAGCAGAGCTGAGTTCTGAAGGTGTTCTGCGACAGCAGCTTGCAGACAGATACACACAGGGCCGAGGCACCAGCGCTCAGGGCTCGGTGCGCCCGCAGCCCTGCCCGGCAGGAGCAGCACGGGCTGCGGGACGCGGACTCCCCGCCAAGGTCACCCGGCTTCGCGTGCTCTTTGTTTAAAGGGAGCGGAACACGGCGCGCTACCGCCGGGCGACGGGGCAGCGAGAACCACGCCGCCCCACCGCCGTGCGGCTTCGCTGAGCTGCGCCGGGGGTGGGAGGGCAGTCGCTTCCAGCCGGCAGCTTTCATACCAAACAAAACCAAGCGCCCGGGCTCGACCGGAGAGCCCGAAACGCCCGACCCGCGTTACCGCGTCACCTCCGCAGGCTCTCCCCGCCGGCCGCGCCGCACCCCGCCCCGCGAGATCCGAAGGACTCCGCCGCCCGCGCCGCCGCCGCTTCGCTTCGCTTCCCTTCCCTTCCCCTCCCCCAAGCGGCCGCCCGGCCGCGCTCACCATGAACGCCGCGGAGCCTCACCGGCCGCGCCGCCGCAGCCCCATGCCCGGGCCGCTCCGGGACCTGGCTCCCCGCCGCGGCGCCGCCCGGGCCCGCACGGCCTCGCGGGCCGCCCGCCCCGCCCCGCCCCGCCAGCCCCGCTAATCAGCTGCGGAGCCGCCGCGGCCGATCGCTTCTCTCCCTCTCGCCCAGCGCTGCCTGAGCACGCGTGGCGGCGGGGCGGGCCCGGCGGGGTACGCCGCTTCCATTCCCGCTTCCCCTCGTTGCTGTGTCCGCCCTCTTCGGGCAGCCCTGAGAGGTCCGCGTTCAGCACGAGCACCGTGCTGTCATCCCCGCATCTGCAGCCGGTCCTCAGGACCTCACGCCGCTCATGGGCTTCACCGAGGCCCGATCCTGAGTCAGAATGAGCAGCAGGGATACCCTGAATACAACAGAAGTCTCTTAAGCATCCCGCTTCTGAGAATTTCTACTAATTCTCCTTATTTTCTCTTAAATTGAGCCACAAAAATGCTGAAAGGGTTGGAATACCTCAGCGGTATAGAGGACAGGCTGAGAGCTGGGTCTGTCCAGGCTGGAGAAGACACAGATCAGAGGTGACCTGAGAGCAGCCTTTCAGTATCTGAAGGAGGGCTGTAAGAAAGGCCAGAGCCAGCAGCAGGGGCTGCTGTGACAGGACAACTGGGCTCCACAGTTTAAAATGACAAGGATCGCCCTGAAGGAGTCCAGTGAAGAGTGACAAAGATGACTAAGGGCCTGGAGCATCTCCCATATGAGGAACGGCTGAGGAACCTGGGTCTGCTCAGCCTGGGGAAAAGAAGATTGAGGAAGGACCTGATTAATCTTTATAAACATCTAAAGGGAGGTGGGAGAGAAATACATGAGGCCAGGTTCTTCTCAATGGTGTACAGCAATGGGACAAAGAGCAATGGCCTAAAACTTGAACATAGGAAGAACTTCACAGTAAGGGTGATGGAGCACTGGAACAGGCTGCCCAGAGAATCTGTGCAGCCTCCTCCTCTGGAAATATTCAAGACCTGTCTGGACACCTACCTGTGGAACCTGCTGTAAGGTACCTGTTTTAGCTAGAGCTTGGACTTAATCTCTTGAGGTCCCTCCCAACTCCTACAATCCTGTGTGATTCTGTGATTCTGTGCAACAGTTTCAAACTAAATATTATCGCAAATATTTAGCACAAGTACCATGCCTTACAACTCAAAACAATTCTATGATGTTTGGAATTGCTGGATGCTTTATCAGCTTAATGTTTTCAACCTACAGCTTGCCATCAAATCCTGAGGCAGCAGTAACACACCAAATGAGGGACAGGTCATTTGTTTAAAAGTATCTCTGCCTCACTCCTACCACCACCAATTAACAACAGACATCTGGTGTCAGAGCATGGACAATCACCACAATGCTATCAACTGAGCTCACATAAAGCACCACAGTCCCAAATGCCAACGTTTCTCCTCATAAGCTGTCCAAAACATTCAATTATCACACACCAAAAAACATTTATGTAGAAGTACAACTATTAGTACAGAAACAACTTCAGACTGTGAGGTGGACAATATTTCTGCAGCAAACCCTTCTGGTTTCACATACTGAAAGTGGAATGATGCTGCAAATCCCCAAGGAAAGTCATCAGCTGTCTCCACAAAAAAATAAAAATAAAAAAAACCTGAAAGTGCAGCCAGGTGGAACTGGGAGATACTCCTGTGGGGTGAAACAAAGTACACTCCGTAACACTTCATTACCACTGATTACACAGAGGTATGGTAGCTGTATTTTTAGGCTGCCACAATTCTAAGATTACCTGAGGCTACTCAGACAAGTTATGCACAAGCTGAAATTGCACGATAATTTTTCGACTGGAATTCCTGCCTCTTCCAGCTTACAAGAATAGGAACCAGACCAGAATTGCACAAGCCAAATTGTTTTTTTTTTCCTTGGTTTTTGAGTCTGACTGCTACCAAAATACTGCTTCAGCATTCCCCTTTTGTTGCTCCACAGCTTTCTGCTACATCTGTCTGCAGTCTCTCTCCTTTTACTATGAAGCACTTTAGCAGATGGATCTAAGCTGGTGCACACCCAGAACATCGCTGCCCTCCCCCCCTTCCAGCACCTCACACCAATTCTCCATCGCCTCTGTTAAGAAGTTGTGCTACCACACAGCACATTAATCTGGGGAATTGACTGCTACAAATGGATCTTTTGTTTTATTGCATCAGTCTGGTTACTCTAGTTAGACTTCTGGATCTGCTTTGCTACAGGGCAACGTAACTGTCTGCATACAAACAACTGTTACATAGGAAAAGGAATGAGCAGAAGGACTTTCAGAAGATGAACTGAAACTAGTAGACCAAAAAACTTGAGATGATCTCTGAGACAGGTAACTAAGATTTGATTCTTGACATGATATTAAGCCATCAAATGGTCATTTTAATGGAGGCTCTTTGTATATAAAGAACTACAGTAATCAAAGGGAACTTCAGAAGACTAATATCTCAGTCAAAGATCAGATTATGAGAACATCCTTCAAATTTAACAGAATACAAATAGGAATACAAAGAATTGTTTGGAAGTTTAGTATAAGAGTACCAGAACTGTTTTGAAATGCAATTAGTTTATTAGAGATCTGATCTGACAACCTGAGAGATATCAACTGCACACCAAACCCACAGACTTTGCCAGAGTGATTTGGCAGCTCTGTGACTCAATCATGGTTCAAGAACCACCAGCTCCACTTGCTTTTCTACCCGTTTATACAAATTTTTAAGTCTCTTAAGTTACAAGAAGAATACCACAGCAGAAGACATTTGATGAGAGAACTTGACTGCACATAACATTATGTGCATTTTTTACGTTATCCTTCTCATCTTTAGTACTACCATATTTTTCTCTTCCATACTTAAATTAGAAATGCTTCAGCAAAGTAAGGGTTAGAGAGATGGCCAATTCACACAAGGAAGTCCTCATACCACCTACTTTCAGACATAATTTCAAGTGCTGTGAAATTACCCCCATTATTTCCTGAAAAGCTTCTCCCTTCTGATTACAGACTATAGGGGGCTTTGGTCCCACACAATCACGCTGAATTCATATGAATAAAATAGTACAGTCTATTCTAAAAGGTAATGAGAGAACTACATAGATCCAAAAGTAATATCTCCTATCTATTTCCATGGAAACTACAACAGCTACAAAGAACACAGTAACGCTATTTGGTATTCTCAGCTCCCAAACACTGTTTTTCAACATAGCCACCACCATTAGCTGTGTATTTCTGCCAGCAATAAATGAGAGTTTGCATGCCATACTCATAAAAATCTACATGGCTGTCTGGAACATGGCTTGTCTTTCGTGCAGCTGTTGCCATCGCTGAAACATACCACCCCCTGTCTCACTATGCTCATATCCACTGTTTGGTTCTCCATCAATGTTCACCAAGCATTAGTGAATGTCAACGAGTGCAATTTTTTCCTCTTGGAGGAATGACACACCTTTGCTTCATCATATGTGCTTCTGTGTCAGATGCCACTGTCTGATTGCCCCTCTGCAGCCATCTGTCACACAGCAACAAAATGTAACAGAATATTGGCAGGAAGGTTTGACCTCTACTGTTATACCACCACCATCTGCCTCTGATGTCGTGGGCTGACATCATAAAGTAGGAGGCACTACTTTCAGAGCAACCTTCATAGAAGTTACACTGCAGAACTGTTCTCCTTCCACTGGACCATATTAGCCATTTTTACAAATATTAACTTCTCTGGCATTGTATTTTGAGCAATGTTGAGTTAAAGAATATTTAAAATCCAAGTCTATATACAGTCAATTTAGGTCTCCCAAGAAAGAATGAGTTTGCTCTTACAGGGTCCCCCATGCAATATACTACATATCAGATGGCTTTTGCCCTTGGGGTTCATGTTTCATTTCTGCTATATCTGAATTATGTAAGTGCTTTTTGAATCATACAGAGTTACATGCTTAAAAGAAAAAAAAAAGAAGGAAAAAAATCCAGACCATTTCCCTATATTTGAAGAACTATTTAAAAAAGACAAAGCACACCTATGCACTATGTGGTTTAATAACAGCTCTTCATTGTTGTCTGGTATCTGTAATCAGATTGTGAAACAAACTCTTACCGGTGACTCCAGTATGAGTCACTGTAACCAAAAGAACTCAAACTACTTTAGAACACTGAAAAGGATGTAATTTAATCTGCATATACAAACGTGCAGTTTCCCTATATACTGATACCATCTGAGGCAGTGCCGTATCAACCGAGCGGAAACATCTGCTAGAACAGCTTCCAGCAGGGCAAGCATCAAAGTGCTTGAGCAAGAGAATACACACTAAATGGTTATTTGATTATTTTTTAATAAACAGCTACAAAATAAAATACTATCAACACCTGTTCTCAGTATGTACCTGAAATGTTACTCCTAGGGATTGGAGTACATTGGATATGGAACTTAAAAAATAATAATTTTAAACAAATGACATGTCCACTCACTAATCTCTCCAACCCAATTTACTGTAAAGCCTTAGCACTGCCCCCTTCCAAAGCAACTTTCAGCAATGTTTTCTTCTGAGATTTCACATTAGTGCTGACGTGTTGGTTTTGCAGAAGAAAACTTATCTTTCCTATCTCGTTTTGAATTACATGCTCTTCAGTCCAGCTCCTTGCAAAAACTGTTCCCTCACTCTGAGCAAGACATGGAAAAAAGAAAGTATTCTTAAGTCACATCAGCTTCACGGTGATAATGAAATGGCCAAAGCACCAGGTTAACTTTAGGTTATAGGAAAGGAGTCACAGGAATTTGATATTTTATCTTTCAAGTTCTCTATTCAGTTGCAAATAAGTCCTCAAATACTTCTACTTTTCAAGACAACATAAGAATGAGCCAGGAATGCATATAAATGTGTATTCTTATGATGTTGAGATACTCAGGTGAGCATAAATCAACTCTTTTTTTTTAGGTTTGCAAGCAGCTGTCTATGTAGGTAAGTATGTGCAGGCTTGCGTTCCTGTGCATGCTCTCACCACATGCAAATCAGCGTGAGAAAAGGCACTTCACTTGAAGCATATTCTGCTTTCACCTCCCTTTTTAAATCCTCTCAGTGATTTCTATACTGCTTCCTCACCAAGATTTGTGCATTTCTAATGATCTCTCACTTTTTCAAGTCTTATACTTGTCTGTCCTTTGAAATGATAGAAAAGCAAGGCAATAAGTCTACTGCTCTAACACTTCTTCAGGTCATTTTCTACATCTGTGTTCATTGGTCTGATCCCTAACATTGCCCTTTTTAAGCAGTTATTGGTGACAGTTTCTGTTTAAAGCGCAGTTTCTTACATGATTAATGCAAGTTTCTTTTTCACATCATCTTTCATTATCTGGAAGACTCCTGTACATTCTGTATGTATATATACATATATATATATAATTTTTTTTTTTAAACAAAAAGCTATATCAACATATAAATTTTTGTGAATATCATCTCTGTAACTTAAGATTTGGTTTTGATGAGAAGAGATTGTGACTTTTTGAAATCACTCACTAGTATAAATAAAACACATAAAGGAAGGAAACATAGCTGCATAGTCTAGCTTAAATTGGTGACTATTACCAGGCTTCAGCATTCATGACACTATTTGCACTGACTTGGTAGAGAGACAACTTCACAACGCAGTAAAACAAAATTACTACCTAAAAACGTGTAATAGAATCATGTGGATAAATAAGGTCAAGTATCTAGAAGAGAGGGGGGGAGAATGAGACTACAAAGCTTGAAATATTCTCCTAATCTTTCTTCAGAAAGACACCTAAGAAAAGTTTTGTGTGATGTTTTTGTTTTTCTAAATTTGTACATCTGTACCCTCCAGGTTTCCAATAACACACACAGTAATTCCTTTCACTCTGCAAAGCCAAAGAACATCAGCTTTGTTTGTTATTGCTAGTGAGCATGGAAAGAGTTGGCCTTTCACAACCCTCATTCTTTTCCCCCTGCCCCCATTCTTTAATTTAAGACGAAGCTTGAAATGTATAAACTGGAGAAGAAACAAAGAGAACCTTTGGATAAGGTTTCTTGGGAGCTTGGTTCTGTTTAATAAAAAAATAACATACTGAAGTCTAGCAAAGCCTTTTCAATTAGGTTCACATTCTAGCAACACAAGTTCCAGTCTCCTGTTAAGATATTTGTTTATAATATTTAGAGGCTAACATATCTGCTTTCAAGGACTTATCTCCAGCTTTACTATGCAGTCATGTTTTGCCAAGTGTTTCTCTGATACAACATTCAGAAGTACGCACCAGTATTTCTATTCTCTTTCTCTACATAATTCTATTTTCATTCCAAGGTTACTACACTGGAAAAAAAAAAAAAAAAAGCTTCCTGGCTACACGAAGATGCCGGTGTTTAAGCACTGTGAGACACACAAATGCCAGATATGTGCTGGATTCTTATTTAACAACAAATGAGAATGAGCTTCCGCATATGTACCAGGTTTGAAAAGCTGCTCTCCCTGGCCTCCAATTTCTGAGAGTAAGAGCAGCTATCTATGTACTTCACCTTCAACATGCAAGCATTTTCCCACTTCTTTGTGGCCTCCTGCACTTAAAACAAATGTTGCACTCTGTGAGTTTATATTCCATCTAACGTTAAGTATCAGAGTAGGCTACAAAATAACTATTTCAATTAAGACAAACTTTATAATCCCACTAGACAATTTTAAACTTACTGTATTTCCCCTAAAACTCAGCACTGGCATTAAAATGGACATTTTAATAAAGAATAGCAAATTGACATTTTAACAGCAATAACCAACAAAGCTTATACTGTTATCTACCCAATATCTTTACTCCAGGAAGCCAAACACTTATCCTCAAACATCATTTTAAATTTATTTAAGATCCCTCAAACCTCCAAGTGGTGTGCCTACAATAGTATATGAGAAATTTCTGAGAGTGCTAAAACCTAAAACAAAGGCTTTAAAACTATAGAGGAAGAGAAAAAAATCTATCAAACCCTACTTCCTTTCAATAAAACACTTTTTAGTTTGCTTAGCTGTCAAATAGAAAATAATAGGATTTGAGTATCAATTAGCTTCATGCTCCTTATATGTATTTTCGTAACACAAGGAAAGAGGTTCCAGGAGCATTGAAAGAAGCACTGAGGCAGCTGGACAGTTTGCTAGATTATGATACTTGGGTGGGTCATATTACATTCTTTTAATATTAAAATACTCAGGAACAATCCTTCTGCTGTAGGATTAAATTACCCTTTCATTTACTATGGATGAAGCTATTACCCTTACTTTATCTGTTTAAATATAATATTAGATTTGTTTGAGGCAGTTAATTTTTCAAGTTAGGACAAGAGCAACACCTTACAGTAACAGAGCCTACTGGAACAGCACAACAATCTCTTCAGTACATTTCTCTAGGTTCCTTGTCCAAAAAAGTATTTTAGGTTTTCTAAGTGACAAAACAGCTACCCCTTGTTTACTTATTTTCATATCATGTCACAAAAACTAGATTCTCCTTACACGTAATTTCAACAAAATCAAAATGTTTTGAGTTGGATTAGAAAGGAAGAGAAAGCAGCAGTGCATTAAGGCAGCTTGCAAGTTTTGCAGGTATAATTCTCAAATAGAAAATTTAGATTTACACTTTTATTACTAGAGTCAGCAACAAGAGTATGCACAGAATCATAAGGGATTGGGCTGGAAGGGACCTCAAAAATCATCTAGTCCCAACCTCCCTAACAGCTAACAGAAGTTAGCTTCAGATCAATGAGGACAGCACTGCAGTTGTGCTTACTTGTTTTTAAGGAATGAACTCAGCCACACCACAACAGATCAAAATCCTGCCCTTCAGGGTGATATGCAGAAATGAGCCCAGAGGAAGACAAGACAGGAAATGAGTCACACCCTCGGACTTCTACTGTGCAACAGAAAAAATATACTAGACAGTTTACAGCTTAGAACTCTTTACAACGTGAATAAAAAGCTAACAGCATCCCCTGCACCTTTAACAGCTTTAGCCATCAGTCACAACGATGCATCCAGTGATCTACATGTAGACAACCTCAGTATGAGCAGTTACCCAAAGCAGCAGATCAAGCTCCTGCAGAAATCGGCTTGAACCATCCACTTCCTGTTCAGAAGGCTCTAAATGGACTATCTGAGCACAGAGAAATGAGTAAGATAAGCATTTAGAAAAGCTGTGTATTTTTAGACAACTGTCACCCATCAGCAGCGGCCAAGAGGAAGCGAGACACGCGGTGGCAGCTGTGCACGTGGCACACAGCACACATCTGGAATGCTCCTGCACCTGGAGCTGCACAGAACTTCCACGCAGCACAAGTCAGTGCTCTCAGTACACTCCTTTTTTTTCTGGTGCCTGGATAAAACACGCTGCCCTAAGCACCAGCTCCTGTCACCGTCTGGCTAAGGCATGACTTGGAGTAATATCTTCCAGTAATTCCTGCAAAGTGCTGTTGTTCTTTTCCACTTAACAGATCAAAGCCAGAAAACTGATTCTGAGAAAAGTGACTTCATAAATCAGTTTAAAAAAGTAAAATTGAGATTAACTTGAATGATACCTCACCCAAATCGGCTTATACGAGATTTTCTTCCAGTACTTTTACAAGCTTAACAACTCACTTCACAAAAAAAAAAGCATCACCTACACCCCAAACACAGCCTGTTTCAAGAGCTCACTTGCACTTCATCTTATCCTGTCCAGTGATCTGCATAAGTGTAACTGATTTTGATTAACAGGAAGATTGATTCCACTTGCAGTCACAATTTGATTATTATAGGAAACCACAGCTGGTAAATCCTGCTGATTTCTTTTGTTTTAGTACATCACTCCTAAAAGAAAGTCCATTATGTCTGCAGCTGAATATATCCCAGTCAGAAAATTGTATTATCGGCACCAAAAAAGAATAGGTTTATAATTTTTTTTTTCCTCTCAGAAACAAAAATAATAAATACACAAATGACTGAAAAAAAAACTAAACAGTTTGGGTAGGGAACACAGTGCTGCCAGCTCGTGTAATAGAAACAGTGCTGTATTAATGTGATCATCATGGCCAAGCAAGCTGCCTCAAATGACTCTTGGAACTATAAGGACAAAACAAATGAGGTGTATGGAGCAGGCTGCCTGCAAAGCCCCAGTGCTGCCACTCTGCCTACTGCACAGCTGCAGTCTGCTTCCAGAGCCCTGCACTGACAAACTTGTTATCCACAGTTACACATAAACCACTGTAGTTCTCCATTACATCTGAGGCAGGCACACTGTTTTCACAGAATCACAGAACGGCCAGGGTTGGAAGGGACCTCAAGGATCATGAATCTCCAACCCCCTGCAGGGGGACAGGCAGGGACACCAACCTCCTCATTTAATGCTAGACGAGGCTGCCCAAGGCCCCATCCAATCTGGCCTTGAACACCTCCAGGGACGGGGCATCCACAACCTCCCTGGACAGCCTGTTCCAGTACCTCACCACTCTCTCTGTAAAGAATTTCCCCCTGACATCCAACCCAAATCTCCCCTCCCTCAACTTAAAATCATTTCCCCTCGTCCTGCTGTTGTTATCTACCCTTTCAAAGAGTTGATTCCCCTCCTGTTTGTAGGCTCCCTTTAGGTATTGAAATGCTGCAATGAGGTCACCCCGCAGCCTTCTTTGCAGCTCCCTCAGCCTGTCTTCACAGGGGAGGTGCTCCAGTCCCCTGATCATCTTCATGGCCCTCCTCTGGACCCTCTCCAACAGCTCCATTTTTTTTTTGTACTGGGGGCTCCACATTTGGACGCAGTAATCCAGATGGGGGAATCAATGGATTTCATCATTGATGGCCTCACTCACTCCCCAGAAATTTTGAATCCTTACCCACACGGGAAAAGAAAAAGAGTCTCCTCTTCCCATGAAAGAGCTTCCAAAATAGAAACCCTTCTAAGTTTGGAAAGATGACAATACCAAAGTTAAAAAGTATAGCTACTTCTTATACTTGTGGAACTTCCATTAAAACCTCAAACATGGAGTGCCTCTGGGCAGCAAATGAGTTCATAAAATTTTTAAATGTAAATGTACGAATAAAAATTGTTACCTGAAAGGCTTCATATGCTGGATTTTACTGGTGCTGATACTCAAAGAAAATATCAAAATTCCATTGAGCTCTTAGTGGAATTTCCATTGTTAAAATTAAATTGAACTGTTTACACAGGGGCACAGAACAGTTTGGAGAGAGAAATATTATGCACTGATTACAAAAATGGATTTTCATATAACACAATGAGATAAACACTACATTTCATTTATACTGCTCTTTTGAATAAGACAGCTCCAATGTCTTCAGCTGAGGACACAGCTGAAAGGTCACTTTCCTGAAGACTGACCACATGTGGAGACAACATTACGCAAAGATTGAACAATCTCATTTTTAAGAGTTTGTTAGTAAATCTCTCAACAAAGAAAACCACTTCAAAAAAAAAAAAAAAAGCAAACATACAATATTAACATCTGTTAATTTCACCAGCTCTGAAAAGCACTCCGGAAAGCAGTAATGGCCACACAGTTCAGCCCTGTAGTCCATTTAGAAGGGAAGATAATTTTACTTCTACTATTATTCACAGTGAAGTACTGTCATCTGACTTTCAGTGCATTTTGACACAGCAATTACAAAAGCAACAGGCTTAACCAGTTCTGCTCAAGCAGGATTCCGAAAGAGAACAGATACAAAAAATTAATTATGTAAACCTCCATTGTAAATGCACTTACAATTTCACAGTAAGATTACTCGTTCTTGCAGCTTTTAAGCTTTATAATACTTATTTGGATAAAATCTATACAAAAGTTCACAGTGCTGACGAAAAGCAATCCAAGCTTGGTCTATTGCAATGCTGTTTCAAAACAGTAACATATATAGTCAGCCTTCACAAGTAGGCCAAACACCAACTTAAGTGGAGCAATTTTAATTCCCACATCATCAAAATGGAACACAGCCCTATGTCTTCCATTCACTAGTCGAACGAACGAGTGTATTCAGAGGAGCATTTGTAAGACTTGAGAAGAGGCTTACGTGCACAAAATCTGTCTGATTGTTCTTTTGGTCAGAAGTCAGAGGAAAGCAAAAGGCTGCTTCTTACAAACAGTTCCTAGATCAGCCATGTACGTTCAGCCACCTTTAGCTGCAGTATTAACAACATTCAGCTTATGAACTGCAACTCCAGGGTATGGCATTTTCATCATTTATTCACTTCATAAGTGGAAGGCAGTGAGAGCTGGTAGATCTACAAATAGTGTTTAAGCATTTCACAGTTCAATTACTTTTTCTTTTTCCCCATACTTTATACACACACACATCCCTTACAACTTCTTTCTTACACTTTTCTTTCAAACCCACATGAAATTACTATGGCTAAAGAATGAGAACAATGTGCAGTAAGAATTTGTAAAGGCTGTTCCCTTTAAACAAGTCTAAAAACTGTATGCACAAACACAACCCCTATCTTTCAAAAGAACACCTAAGTTTGCAGTTAACTTGTTCATCTCATTCTGGGAAAAGAAAAAAAAATCATCTTTCATCCATGCAACGAAGTTATCAAAAGATGGAACCACGAAAATACCAATGAAGTCACAAGGCTCTAATTAGCTGACCTGGCACAAAGGATTCCTTTGATGTCTGTCCAGAAGCAGAAGAAGCTGACTTGAGAAACTGCAGCGCGATGACTCAGTTACCACAGGTCCTGTGCACAAAGAGCTTCCTACCATGCAAGCAGGATCAGATTGATCTCCCTAGATATGCTAAACCAGAGGACTGATAACCATAGTTACTACTACAGTTAGTGATTCTGTGGCATCTTAGATAATCCAGAGGACTTTCAATAGTCTCAACAAGTTACACACCACTTAGTTTTCTTTTTTGTGTTGTGGGTTTTGGATTGTTTTTTTTGTTTTGGTTTGTTGGTTTTTGGGTTTTTTTTTTTTTTTTGTAATTTTTTTGTTTGGTTGGTTGGGGTTTCTTTTTTTGGTCAAATGGGAAATCACAGTTAAAAAAAAATCAAAAAACAATGAAAAATCTATCATCTTTCCTTTACATTACCTTTAACTCAGACCAAGATTTTGCAAACAGGAACACTACTCTCTGTAGACATACAGTCTGAGTCCTAAGCCTATGGGCTTCTGAGTACTTCACAACATAGACAACAACACTGAACAAACAATTTCAAGGACAAGGATTCCATGATATAAATATGTATTTTTTTTTCCTTGAAAAGAATCAGTAAGTCAAGTCTGAGCAGCCAAAGACTGGAATGGCTTTTACTCAACAAACAAGTATTTCAGGTACTCAGTTAATGTCCAGCACCACAGGAGAGAACTGGAACAGCAAGAACAGGGTCAGGCTGGAGATGAAGCACATTCTTCCCTTCCACCCTTTCCCAAACTTGAGGAATCTCGAGTTACAGAACCTCAGAATCCTGTCAGTCTTCTGCCACTAGTAAATTGGCACGAAACCCTTTAGCAGAGCACTGAGCATCTCTCTAATATAAATCCAAATGAATACCCAAGAGGCAAAGCAATGAGAAGCTGGCTACAAGTGCATGCCAACAGACATTTCTTTTGTACATCTCAGCAGTGCATTAAGAAGCAAGTCTGCCAGAGCACTGTGAATGAAATCAGGTAATCCTGCATGCACAGAAGTCAGAAGGAATAAGGTTTATCATGAGCAGAAAGCCATAACAATATTAACTTGAGGCCACCACCACATTAGCAACGTCTATTTCACATCAAGTTTGTATACATCCAATTATGTCACATAATCAGAAACTCCATGACACAGAGCAACACAAAACTGTAGCTACAAATCACTACATTAGCTTAAGAGATCGACAGACTACAGTCTTCAGCCATTTTCATATCCCATAATGCCAGAAACACTGATACTCCCTTTCCTCCCTCCTGTTTGGTTTTGTCCAAAACTCGTGTATAGGAACTTACAAACAAGTTCACATTAAAAGAATAGTTAAATTTTGTCCCTGCTGCCTAGGTGGTACTTTCCACACAGGCTGAGTTTTCTACATACATCACTCAATATGCAGAACTGACATGATTCAATGAAAAACTACTCTGTTACCTTCATTGCTCAGGGCATTGCTATTCCTAACACAGCACTAATGACAGGTTTGTTTAAGAATGTTCCACAATGTTTCCCACAACGTCACTTTGCATAAGACAACATGGTTGCTACAAAACAAAGGTGATCGTGATACTTAGTGTTAAGCTCCAACACACAGCCAACTGTGTATGGGCAGAGGACTGGATTCTCAGACACCTAGCATTTATAGAGAATTTCAGACACTGTAACTCCTCCCATTCCACTGAGCTTCAACAAAGGCACCAGCACCAGCACTTCCAGAGAAAAAAAAATAAGCCCAATTTCAAGTAAAGCAAACAAAATGCACAATTAACACCCACCTGTAAAATATAGTCTTGGCACCTTGTTTCCTGTCCCACAGAAGAAAAGAGCAGACACCACAATCTTTTACTATGACACTAACCGTTTACCTTGATCACAGTCACCTTCTTCCCTAATTCTCCATTCCATCACATTCATCCAAATACTTCAATATAGATCTTTCAAGCACTTACTCTTCCAGCCTTTGAAATAAAATACAAAGCTCAAGGCAGAAACAGAGACAAAAGCATCTGTTCTTCTGGCCTAGTACCCTTTTATTCACAAAGGAGAAAGAATGGCTGTAGGCCAGCAGGCATTTTTCCAATGGCCTTTCTGTCACCTCCTACCTTTACACATCTTCATGTTCTTTGGGCACAATTCACACTGCTAAACGCATGCCTCCAAGTGGGCTAAAACTTCTGCAATGAAGGTGCTACTTTGACACTGTAAAAAAAATCTGCCAGGGTAACCTACACTGTGTTGTGCTTTTGGGTGCTGGTGAGGCTGGATCAATTATTTACAGCAGTACCCAAATCTCTGAAGTTGAACATTTCAAGAACAGCTTCAGGAAAGCTGTAAGTAAATCAGGAAAGGTGAGTTACTGTCATCCAAGGGATAATTCTTTCAGTACTGCAGTCTTGCCAAAAACTCACTAATGATTGTTTGCCATATCATGCAGGTCTTTAATAGCTTTAAAAAAAACACATTTAATGTAACTGAAACTGTGAATATTCAGTATTCCTAGAGTACTGCAATGTAAGATAGTTTGTAGCATTTTATGGTTTTTCCATTAGATAACAAATTATTTACTCAGTATTCAAAGAAAAAGTGATTACCACAATTAATACATGGTTAGGTGTCAGAGTGCTGTTGTTATCATCAGAGTACTGACTCTCCAGATGTGTTGTCAGAAATGTCTGATGAACACTTGAAAACTGAACCATAGACAAGCTGTAGATAAGGTCACAGTGGCTGATCATAGCCATGACTTCAAAAAGCTGCTACAGCTTCACTTGAACTGACACTTGAACTACAGGTAACAACAGTCACGTGAGACACCGGATTTCCAGAACACTTCACCCTGAATAAAGCAGCACAGTCCTTCAAAGAAACACTCTCACTTCACATGCAGCAGCTGATTTTGAAGTTCTAGCTATGCAGTCTCTTTTTATATACACCTTTTTATCCCCAAGGTGGTCTGAACAAGGAAGTGAGAACGTGAAGCTTCCGACACTGAAAGAAATACAAAAACCTCAAGCATCAGTCAATATGTAATGCAAAAATCCCAGAACAAATGAGAAAGAGAGGAATAAGATATTTTCTTCTTGAAGAGCAAGCAGCTCAGGAATTACTGGCCTCACAGATGAATTTCAGCAGATTATTCCTAACTAGGAAGGCAGGTTATTTGAATCATTAACTATGCAAATAGATTCATATGTAGTCAAAATAATCCTCATATATGTTTGTCATTTTAAGAAATGCTAGAACACTATAGCTTAGATATGATATACAAAGAAGGAGAAAAAAGGATTTCGCTATTTTTCAGTCCCTTATGACAAGCTAGGGATGACCTGAAAAGATGTCTTTGTTGTTGTTGTTTTATTTGTTTTTATAACCTCTTCACTCCCCACTACAATCCCAGATCCAAAACCAGCTACCTAAAATTTGACAAATCACAGACCTAAAAAGCTTACTACATAGGGATTTGTGAATCTTTGACAGATTTTTCTGTTCAGGAAACCACTCCGATAAACAATTTCAGTACATGTTCCCCTCTGAACTATCCTCTGCTAGGAATGAAAGAAAAATTATATTTCATTTGCCTATCCTGAATGGCATTATATTTTTCCAACATTTCAAGTCAGTAATTGAATTTTCAGCAAGACCCATACACAGAGAACTTCAACCCCCAATAGCAAACACTTGAGAAAACTAGGAATGGATGAAACCAGCATCCCAATGGAACTTTCAGGTACTCCACCACATTGACAGTATCCCAAGTTCATACATTTTTAATTGCTTTTTAAGCACGAATAAGCTAAGACCCCAAAAGAATGCAATTTCTCTTCAAATACCAGTGAAAGCTGGAAAATGCCAATGAAAACTGAAAGTTCCTCAAAATACCTACCAAGTTTGATTTAAAAAAAAAAAAACCCACACCAAAATGCATTCTTGTACTTTCAATCCGCTCATTATGTGTTTTATACCAAAATGATATCATTTTCATGGAATACTCAATTTTATAACAATGTAGAACACATTCTTTTGAATTACATTCTGTTACCAATCTCTGATATTGCACAAGAAATTGGGTGCAACTCCTCATACAAATAGGTTTCACAGTCAAATACACAGATCCTAATTGGATTCTATACTCACTGCTACTCCTAATATAGAGTTCAAACAAATACCTTTTGTATTTTTTTTGGATCTTTCTGTGAGTTTTCTCTGAGGGATACTTTTCCAAACAACTTCCAGCCCACATCATTTTGTTTTTCAAATCTTGCATTTTGCCTCCTGGTAAATAAATTCCTACAAAAAAAAAGAAAAAGTTTGATTAATAAAAAAGAGATAACTAATTACAACAGATAGAAGAATAGATAATTTGTCAACCTTATTCACCCTCAACCACATATTCTAGCTGCTGTTGTGGTGGCAGGGACTGATTCTCACTCTCAGGAGATACATTACACAGTACTGCCACCATACTAGGCAACTGACTTGGCAAAGTAGGAACTTTAACAGATAAAAGTTTCTCATGACTTTCTGTAACTTGTCTACTTTTTTAGCCTCCCTCCACAACTCTCATTCTGAGTCTTTTAAAGAGAGACTAAGAAACAAATCTCTTCTATGTAAACGTTCTCTACACACCTGTTACAACAGACTGCTGGCAAGAAAATCACAAGTTGCAGACACAGTAACCTTTTACTGTATTTGACCTGTTTTTATAAGAGATTGTTTTTCTAAATAACCTTAAAAGCAGCTATGAAAACACATTAACTCTACTCCACCAAAACAAACGTTTTTTTCACTTCTTCAATCAGCACACAGCTGTAGCACCTTCATATCACAGCTATTTCCAGTCTAGCACTACTATTTTTCCTCACTTACAATCACTACTTTAACACCCAACGGGCCAACCCTAGCAAGGACAGACTGTTTCTTGTTCATTAAGTCTGGCAGGTTGGGAAATCAGTGTTCCAAATGTGCTGAATACAAATCCACAATAGGAAAGGCACAAAAACAAGTTATTTTTTCAGGCTACCTTGGCTCAGCTAACACAAACAGTATTGTAAGGACACCAACAGAGATCAAACTGCTGTGAATAGAGGAAAAACATTTAATAGAAGGCAAATAATTGAGACACAAGCATAGGGTGCATGGCAATGCCTTTTGAAGTTAATAATGTGCTTTGCTATCCTTAAACGTGTCTATATTTACACTAATGATCACATGTTTCTGTATCACAAGGGTACAGTTACCTTGAAACGCAAAGCAGCAACAGATTATCAGAAAGATAAGAGCAAGGTGGCTAGGTACAGAAATCACACAATTCAGTAACAGCTGATGTCAAAGCTAAGTATTAACAGTAACTACACTTCTACAAAGTATATAGCTTTTCCTTTAACCCCTGTGAGAAAATAAGAAACAGGATAAAAACGTAGGGGAGACAGCAAGGAAAAGAGAAACTTGCTGACATCCACCCTCGCTCTTCCTCTTCCCTTTTTTCCCCCCATGGCATGAACTCCTAATTCCACAGGTAAATTACTGGACCAGCAGCACGGATTTGCTGTGTCTCTACAACTAGCATGCTCCATTTCAGTTATGGAGCTCTCCAGTAGTTCATCATTAAAGTAATAATGCTACTTAAAGATATATAATCTAATTAGAGCATTAATCAGCAAGTTTAGCAATAGTGCTGCCATTATAATGCTAGTGCTGGGAAAAGAGACCATCAGAAGAACAGCTTCAAGGAAAGATATTTCAGTTGGCTTTGCTTTCTTTTCTTCAGCAATTCCTTGACCTTGACAATATAAGCATCTGTTTTCTTTGAGTTTAGTACCTCAAAGAGCTAAGTGTGTATCTTTTTAACCCAGCCCAAGTTCAAATACGAAAGACAGCCACAGATCATGAATTTACAGGATTGTTTGAGACAACTATGAGGGAAATAAAACTTAAAAGGGACAGATGTGAGATTTTGAGGGAGACTTGCGCTTTTATTTGTTAATTTTAAAGGAAAAAAAAAAACAATAAAGTTTTAAAATCTATCTAAAAAAGGGAAGGTGGAAAACTTGACAGCAATAACATCCCCCAAATCACTCCAGAAAAATATGATTGATTCACAGTGCAAGGTACACTGGTTGTTCCTGCTATAAGGTTACTACTTAGGAAGCAAGAAACTCAATTCATGACTACAAGCCAGCTGTAGAGCAAAGCAGAACACCAGGCACAGCTGAGAGCCACCCAGGGAGGCACACCTGCATGGCGTTTCCCTGCACATTCATATCTTCTTTTGCAAATAAAAGCTTTCAGCAGTTTGTCAGAATGGCAGTAACACAAAAATTAGAAGAGTAGGCAATTTTCTTTCCCACACTAGAGGTTGCTAGCAAATGTCTATGCAAGCAATGATATCCCCAATCTCTCTGAAGGATTTTATGAAGGGCAACAGGCTGCAATACATCTTTATCTTCACAGCAAAATAAAGACAAATTGGAATGATGAAGTGTAATAGCTCTCAGCTGGAAGTGCTGCTGTAATACTAGGAATGAAAAGCAGTTGCTTTGAATTCAGTTCAGTTCAGCAGTTCTAACTGCTTCCTTTTAGAGGCAGCACCACAGTAAGTAATCTGTCCTATGGCTTATCTAGCAGATGGCACTGTACTGTTCAGCTCACTGCTTTTTCCATCTGTGTGACTTCTGGTGCAAGTTCTAGGGCACAAGGCAACTCTTTCTCTCTTTGCACCATCAGTGATTTCCACCTCAATCTTTTTATTTAATAAACAATGAAACAAAAGGACCTCTTGTGGCCAACATACAATTCCCACCCTGTACAGAGCAACTCACTCCACCTTTTCTTCTTTTTCTCCACCCCCTGCATAAATTCTGCTACTTTGCTGGTATCCGTGCTATTCTCACACTCCCAGAAGTATCCAAACTTCCAAAAGACACAGTTATTAGAAGCCAAAAACTGGCACAGTCAGATGTAGAACTGTGAACTACAACCAGTTCTTATATAATAAATTATAACATCCACCAAAAGGTGCTGATAAAGCCACTGCTTGAGCAGAAGGAAATACTGTCTGCCATTTTTATGCATATGTACAGATATACATACATACACAAATATAAAAGCAAGCAGTTCACAGCAAAAGCTTTTATTTGACTGCTACTGTAACACTAAAAGGTTTTTTTTCTCCCATACTTAGCTCCATCAGATTAAAAATGAACAAAACAGGAAAAAAAACAAACTGCTGAACAGCTTCACTTCTGAGTAAATACAATTCATCAAATAACTCAACTCTAGAGGTGACATGTTTAAGGAGATGACACTTAATGGAAAAAACATAATAAGGAGCAAAAATTCTTTATTTGCAAAAATAGAACTTTTCACTCCAAAGAAAAATTCAGAACTCCTTCAGTAAAAGATCCTAAAATTTAATTACAAGTGCTTTAAGACAGAAGCTCATTTGAGATCTTAAATGTAAAAAGGATTAGCATGCCTGGAAAGAAAAGATCACGTGCTGATGATTATCTCAGTCTCACTGCCTTCTTCACAATCATTAGAGCACATCATGCTGATTTACAGCTGGGATATTAACAGGAATCACTGACACAATACATTATGTCTGCTGTATCATTACTGTGGAACCATTAAAGTGTCATGGGTTTCATTTGCATTCCATCAAACACATGAACTATTTTACACTAAATGTCTGCAGCTGCTTATTTTAGCACAGAAGTTAAGTACTTCAGATACAAAATGACTTTTTGCACCATGCCTTAAAAACACAATTTGGCACCAAATAAACATTTAACCTTCTTGTTTTAATTGAGCTGGGGAGATAAGAAAAAGTTACCTGACTGGAGATAATTGAATTACAGAGCCAGAGTAAGTGCTTACATACATGCATGCAACGCCGTGCGATAAAAGAGCCTCAAAATTCTTCCCCATGAACATGCACAGCCTGCACCACTACTGTACACTGACCTGCCCAACTGCTTGTTTTGTGGGGAGTAGTGGAAGGTAATACTAACAGCCTATTCAGCAGTGTCAGGAAAAGCTTATTTCTGAGTAGAACCTGAGAACCACTTCATTTTGGTTCTATAAGCACCGCTGAGGTAAAATTACTGAACAACTGCCAAACAGACAGATTACACATTCATATAGTCATTATTTTTGTCACCTTCCATGTCATGGTCACACTGAAGCCCCAAACAAATGAAAATAATTCAAAAAATACTAGAACCACACCAACCAGCAGCCAAGCCAAACCTATCCATATAGCATATGTCACAGCTTCTTCAAGTTTGTATTTCTAAATGAACTTCAGCATCACGACCAAAGCAGAAAGTCCATTCTTCAACAAAAAAAGCACAGTCATGGTTTAAAAAGTTGCTTACTTTTAAAAAGACAGTTGCTGTAAAGAAACATGCATGACAGATCTAACCAGAGGCAGATGCTGACCCAACCCACACATAACCCAGATGACTGATGCAATATGTTCACCCAAAATTCATTTGGAACAGCATGTAATTTTTGTTATGAGGGTTAAAAACACATATAACATTTGCTGCTCTCAAGATGCATGCTTCATTCACATTTTAATTAGTCTTCCAGTTAAGATGGTTATTTTAAGACAACAAAATAATTTGAATTGTCATATGAATTAACAACTGGAAGAACTTACCAGCTTTATGAAGAGAACAGATGAAAGATAAGGGCTGTGAAGACAATTCAGAAAGTTCAGATTTTGTACAACAGAATTATCTTCAGAAGTAATTTCAAATGAGTATCAAACTTGTGCGTACTCTTAAGAGGCAAATCGCATTTCCTTCAGCTGCTTCTGGAGGAAGATCCTGAAATTTCCCATATCTCCAAATTAAGTGTGCAAAGATCACTCAGGTCTTGAGCTCCTCAGTCTACATAAAGGCAGTCAAACTGCAATGCAAAACCAACTTTCTAAAGCATAAGGAGACACTGCTCTTAAGAGCAGGTAAAACCCCTATGTTTAGCACACAAGCACTGTGTAAAAGAGACGTCCACACAAATGTTACTCCACAAGACACCCAGAAACCTACACTGAAACAAGGAATTTTAAGCAACGTACAGCATCTAAGAAGCAAAAAGTATACAAAGAAGATTGTACCATTTGTTGCAGAGTGAGCAAAAGCGTCCAGCCACCTTTCTGGTACAGTACAAACTCAACTAAATGCTATTTGGGAATCACACCCAGCCCAGATCACCTCTCGGTCAACCTACACTTTACAAATGCACATACATGTATCAGAACAGAGCACAATCAGGAAATGTCCAAGTATTTTGGCCATGGAAAAGAACCTTTGACAACTACTTAAAAGCCAAGCTTTGGATAAGAGTCCAAATTCAGATAGAATTCTGCAAACACTGCTTTTATATCTCACGGATCACCACAGACCAAGGTAAAGGATGAACAATGCTTGGTTTACAGATTAAAAAATCCAACAGAATTAGAATCAGACAGTCTAGAAATAGACTTCCCTGATGACAAATCTTTTAAGTCCATATCAAATTTTATGATTAAATTTCCAACTACTGACACACCAGCACACTCTTCAATATGTTTCAGAAAAAAAAAAAAAGAAAGAAAGAAAATCAAGGTTTAATAAACTAAAAATCAAGAGGACTACTGTGTTCTGTGTTTACCTTTTTTTCCTTAGAGAGTAGCCTTCATTTCAGAAGAGCATAAAGCAGAGCTGCTTGTACTGAAGTGTAAAGACATGAAAAGATAAGCAAGACTAATCCCACATGTTTGGCAGTAAAGACTGGCTGTAGCAAAATAAGAAATATTGTGTGTGTGGATGATGCACAGTGCTAATCTAGAATGCAAACTCTGTTAACTTCTCAGAAACAGGAGTTTCTGTCAGTTAGGACTCCCATATAGAAGCAACTTCTGGGTCTAAGTTCATTGTCTTGGATTCAATCAACTATAAATAATGGTTCTTTACTAGCTGACAAAATTCCCAGTTACTCTACTGTTATGAGAATAACCCAAACTTCTATTCCCAGAGACTGATAGAGGATTTCATCATTGATCTAAAGCATCACTGCTCCACAAATCACATGCCAGATGAATATATGAAATGCCATTCCAAGCAAAAAGCTGAACCTGAGTCAGCAGTAAAACCCTCCAGCAGTAAAGACTGACTGTAGACTGGGATCTGTTATCAGATCAAGAGAGAAATGATTAAAAGCCCTACTTAACTGTAAGACTACCTGTGTCTGGTTTGGGGCCCCTGGAGTAAAATAAAGATCAAAATCTGGAGGAAGTCCCTCAGATGATCACTGTAACAGCTGGGTGCTGAAGCATATACAAGTAGAGATGTGAGAGAGGTGGTTCTGTTAAGCCTGGATGTTCACCTCCAGAGACACACACGGCCACTTGAAGCAAGTTGATGCAAGATAAATTCCAACTGGATAAAAGGAAAAGTTAGAGTGTCAGCAGCTCAATCACAGACCACAACATCTCGTAAAGGTTCTGGTATCTCTGCATTTGGATGTGCCCACAGCTGACCAGACAAGGCCCTGAGCAACGCAGGCTAGAGCTGAAGTCAGCCCTGCACTGAACTGGAGGTTACACCAGATGGCTCCAGAAGCCCCTTCTGATCTGAACCGCTCTGTGATTGTGTTTCAGAAACGCTACAGCTCAGGATGGGAAGTCCAAGCACTAAGTTCATAGATGCAGTCTTACTCGTGGTTGTTACCAAGTTCTTGCATTTGTTTTGTCCAGTGTCAGGGTAAGACATGAGTGACTCTTCATCAACTGGGCCATTTTAAAATTATTTTTCTTACCAGTATGGCTTGAAAACTTATGAAGTAGTTTCCTTAATGACTACAAAGGCATGGATACCTGCTTAAAACAATAATTTAGCTAATGCCTATACAACAGTATATGAATAAGAATTCTTTTTTTTTTTTTTTAATTTTTATTTTGGTTTGCCATGCAGCAAACTCAAATCTACTTAACAGAACATAGATTATCCAGAGCAAGACCTAAAAACACCCATCTCTGCTCCAGGGAGTCTGCAGTCTCTGCACACTATTTCTACCAAACAAGACTTCGTCCATACACGGAATTCAGTTGAAAGACCATTTCTTCTTGAAGCCTTTTAGCATCTCTTTTTATATGTGGAATCCAATTTCCCACAGATAATGTTGCACTGGTAACGGTAGCCAAAAATCAAGGAGAGAGAATACAATAACAATTTATTTTGAGGGAATTTCTCAAGGTCCAAGTAACGTAGCAGGTTTCTGTGGGTTGTTTTTGTGGTTTGTTTGTTTTTATGATTTCTGAACTTAGGATAACTTTGAACAGTTTACATTATGGATAAGGAAGTGAGGAAACAAAGTCAGCTGAACATTCAGTGTTCTGTTAATTAGATAGTGTCAACAGCAGCGGCTGCGCTGATGGTCTTCCTCCTTCCCAGCACTCCTCAATGCCACTACTCAAAGCTCCTTCTGGCACAGAGAAACATGAGAAAACTTCATGTGAATTAACCTAAGATACAAAGGCCATCTCATTCACTAACCTCTCTCAAAGACAATCAAAATGAAAGCAGAATTCAGATTCACTCACCTGACATTCTTATACAGCTATCTTATACAGCTATCAAAATGTAAATA
The DNA here is from genome assembly GCF_987193195.1 of Phasianus colchicus. Classification (NCBI taxonomy): domain Eukaryota; kingdom Metazoa; phylum Chordata; class Aves; order Galliformes; family Phasianidae; genus Phasianus; species Phasianus colchicus. Next base: position 61,261,094 of record NC_143439.1, on the reverse strand, counting down.
ATTCTCACTTTTTCTATTCAAAAGCAAACATACAGAATAGAACAAGTGCAAGATTCAGAAAGGCAGCTTCACATGGGGGAGAACAAGGAAGGGATTAAAAAAAAACATTATAGCTGGATGCTACAAGCAACACGCAGTGCTCCCCATGCTAACAAAGCACTCTTGCTAGATAGGGTAAGACTTTGGTCACTCTTCCCACCGGCCACTAAAAAAAATTACTTTATTGTAAATAGTAACTGGATCGCATTAAGTCCTTGCTTACTGCAGCACTGCTGGGAAAACAGAAAGCAATCACCAAAGAGCTGCCGGGCAGATTTCCACCTAACTTCCATAATGAAGTAGTTTCAACAAGCCTCTCCAGTTTTGCTGCTGAATAACTGAAAAGTTTTTCACAAACAGGAATTTAAATAAAGAAGATTTTATCTCTAATAAAACTTCCTTTTATTCTGAAGAGCAGCACCTCGAATCAGGTTTAAAGCACAATTAAAGGAAGAAACAATTCAACAGAAATTCTAAAGTTACGTTACTGTACGCATAAGAGGAAAAAACTGATTAAAATTTACAAGGACAGTTTAAGTTCAACACCTAGTGGAGAACAGGCCACATGACAAAGCTCCTAGTTTCATACAGAGAAACAGAAGACAGGAATTCTGAAACTGTATCACGTCACTTTCAACAATTCCCAGCTTTCTTTATCAAATGAAAAGATTATTATCAGTACAGAACTACAGCTCTGCATCTCTAAAAGATTTGCTTTTAAAAGTGTTTATTTCAGAAAAATCCTCTTCTGTTCCCCAGAGATATTACAGTAAATACAGATTAGGGGAGTTTCAAGCAAAGTGGCTTTCAAGTAAGGGCCATCCAAAACCACACTGCAAACCCCGAAGCACCTGTTTGCCTTCTTCATTCCTAACAATCTCTTCCCTGCCCTTTCAGATCCACACTACTGACAACAGTTAGTATACCCCAACAAAGCTGTGAGGCAGGAACAAAGCTGCCACGGAATTCCCCTGCTCCCTCCAGCAGATGAGCAAGTCTATTAAAGAGACTAGTCTACAGCCTATAGTCTCTTTAATAGTCTTTATTTAACATAAAACATGTTGAGGAGTTTCTGAAGTTTAAAATTTCAGATTATTCACTTATAATTATTTTCAAACTTTCTCTTATCTTCTATAGCCAGGGAGTTCCCTTTTTGGAAAGATAAAAAGTGATCAACACTATAAAGATTCTTGTTATTTTACCTTCCCCATCTGGAGTACTGTGTCCAGATCCGGAGCCCCCACTACAAAAAAGACAGGGAGTGTTGGAGAGGGTCCAGAGGAGGGCCATGAAGATCATCAGGGGACTGGAGCACCTCCCCTATGAAGACAGGCTGAGGAAGCTGGGCTTGTTCAGCCTGCAGAAAAGAAGGCTGTGGGGTGACCTCATTGCAGCATTTCAGTACCTAAAGGGAGCCTACAAACAGGAGGGGAATCAACTCTTTGAAAGGGTAGATAACTGCAGGACAAGGGGAAATGGTTTTTAGTTGAGGAAGGGAAGATTTAGGTTGGATGTCAGGGGGAAATTCTTTACAGAGAGAGTGGTGAGGTACTGGAACAGGCCGCCCAGAGAGGTTGTGGATGCCCCGTCCCTGGAGGTGTTCAAGGCCAGATTGGATGGGGCCCTGGGCAGCCTGGTCTAGCATTAAATGGGGAGGTTGGTGGCCCTGCATGTGGCAGGGGGGTTGGAGCTTCATGATCCTTGAGGTCCCTTCCAACCCTGACCACTCTATGATTCTGTGATACCTTTCTCTTAACCTCAAATTATCTAAGTACAGAATGTTGTGCTCTCATTAAAAACAAGAAATGGCATTATGAAGAGATCATACTTAACAATGCAGCAGACTTATCTACAGCATCACTGGACCCAGCTCCTTGGGTTCAGAAATCTCCCAGTTATGTTACCAGTCACACACGTGTATGAGATACATAAAAGTCACATGGTTTTAGGCTTAATACTGAAACCACTAGTTTACAGCTCTGAAATGTAAGCTTTTTTTCATCTACTACTACAAATAAGACCACAGGTTTGTTGCTCTATGTATGGGGATGTGATGCCAATCCACCTTCAGATTTTCTCTCTCAGAAATAGAGGTTCTTTGGAAGCACTGAAACCTAATATTCCTCTTTAAGCCCGTACTATTATGCATAGTCTCTGTTCTCTGCAAAAGCTTCCTGAGATCTTGCTACTTAGGAAATTGGGATCAAAAACTTCCGTGTTCAGCCTGAAAAAAATAGGATCCAGATTCCAGGAACAAAAGAGAATATTCATGGTAATGAATTAAGTAAAGAGTGAGGATTCCTATATTCCCTTGAAAAGGATGGGAACCTCATGGCTTATTACTTAACTAAGGATAATCCTAGAAAAACCTCTGCATGTAACCATGAAGAGCCTCATCCTCACTCTCTCAAGTGAACAATGAAAAGCATAACTTGAACAGTAAAATCACAATGGTTCTGAGCAAAGCTGGTTTAAAAATGAGCCTTTTAAAAGCCTGTTTCAGCAGTACAGTCCAGAAGCAAAGTACAAAGGTGGAATTCATTAACCAACACTACAGCGGGTCAGCAGGGCAAAGGCACAGCCAAGACACCGTACCTTCAGTCTCAGCCAATTATTTCCTAACGCTATTTCTCAAACCAAATTCCTACATACATTCAAATTAAGGAAATGAATTCAAATTTAAGCTTTATGCAAAGGATTCCAGCCATATAGAGTTGATCCATATATGCACAGTTCCTGAGAACAACCTGATGCCAGGTTTCTTCTGCAGTAGTCAGCATTACAGCTGCTTTCCAAAGTAATAATCCCTTCTTGTGCACTAACCTGGAGCCTAATGACAGCTACTGGCACACACAGCCAGTCCACGTGATGCTTTAAGCTCTTTCAAAAAGAAAGCTGTGTAATAAAGCAGAAAGCCACCTTTTTTTCTCACTTTGGATCTTCCTGCCACACCCAAGGAGGCATGTAACAGCCTGAGGAAACCACTGGATCTTTTAAAACCTGGTACTGCAGAAGAGACAGTAACTGAGTCTCAAGAGAAGCCCAGGAAGTTTCTTCACCATAGTGCTTACAAAGGTAGAGCAGAGGCACTCCATTCCCAAGTGCCTTGAAGGTGCCAGGTCGGACAGGCAACCAGCCAGCCAGGTTCTCCTGTCTTCCATCTCTGCTATGATTTAACTTTGACAGCAGCACGAAGCGAACACCGACAACTCGTAAGAGGATAAATATTGCCACAACTAATAGGGAACACCACCCCATATGTATTGCACGTGCAATGCACATAATCTCGTCACCGGGGAGAATAAATCTTCAGAATGCTAAGAAATCATTTTGCATTCCAAAAGAGCTGCTTCTCTTAGCATTTTCTTTATAGAAGATTCAACCTTCACTGATATCTAAGCTCTTTCAATGTATATGACCAAGCACTAGAAGCATCTAATTTTTGCCACTGTAATGTCTATAGGCAGCAATAAATCTTAACTGACGTACCCAGTACAAAATCAGTCTTAACAAGCTCAGAAACAAACACATCTTCAGATGACAGGGTTCAGTACAAGCACTGCTGCTGCTTCAAGCAGCAAGATCCCTCCTTTTTTCCAAATGTCAACAACTTGAGCAAAAACTAAGCTTCATCACAGCTCACTACAGTTCAGACATGCACCTCATCACTCAGAAGACCCCCACTGACCTAAACCAGCAGAGGAAGGCTGGAACTTCTCCATCATGCCTCACCATCTGGCTGCTGAAAGCAGAAGGGCCATACCCAAACCTCCTGTGACAGTTTTTTCACATTACATGTATGTGTACAGTGACCAAGCAGTCTGGTTTTCTCCTGCCAGCCTTTTGAAAGGGAAGCTTTACACATTTGACCTGCATGAATCACAAGGGAAAATCCTGTCAGCACAAAGTGCTAAAAACATGGGACTTAGACCTGTGACTGCAGCACTTCTTACCAAGTGCTCTCAGCAGCCCCTTTCTCAGCAAACTGCTCTCTAATGATATTACTCCAAACGTCTCCTCCTCTTCCAGCACTGCACAAAGCCTGGCAGGCAGCTCAGGGTCAGCTGTGGCAAGCCTGCTGGTGGCCAGCTACTTTCAGACAAAACACTGTGGGGCTGAGTTCATTTACCAAAGTGTTTGTTCGGCCCAGGAATGCAAGGAGCATAATCAAGGCCATGAGAACTCCAGGGAAACAGCAACTGCATGGGATCATTAGAGGACACAACAAAGCACAACCACAGGGATAGCAGCACATACCAGCAATTTTCTAATCCTCAACAAGGTCAACAGTGTAAGTTGTGTAGTATCCTCTGTGGGACAGAAGGATGCTCAGAAGCTCCGTGCTGGTTAGATACCAGTGAAATGCTGCCAGCCTGCATGGCGTAAGAGAACGCATGCACAGAATACAGGTACATGGACTGCAAGCACAACCAGCCAGCAGCTCTTTTTGTTTTCAAAACAGAGCAGAATGCAGGTCTTAGGGGGAAGGATATTAAAGGTCAGGTTACAAACAGAGCAGCTGGAACTTCAAGACTGCTAACCTAGTTTTAACTAGATCCTCATATTCTCCTGGTGACATCACCTGGTGGCCAAGCTGACCTGCTCCCCATTTCAAAGGCAATAAGGCTGTCCTTTGCGCTCTGAAATTCAATGTACCTGAAAAGATTCAGGTTAAAAGGCTTAGTCTAGCACCACTGCTTCAGTAATAGGGGCAAAACCGTGAGAGACTACACCAGAACTGAATCGGACAGACCGTTTTCTTTTGTTGGATGGAAAAAGTCGAGAAGTGGTAAGACATCCTCCTCCCAGCAGGGCCTAAATGGGGCCGTTCCCTGTGCTCCCTCTGGGCTGAGGCACACCATTTGTTTGAGCCAACAGCTGTGAGACAGAAAAGTAACACAAGTTCAGGCTCTGAAGTGCTTAAAGCCCTCTTGCTTCAGAACTGAGTCTGGCTCCATGGCAACAAATAGAGATCCACAAAAGCTTTAGCACCTCAAATAGAAGTGATAAGGAGAGTTCAACGCTTGGTACTCTACCGTCACTTTAACCTAAGAATAAAAACCCATGACAGCTTCAGCGAGTTGAGTAAATCTAAAGGAACTGCTTCTTTTGAGCTCTGCAATTAACACAGCCTTCTAAAGAATGACGTTTGCCAAGTCATTTTATTGCCTATTCATCTCTTGAAAAAAAAAAGTTTATGTGAAGAAAAATGATAAACTGAAGTAATAGTTCTCAAAACAGGCGAGACTCAGCAAACACTGCTTAGAGTCTGAAGCTCGCTTCTAGAACCATTCCTTCAAAATACAACACACCTCAGACATTATGTTATAAAAATAAGGGGCATTAGTGAGGCCTTCACTGAAAAAAAAAAAAAAAAATTGAATAACCCTGTCCCTTATTCACCACTTTCATTTACCAAATGAATATCTACATTTAAAACACCTCATCACTCATTTGAAAGCCACAGTTAGAAGAGGTGTAGAAGATGTAAATGCCCTGAGTGGCAAATGATTTTATTTCAACAACTGAATGCCAAATTTCCACATCAGGTGATCCCACTCCACAGCAAACTGAAGGAAACGAGGCATTAACACCATATCATGGAGACTGGGAAACGTCACAACAGTCATGCAAGTGTTTGTTTAAACTACATATGCTCATAGTCATCTATAAAATGCTCCATGACTACTTGACCACCCAGTTGCCAAAACCCTTCCATACAGGTACACATCCCACCAATACATATCTGTTTATGAGCCATGAGATTACAGACCTTGGCCAAAATACAAGAAGTATCACTGGAGAAGCCTAGAAGCAAAGCTGCGCTCATAGTAAGGAAACCTTAGCTCAGACCTCCCTTTTCTGTAATGCAGAAGGAAACTTTTAGAGAAATATAAGATGCTTTCATACACCCTAAAGATAATAAAGGATTCAAAGCCTTAGTACTGGCTTACTTATTCAGAAGAGACCAATTATGTTCATAATACAAACTTAAAACAGCAAGCTATTATCATTTTTGAAGTAAAATCCTAAGCAGAGTACCAGAAAGCTCTCCTATGGTCTCATCTACTCTCCCTGTTAAAAATTTATGTAACACAAACATTACCTGGCAATGAAGCTGGTAAAAGGTCCCAATATTTTTCGTTTACTGTCCACGTCAGCCTCTTGACAACAGTCCTGCTGACTTTGATCACTGCTCTCCTTAGTGGAACTCAGGGTGACATCTGAAAAGTGTGCTTCATCGGTCTCCAGAGTCACAATTGCACTTGAACTGCTTGTGACCACAAAGTCCAAAATGTCCTCGTTGCTGACTGATAAAGTTGTTGACAGTTCTGTGCTAAGACTAGAAACACTACAGACAGAGATATCATCACTTCGATTCAGAGTTTTTGAAGTCGGACTGTAAAGCTTGACAGTGTCATACCCAGTTCTTGGAAAAGTAGAGGATTTTCGCACTGCATGATCGTGTTCAGAAGCCAGAGGACGTGGAGGCAAGCAGGACGGCAGTGTGCATGCACTCTGAAAAGCTCTGTCAGGCACAATTTCAGGTTCTGACTGCTTCCTCTTTGCAGTTAGCACATTGCAGTGAACGGGCTCTGGATTTCCTACTTCTAGGGTTGGAATGCCAGAATCCACTGATTTAAGGCTATGACAATCTTCTATAGCACCTGAGTGCTGACCCAGCCCATACTCAGGCAATGAGAGAGATCTCGGGGACTTCAAGTTCTGAAGACCCTGGATGCTGCCGCCGGCTCTTGTGTTTAGAACACCCATCAAGCTCAAACCATTCAAGGAGTTGGATACGTTTCCATCAGGTGTATTGGGCCACGTGGTAACTGCTTAAACAGAAAGAAAAGATTGTGAGTTTTCAGGGAGGAATATATATATATTTATTTTAAATTACACTCTGCGCTGTCATAAATTAAGCTCCATAATTAAGAAGTTATACGTCTTCCCTTGCAGATAATTAATGTCCCTTCCCCCCTGCTTGAACAAGCAGGACAAAGGCAATGTAATTTAGGCTTCTAGAAATGTCAAGCATGAAAAGCTTTTCCTAAGCAGCCTCGTTGCCTCGTGCCCACCTCCTGAGAGTTATGTGCTACAAAACATGCAGCAATGTAACGGTCCACGTCAATATTAATGCAAAGATTTGAGACTGATTTCTATGTAGTCATAAATGCATATTTACTGATATAAAGGAGCTATAAAGATTGTTTCCACACACTTTATAACTTACATCAAAGTTATAGTGTTGGTTTAAATAGAATTTCTTGGCTTTCTTCTGGCAACCATAAAACTTACAGTAAATTTGTCACTCAAATGCAATCCGTAATATATGAGTGCTGCATTAAGCAAGAGATGCAGAACCTGAATAGCTAGGAAGATATTCCTATCACCAACATTTTGATGATACACACAGTGCATTTCATCAGTGCACGTATAGCAAAACTAACACTCACACGTAACATATTTACTGTGCACAGGGACCACCAGCCCCCGTTTGCAGCACACATCACCCGGGAGCTGCCAGCAGGGCAGCGAACCAGCCAGTGCTTCATTTGCAATGTAATTACAGCAGCTGGCAAAAGAAATATGCACATATTGCTTCACTTTCTTCACTCTCAAACACTTTCAGTGCTAAGTGTGAAGCAGCAAAGAATTCTCTCCCATCGTGCAAATGGTTCTTTCTAAATAGATTTCTCTCCAGCTCCTGAAGCCAGGACTCCTGCTCTCTCTGCAGCACAGCACTTAAGGAAAGGTGCCAGCTGTCTACCAGGAGGCTCTCCCCCATTCAACAATCAAGTCTTTAGCAGAGGCTCCCCCAAGCAGTTCCAAACCCATGGCTGGGGGTGCTCCTGCCCAACATAAGGGTCTGATGTGTGACCTGAGCTTATCCATTTCCTTTGGAATTGAGATTCAGGCAGGCAGTAAGCGATAGAAAACATTTCAAACATATTCAATTTCCCCAAACCATAAAGATTTTTTTTTCCCACGATCTTTTAGACATGTGAACAGTTCACGAATCCCAATATAATTCATAGGTTATACCAACTCCTTAACTCAGCTACAAAAATGCTATTTGCTGTTTGATCCATCATTCCAATCTAATTCCACACATAAGAAAAAGTCAAGTATAGGAACTTCTCCAGTTATCCCATCCCTTGGATATTTCCAGAGCTTCCTCTTGTATTACCCATTCAAAGCAATCAATGCATCAATTACTGAATCCTTTGGAGAGGTGAAATTTCAAATTTACTGTTGGGACTAAAAAGCTTGTGAAGACGTATACTTTTCTTATGGAGTTGCTATAGCAACATTTTTTTTCTCCTCATTACCATGGTTTGAAAAGTTTACACCCCCTCCAGTTTTAAGAAGCCATGCCCTCACATAGCTAGCATATAATTGCACAATTATGAACCTCTTTGTTCAGAGAATTAAAACTGCAAAGGGCAACAAACAAAAATAAAAACACTCAATAACATTCCCTGAATACAGACAAACTATTCTACCTCTTGAAATCAACTGTGATAGTCAAAGTGCATGAATATGACAGTTGAGGTATTAGGTATAATTATAATTGCATACATCTGAATCTCCTGCTTAGATCTTTTTGCTTGGTTTCACTTATTTTTCTAAAACAAATTTGTTTTCTCTTCCCCATTCTCACCCACCCCTTCATACACATTATGTTGTTCTCGACATCAAGAGCTCATCCAGTCCCAACATTTCTCAAAGCCGTATACACAAGCTATGGAATACAGTCTTAGATTCCATTAGATAGATTTGTTCGAGTTGGAAGGGACTCTTGAAGGTGATCCAGTTCAGCTCCTCTGCAATGAACAAGGACACCTACAACCAGATCAGGTGCACAGAGCCCTTTCCAGCCTGACCTTGACTGTCTCCAAGGATGGGGCATCTACCACCTCTCTCAGAAGGACGTGCCAGTGCCCTGGTGCTGACTGCAAAAAACATCTTCATTACATCCAAACTAAATCTCCCCTCTTTTAGTCTGAAACCATTTCCCCTTGTCCTATCACTGCTAAAGAGTCTGTCCCCTTCTCTCTTATACCCCTCCTTTAGATAATGAAAGGCTGCTATCAGGTCTCCCCAGAGCCATCTCTTCTCCAGGATGAGCAACCCCAGCTCTCAGACTGTCCTTGTAGGGGAGGTGTTCCATCTGTTGGATCATTAAAAGCAAAAATGCAGGTGTTTGCTTTATTGCAATTCATATGTATTAATTGGTCCAGAAAATAAGGTTCAAAAATACAATCAGCCATGGTGTTTCCATAATCAATTCCCCCACTGCCTTCACTTCTGCTCAGTGACTCCTAAATGGAGATAGCTCCTGCCTTATCTGCATAGCTCTTCTCAACTGAGCTCACGAACAGCAAGCATTCCAGCAGCCTTGGGAAGAGCCCAAGAGGCAGAACAATTCTGTAAGAGAGAGTTCAGAGTGAAGGGAAAATGAATTTCCATGCAGGGTAGCGAAGCTATATTGATTTGAGTAGATAAGATTTTAAGGAGGAAATTTTACAGGAAGAGATCCTTTAAAAAGGACAAATAGCAAATGCAGAAGTATGTAACAGCCACAGCTCGCTGGAGCAAATTGTGCAATAACAAGCTACAAAGGTTTCACACAGTTCAGCGAAACTGTGGGGAGCTTTGAAGTACACCATCAAGGGCTCTGAGTGAGAACCTGAGATACGATCAGTTGTCAAATACATTCATGAAGACTCCTCAATCCCCTCTGCACCAGGCTGATGGAGGATTCCTGCTAAGGATATACGGATACTTATGTTCTTTATTTCAGATGCTTTGCAGCTAAGTGCAAAAACTGACAACTGATGTCAAACATCCACAGCGTCATTTCTGCATTACAAACTTCTTTCCATAAATTACTTATGAATGTAGTATTATTACCATAATAAACATGGCAATAAAGTCTTATTAGCTTAATAAACTACTGAAGAAGAAAAAGTACTTTTGTCTGCACAACATCCATAAGCCCCATGATTTGGTAATACGTTTATACATAAATACATAAAGTTGGCATTTGTAAAGTCTTTAAAATCTCACGCCTTACAGGAATGGTGATCTCATCAACATTAATATCCCAGAAGAGAGATAACCAGAGAAAGAGAGACAGAAGGCAACAACAGAGGTCACAAGGAGCAAGCAGGAGGAAGGCAGGGATCACTTACTCATTAACTTAGCCAACAAAAGAGCAATGGGGCACCAAATAGAGTTGTAGCCAGGCTCTACAGTATAAGGACACAACTATTCATGCAGTGGGTACTGAGCTGCAGAACTCCTCACACAGCAACTGATGGGCATCAGAGGTTTACATGCAAGTTCAAGGAGGACAAAAATTAAAAAAAAAAAATCACTAAAGATTCACAAAGGAACTCAGGAAACTGCAAGTACCAGAACTTCAGGGAAATACCAACAACCATCAGCCCTGCCTACAGGCTTTCCCCAAGTAATTTCTTCTGTCTGATGGGTGGGGTTTGGGGCTGGCCCAGCACGGCTGTCCATAGGGTCATGCACTCTGAAGTTCTGATTACCGCACGTCAGAAGGCGTGTTCTGACAGTACCTGAGCTTTAAAGTACATTCTGACTCTGCACGTCATCCAACCATGCTGAGGGAAGAAGTCAAACCTGATGTAATTTCCAAAAAATGCAGAATAAAATGGCTTTTTTTAGCCACT